>NC_090379.1:33088114-33713114 GCF_036365525.1 Heterodontus francisci
GTAAGCTATGGAACTGAATTGCAACAAGCGTCTCCAACTTCAGTAATGACAACAACTTGCAATTATATAGCATGCAAGGTGCTTTACAGGAGCGTTATGGAACAAAATTTGACACCAAGGTAATATTAGGCCAGATGACCAAACGCTTGGTCAAAGAGGTAGGTTTTAAGGAGCATCGTAAAGGAGGAAAGAAAGGCAGAGAGATGTAGGGAGGGAATTCCAGAGCTTAGGGCATTGGCAGCTGAAGGCACGGCCGCCAATGGTGGAGTGATTAAAATAGGGAATGTTTAAGAATTGGCGGAGTGCAGAGACCTAGGGTGGGTTGTAGGCCTGAACAAGATTAAAAAGATATAGTGGGTTGAGGCCATCGAGTGATTGGAAAACCAGGATGAGAATTTTAAAATCGAGATGTTGCTTGAATGGGCGCCAACATAAATCAGTCAGCATTGGGGGGATGGGTGTTTGGGAATTGGTGTGAGTTAGGACATGGGCAACAGAGTTTTGAGTCAGCTCAGATTTGCAGAGGGTAGCATGTGGGAGACCATCAGGAGTGCTATGGAATAATCAAGTCCAGAGGTAACAAAAGCACGGATGATGAGCTGCAGATAAGATGAGGCAGGGGCGGAGTCGGGTGATAGAGGTGGAAATAGACAGTCTTAGTGTGGATGTGTGGTGGGAAGTTCATCTCTGGGTCAAATATGATGCTAAGGTCACAAACGGCCTTGTTCAGACTCACAGTTGCCAGGGAGAGGGATAGAGTTGGTGAGGGAAGAGTTTGTGACGGGGACCGAAGACGATGGCTTTAGTGTTCCCAGTGTTTAATTGGAGAAACCATCTGCTCATCCAATGCTGGATGATGGACAAGCAATCAGACAATTTAGAGACAGAAGAGGGATCAAGAGAGATGAGGAGAGGCTTACATATGGAAACTGATGCCATAATTTTGGAAGGTGTTGCCGAGGGGCAGCATATAGATAAGAAAAAGGAGAAGGCCAAGGATAGATCATTTAGGAGCAGGGCTATGAAGAAATGAGTCATATTACAGGCTGGAGAAAATTTCAAGCAGAGAAGAACCAGGAGCGTGATTGCTTTGAGAGTTGAAGTATGCACTGCCCAAGCTCCCTCTTATATCCTATATGCTGAAGTTCATAGAAAGAAGTGTTCGCATTCCATGTCTATGGAAGCCCTGGATTCTTTAAGCTGAAATATTCAATTATCCAGATTGTGAAACTTATTTCCTTGTCCTGTATTTCATCAGCCACTCAGCCAATCTGTCACTCTGGTTGATGCTCTAGTGCTAACAAGCTGCAATTAAGCTGCCTGTGTTTAGACTTCAGTTGAAAACAGTTATAAATCTCAGGAACAATGCCTGCCAACTGCCTCTATTTAAATGTTGTGTGCTTTAGACTGGCTGAGCCACTGCATCAGTATTCTAGGAACTTTGTAACACACACACTTTGTGGCTGGCAGAAATTCTGATGGCTAATCTGGTTATCACTTGGTTGAAAAGAAAAATCTTCTATTGAGCGAAGAGAGGAGGGGACAGTTAGTGTTCAAACCAGTATTCTGTCCAGGATATTGGCTAACTTAGCAAAGATCAGGAATCAAACTTAACTTAATACCAGACTCTTTACTCGAGAGATTCCCAATCAACTGTGCTGCACAATTCATCCTCCCCAGTTGTGTGTAAACCTCTTGGGATTTGAAGATGATGGACTGGGCCTTTGGAGTGGTGACTGGTCTTGGGGAACCTTAGTTACTAGCTTTACACGGCCAAACCACTGAAGGACTGCAGTTGAAGGTTCAACTTCAGTGTACAGACACTGAGTGATGGAAGGAGTTATGAATAGTGCCATTAAATGACACCTATCCACCACTAACCTGCTGTCTGACTGAAAAAACTTGCCGCCAATAACCTGTTATCTGACTGAGAAAAATCAGTGCCAGCAAGGGAAACTAGGGATGGGCAGTAAGTACAGCTTTGCCAACAGTGGCGCAGTGGTTAGCACCGCAGCCTCATAGCTCTAGCGACCCAGGTTCAATTCTGGGTACTGCCTGTGTGGAGTTTGCAAGTTCTCCCTGTGTCTGCGTGGGTTTCCTCCGGGTGCTCCGGTTTCCTCCCACATGCCAAAGACTTGTTGGTTGATAGGTTAATTGGCCTTTATAAATTGCCCCGAGTATAGGTAGGTGGTAGGGAAATATAGGGACAGGTGGGGATGTGGCAGGAATGTGGAATTAGTGTAGGATTAGTATAAAATGGGTGGTTGATGGTCAGTACAGACTCGGTGGGCCGAAGGGCCTGTTTCAGTGCTGTATCACTAAACTAAACTAAACACTGCCCACATCCCGAGAACAATTTTTTTAGAAGACAAATGAATTCTCAAGTAGCAACACCTCACTGTGAATTTTGAATACTCAACCCTAATAACTTTTTGGCATGCCTCTTAAAGCCATAGCTCTGGCGAGGCATGGTTGTACTGAATAAAGGAGGTTGGGTGAAACTTGAGTCGTTTATAAATGAAGGCACTACACCAGAGTTGGGGAGTAATGGTTAGGGTATAATTGATTAAAATAAAGTGTGATGATAAAGACAGCTATAGGCCAGTGGTAAGGGAAGGATAGCAAGCATTTCTCCTGCGTTGCAGTTTTTAAAAACTATTTTATTTTAATGATTCCAAACAATTGCAGTCATTTTGATTGATTTGTCATTAAATGTATTTCACAACTCGTCTAACACTGTCCTCTGGCAGAGAAACCATCCTCTTTAAACCAATAGCCTTGAATAGAACAGCTGGCTGGCATTCCGTCCTTGGGGGCAGGATGATTTGAGGGTTAAATGAATGTTATTGAAAAGAGAAAAGTGTTTAAGCAAGCCGAAAGATGAATTGTGTAACCAGCTAAAATGTCATAGACTAAATATAGTTAATGTAATCCTGTAGAATGTTAAACAAGATGTAGTTGCTGCAGTTCCTTGTGAGTATCTTGTACTGGAGAAGCCATAAACAATTCCATCATGGCCAGAGGCCTATCTGAAATCAATCTAGTGTGCTAGTGTTTGATTGAAAGATCTGCATTTCATCAGGAGTTTATGAAGTGTGTAGCTCATAGTTTGTTTAACTTGGCTGGAACCAGTGGAATACAATGAGAGCTTCCAATGGTTCTGGGGGCCCAGGGTAAGATACTCTGATTAAATGAGACCAATATGGATTTTACTGGGCTAACTGAAGTCTCATCAGGTGCATTTCCCTCCACACTAATATGAGCGAAAAAGTTTGGTGTACATCTAAAAGGTGGAAGTAGCTTTATTCTGTAATTGACTTTCTGGCTTTCATTTGCAACTGAGGGCAAATGGCTCCCCATTTGCATAGGTTTGACAAACTGTCTGGAATCATTGGCTGGACTCCGCCCCGAGTCTGGTCCCAGATTTTCAGCTTCTTTTCACACTAAGCATTTTGCTTGTAAAGCTAATTAGGCAATGATGAACCAGGAGATCCGTGTTCCTGTGTCACACATACAAGAAGTGCAATGATACAAATTATGAATAAAATCTCAAGAGCCAGAAAAACTGACTCTTTTAAAAATGGACCTTTTTTACAAAAAAAAATGAACAATGCTCCAAAATGACCACCGAAGAAAAAAGGGGCTTGGCCTTTGTATATTCAAACTGTCTGACAGAAACAAAGGAAAATCTTCACAGCTAAGGGGTGTAAATTACACCCATCCTAAAACGTTCCAGAATTGAATGTCTCTTTCTGAAACAAAGAAGATGTGAAGTAGCCACATCCTGGGCCATTGTGTGATCACCACGGGGAAGAGATCAAAGGTTCTCCTACCAGTAGGTGAGAAGTACCTCTAACTTTTTAAAAAAAAAAGCAGCCTAAGAGAGACACCCCAGGAGGAAAAAAAGAAAGGCAACATCCAGAAGCCTGTTTCCAGCAAACCGGAAAGGGCGTGCCCTGCTGTGAAATTTGACATCTGCACTTTATACAGAAGTGAACCACAAGTGATCCATTGTCTTCAACTGAATTTTCAACCAAGAAAGAAATGTACAAAACACCTCAGGCCTGCAACCCACGATAACTTGATTTTTGAAGAGTTCAACAGGTTTACTGTGACCTCCCACTCTCCACCCCCGCCACCGAAATCTACCCTCCCATTTATAATCACTCTCCCTTTTTTCCCTCTCCATCTGGCTTGTGCGTGCGCATGCAGATGCGGTTGCAACAATTTCAGGAGGGGAGGCAATGGTGTGGTGGTAATGTCACTGAACTAAAACTCAGACACAGGCTGCTGCTCTGGGGACATGGGTTTGAATCCCGCCATGGCAGTTGGTGAAATTTGAATTCAATTAATCTGGGTATTTAAAAAAAAAAAGCTAGTCTAATGATGACCATGAAACCATTGTCGATTTATTGTAAAAACCCACCTGGTTCACTTAATGTCTTTTAGGGAAGAAAATCTGCCATCCTTACCTGGTCTGGCCTACATGTGACTTCAGACCCACAGCAATGTGATGGACTCTCTCTTTTAAAAAAAAAAAAAAAATGCTCTCTGAAATGGCCTGGCAAGCCACTCAATTCAAGGGCAATTAGGGATGGGCCATAAATGCTGGCCTAGCTAGTGACGCCCATATCCTACAAATGAATTTTTAAAAAAATAAGGCATATTAATCAATAATCAATTGAATTTCTGTTTTAAACCTACAAGAAAACCTGTTGCTGTCTGTTTATTTGACAAATAAAACACCATAGGGATTAAACCCTGATAACAAAACACAATTGCTGCTGTCATGTGGGAATTGAACAGAGGGAGCCAATCAAACCTCACCACGTGGCTGTGACACTTGTGACATACAATAACTCGAGGATCAATTTGGCACAATGTGGGTTCAAATGCTAGTGCAGGTACTTGATAAATTTTGAGTTGACTTATTGCCATTATATTATTGTAGTATTGATGTTATGTCTTTGTTGTTTTTCTGGTTCCCAGATGTTGGAAAGAATCACACTTTAAACTTGGAAAAGGTTGGGGTCAGTCTTGTTTAATACAGCACCATGCTGTCCGCTATAGAACTTGATTCACTGGTTGTTGTGTAACATATAACATGACTCCCCAGGGCAGCTGTCAATGTGGCCCCCCCACTGGAACACTTACACATAACAACTAGTTCCTAGCTAATTAGTTCCAAACACTTTACAGGTGGTATAACAATGTTTAATATATATAACAAATGGTGAGAACTTTAAAAATATGGTCTTGTTATGAAATCCTTCATTAAAATGAGAATTCTTGTATCAGACTTTTTTTAAGCAAAGCCATTACCAATAGTTGACTACTTGAACATGTTAAAGCTACCCATTTCTGTTAAATACTTTGGGGTGTGCTGTGTTTGAATAGCCAACACTCGCTCATTAAGCAGCTTCATAAATGGAGGGTGCCTGCATCCATTGGGTCTGTACCCTAGCATTAAGCAGTGCCCTCAAGAAAGGACAAAGTTGGGGCAAGGTATGAATTGCAGAGAATTTCACTACCTTGTGAATAGTTTGTGATGCAAAAAGGATACCCAAGAGATATCAAGCTTCAGAAGGAAGTCAGGTAACGAGCATTAGGATGGAAGCATGATCAGTTTAGTAAACCTTCTGAGCATCTTCTGAACCCCAAAAGTTTGATTTACAGGCTTGATTTCCCTTCCTAGGATCTGTACATAGATATTGTTCAGAGCTTCCTTTTAATTGCAGAGAAGAGTTTGCAGCTCTGATTCTAATCCATTTTCTTTACCTCAGCAGTTAATGAAGAAAAGTGGCTATCAACCCATACATCCTGTAGACTGGTCTGTTGACCGTGAAACAAGAACACTGTCATGCGAATAATGATCTAGAATGTTTCAAAGGGGTTTTCATTTTAAAGGTGAAGAAAAGCTGCTGTTGCTTTTTACTTTGCAGCAGAACATATTGTGTGGTTCTGGTTCTGGCTGTACATATTCTTCATGTGTGGTGTCTAGACAGCCATCTGCTGCATTAGGTTTAGCAGATTTCCTGTATTGTGTTTAACAGGTTAATCTATTTGAAAATACATGACTGGGTAATAATGTGTTAGCTTTGGGCAGTTGTGTGTTTGTTTGATTAGTAGCAGATGAAAGAGGTTCATCGACATAGAATCATAGGACAGAATGAGGCCATTTGGTCCATCGTGCCTGTGCCAGCTCTTTGGAAGAGCTATCCAATTAGTCCCTTTCCCTTGCCCTTTCTCCACAGTCCAGCAAATTTTTCCCCTTTTTAGTATTTATCCAGTTTCCCCTTTGAGAGTTATTGAATCTGCTTCCACCACCCTTTTAGGCAGTGCATTTCAGATCAACTTGCTGCATTTAAAAAAAAACACCATCTTTGAATGTGTTGTCTTTTGACAACTTTGTTGATTAGTTTTAGTTCTTCAGCCAATATCTCATTTCCCTTACTCTGCACACATTGCTAATTGTTTCTATTGGATCATTCATTAAACCGTTGTCATTGGAGGGTTCAACTTTGTGTTAACTCAGTCACAGGTTCTCTAACTCTGTACTTCACGCTCACATGTACCCGGTGAGAAAATTTCCAAATTACCTACCAGTTTAATGTTATTCAGTTTTGGAACAAAATGTTTAATTGCGTGAGATGTATAGAAATGGCTTAAATTTGTTGAACTTTGCAAATTCACCTTCAAGCACCAAGCCACACAGTGTAGATTTAGTTAAGAATAAAACTGTTGCCTAAAAAGTCGAGGAATCTGCTCAGTCAGATGAGGTTGCGTGACTAGGTTCTACAATAGAAGAAAACATAGAAAATTCTGTATGTAATAAGCTCCATAAATAGTCTTGCCTTATATAGGTAATGGTTTCAATTCTTTTCCATAATAATCCAATTTCAGCTCGTAGTCCCCATTTTGTTTCAAGCAACATGCTCTCATCTTGAAGTAGACTTCAGTTGGGTTACAGACATCACCAAGCCGGTACATGTGCCACCATAAAGTATGCTTGTACTATAGTGAGATGAATGGCCTGGTTTTGGAGGCAGAGTGCTGCTTGCCCCTTTTTTTTCTACTTTGCAGCTGCATTTGTTTCATTTTTAGAATGCATTCTACCATATTAGAATTTCTTTAACTATGAACAAAGTAATTCTTGAGCAGTCCTACTTTGTGATGAAATATTTCTTTCCTTCAATTCCATGGTAGTATTTAACAAAATTGTTTCCAATGCCATTCTACGAGCAGTTAGGTAATGAACATACAAATCCATCTTCTGTAAATAGCCAGGGCAGTGAAATGTTTTAATCAGGTAACGTTTCCATTTGTCAGCTTTCATTCTGCAAGTTGGTAAACTTTGTAAAAATTGTTTCAAACAGTGAATTTGTCCAGGGAGTGGCTAGAAAATCCTGGCATGAATCTTTTATCTCAGCTGTGGTAGCTGCCCTTAACTAGGGCAGCAGTGGGAGCTCAGTGGTTAGCTTCAGTGTCTCTTAGTTCGGGAGGGCAAATTTTATTCCAATGCTCATTTTGTTTGCCAGATTACTGCAATGGCCCAATGATGGTCAAGGTTCACATATATTAATGGTTACCTGAACAAGCCACTAGACAGTATCTGGTGCCCAAGGATCTGTGCCTCAGCACAAAAGCTGATGCCATTAGGAACAGAGGGGAAAATTGGCAATAAAAATGGATTCATTCTTAGGCTTGATTTTAGAATGTAAAGCTGGAAGATTGCCACCCAAACATATACTTATGCGGGGCAGTGCTTGTGTATGGGCTTCTGTAGCAGCCCGAAAAACAGATGCGCGCACATTCATCTGGAATTTAGATTCATTTTTCCTAAGGGAACTGGATGTCACATTGAATTAGAACATTGTCCTTTCACCCTGTAGACCTGGAATTCATCCCAGACAATTGGGATGGAAGTTTGAAAGATTTAAAAATTACTTTGTACAGTTAAAACTACTTCCACTTAGACTTGAATCCATATTATTATGTTGGCCACGGTTTGGCTTCAGAGAGAGGACCTAACAAATGATGAATGCTGTACAAAGTGTGGGATGCCCTCTGATGCAGCAGGCAGTGCTGTTCTGAAATTTGGTTTGGTCTAATGGAAGTGCTAAATGATACCTAACCTGCAAGACACCAGATCCTGGTGCTGAATATGTAAAAGATCCAGTACAACTGTCTCCCATCTTGATTAGCTCAACATTGTAAGGAACAAATGGAACTCATAGTACATCAATAATGAAATTTCTCTCATTCATTATTCCTGCCTCCCTCTAACCTGGACAGTACTGTTTCTTTATGGGTGATGCTGTTTTGTAGGCACCCACTGGTGCCCAGGGAACTGTGATTCTTGTGTGAGACTTGATGGGAAATATTGGCATGGTATTTGGCATGGAGAGTATTTCAGCCAAGCTCAATCCTGTCCATATTGTGTCCATAGTACATACTTTCTAATGTTATCTGTGGACAGGAAAAAAAAAAGGTGTTAGCAAGTTGGATCCAAAATTGACTCAGTGGCAGGGAGTAAAGGGTAATGGTCGGCATGTGCTTTTGTGACCGGAAGACTGTTTCCAGTGGGGTTCCGCAGGATACAGTACTGGATCCCTAAGATAATATGCTATCTTAATCATGTCCCCTCATTTAAGAAGTTTGCAGATAATACAAAAATTAGTCGTTGTGGTTGATGGTGAGGAAAAATGTTGACTGCAGGAAGATATCAATGGACTGGTCAGGTGAGCAGAAAAGTGGCAAATGTAATTTAATCCAGAGAAATGTGAAGTATTGCATTTGGAGAGGACAAACAAAGCAAGGGAATACATAAATGGTAGAATAGTGAGATGTGTAAGGAACAGATGAACTAGGAGTGCATGTCCGCAGATCCCTGAAGGTAGCAGGACAGGTAGGTAAGAAGGCATACAAGATATTTTCCTTTATTAGCCGAGGCATAGAATATAAGAGCAGGGAGGTTATGCTCGGATTGTATAAAGGACTAGTTAGACCACAGCTAGAAAATGAAGTACAGTTCTGGTCACTGCATTACGGGCAGGATGTGATTGCATTAGAGAAGGTACATAGGAGATTTTTGAGGACATTGCCATTCTTTGAAGAATTTTAGTTCTGAAGGAAGATTAGATAGGCTGGTGTTGTTTTCTTCGGAACAGAGGAGGCTGACGGGAGATTTAATTGAGATGTATAAAATTGAGGAGCCTAGGTAGAGTGAATAGGAAGGACCTGTCTCTCTTAGCGGATAGGTCAATAATCGGGGGCATAGATGTAAAGTAATTGGTAGAAGGACTGGAAGGTAGTTGAGAAATATTTTTCACCCAGAGGGTGGTGGGGGGCCTGGAACTTTCTACCTGAAAGGGTGGTAGAGACAAAAACCTTCAGTGCATTAAAAAAAAACACTTGGATATGCCCTTGAAATGCTGTAACCTGCAGTGGGGATTAGGCTGGATAACTCTTATTTTGGCCAGCATGGACACAATGGGCCGAATGGCCTCCTTCCATGCTGTAAAATTCTACTATGAGAATTGTCAGTCAGCCATCAGGAGAAGGCCATCTGGCCAATTTTCTGCTCCCTAGCATAGGTGGGTCGAGAATATTTTAGCATTCACTATGGTGGTCCCTGCTCAGATCAACTAGCACAGGTTGAGGGTCAAACTTGGGGTTTTCATGGTCTGTATGACTCAGCCACTAAGTTAATAAACTTGTGCAGCTCTCCAGCCACTTTAATAAATTATTGCCACTTGATGACGGCCCTGCCTTAAAGATTTTGGCCAATACACAAATGGAGAAGTTACTTGAAGAACTGAATGCCTTGCAGTTAATTGAAGAGGCAAGTTTTTTTTATTTATATTTGTTTAATTTGTTCTCGGGATACGGTTGAGGCTGTCACTGCCATTATGGTCTATTCCTAGTTGCCCTGAGAAGGTGGTGGGCCTTTTTCCTTTGGAGTGATTGTTTTATGCCTTGAGCTGCTTGCTCGGCTGCTTCAGAGGGCATTAAATGTCAGCAGGTCAGGTAGCATCTGTGGGGAGAGAAACAGAGTTTATGTTTCAGATCAGTGACCTTTTTTGAAAGGCCATTCACCTGAAACATTAACTCTGTTTCTCTCTCCATAAATGGTGCCTGACCTGCTGAGTATTTCTAGCATTTTCTCTTTTTATTTCCGATTTTCAGCATCTGCAGTATTTTGCTTTTGCACTAAAAGTCACTCGCATAGTGTAACACTGGAGTGCAGGCCAGATGTAGCCAAGGCCTGGAAGGCGAGACAAGATCATTAGCGAGCCAGTTGGGTTTTTTATGACAATCCGACAGCTTTCGTGGTCATGTGCTTTTGTGCGCCAGCCCATAACATACTAAGTTTATTGAATTTACTGTGGTGGGATTTGAGATAACTTGAATTATTAGTCCAATGACATCTACTACACTACCATGTCCTAAATGAAGCAACCAACCCAGTAAAAATCTATCACTGGCATGGGACTACATTTATTGAAGATGAAGAAAGATTGGGAGGAGGCTGGTATGGAGCATCAATACAGGCATACTGCAGTTGGACAAAATGGCCCTTGCTGTGCTGTAACTATGTTTCTAAAGAGAAAAAGACTTGGAGAGGATTTTCTTTTGTCGTCTTTGGAAAGGGCCTGGTGAATTCAAAATAAATCGATGTCATCTGTCTAATCGAGTAATTAACCTGGTGGAGTGATACTACATTTCCCCTCATGTGAAGCCCACCTCCAATGTTGCTACCCTCCCAGGAATATTGCAGGAGCTCTGTTGCTTGCAGCATTTACAATAGTGTGACTGGACAAAGTACAACATGCCAAGCTGTATTGGCTTCTTCAGTTTATAACACTACTAAGTGGACACATTTTCATCTTACTCATGCAAATTAGTACAGATGTTTGAAATCCCACTCCAGCTTCGTGCTTCTCTGTGCACCTGCTCACTTATTAATAGTGCCAATAAATGTAAGAAAGGAACATTTTGAGTCCAAGTCCATTCTTGTTATTCTGGCACACCCATAAAGGTATCTCTGAATTGATTGTGAAATCTTAGATACCACAACAACATGCAACAACCAATAAGTTAAGATTCTAACCAGCCAAGTAAAAAGGAATTCGTGCCCCTTCTCAACCCAAAGGTCCTAACAGCTCTTCTCAGAATCTTCAAGATCTGACACATTAAATGAATGCAAGTTTTAAGCTCCTTCTTCCACTGTTGCATACACTGGCATTTCACAGGATTCAGTGGGAAAGTGAAGGCAGAACTAGAAGCGGGTGGCAAAGGCCCTCACGTTCCCATTGGAACCTTGCGCTGGCCGGCCAATTAACAGCCAGTAGGTGGGATGGCTGAACATTCTGCAACTAGAGGCGAGCCTTGAGGTGGTAGCTGCATTGTTGGCTGACGCAGAAAGTAACGCTGGGCCACTAGCACCCGAGCCCTGTATCAAACTGTTGCCAGCAGGTGGCCTTTGACCAGCACCCACCCCCTTGAGCCAGCACCCAGACCCCTTCGACCTGGGAACACTGCCTTCAGTCAGCAACGAGACACCTTCAGCCTCCAGCCAAGGGCCCCCATCAGCCTGCATGATGCTCATGCCAATGGGGGCACCCTTCCTTTGAGTACTGAAATGCTACCCAGTCCAGTCCCTCTCAGACCCCTCTCCAGTGAGCCCCCTGAGGAGGAATAATTTATCAAGGGGGCCTCCACCCCAAATAAATGGTTTCCCTACTCCCTTCCTTGCATTGAAAGTGAAATGCCTCACTGCACAGCTGCCAAGTGCAGCAGCAGCTGCTGCTCTGTTGCCCCTTTAAAAGCTGCCGAGGCTCTGACCACCCCCTGAGCGAACAATTTGGAGGAGCCCATAAAATCAGTTTCAATTGCCTCCTTAATCATCTAAATCACCTTTTTAATTTCTCGTTTTCGAAACCCGAGCAAAGTTCCCATGCAACTTGCTGTCCAGCACTCGTGAAGTTGCATCCCAGCATGATGACATCAGGGGCCTGACGACTCCATCTTTTGCAATCTTATGGGCGCTACCCACCCCCCCCCCCCCCCATCACCTTCAGCTTTTTCCCCGTTAAATACCAGCCATTGATAGCACAGCAACAGACTATTCAGCTACAAAATGTAATTAGTTTAACAAACATGGAATGCAGGCAACCTGGTTGAAGAATTTTACTTATTATGCACATTCACTGTCACAGAAGAGAAGGCCCAAGTATAATGATCCCTGCTTTCTTGCCACAATCAGATAACCGAGCTGAAGAGTCATTCTAGAACCAACAGGAAAGATTGCACTTTGAAATTAAAAGCACTTTTGTTCTCGGCCTGAGGATAAGCTGCTTCACTGAGCTACTGCTGAGGTAAATTGTTTGATCTACCCATCAGAGTGCTAGAGGAGCTGTCATTAACTATTGCCTGTATAATGGGGACAATAATTGGAGACATGATTTTTATTTTCATTTTCTACAATAGCACATTTAACCTCCTGCCTCAGTAATGAAAGAACCATTGAAATCGAGGTGCCACCAATTAGCGAATTATTATATTACAACTCCCTAATATTTTCCTGACATTCATTGCTCCTTTCTTTTTCAGTTTTGCTGAAAATAGACATTTCGTCGAATCTTTTCATCTTGCACTCATCAGGACAATCTGCAAGAATACCAATGTAAGAGAAACAACAACTTTATACAGTATGAAGTTTTCCCTTACATTGGTATTCTTGTGGATTGTCCTGATGAGCGCAAGACGAAAAGCTTCAACAACATGTTTCTATTTTCAACAATACTCAGGTTAGAACATAGAACATAGAAAAATACAGCACAGAACAGGCCCTTCGGCCCACGATGTTGTGCCGATCCTTTGTCCTCTGTCAAGGACAATTTAATCTATACCCCATCATTCTCCTTTATCCATATACCTATCTAAAAGCCGTTTGAAAGTCCCTAAAGTTTCTGACTCAACAACTTCCCCAGGCAAGGCATTCCATGCCCCGACCACTCTCTGGGTAAAGAACCTTCCCCTGACATCCCCCTTATATCTCCCACCCTTCACCTTAAATTTATGACCCCTTGTAACGCTTTGCTCCACTCGGGGAAAAAGTTTCTGACTGTCTACCCTATCTATTCCCCTGATCATCTTATAAACCTCTATCATGTCACCCCTCATCCTTCTCCGTTCTAATGAGAAGAGGCCTAGAATGTTCAGCCTTTCCTCGTAAGACTTACTCTCCATTCCAGGCAACATCCTGGTAAATCTCCTCTGCACCCTCTCCAAGGCTTCCACATCCTTCCTAAAATGAGGCGACCAGAACTGCACACAGTACTCCAAATGAGGCCTTACCAAGGTCCTGTACAGCTGCATCATCACCTCACGGCTCTTAAATTCAATCCCTCTGCTAATGAACGCTAACACCCCATATGCCTTCTTCACAGCCCTATCCACTTGAGTTGCAACTTTCAACGATCTATGCACATAGACCCCAAGGTCTCTCTGCTCCTCCACATGCCCAAGAACCCTACCGTTAACCCAGTATTTTGCATTCGTGTTTGTCCTTCCAAAATGGACGACCTCACACTTTTCAGGGTTAAACTCCATCTGCCACTTTTCAGCCCAGCACTGCAACCTATCCAAGTCCCTTTGCAGACGACAATAGCCCTCCTCGGTATCCACAACTCCACCAACCTTTGTATCATCTGCAAATTTACTGACCCACCCTTCGACTTCCTCATCCAAGTCGTTAATAAAAATCACAAACAGGAGAGGACCCAGAACTGATCCCTGTGGCACGCCACTGGTAACTGGGCTCCAGGCTGAGTATTTACCATCTAAGACCACTCTCTGCCTTCTATCAGTTAGCCAATTCTTAATCCAACTGGCCACATTCCCCACTCTCCCATGCCTCCTGACTTTCTCCATAAGTCTACCATGGGGGACCTTATCAAATGCCTTACTAAAATCCATGTACACCACATCCACTGGTTTACCCTCATCCACTTGCTTGGTCACCTGCTCAAAGAATTCAATCAGGCTTGTGAGGCAAGACCTACCCCTCACAAAACCGTGCTGACTGTCCCGAATCAAGCAGTGTCTTTCCAGATGCTCAGAAATCCTATCCCTCAGCACCTTTTCCATCAACTTGCCTACCACCGAAGTAAGACTAACTGGCCTGTAATTCCCAGGGTTGTTCCTATTCCCTTTCTTGAACAGGGGCACAACATTTGCCACCCTCCAATCACCTGGTACCACCCCCGTCAACAGAGAAGATGAAAAGATCATTGCCAGCGGCTCTGCAATTTCATCCCTTGCTTCCCATAACATCCTTGGATATACCCCGTCAGGCCCGGGAGACTTGTCTATCTTCAAGTTATTCAAAAACCCCAACACATCTTCCCTCCTAACGAGCACTTCCTCGAGCTTACCAGTCTGTTTCACACCGTCCTCTTCAGTAATACACCCCTTCTCATTCGTAAATACCGAAGAGAAGTACTCATTCAAAACCTCACTTATCTCTTCCGGCTCAACACACAGTCTCCCGCTATTGTCCTTGACCGGACCTACGGTCCCCCTAGTCATCCTCATATTTCTGACATACGCGTAAAAGGCCTTGGGGTTTTCTTTTATCCTACCCGCCAAGCATTTTTCATGCCCTCTCTTAGCTCTCCTAATCCCTTTCTTCAGATCCTTCCTGGCCATCTTGTATCCCTCCAGAGCTATGCCTGTGCCCTTTTTCCTCAACCTTATATACGCATCCTTCTTCTTCCTAACAAGACTCTCAACCTCTCTTGTCAACCACGGTTCCCTCACATGACCATCCCTTCCCTGTCTGACAGGGACATGCTTATCAATGGCCCCTACTATCTGCTCCTTGAAAAAGTTCCACATTTCGACCGTGCCCTTCCCTGCCAGCATATGCTCCCAACTTATGCTCCTCAGTTCCTGCCTGACAGCATCATATCTACCCTTCCCCCAATTGTAAACCTTGCCCTGTTGCACATACCTATCCCTCTCCATTACCAGGTTCTGTACTACCAAATGACTATCTTTTTCCTTCTTTTGAAGATGCTGTCTGTACTGTGGTATGGGCCTGTGGGTTTCGGTTACCCAATAGAGCCAAGTGGGCAGTTTTCTTCATGCGTGAGCCAAGTAGGTGGAAGGCCTGCTGATTGCCATTCAATTGAGCAAGATCGACCTCCGACTCCATTTTCCCCCTATACTCCTGATCACCCAAATTCCTTTCCTGGTCCCTATTCTAGCTGATGTTGTAAATGGCTACCTGTTCTTAAGCATTGCCCCCTTTCTCCTCCTTTTCAAACAGCCGTCATCGTCGTCCTCCTCAAAAAGAAAACCCAGCATCGACCCCTTTGTCCTCTGTAAATACCGTCCTGTTGCTAACATCCCTTTCTTGTCCAAGGTTTTTGAATGTGTTGTTTCCTCATAAATCTGTGCCCACTCTCCTTCAATATTTTTTTCTATGTTAAAGCTGCTATATAAATGCACTTATCATGGAAAGTAGTAATTGATCTTGAACTTGCCCCGATGCATAAATTTGTCTTTCTATGAACCGAGCCCCAGCGAGGTCGTGAGCGTGCAATAAAATAATTTATGTTCACAGTCTTTGCTCACCTGCAGGCTTCTGAAGGCAGTTAAACAGTATTTCATCAGTTCAAGTTATTTACATTGTTTTATGAACAGTTCACTGTTAAGCTGGATGATAACCAAAGCCAATAAGAAGGATACCATGGCCTTTGGTAAATAAAGTAGCCAAACTGTATCATATGGGAGTTCACACAGGTTGCTGCCGTGTAGTGATGTTGTACAGGCAGAGTCAACTGTGACAACAGTGAGCCTATTGTTTGTGTAATATTAAGCCAGCAGATAGTTCATGAGCTGATGCCGTTCAAAGGGTGTTTTACCTCATTGCTTGCCTGAATTCTACTTACTGCTTTAACTTCATTTTGGATAGGCCAGAGTCAGATCGAATTTGTTGGATTGGTGTGATCTGTGCATCTGAACTGGTCTTGTGTGGGGAGTTGAGACCAGCAAGGAAGAAAATTGAGGCCTGTCTGTCTTGGATTTTTGCCAGATGAAGTGGGAAAACCACAGGCTGCTTCTTGTTTCAGGACTTGTGTGGAGGGAGAAGGGTTTGTTCTTAGCATGGTCTGTGCTTGCAACAGGTGATAGTTGGCATTTTGCCTTTGTCATGATACTTAACCTTTTTAGCTATAATCTCAGTTGAACCTTCTTTGCCCTGCCAGTGCAGGAACGGTAGCTCACAGAGTTACCGGGTGTTTTCCCCATGGCTCAGAGCATTCCTAGAATGGGATGAATCTAATTTTAAGAAATATGTTGGGGCATAAAGCAGGATGTTTTAAAGGAGCAGGATATCTTCATATGTAAAGTCCTAATTTGTAGAGGCATTTTATTAACAGTCTGGCAAATTAAAATCAATCTCTTTGAAGCAACATTTTTGTTCTTTTCTTATCACTTCAGCCGCAGTGTACCATTTTATTTTAGTATAGGTGGGGGTGAGCAAGTTGCTCCTACGGGTTCCCAGCAGTTGGACTTTTTTTCTAAGCAGCTCGTAGACTAATGGAAATGGGTGCCATTAACTGGGAGCTGGTTGGAGGTCAGCATGATTAAAGGTGATGCAATCTCAATCAGCAAGAACTTGTCGTGAAATTGGGAATCTCTGTATGATGTGTGGGGCAGAAGACACTGAGTTAATACTTGTATGTGAGGGAGTCTGTATTCACCGTATCAGAGCCAGCAATCAGAAACAGAAGTTTATTTTTCTGACCCCAAAATAGCAATGATGCCTATGTAAAATTATGGCCTCTTTTTTTTTATATAGATAGCTTGTGTTGAGTCTTAGACTAAGGAATAATTTGCAGAGCTGTTAGCAAGCTCACTATATCTACTGACTCTGCTTGGTCTAACTGTATTGCAATCAAGCAGTTTTAATTTTGTTTCTGTTTTCTAGGCTGCATTTAGACTGCAGCTACTGGTCTCAGATTGGTAATGGCTCTTCTGGTTTCAGCTGGGCAGAGCCCTGTTTACATTGCTTGGCACCTGCCTGGCTGGAACTCTGTCCTACCCCCGGAGAGCTCGACATATGCCTGGATAAGTGCATGAAGTCCTCTACAAACAGTTAGAAATCTAAATGAGTTTAAAACCAAGAGGAGCGACACCCTGCCCCCATTGCACTTAAATTACAGGCAAGTTTTAAAAGTAGCTTTTGAGCACTGTGTTAACCAAGTTTGTCGACACACTGAATGTACACTGCACGTGCCATCAATTGAAGCAATGTGAAACTGCATCTTCCAGTTTCGCATCACTTTGCTTCACAACTAATGTTTATAAATCCCTAATTAGCTCCACTTTCAACTTCTAATCCAGATTATTGTCAGTGCATGAGACTGCCAAGTCCACAGACAACCCCGTTTTGCTTGTTGGATCAACTTAGTCACCTTTTTTCGCTGAGGTGACTCCAGTTAAAATCACCAAAGCTCAGATATGATTGCCCATTCAAAATAAGATCCAAACTCCTCTGCCTCAGTTGGAAGTCCGGCATTCTTAACCTGAAATCTGACGACCAGCATTGCACCCAATTTTCTTAATTTTTGAAGCATTTTCTTTTTGCTTAGAACTATTCGGCAGTTTGCTAGCCCAGCCTGTTGGTGGCTTTACTTTGCCAGACACTTCCATTTGACTCCCAAGGGCTGTTTGTTGCTCAATTTGCCTGTTTCATGCTGAGTGAGATTTGTCATCTTGCAGCCAAGCTGCTTGAAGAATTGCTGCAAAGCAGCAAGACATTCCATCTCGATGAGGGAAACGCTAATGGTAACCAACTGTTCCCTGCCAGTAATTCCACTGCTGTTGATGGAATGCCATTGGAGATAATTGTGGTAAACCCTTGGGTGTAGGGCAATGTGCGGAAGGATGAAATGTGATGATCCCTCCTCATTCCAGTTTTGTCCCCTTCTTATCGAAAGACACTGACTAATGTTTGGGTGCAGTTCCACAGCATTGACCACCTTCTGGTACTTTGCCCAAATGGTTGTACTTCATGTGAGAGCCTGGATTTGGAGTGCTGGAGTACCAAGCCTAATCTTTTTTACAGCTAATGTCCATATATGCACATCTTGAGGCAGAACTCCAACCACCCCCACCACCACCCTCAGTGTATGGAGAGCAAGTGCAGTAACCTGTGAATCAGCTAAAATGGCACAGAACAGGAATCAAATTAAGGACCTTCCTTGGCTATATCACTCTGTGTCACGCTTCGCTTAGTTGGAAAGTCTACTGGTATTGAGGAGAGTTTGCAAAAGTGGAATTGGGAAAAAGACTATTAATTTTAAAAAGACATGGCAGACATGTTGAACTTCTCTGTTTTTAAAAGAAAACCTTCCCAAAAAAAAAAAGCAATGTTTCATTGTGTGCTTTTTGGTTTCATCCTGTAGCCATAGATCTAAACCAAACTTTTAAGGGCTTTTCTGACTGGTTTATTGCCCTGCTGGACCTCTGATGATCCAAATCAAAATTGTTTTTGACTTCAAAGTCCTTGCCCTTGGACAACCATCTCTCCATTTACCACTGATCGTACCTCCAGGTCTTCACTGAGACTGGACTATGATACATTCTTCCTTCTGCTTGAGCTTTGGTGGCAGAATGTTTAGACGCTTGTCTTGGGGTTGGCAGGGACTGCACTCTGAAATTGTTTTCATCCCCTCTCATCCTTACTACATCTCACCCCACTTTCAAAAGTCTGTTTAAAAACTTGCCTCAGTAGCCACCTCCATGAACTCTTTTTTTTTTTTCTCCAGCTTTTACTTGTATCTAGTCCCTACCTCTTCCTTCATAACGCACCTTGGGATATTTTGCTATATTAAAAGCACTGTATCATGCAAATTGCTGCATTGGCTTAATGTGACCATCACCTTGTCAATTCTGTTTAGATACAAGAAAATGCAAACTTGCAGTGAGGCTAAAATGAGCAGCGTTTAACTTCCCCCATCCCAACCTCTTCCTCCACCATTCCCCATTCCCTAATTACAATAGTTTGCAGTGACACAGGAGTAAAATTACTTACAGTTTGCAAAAGTTCTCGGCAACAGGAAGGTTTTGGGAGGAAGAATTCCAGAGCGGACTGATATACGTACTGAACCTTTTCAGCCCTCCTCAGTGAATTGACCGTAGTATTAAAGCCTTGCGGGGCAGCCATGTGAACTATTCACTCTGTCAAGCACAGGGAGGTTGCGCACAAAGATTTGCCTTTGCCTGTGCTTCAGGTGGTTTTTGCCAAAGATTTAAATGACAGCAGGATGTAGGTGCGTTCAGTGTCACAAACTGGGAGAATACATTGAGTATAATCTGGCATTAGAACACTTAACAGGTCAACACCTGTTGTTTCTTCATCAGCATAGAGTATGCACAACATTTTAAAATGGGGAAGTAAGTGGATTGTAACTCAGGAGTTTATAATTCACGAATTGTGGGGAAAAGGATAATCACAGCCAAACTACAAACATAAGTATTGCTTTCCTTAATGGTACATCTATGTGCTTCAAAGCTTTGATACCTGAGGAAAGAAAATGGACTGTTGGATATCGTAAGCTGGTATTTTCCTTGTAAGCAGTATAAAATACCGAAAGAAATTTGTGTGTTTGGAACCACTGGCAATGTTCTAGTAGCAACTCGTACACCCTGGCTGATTGTCGGTGGCATTCAAGCAGTCACTTCTGTTTCTCTAAATCAGGTTGTGAATATTAAGTGTTCTTTATTGAAGCTTGATCAGAATTCATCTCACTGCAGCTTATATCATTTTCAGTGGTGAGATGCATTTTAGGTTAGACTGTTGTTGGAAGGAATCCTCAAATGTGGCAATCCATTGACATTTCATTGAAAATTTAAGGGCCGATCTTAAACCCTGCCCAGCTGGCGGGTGGTTAAAATTGCCACGGTGACTTACTTGCTGCGATCGTATGTAAAGGGAGGGAAACAGACCGCCTGGTTCAGCAGGCTAACCCCATTCAGATATGGTGCAGCCCATATGCATGATCAGCTCCCCCACCAACTCATGCAATCTCCTGGGTGAGACAGACTAATTTAGGTAAAACACCTTCTCTAACCCCTGAAGTCAATCAACCAGGCTCCAGGAAACTATATGGTGATGCATGAGTACCAATAATCGCAGCTCCCCCTCATCTACCATCTTTAACTTGTGATACCTTCCTCTCTCAGGAATTTGTCTAGCTCGGTTTTAACAGACTGCATGGAACCCATTTTTGTTCATGTTTTGCTAATCTGTTTGAGGTTGATGGTTGTGTTAACATGGATTCAACCCTACAAGTTCCTTTCTCTTCTCTTTAGTCCCCAGAGGCTAGTCTAACTTCCTATATGTAAATAAGTCTTGCATCTTGATTGGATTGTAGAAGTTTAAGCCTCACTGTGGACCATTTCTGAATATTATGCTGGTGCCACCTCTATCTGCACACCAGAGCTATGTATATTCATCCCATTTTCTTGCTCTCTCCCTTTTTAACATCGTCTTTCAAGTGTTTATCAAAATCCTTAAATATTGTGCTGTAATTGTCTTTAATAGCCACTTTTGGTAATGTCTTCTATATTCTAACCACCATTAAAACTTTTCCTCCAATGCACCCCCCACCCTTTTATGTTTCCTGTACTAGTTTTAAATGTATGTTCTCTTGTTACTGATCGACTTCTGGAAATAATATTTCATTATTTCCCTTCTGAAAACCTCTCATGATTTTGAACACTTTAGTTAGATCTTACTTTAAGCTTCTCCCATGAAGCACAGAAAGGTTCTGTATTCAATTGTATCTTTCATCATATCCACACAGCCATGTCATAGAGTCATACAGTTATACAGCATAGAAACAGGCCCTTCGGTCCATCGTGTCCGTGCCGGCCATCAAGCACCTATCTATTCTAATCCCATTTTCCAGCATTTGGCCCGTAGCCCTGTATGCTATGGCGTTTCAACTGCTCATCTAAATACTACTTAAATGTTGTGAGGGTTTCTGCCTCTACCATCCCTTCTGGCAATGTGTTCCAGATTCCAACTACCCTCTGGGTGAAAAAATCTTTCCTCAAATCCCCTCTAAACCTCCTGCCCCTTACCTTAAATCTATGCCCCCTGGTTATTGACACCACCGCTAAGGGAAAAAGTTTGTTTCTTTCTATCTACCTTATCTTTGAGTTATACAAAATTATGAGGGGCAATCAGGTCCTTCCTCAGCCTTCTCTGTTCTAAGGAAAACAACCAGGCCCATCAAGTCTCTCCTCTTAGCTGAAGTGCTCCAGCCCAGGCAACATCCTGGTGAATCTCCTCTGCACCCTCTCCAGTGCAATCACATCCTTCCTGTAGTGTTGTGACCAGAACTGTACACAGTACTCCAGCTGTGGCCTAACTAGTGTTTTATACAGCTCCATCATAACCTCCCTGCTCTTATATTCTACGCCTTGGCTAATAAAGGCAAGTATCCCATATGCCTTCCTACCTTATCTACCTGTGCTGCTGCCTTCAGTGATCTATGGACAAGTACACCAAGGTCCCTCTGACCCTCTGTACTTCCTAGGGTCCTACCATCCATTGTATATTCCCTGGCCTTGTTGGTCCTCTCAAAATGCATCACCTCACACTTCTCACGACTAAATTCCATTGTCCACTGCTCTGCCCATCTTACCAGCCCATCTATATGGTCCTGTAATCTAAGACTTTCTTCCTCACTATTTACGACACCACCAATTTTCGTGTCAAATGCGAACTTACTGATCATACCTCCCATATTCACATCTAAATCATTAATGTGCACTATGAACAGCAAGAGACACAGTACCGATCCCTGTGGTACACCGCTGGTCACTGGCTTCCAATGGCAAAAGCAACCCTCGACTATCCCCCTCTGCCTCCTACGATTAAGCCAATTTTGGATCCAATTTGCCAAATTTCCCTGGATCCCATTGGCTCTTGCCTTCTTGACCAATCTCCAATGCGGGACCTTATCAAAAGCCTTACTGAAGTCCATGTAGGCTACATCAACTGCTTTACACTCATCTACACATCTAGTCACTTCCTCGAACAATTCAATCAAATTTGTGGATTGTCCTAATGAGCGCAAGACAAATCCACCATGTCCTTGATTAATCCCTACCTCTCCGAGTGGAGATTAATCCTGTCCCTCAGAATTTTTTCTAATAGTTTCCCTACCACTGATGTTAGACTCACTGGCCTTTAATTACTTGGTTTATCCCTGCTACCCTTCTTGAATCACGTTCACTGTCCTCCAGTCCTCTGGTACCTCTCCTGTGGCCAGAGAGGATTTGAAAATTTGTGTCCGAGCCCCTGCAATCTCCTCCCTTGCCTCACCTAACAGCCTGGAAAACATCTCAGCTGGGCCTGGGGATTTATCCACTTTATAAGCCTGCTAAAACCTCCTCCCTTTCAATGCTAATATGTTCAAGTATATCACAATCCCCCTTCCTGATCTCTACACCTATATCGTCCTTTTCCATAGTGAACACAGATGGAAAGTAATAACTTAAAAGCTTAACTACGTCCTCCGGCTCCACACACAGATTGCCACTTTGGTCCCTAATGTTTCCCTGGTTATTCTCTTGCCCTTAATATACTTATAAATTACTTCTTATACTTGGGATTTTCCTTTATCTTGCCCGCCAGTGTTTTTTTTATGCCCCCTCTTCGCTCTTCTAATTACTTTTTTAAGTACCCCCATACACTTTCTATACTCCTCTT
Organism: Heterodontus francisci; assembly: GCF_036365525.1. Classification (NCBI taxonomy): domain Eukaryota; kingdom Metazoa; phylum Chordata; class Chondrichthyes; order Heterodontiformes; family Heterodontidae; genus Heterodontus; species Heterodontus francisci. Next base: position 33,110,916 of record NC_090379.1, read on the forward strand.
GGGCCTCCGCTCTTTTCAGCCCTCTGAATCTGCCATAAGCCTCCTTTTTATTTCCTTATCCAATCCTCTATATCCCTTGACATCCAGGGCTCCCTGGACTTGTTGGTCCTACCCTTCACCTTTATGGGAACATGTTGGCCCTGAACACAATCTTTCCTACAAGTGGCTGCTCCCAGTCCACTCTGGCCAATACCTTTATTTCGGGTCTATCTTTGTTCTTTTCCATAACTACCTTAAATCTTAGAGTTAAATCTTAGGGTCTTGAAGGAATTGGCAGCGGAGATAGTGGATCCATTGGTTATAATATTCCAAAATTCTCTGGATACGGGAAAGGTTCCAGTGGTTTGGAAAAAAGCTAATGTAATGCCCTTATTCAAAAAGGGAGGGAGGCAGAAAGTAGGAAACTATAGCCCGGTTAGTTTAACATCTGTCATTGGGAAATTGTTAGAATCCATTATTAAGTAAGTAATAACAGGACATTTAGAAAGTCAAAATGCAATCCATCAGAGTCAGCATGGTTTTATGAAGGGTAAATCGTGTTTGACTAATTTGCTAGAGTTCTTCGAAGATGTAACAAGTAAAGTGGATAATGGGGATCCTGTAGATGTAGTTTATCTAGACTTCCAGAAGGCATTTGATCAGGTGCCTCACAAAAGGTTTAATACACAAGGTGAGTTCACATGGGGTTAAGGGCAATTTATTGGCTTGGATAGAGGATTGGCTCACCAACAGAATACAGAGAGTTGGGATAAATGGGTCTTTTTCTGGTTGGCAAGATGTAACTAGTGGGGTGCCACAGGGTTCAGTCCTCGGGGCCCCATTTATTTACAATCTATATAAATGACTTGGATGCAGGGGTAGAAGGTACTATAGCCAAATTTGCAGATGACACTAAAATAGGTGGGACAGTAAGTTGCAATAAAGAAATAAGAAATCTACAAATGGATATGGATAGATTAGATAAATGGGCCAAAATTTGGCAAATGGATTTTAATGTGGATAAGTGTGAGGTTATCCATTTTGGTCGGAAGAACAGAAAGACAAATTATTAAAATGGAGAGAAACTTCAGAGTGTTTCGGTGCAGAGGGATCTGGGTGTTCCTGTGCCTGATCACAGAAAACTAGTTTTTGCAGGTACAGCAGGTGATAAGGAAGGCAAATGGAATTTTGGTATTTATTGCTAAAGGAATAGAAACATAGACATAAACTTAGAAAATAGGAGCAGGAGTAGGCCATTCGCCCCTTCGAGCCTGCTCCATCATTCATTATGATCATGGCTGATCATCCAACTCAGTAACCTGTTCCCGCTTTCGCCCCATACCCTTTGATCCCTTTAGACCCAAGAGCTATATCTAACTCCTTCTTGAAAACATACAATGTTTTGGCCTCGACTGCTTTCTGTGCTAGCGAATTCCAGAGGCTCACCACTCTCTGGGTGAAGAAGTTTCTCCTCATCTCAGTCCTGAATAGAGTATAAAAGTAGGGAAGTGTTGCTGCAACTGTACAAGGCATTAGTAAGACTGCACCTGGAGTATTGCATACAGTTTTGGTCCCCTTGTTTAAGGAGGGATGTATATGCATTGGAGGCAGTTCAGAGGAGGTTCACTAGTTTGATTCCAGTGATGAGGGGTTTGTCTTTTGAAGAGAGATTGAGCAGGTTAGGCCTTTACTCTCTGGAGTTTAGAAGAATGTGAGAAGATCGAATTGAGGTATCTAAGATGATTAAAGGGATTGACAAAGTAGACATAGGATGTTTCCTCTGGTGGGGCAATCTAGAACAAGAGGTCATAGTTTTAGGATAAGGGGTAGCAGATTTAAAACCGAGATGAGAAATTACTTCTCTCAAAGGGTTGTGAATCTGTGGAATTCACTACCCCAGAGTGCAGTGGATGCCGGGACATTGGGTAAATTTAAGGAGGAGATAGACAGATTTTTAATTAGAAATGGGTTGAAGGGTTATGGAGAACGGGCAGGAAAGTGGAGTTGAGGCCAAGATGAGATCAGCCATGATCGTATTGAATGGCTGAGCAGGCCCGAGGGGCTGAATTGCCTACTCCTGCTCCTAGTTCTTATGTTATGGTCACTATCCCCAAAATGCTTCCCCGCTGACACTTCTACCATTTTTCTGGCTTCATTCCCTAAGATTAGGTCCAGTACAGTCACTTGTCTTGTAGGACTTTCTACATGCTGGCTCCAAAAGCTCTTCTGGATGCACTTTAAGAATTCTGCCCCCTTTAAACCTTTTGCACGAAGACTATCCCAGTTAATATTGGGGAAGTTGAAATCCCCTACTATTATTAACCTCTTATTTTTACACCTCTGAGATTTGCCTACATATCTGCTCTATTTGGAGGCCTGTAGTACACTCCCAGCAAAGTGATTGCCCTCTTTTTGCTTTTAAGTTCCACCCATATCACCTATTTGAGGAACCTTCCTTACTGCAGTTATTGACTCCTTGATCAATAGTGCAATACCACCTCTTTCACACACAACCCCCACCCCCCACCCCCCTGTTCACACCTGAAGATTCTATAGCCTGGAATACTGAGCTGCCAGTCCTGCCCTTCCCTCAACCATGTCTCTGTGATAGTAATAATATCATATTCCCATGTGCCTTCAATTCATTTGCCTTCCTTGTAAGCCTCCTTGTGTTAAAATAGATGCAATCCAGCCTTGCATTATTTGCTTGTGCCTCAACAGATCTATATTTGCTCTGCCTTCCAGAATGACTTAGTTCCTCTTCTGTATTTGACTGAGCATCACCTCCTACTGTATCTCCACTCTGTATCCCATCCCCCTGGCAAATTAGTTTAAACCCCCACCCCCCCCAACACCCCGCAACAGCACTAGCAAACCTCCCAGCAAGGATGTTGATTCCGTTCCAGTTCAGGTGCAATCCATCCAACTTGTACAGATCCCACCTTTGCCAGAAACAGACCCAGTGATCCAGGAAACTAAAGCCCTCCCTCCTTCACCATCTCTTCAGCCACGCACTCAGCTGCTCTAACCTCCTATTCCTATACTCATTAGCACGTGGCACCGGGTGTAATCCAGTGATTACAACCTTTTGAGGTCCTGCTTTTTAATCTGCTACCTAGCTCCCTAAATTCTTGTTGCGGGACCTCATCCCTCTTTCAACCTATGTCTTTGGTACCACTGTGAACCATGACCTCTGACTGTTCATCTTCCACCTTCAGAATGTCTTGCAGCCGCTGCGTGATATCCTTGACCTGAGCACCAGGGAGGCAACATACCATCCTGGAGTCACGTTTGCAGCCACAGAAACAGAATTCCCTATCACCTATAGCTCTCCCACTCTTTTTTCCCTTCCTTCCAGTGCAGCTGAGCCACCCATGGTGCCACAGACTTGGCTCTTGCTGCATTCCCCTGAGAAGCTATCTTGCCCAACAGTATCCAAAGTGGAAAATCTGTTCGAGAGGGAGATGGACCCAGGGGACTCCTGCACTACCTGCCTAGTTCTTCTACTCTGCCTGGCGGTCACCCATTCCCTTTCTGCCTGAGCAGTCTTTACCTGCAGTGTGACCACGTCCCTGTACGTCCTATCCGCGATGATCACAGCCTCACAGATGCTGCACAGTTTCCCCAGCCACAGCTCCAGATCCGAAACGTGGATTTCGAGTAGCTGCAGCTGGAGACACTTCCTGCACATGTGTTCGCCCTGGACACTGGAAGTGTCCCTGACTTCCCACATTGCACAGGAGGAGCACTCCACACTGCTGAGCTGCCCTGCCATGACTTACCCTTAATTTACTCCCTTAAATTACTCAAAAACGAAAGATTATTTACACTAGAGACCTTGATTCCCTTAAAAAGAAAACACTATATATAAAAAAAACTGTAGACGTTACCTTTTTCTTTACTTTAGTTACTAACCCACTTTACTTACTTTACTCACTTACCAGATACTCACCAAACAGGTAGCTTCTTCTCAAACCAATCACCTACCTGCTTGCCTGTGATGTTTGATGCTATGTTTGATTTAAATTAAATTAAAATTAAAGCTTACCTGTATACTCACCCCGGCGGCTCTGTTTCCCTGCTCTCACTGTTGATTGTGGCGTCACTCTGATGCACACTCATCCAGCAACAATTTGAAATAAATAATTGTTACGGACAGAGGGGAGGTGGTGTGGATGACTTCCACTTTCACCTCTGAACTGACCATAGACAGTGTTTCTTAAACACTCGAGGACTAAAACGGTAACTTTTTAGAGGTCAAATAAAAGGACACACAACAGGTTTTCTCGAAAGATTAAAAGAAAGCTAAATTATTTATTAAACAATACCTGAATAATATTGTAACCTCACCTATTCACACACTTGCACACAAACAAGAAGGGATAAAGATTAGAGGATAGAATGTATTTAAGTCCAATTGTTGTGAAAAGAATTCGCTTTGAAACATTCAGTTTTCTGGGAGGTATTTCTTTACCAGTGGTGCAGGCCTGGTGTTCCTGTTCTTGGTTCACTGAAGTATTGCAGATTCCTCTGGTTAAGACTCAGTCAGTGGTGAGAATCCTGTTACGATTTCTCAAATGGGGAGTTTTCAAGGTCACGTTGCAGTGTCTCTGCCTCTGTGGCATAAAGATGTTGCAGGCAGGGTCGTCTTCTTGGCTGAAATGGATTTTCTGCTTCCTGGCTGGCTGACCATCTGTCTTTCAGAAGTTTTTTTTTAGGAGAAAAACCTAATCAGGTTTGCTTTCAGTCAGGTGACCATAGATACTCTCCTTTGGTGTGTTCATATAATGTCTTTGAACGAAGGATCATTGTTACACAATAGGGTTTGAATGTGACTTAACTTATATCCCACCTATTATCTTGGCTTTGAATTTGGAGTCTCCTTGTCTGTGAAGGCCTTTGTCAACCTAATTCTTGGAGATAGGAGCTATTTAGCATTGAATGGGCTGTGTAGCTTTTTAATGTGCCTTCCTGAGGACTAGTCCAGACCTGGTGATGGGTTTAGTCTCCAACGGTCACAATGTATATTTGCAGTACAGGAGAGGTCACCTGACCTCTTACTCCATCTTGTCTGCGGCAAAAGTGTGTCCATTTTTTGGAGTCTAGTTGATCAGTTCGCTTTTATAGTTCATAATTGCTCCAGTTCACTTTAGTTCATAATGTCATTTTTGTGAGCGGGACATCATAAATAATTAATGCTACTGCCTGATATGCTTGATTATTAAAGAAGAACCAGGACCAATAAGGGTTTTTAACTTAGCAAGTTCCTTGAGAGAAAATGGAAAGTACTTGTCTATGAGTAGGTTTTACCACACAGGGAAATTGTGCAACATGCCATCACAGAGATTTGCTGTGATCCAACCTTAGACAAATTGTGAGGTGCCATTGAAGCAGGATTGTTGTTGGAAAGGGTTGGGGAAGCCCTGCTGACAGAGGGAATTATGAAGCCACAGAGCACAAGCAGTAACTGTCTCAACTTGAATCTGAACATGATAGCTAATAGTGATAATTGCTCTGATTTAGGTTGGTGTTTGTGGAATGAGAACAGTACATTGCATTCTAGCTTTGATGAAGAATGAAGCTGGGGTCTAAGCTTACTGGAGCTCAGGTGTAGGAAATTGGACTCATTGTAACAAATAAGCCATTGTCTTTTTCAAGTATAGAAAGCTCTAAATAATCTTGACACTTCTGCTTCCTTTGCCAGAACCCTTTAATGTGGTAACGTTTATTCAGATTCCACTTTGCAGAATGTGCAATTAATCTCTACAGAGATGGATACAGTCATACCAAATAAATAGAATTCCATTGTTCTAAAAGGCACTCTCAATTTTAACCGCAAAAATGCGTGTACAAGTTGTTTGTGCTGCCTGGAGATTTCACATCATTCCTGTTTATTTTGACACAGTTTGACAGTGTTCCACTTGAAGCTCAGTATTTCACTCATTGAGGAACTTGAAGTCTGGCCAATAGAATAGGTCACAAGGTGATATGAAGTGGGGGTTGCAACATTCTCATGCAGGTTCCTCCTTTTCTGTGCTTGACATCAATAAATGTGCACTTCTAAATACCCTTTATAGTCTTGAACGCTTGCATTTTATGTTCCATGAAACAAAAGAATTGATGTAGAATTGAAGTGTGAATCACTCCTCCCTTCCTTTTGATCCCAGTATCCTTTTAGGCTAGTGATGTGTCAGAGGGAACCATGAGGTATATTAAAGCAACACAGTGTGATTTTCTCCTTTAGAACCATAATTGAGTAAAGCACAGAAGGGAGGCCATTCATCCCTTTGTACCTCTGCTGGCTTTTTGCTGGAGGGATCCAAAACTAATCCCACTGTCCAGCTCTTTCCTCAAAGGCCTGTCCGTTCCTCTGCTTCAAATCTTTATCTACTTGTCTATTCTTAAAATTTGTAAGAGGCTCTGATTCAGTGAATGGCTCCCTCTGGCAAGGTACAGAAAACGACAACTGGAAAAGTCCAATGGCCAGAAATTAACGTTGGGCAGGAGGCCCCGCCCACCGGACGGAAAGTCAGGGGTGAGCCCGCCTCCACTGTGCTTGGGAAGCTCTGCTGGGATTTCCACTCCCCAGGCCCTTAATTGGCCTTGGGCAGACTTCCATCTCTATGAGGCAGGAAGTCCTGCATAATGGAGCTGCCGGCCAATCAGAGGGCCTGCAGCTCTTAGTCCCAGCTATGCCACCGGGAGCATCCAGTCAACAGAAACAAGAGGAAGGACAGCCCCAGAGCTCAAGTAAGCTTTTTTTTGGGGGGCCTTGCTGGTGACAATCGGCCGGGCCCCAGCGAGGCAAAGGGGGTGGGTGGGGGTGGGGGGGGGGGGGAAGTGTTGTGCGTTGGGGCTTCGGGGGCGGCTCTCTGTGGGGCACAGGGTGCCAGATCAGGAGGATTCTCCACCCCCCTACTTACCCCCCCCAAACCACAACCCACAAGAATGCCGTCAGGTTTTACCTGGTGGTGTTCTTGGGGCTTTTGCCCCCTCTTCCCTCCACGGGTAAATACCAGAGGCAATGGGAGGAGGCCCTTAAGTGGCAGTTAATTGGCCACTTAAGGGCATTGATTGGCCTTGGGTGGGCGGGCTGTTTCTTGCAGTTGCTGCGCCACGTAAAATTGCAGCGAAGGTGGGAAGGCTTTGAGGACGGCCCCACCCCGCCTCTCACTCAGTTTTTCGGCCCCCAACCCCTTCCGGCAGCCTGCTCATTGGGGGGCTGTAAAATTCTGGCCATTGAGCCTGCCCCATACCATTGCAGTGCCCTAGTGTCATGATTTACAAGCCATCTTCAGTCACGTGATCTCCTCGGAGTTGCACTTAGTGACATGCATACTGGACGTGCAATGATACAATAATCATGCACTAACGCTGAAGATTTATGAAAAACTGACTTTGTCTTTAAAAATAACTTCTATTTTTAAAGGTGAACCATGGCCCAAAATGGCCACCAAAGAAAAGGGGATTGGCCTTTTGCATATTCAAACTGACAAAGACAAAGGACAAATCTTCAAAGTTAAAAAGTATCGTTGGAACCCATCCTAAAAACATTCCAGAATTGAATATTGTCTTCTGAAATAAAGGAGGTATGAAGTAGCCACATCCTGGACCATTGCGCAATCACCATGGGTGGAGATGAGAATGTCTCTTACCAGGAGGTGAAAGGTGACATGGTTTTAATTTTAAAAAGACAGCCAGAGAGAGACTCACCCGGGAGAGAAGCAACATCTAACAGTTCCAGCCAAGCCAGAAAGCACATGCCCTGCTGAAAAATCCAAAATCTACAGTATACAGCAATGACAGTTAGAAGTAGTCCACCGTCTTCAATTGAACCTTCAATCAAGAGAGAAATCTACACTTATCAGGCCTGTATCCATCTAGATTTCAAGAAGAATTGAACAAGTTTATGGTAACCTTTCTCCTCACTAAAAAACCACCTTCCTTTTCCCATTCTCTATCTGTTTCTTCTGTGTGTGTGTGTGCGCAAGCGAATGCATGAATGGATGCAGTTGCGACAATTTTAGGATAAGGCGTATTGATCAATAAGCCATTGCTTTTCTGTTTCTTAAAACCTACAAGAAAACCTGTTTCTGTCTGTTTATTTGAAAAATAAAACACCAAGGGGTATTGATGACAGTGTGAAAAATGTGTTGGAGGCACTGTCCTTGGTATCAAGGAGGAACAATTATCATGTAGCTCCTTTGTCGCAATACACATAAGTGATGTGTTGACTTGCCATGACATTTTTTCCCCAATATACTGACTTGCTTCACGAACCTGGATGAAAGGTTTTGCCAAGTGGTTTGTTGAAGACTGTGCCTTGTTATCAACAGCTCAATGCATGTTAACACATTTCTGCTAAAATCATGGATTCTTCTTCCCTTGCAGATGAAAGAGTTTGTTCACCCCCCTTTATGGAGCTCAGCAGTCAGTGTGGGGAGGACACTATGGCAGAGATTGAGAAGCACAAGCTGACATTCCCATTCAGTAAGTGTGCAGAAACTGAAACAATACACAAGGGACAGCTGCAGACTTACTGTGGTTCCTGCTTTACAATTTAATATTTGTAATAAATCAGTTCAAACATTTCCAATAACAATTTTGAAGTGGACTTTGGTGATTGTAATAAATTTCTTGTGGCAGCTTCTATATAAGGAAAGCATGAAATGTGATTTTTACTTTGGAAGTAGTACAGCAAGTGGTCTTGCCAAGTGGTCTGTAAAAATGTGTTTACCTGCCTTCTGAAAAGCTAGGGGAACTACCCTGTCTTTGTCCTTTCCCATCAACTCACGGCAACCTCAGAGTTACTTTCAGAATTTAAAAACGTTGCTTTTCAAAAGTTGCTGTTTATTTTTTCCGACCTTCCTCATGCCCAGCCGATTGTGTGGATGACCTCCTAATTTATAACCTCTTTTTTAAAAAAGAAAAGCACGCGGGCAGCCTGTGAACACTTAAACCATTGTTCCTTTTTATTTAATTCCTCCCTCCCTCCTAATGCAGAGGTGCATAGCCTTAATTTGACCCTGTTTTGGCCGGGTTCCAATCTAAAATTTGATCTGCGAGGTCAGGGACACAAACCACCTTGCATCGTGTCACCATGTGGCTGGAGCCCCACTATACAAGGTGCTACCTTCCCCAACCATTTTCTTCTTTAGAAGTTGCCTCCCTTTGAAACTATAGCACCGGTGATACTCTAAGTCTACTCATTTCTGCTGCCGCCCCATTTTAACTTAATTCGCCACCACCCCCCCCCCCCCCCACCCCCCCACCCCAGCACCATGCCTCGTACTATTCCACAGCTGAGAGGGCAGATAGAAGATGGTGCCCAGGCTTCTGTCAATGCAATTCAGTAACTGCTCCCCAAGAAGTGGCTGACCATGACCCCTGTTGACCTTCCTCCTGATATTTTATATATTAAGAATAGTGACTACATCTCCCTGGAATGTAAAGCTCACCTCCATTCACTGCATGCCCCCTGACAGCACAGTGAAGACTGGGTGCTTTCACAATGCCATTCCACTGTGCTGTACTGTGTTAACCTGCCCCTTGATCTGGTACTGTATACAGCCAGGCGGGCACAGTGCCATGGTTTCCCCTTGTGGAGTAGTCCTGGCCTTTGGTATGGTTAGGGAGAGCAGGAGTCCTGTGCCACTTCACCTATTTGAGTGGAGAAATTTTAATTCCCCCATGTTTACATATTTACTGGTTTCTCTTGGTCACAGCTGTGTGTTTCTCTGTTGCTCTCTCACAGTTGGGTTTTTGTGTTGGCCAGACTACACTGGACCAAAGTTTGATGATACTACATGATAATATTGTTCCTGGAGTTAGATTTTTCCTCATCCAAACTAGTTTGAGGGAGGAGTTGGGAGTGGAGGTTGTCGGGCTGTTTTCTTGGTCACGCCAAACATTTTGATGATCTCCTGTTTCTTTTTGTAGTTTGCAAAACCAGAGTGGCACACGGCACCAACTCTCATGAGGTGAGTAACAACACAAAGATTTGTAAGAAATAACTTAGCTTCACTAAGACCCAGTTTACTTGAAAGAGTTTCCCATGTCTATATGCATGTTGTTATGAAAGTGCTTCTGTTTTTGGTTAAATATTTTTTGAGGAATTCATAGTCAAACTGAAGAAATGTTGTACTAGTTTTTTTTCCAAGTGGTTATCAAAAGGACACTGAAAGAACTAGTTTGGCAACAATGTTTATTGGTTGTCACATGACTCAAATTAAAAATAGAACAGAAACCCTGGTAATTGGGTAAAATGTGTGCAGAAAAGTGATAGTCGTGCGCCCCTTGACAGGACAAGCCTGAGAGCAGCAGTGCGCACCTGAGAGAGGTGCAAACTCGCAAGCTTTTGGTTGTAGTGTCAGTGTTTATCTTCTGGCATGAGATAAAGTTAGTGCTTGCTGCTGAAGTGTCATGGAGGAAGAGACCAGATTCTTGTTAGAGTCAAGTCTGCAGAAGGAGAAGAGAATTCCCAAGGAAGAAGACAACAACCCAGCTCAGCTTTCCAGCACCTCTCTGAAAGACCCTAAGAAGTCCACTGTGTCAACTCTTCTCGTCTCCTGTCTTCGAAGAGGAGTCTGCTAAATTAATTCTCAATGCCGTCTGAAAAGAACTGTTCTAAAAGATCCCAGTGACCCATCTAGGTGTTCCCAGAGGCTAGACTGTCTGCCAGTTTTGGAACACAACATATCTCATCTGCTGTTGTCTTCAAGAATGAGCAAGTATTCAACCCAAGTGTTTTTTTTTGTTTGTAACAGAGCACTGAACAAAAATTCCTTTATTTTTCCGATTAACTGGTGGGTGTGTGTGTGTGTGTGTGTGTGGCTAAGGTCAAAAGGGCACTTGAACATTTCAGTCTGTGTGTTTATGCTTTACTTCATTACTAGTTAAGACTAGTTTTATAATAAACCGATAATTTTGTTGTTTATTAAAGAAACCTGGTTAGTGTGTTTTATTCTGGGATTAAGAATAGAGTATATGATTAACCATATCGGTAATTGGGAAAATTTAAACATATGTTGTGATCTGTGGAGGAGTGGAATTAGAATAAACAGTGTACTTGTCCCACCTCAGTCGTAACAATGTATGTATGAACCATTTGAGAACTGCAAGATTCTGGTTTGAGTTTTCTTAAAAGAATCTGTACGTGATCCATCTGATCCTTTTTGCATAATTGTGAAGAGCTTATTGTTTCTAACCCAGTGAGATGTGAGAATGTGAACAAACCCAATAGCACCAGGCAAGATTTCATGGAGGCTTAGATGATCCGTTATGCCAGTGGGGTTTGAAATATTTATTCAAACCATCCCTGACCAAAATAGTTGTTTCCGAGCAGTAATTCACTTGCCTTAGTGGTTTTCTGTTTAAGCAAACCTTATTGCACTTCTGACATTCTCTCATGGAATGGTGGGAGTTGCTTTAAAGCAGTTTGCCCTTAAAGAACTTCAATTCCTTAGAGTGCGTCGCTGAAGGTCTTAGCCTTTGTTTTCGTTGGCATGTCTCTTGAGGGACTGTGAAGCTTGGGATTCTTTCATGGAGATGTTTATTCTTAAAATAGTGCTAATTCTGTTATGGTAGTGAGATCTAGGAGATTGTGGGTAATATCTGGCCAAAAAATTGGATGACGTCCAATTCAAATCTATAGATAGTTGCTATGATAGCCTTTAAGTCAAACTTTCCAAAGTACCAGGGCATTTGTTCTACGACTTCATTTGTTAGCAGCGACAAAGAAGCCTGCTGGTCGGGTGTTCTCAGCACTCCAGCTCTTCTGGAAACCTCTAAATCCTACTGAGCAGTTGGATAAATCATATTGAAACAGACTCTGAGGAGCCATAGTTATGGATGAGGATTTGTTTAATTTGTGCTTGGATGTTTGATTTGGCTGCAGAAGCTCCAAATATAGGCCTGTTTGTAAGATTATCGTGGATTTTACAAATATGTGCCGCCTGAAGGCCAAGAACCCAATAACACACACTGCTTAGACAACACCGTTTAAACCTAAATAATCTGAAGGGTGCAGAACGTACTCTGCCAGTGTCACTAGTAATCTGATGCTAGCCATTCATCCCGGAACTAACAAGAAACAGACTGCCACCAGTGGACTACTTCATTCACTCGTCTACTGTAGCCTATGACAAGAAAGACAGACTTGCATTTATAACAGCAACAATAACAACTTGGAGTTATATAGTGCTTTTAACATAATAAAACATTCTAAGGTGCTTCACAGGAGCATTATAAAAGGAAGTGTGATGCTGAGCCACAAAAGGAGATATTAGGTCAGATGACTAAAAGCTTGGTCAAAGAGGTAGGTTTTAAGGAGGTCTTAAAGGAGGAAAGCGAAGCGGAGTGATATAGGGAGGTTGTTCCAGAGCTTGGGACCAAGGCAAACTGAAGGCACGGCCTTCAGGAGCGATTTAAAGTCAGGGATGCTCAGGAGGCCAGAATTACAGGAGCACAGATATCTTGGATGGTTGTGGGACTGGAGGAGATAGAGATAAGAAAGGGCAAGGCCCATGGAAGGATTTGAAAACGAGCTTGAGAATTTAAAAATGAAGATGTTCATTGACCGGATGCCAATGTAGGTCAAGAAGCAATGAGGCGTTAGGCGAATGGGACTTTGTGCGAGTTTGGACACAGGCTGCAGCGTTTTGGATGTTCTCAGGTTTGTGGAGGGTAGAATGTGGGAGACCAGACAGAAGTGCATTGGAATAGTCAAATCTAGAATTAACAAAGGCGTGAATAAGGGTTTCAGCAGCAGATGAGCTGAGACAAGGGTGAAGTTGAGCGTGATGGAAATAGGCAGTCTTAGTGATGGCATGAATATGTGGTTGGAAGCTCATCTCGGGGTCAAATATGACACCAAGGTTGTGAACAGTCTGGTTTAGTCTAAGACGGTTGCCAGGGAGAGGGATGGCGTTGGTGCCTAGGGAATGGAGTTTGGAGTGGGGACCGAAAACAATGGCTTCCCAATTTTTAATTGGAAGAAATTTTTGTTCATCAGTACTGGACGTCAGATAAGCAGTCTGATAATTTAGCAACAGTGGAGGAGTCGAGAGAGGTGGTGATGAGGTAGAGCTGGGGTGTTGTTAGTGTACATGTAAAAACAAACACTTCCTTTCAGATGACATTGCTGAGGCGCAGCATGCAGATAGGAAATAGGAGGGGTCCAAGAATAAATTATAGGATGACACCAGAGGTACCAGTGCAGGAGCAGGAAGAGAAGTCATTGCAAGTGATGCTCTGGCTATGATTAGATACGAATGGAGCCAGGTGAGAGCAGTCTCACCCAGCTGGGCGACAGTGGCGAGGCGTTGGAGGAGGATGGTGTGGTCAACTGTGTTTAAGGCTGCAGACCGGTCAAGAAGGACGATGAGGGGTCATATTAACATAGGATATCATTTGTGATTTTGATGAGAGCCATTTTGGTACTGTGGCAGAGGCAGAACCTGATTGGAGGAATACAAACATGGAGTTGCAGGAAAGTTGGACGTAGGCTTGGGAGACAACAACCCGTTCAAGGACGTTCAGGAAATCAATATAGTGCCTTTCACAATCTCGGGCCATCCCAAAATGGTTTGCAGCCAATGAAGTACTTTTTGAAGTGTTGTCACTGTTATAATGTGGGAATTTGAGAAACAAGGGAACTTAGGAAGGCATTGTGGTGGCCACTGTGTCTTTTAAATTCATTGGCCAATGTTATGACCTAAGTGAGACTGTTGACATTAAAATATGAGATATGAACCCCCACACCAATTTAAAGAATTACGCAACAAGATTTCACATTTTAAAACTTTTATTATAACAACAAAACTAAAAGAAATCCCCATGAACCTTGTAAGCAGCTGATACTCCAAATTACAAAGAAAGGTATTTACTTATTAAAACTCTTGAAAACCTCACACCATACTTACACATTACACAGTCTTCTTTGGCAAAATCTTTGTGGTTTAAAAGTCCTAAACTCCTCTCAATTGGAATGGGTTGGATCTCCCAGACCTTTCTCAAAATAAACATCCTCTTTGCTCTCTTCTCCGAGCACTTTCGACCTGGGCGTCCGTGAGTAAGGCGATTTCCTGGTGATCATGTTGGTCTTTTACCTCTCCTCAAACTTCAACTTTCAAAACAGATTCAAGTCTTTGCAGCCTTTCACTGTATCTTCTGAGAGCAGATGTTCCCCCTCTCACTCTTGAGGCTACCTCTGGTTGTGTTCCTTTTTTACAGCCTGCTCTGAGGCTGCAATCACTAGTTTCCTTTCTTACAGCCTGTATGCCTTCAGAAAATTTGTTCACTTTATCTGGAATCAAAAGTCAATAGCTCATTGTTCTGTTCCAATATGCAAAGTCCAGAAGTCTGGCTTCAGCAGAGCCACCTGGGCTTTCCATTGTTTCCAGGTGTTAGCAGCTGTCATGCACATTTTGCATCCTCGGAATCATTGATGCCTTCTTGTCGCTTCAAAAGTCTCACCATTGTTCCTCAGGTGTTATACCCCTGCAGTCTTTGTTTTTCAAAAAAAAAGACTTTAATCCATGTTCACTTTTGTCCTGGTATCCAGGATTTCATAGAATCATAGAAAGTTTGTGGCACAGAAAGAGGCCACTTGGCCTATTGTATCTGTGCTGCCCAAAAATAGAGCCACTGAGCCGAATCCCACTTTCTGTCTTGTCTTTAACCAGAGTCAATGTGAGGTCACCTGACTTCTCTTACTCCACCTTAAACTTTTAAAAATCACAGTTTTTAAAAACATAATCATGTTACAAAGTGCAGCATTCAAAGCAGCTAGACTGGATCTTGATTCCAGGATTTGGACTGAGCTTCCCTATTTTGGCTCACATTGACTTTGTGTGCCCAGGCTTTCATTGGAGATAGTGTAAGAACAACAGCAACTTTCTAAAGGTGCAAGAGTTATCAATAAAAGAGGATAAAATACGGTGGAGATAGAATCCGCCACATTGTGTTGAGGCATGGTAGAGACAAGGAAGTAGCACTTCAATATGATAAGGCACTGAGTATTACCATCACATACAGAGGTTCCCTTGATATGTCTGACTCCTCATGCATGTACCATAGAATTTTTTTAAGATAATTTTCTGCTGATAATGCTGAAACTTGATTAGAGCCTATGAATAATAGTTCTGAGCCTTCAACTCCTGCTTCAATGTACTAGCATTCTTGAACTGGCAATTCCACCCCCACCCCCTCCGGCGGATTCGCTCGCTCCAGACGTTGTATCCTTGGACAGAATTATTGCTGTCTTCCAGCTTTCCTTGTCCAGCACAAATTGTGAGGGATGAATTGTTGCTGTTTTGTTTCTGGCAGTGTTGAATAGTCCCATTCAGGGTCTCTGCATTCTTAAAACTGTGGGAAGGAACACACTGCTATAAAAAGCAAATGGTGAAAATGAACAAAGTACTGTTGAGGCATTGTCCTGGCAAGTGAATGGCTCCCTGTACTCGGGAGTAGAATCTGCTCATCATCATCATCATCTCAGAGCTCCGACCCTCAGCACTTTCATGTACAGTTACAAGTGATATGGGGGGCAGGGGCAAGAGGATTTAAGTTGTGATTGCCCTTTCCCACTTCATCTGGATATTGGCCAGAAGAGAAAGTGGGTCTTTTTATTTTTAAAAAATCATTCTTGGGATGTGAGCATCGCTGGCAAGGCCAGCATTTGTTGCCCATCCCTAATTGCCCTTGAACTGAGTGGCTAGCTAGGTCATTTCAGAAGGCAGTTAAGAGTTATTGCTGTGGGACTGGAGTTGCATCTAGGCCACACTGGGTAAGGATGGCAGATTTCCTCCCCTGAAGGCCATTCGTGAACCAGATGGGTTTTTGATGGGATTTGAACTTGTGTGTCTGGAGCATTAGCTTGGGTTTCTGGATTACTAGTCTAGTAACGTTACTACTATGCTACCGTCACCCTAGAGCTAGACTGGGATAAAGTATTCACAGGCTTCAAGGCTGAACAGCCACACTGACCAGTACGGGAATTGAACCTGTGACTCTGGCATTATTAGCACTACACACTAACCATCTGAGCTGACCCATCATGCTGTATTGCCCCTTTTCCTGAGCTATGTGTCAAACACTGACATGAATAACAGTTACAGAATAGAAGCACAGAGCATATAAATAATGAACAAAATACCAGCAATGGCCAAGGAGAGATACGGAGTGGGAAAAGGTAGATGAGGAGCGATATGGGGGAGGAATTTTATGCTGTCACCCGAAGCGACTTTGGAGGTGGGGAGAGTATATAATCTGGCAGCAGGGTGGTGAAGGGACCCCGCCACCTTCCCGCCTCCACCCAGCTTAAGTTTGGGGCGGGAAGGTCTGAACAGCCTTCCCACCCCGCTGCCAATTGAGGCTCTTAAGTGGACAATTAATGCCCAATTAAGGGTCTTATTCCACCTCCGCTGGCATTAGCCCAGCAGCAGGCAGGCCTGTCGTCGCATGGGGAGCACACCAAACAAACCCTTGCAGGTTGCTTTCCAGTTCCAGGGGCGAAGGGGGTCCCTTGTTAAAAGGCACTTCGTGTCCACTTAAGTGCCTAATTGTTACGTAATCCGGCAGGCCCCAGAGGAGGTGACATAGAACTCTTGCCGGCACTTTAGATAAAATCCCAGCTACAGAGTGGGAAAGAATAATAGAATCATTACAGCTCAAAAGTAGGCCGTTCAACCCATCATGTCGATGCTGACCGTCCTACAGAGCAATTCAGGTACTGTCACTCCTCCGTCCCCCTCCCCATATACCTGCACGTTCCTCCTCTTCAGGTGTTAGAGTGTTTGGAATATTTAGAAAATGTAGAAACTTTCACAGCACAAGAGGCCACTCTGCCCATCATGTCTCTGGTGGCTGAAAACCGAACCACCCAACCTAATTCCATTTTCCAGCACTTTGTCCATATCCCTGGAGGTTACAGGACTTCAGGTGCATATCCAGACATCTTTTAAATGAATTGAGGGTTTCTGCCTCTACTATCCTTTCAGGCAGTGAGTTCCAGACTGTTACCACCCGCTGGGTGAAAAGATTTTTCCTCATCTCCCCTCTAATCCTTCTACCCATAACTTTAAATCTATGGCCCCGAGTCACTGACCCTAAGGAAAATAGGTCATAGAGTTATACAGCACAGAAACAGAGGCCCTTCGGCCCACCGTGTCTGCGCCAGCCATCAAGCCTATCTATTCTAATCCCATTTTCCATACTAGGACCCACAGCCTTGTATGCTATGGCATTTCCAGTGCTCATCTAAATATTACAATGTTGTGAGGGTTCCTGCCTCTACCACCCCTTCAGCAAGTGTGTTCCAGATTCCAACCACCCTCTGGGTGAAAATTTTTTTTCCTCAAATCCCCTCTAAACCTCCTCCCCCTGACCTTTAAATCTATGCCCCTTGGTTATTGATACTTCCACTAAGGGAAACAGTTTCTTCCTATCTACCCTATCTAGGCCCCTTTATAATTTTGTATACTTCTATCAGGTCTCCCCTTCAGCCTTCTCTTCTCTAAGGAAAACAACTCTAGCCTATCCAGTCTCTCTTCATTGATGAAATGCTCCAGCCCAGGCAACCTCCTGGTGAATCTTCTCTGTACCCTCTCCAGTGCAATCATATCCTTCCTATAGTGTGGCGACCAGAACTGTACACCAGCTGTGGCCTAACTAGCGTTTTATACAGCTCCATCCAATCATGGTCCTTCCCAATCACTCAATCAAGGTGCCTCACAACCTTGTACACCTAAATCAAATCTCTCCTCAGCCTCCTCTGTTCCAAGGAAAACAACCCCAGCCTATTTAATCTTTCATCATAGCTGCATTTTTCCAGTCCTGGCAACATCCTTGTAAATCTCCTTTGTATCCTCTCTAGTGCAATTATATCCTTTCTATAATGAGGTCACCAGAACTGCATGCAGTACTCAAGTTGTGGCCTAACTAATGTTTCATACAGTTTCAGCATAACCTCCCTGCTGTTTATATTCTATGCCTCATCTTATAAAGGAAAGGATTCTGTATGCCTTAACCACCTTATCGACCTGTCTTGCTACCTTCAGGGATCTGTGGACATACACTGCAAGTTCCTTCACTTCCTCTAAACCTCTCAGTATCCTCCCATTTATTGTGTAATCCTTTTGCCTTGTTCGACCTCCCCAAATGCATCACCTCACACTTGTCTCCTTCAGGGATCTGTGGAAATTCACACCTAATTCCCTCTGTTTCTTACACTTCTCACTATTCTATCATTTATTGTGTATTCCCTTGCTTTGTTTGTCCTCTCCAAATGCATTACTTCGCATTTCTCTGGATTGAATTCCATTTGCCACTTTTCTGACCTGACCAGTTCATTGATATCTTCCTGCATTCTACAGCTTCCCTCCTCGCTATCAGCCAAGCGGCCAATTTTTGTGTCATCTGCAAACTTCTTGATCATGGCCCCTACATTTAAGTCCAAATCATTAATATGCACCACAAAAAGCAGGGGAGCTAGTACTAAGCCCTGTGGAATCCCACTGGAAACAGCCTTCTAGTCATAAAAATGCCCGTCAACCATTACCCTTTGTTTCCTGCCACTGAGCCAATTTTGTGTCCAGCTTGCTACATTCCCCAGGATCCCATGGGCGTTTATTTTTTAACCAGTCTGCCATGTGGGACCTTGTCAAAAGCCTTGCTAAAATCGATGTAGACCATGTCAACTGCACTGCCCTCATCAAATCCTCCTTGTTACTTACTCAAAATTTCAAGCAAGTTAGTCAGACACAACCTTCCCTGAACAAATCCATACTGACCATTCTTGATTACTCCATGACGGATTATCCTGTCTCTCAGAATAGATTCCAATAATTTGCCCACTACTGAGGTTAGACTGACTGGCCTGTAATTATTTGGTCTATCCCTCGCTCCCTTTTTAAACAGAGGTACGACATTTGCAGTCCTCTGGTACCAGACCTGCATCCAGTGAAGATTGGGAAATGATGATCAGAGCATCCGCTATTTCCTCCCTGGCTTCTTTCGGCAGCCTGGGGTACATTTCATCCGGCCCTAGTGATTTATCCACTTTCAAGGATGCTAATCCCCTTAATACTTCCCCTCTCCCTGTGTTTATCACATCCAATGTTTCACATTCCTCCTCCCTTACAGTGCCTGCATTGTTCCCCCTCTTTTGTGAAGTCAGACGCAAAGTATTCATTAAGAACCATACCCACATCTTCTGCTTCTACACATAGGTTATGTTTTATGGGCCCTACTCTTTCCTTAGTCATTCTTTTACTCTTAATGTATTGATAAAATATCTTTGGGTTCTCCTTGATTTTACTTGCCAATATTCTTTCATGCTCTCTCTTTACTTTCCTAATTTCCTTTTTGATTTCGCCCCTGCGCTTCCTATACTTGTCTTGGCTTTCTGCGGTATTGAGTTCTCAGTGTCAGAAATAAGCTTTCCTTTTCTGCCTTGTGCTGCTTGACAGCTGTAGATTTGCCATCCCACTCTTTTTCTTTGTGGGAACACGCTTGCTCTGAACCCCTTGAATCTCCCTTTTGAATGCCTGCTACTGCGCTAACACTGATATACCTTCAA
This sequence comes from Heterodontus francisci, assembly GCF_036365525.1. NCBI lineage: Eukaryota > Metazoa > Chordata > Chondrichthyes > Heterodontiformes > Heterodontidae > Heterodontus > Heterodontus francisci. Next base: position 33,130,474 of record NC_090379.1, read on the forward strand.
GTAGCTGTTTCCAGTCCATTTTTGCTAAATCACTCCTCCGCTTAGTAAAATTGGCTTTACCCCAATTTAGAGCTTAAACTTATGTTCTATCTTTGTCCTTTTCCATAATTATGTCAAAACTAACTGAATTATGATCACTACCACCAAAATGCTCTCCCACTGCCACTCCATCCCACCTGCTCATGTTCACTTCCTAACACTAAGTCCAGAACTGTGCCCTGACTTGTTGGACTTGCTACATACTGGCCAAATAAGTTCTCCTGAATGCACTTTAAAAGTTTTGTTCCCTCCATTCTTTCCACACTACAACTTTCCCAGTTAATATTGGGGTAATTAAAATCCCCTACCATTATTGCCCTGCTGTTTTTGCATTTCTCAAAGAATAGCCTACATATTTGCTCTTCTATCTCTCTCTGACTGTTTGGGGGTCTATAGTACCCTCTCAGTAGTGTGACTGCCCCTTTTTTGTTCCTTCACTCAAACCATATAGCCTCATTTGATCCTTCTAACATATCATCCCTCCTCACAACTGTAATTGATTCTTTGACCAAAATTGCCACCCCCTCCCCTTCATTTTTATCCCCCTTCTGTATTTCGTCTGCAAACCCTGTAACCAGGAACGTTGAGCTGACATTCCTGTCCCTCGTTAAGTCATGTTTCTTTAATCGCTGTGATATCATACTGCCACGATTCTATCTGTGCACTCAACTTGTTTGCTTTATTTGCTATACTCCTTGCATTGAAGTATGTACCCTTGAACGCTGCCAAACTTTTTTTTCTTATTTTCTAACCTTTTTTTCCTCTGCCTTCCAGACTCATTCACTAATTTTCTGGTTTCCATTTCCATTTCTGATTTTTGTCCCATCTGAATTCACCTTCAGGTTCCCATCCTGCTGCCAAACTAGTTTAAACCCTGCCCAACAGCACCAGCAAACCTCCCCACTAGGATATTTGTCCCATCCGGCTTGCACAAGTGCCACCCACCTCCCCCAGAACCTGTCCCAGTGCCCCAGGAATCTAAAGCCCTCCCTCTTACGCCATCTCTCCAGCCACGCATTCATCTGCTGTAACTTCCTATTTCTATGCTCATTAGCGCACAGCACTGTGAGTAATCCAGAGATTACTACCTTTAAAGCTCTTGCTTTTTATTGTCTTTCCTAACTCCTTAAAGTCTGCCCACAGGAGCTCATCCCTTTTTCTACCTGTGTCATTGGTACCGATATGGACCATGACCTCTGGCTGTTCACCCTCCACCTCCAGAAGGTTCTGCACCTGCTCAGTGATATCCATGACCCTGGCACCAGGAGGCAACATACCATCCTGGATTCATGCCCGCGGCTGCAAAAACACATGTCTTCTCCCCTAATCAAAAAAACTCATCACTATTGCTCTACCAGTCTTCCTTGTACCTCCCTCACCCCTGTATAGCTGAGCCATCTGTGGTGACGTGGACTTGGCTCTGGCTGTACACCCCAGATGAATCATCACCCTCGTCAGTATTCAGAACTGAATACTGGCTGGAAAGTGGGATGCACTCAGGGGACTCCTGTACTACCTGCCTGTTTCTTTTTGACTGTCTGGTGGTCACCCATTCCCTGTCTCCCTGTGTATCCTTAAGTTGTGGGGTGACCACATCTATAAACATGTTATCCATGTAGCTCTCAACCTCATGGATGCATCTCAGTGATGTTAGCTGCTGCTCAAGCTCAGAAACCAGGAGCTCAAGCTGCTGCAACCGGCGACACTTCCTGCACAAATGGTTATCCAGGACATGGGATGTGTCCTGGAGCTCCCACATTGCACAGGACTCTTAAGGTTGGAGCCGCTCTGCCATTACTTTATTTGTTAACTAATAACCTTGTTGTTACTAATAAATCGTACTACTGGTAATAAATCTTACCAATGCTAATAAAGCTTTGCCAATTATAATAAACTTTACTACTATTAATAAACTTTACTAATACTGATAAACTCTCCTAATGCGTTATACACCTTATGTAAAACTACAAGATAAGACTTGTTACTTTTTGTTAATAGTTAATACTTCTAAGGTTTTAAACTCCCAGTTGTTTAGCCTCAGTCCCTAAGCAGCAATACTCACCAGTCAATCAACTTACGACTTTCCTGTGATGTGATAGAACATAGAACATAGAACATACAGCACAGAACAGGCCCTTCGGCCCACAATGTTGTGCCGATCCTTTGTCCTCTGTCAAGGACAATTTAATCTATACCCCATCATTCTTCTTTATCCATATACCTATCCAAAAGCCTTTTGAAAGTCCCTAAAGTTTCTGACTCAACAACTTCCCCGGGCAAGGCATTCCATGCCTCGACCACTCTCTGGGTAAAGAACCTTCCCCTGACATCCCCCTTATATCTCCCACCCTTCACCTTAAATTTATGACCCCTTGTAACGCTTTGCTCCACCCGGGGAAAAAGGTTCTGACTGTCTACCCTATCTATTCCCCTGATCATCTTATAAACCTCTATCATGTCACCCCTCATCCTTCTCCTTTCTAATGAGAAGAGGCCTAGAATGTTCAGCCTTTCCTCGTAAGACTTATTCTCCATTCCAGGCAACATCCTGGTAAATCTCCTCTGCACCCTCTCCAAGGCTTCCACATCCTTCCTAAAATGAGGCGACCAGAACTGCACACAGTACTCCAAATGAGGCCTTACCAAGGTCCTGTACAGCTGCATCATCACCTCACGGCTCTTAAATTCAATCCCTCTGCTAATGAACGCTAACACCCCATATGCCTTCTTCACAGCCCTATCCACTTGAGTTGCAACTTTCAATGATCTATGCACATAGACCCCAAGGTCTCTCTGCTCCTCCACATGCCCAAGAACCCTACCGTTAACCCAGTATTTTGCATTCATGTTTGTCCTTCCAAAATGGACGACCTCACACTTTTCAGGGTTAAACTCCATCTGCCACTTTTCAGCCCAGCACTGCAACCTATCCAAGTCCCTTTGCAGACGACAATAGCCCTCCTCGGTATCCACAACTCCACCAACCTTTGTATCATCTGCAAATTTACTGACCCACCCTTCGACTTCCTCATCCAAGTCGTTAATAAAAATCACAAACAGGAGAGGACCCAGAACTGATCCCTGCGGCACGCCACTGGTAACTGGGCTCCAGGCTGAGTATTTACCATCTAAGACCACTCTCTGCCTTCTATCAGTTAGCCAATTCTTAATCCAACTGGCCACATTCCCCACTATCCCATGCCTCCTGACTTTCTCCATAAGTCTACCATGGGGGACCTTATCAAATGCCTTACTAAAATCCATGTACACCACATCCACTGGTTTACCCTCATCCACTTGCTTGGTCACCTGCTCAAAGAATTCAATCAGGCTTGTGAGGCAAGACCTACCCCTCACAAAACCGTGCTGACTGTCCCGAATCAAGCAGTGTCTTTCCAGATGCTCAGAAATCCTATCCCTCAGCACCTTTTCCATCAACTTGCCTACCACCGAAGTAAGACTAACTGGCCTGTAATTCCCAGGGTTGTTCCTATTCCCTTTCTTGAACAGGGGCACAACATTTGCCACCCTCCAATCACCTGGTACCACCCCCGTCAGCAGAGAAGATGAAAAGATCATTGCCAGCGGCTCTGCAATTTCATCCCTTGCTTCCCATAACATCCTTGGATATACCCCGTCAGGCCCGGGAGACTTGTCTATCTTCAAGTTATTCAAAAACCCCAACACATCTTCCCTCCTAACGAGCACTTCCTCGAGCTTACCAGTCTGCTTCCCACCGTCCTCTTCAGTAATACACCCCTTCTCATTCGTAAATACCGAAGAGAAGTACTCATTCAAAACCTCACTTATCTCTTCCGGCTCAACACACAGTCTCCCGCTATTGTCCTTGACCGGACCTATGGTCCCCCTAGTCATCCTCATATTTCTGACATACGCGTAAAAGGCCTTGGGGTTTTCTTTTATCCTACCCGCCAAGCATTTTTCATGCCCTCTCTTAGCTCTCCTAATCCCTTTCTTCAGATCCTTCCTGGCCATCTTGTATCCCTCCAGAGCTATGCCTGTGCCCTTTTTCCTCAACTTTATATACGCATCCTTCTTCTTCCTAACAAGACTCTCAACCTCTCTTGTCAACCACGGTTCCCTCACATGACCATCCCTTCCCTGTCTGACAGGGACATGCTTATCAATGGCCCCTACTATCTGCTCCTTGAAAAAGTTCCACATTTCGACCGTGCCCTTCCCTGCCAGCATATGCTCCCAACTTATGCTCCTCAGTTCCTGCCTGACAGCATCATATCTACCCTTCCCCCAATTGTAAACCTTGCCCTGTTGCACATACCTATCCCTCTCCATTACCACAGTGAATGCTACAGAATTGTGATCACTATCTCCAAAGTGCTCGCCCACCAACAGCTCTATCACTTGCCCTGGTTCATTACCTAGTACCAAATCCAATATTGCCTCCCCTCTGGTCGGGCAGTCTACATACTGAGTCAGAAAAGCTTCCTGGACATACTGCACAAACACTACCCCATCCAAACTATTCGATCTAAAGAGTTGCCAATCAATATTTGGGAAGTTGAAATCCCCCATAATTACTACCCTGTGACTTCTGCTCCTTTCCAAAATCTGTTTCCCAATCTGCTCTTCCACCTCCCTGCTGCTATTGGGGGGCCGATAGAAAACTCCCATCAAGGTGACTGCTCCTTTCCTGTTCCTGACCTCAACCCACAGTGCCTCAGTCGGCAGATCCTCCTCGAAAATTCTTTCAGCAGTTGTTACACTATTTCTAACTAACAATGCCACCCCCCCACCTCTTTTACCACCATTCCTAATCTTATGAAAACATCTATAACCAGGTACCTCCAAGAACCATTCCTCCCCCTCACCTATGGTTTGATTTTTTTTTTAAACCCGAACCAGGAATTCTATAGAAGCTGCAGCTGTAGCAGTGTGCCTCTGCTCTCTCCCAGGTAACTGTAGGCCCCAAACCTCGCTCTGTATTTATGGTCACTCCCTCTCCAGTGTGTTCTCTTGCAGGTCTGCTGCTGCACTCTGTCCCAAAAAGGATGGAGAAGGAGAGGTTAAGAGTTGAGAAGAGGAGGTGCAGAGTGCAGAAAGAAAAACTGGACACTTTTTAAATAAGTAAATCTTTCTCCTGTGGCCGGAATTTTACAGTGGGCGGACAGGAGCCGGACTCCAACGTAAATGCTGGTGACAAACCCGCTTCCAGCCTGGGGATCTGTCCCGTATTTTACGGGTCCCCAGGCTTTAAATGTCCCGAGGCGGGACTTCCACCCACTTGAGGGAGGAGGTCCCGCCTCAGTGAGCTGCCAGCCAATCAGCGGGCTGGCAGCTCTTCGTCTCAGCAGTGGCACCAGGAGCGGTGGCCACTGCTGGGACTGCAGACCAGCCAAAGCCTTGGACCCGAGAGAGTGGGTAAGTTTGGGTTGCCTCACCAGGGGGATTGGTCATGCCCTAGTGAGGCTAGGATGGTCGTTTGGGGGGAGGGGGGCATCTTGGGGATGGGTCGGGAGGCGGGGGAGGCCCTCAATTGGGCGCCCTGTGCCCCGCCCCCACCCCCGGCAGCTATTGCTGGGCGACGTTTCACGTCCCCGGCACACCTGCTTGCCATGGGTAAAATACCCGTGGAGGTGGGCGAGGGCCCTTAAGTGGCTGTTAAGTGGCCACTTAAGGGTCTTGATTGGCCTCAGGCAGGTTGGCCGTTTCCCAGCCCCCCCACCCCCTCTTTCCCCCCCCCTCCCCACCCGCCACGACCTCCGTAAACTGGTTCGGAGGCGGAATTGGGGCGGGTAGGCCTCCCGGAGCCTGCCACTCAATTTTACGCTGCCCCCACGCCACCATCCGATCCGCTGGGGCGGCGTAAAATTCCGGTCTATGTGTTTGGTCCTAGGATTTTTGTGTTAAACTTGTTGTGCATCTCCTTTTTGTTGAGGTTTAGTCTGCCTTTTGAGGTATTCTCTCCCTTTTCTCCCTGTATTATGATATGCACCATGTCAGGGCAGACAGCCTGTGCCTAACCCTCTGCCAGTGATGCTATAAACCTGCTGTTAGCTGTGTGCCAGTTACCTGGGGCCAGTGTGGTTTTAAATCCACAACATTATTGTAGTTTTATTCTTTGGTTTTCTAAATTATTTAATTTTTTTGTGCCAAACTTTACTTTGAATTAATAATTTTTGTAGTGATGATTTGTTATGGTGTTAAATGGAAGGCATTCTTACACGATCTGACTCCCTCTCTGATGCCTCATCCATCTACGATGTTGATGCTGTTGGCCTTGGTGCTGAGGAGAACTGCAGAGAAAAATCCAGGCATTTCTACAAGGAGAAGGAGCACTGGGCAACTATCTCAACCCTCCTTACCCTTGTCAGAGCCACACCAGAGCAGAACTGGGCAAGGCCCAGCAACAAGTTGGCTGTTTGCTGTCCTCAGGCACAGCAAGGCCTGTATTTTAAAGAAAAAAGCTATTGTTTCGTGACATTGTTCTGATAAAACCCCTTAAACTGTACTTTAAAAAAAAAAATCATTCTGTAGTTATGGATGTCACTAGCAAGGCCCCCAGCATTTATTGCTCATCCTTGGTTACTCTTCGGAAGGGGGTGGTGAACTGCCTTCTTTTTGAACCACTGCACTCTGTGCTGTAGGTACACCCACAGTGCTGTTTAGGAGGAAGTTCCAGAATTTTGACCCAGTGACTATGAAGTAACAACAATAAACGTCCAAGTCAGGATGGTGTGTCACTTGGAGGGGAACTTGGAGGTGATGGTTATTATATGCAACTGCTGCCCTTGTCTTTCTGGGTCAGCATCGGCAACCTTAACAAGAAAAGCCGTTTTTTAAATTCAGTCAAAAACACAATATCTTACAGCTGCAATGCTGTTACTCAAATGCCAATCATAATGAATAACAAGACTCGTTCCACATCATTTTGAAGATTTTTACAAAACAGTTAGTTGAAACTTTCTCAAGTGCAATGTTCATAAAAGTTTTAAAAATGAAACAAGTAATTTAATTACCAACAAAATGGGTTCGATTGAGGTTGGGAGCTGCATGAGCCGTTTAATGAACCTCAGGTTGCAGACCCACTTCTACGTGTTGGAGGTCGTGGGTTTGCGAATACTCTTGTGCTATATGGCAATATTCAATCACCTTGTGTCTAACTCCATGCTTCCCCTCTTTTACCTTGCTGTAATTTGCTCAGTTGCAAATTTTTCCATTTTGCTAAGGGTTCAGTCAGTCAACTGAATGGCAGTGCATGTGGCCTAGCAAGCTGCAGCTCCTCAATCACCACAGAACTCCTAATCACTACAAGATCTAGGACTGGAGAAATATACCACGAGTCTGTCATGTTTAATTATTGTCATGGTCAAGTAGGGCTATTCGACCAGGACCCAGCATGTGCTGGCTTCTAACTGTGACATTGCTTCAGGCAGTGAGGAATGCTTGCAGTCAGGGCCTCTCAAGATACCACTCAACTATTCTCTTTCTCAGATTAACTGGGACATGAAGTAGAATGCCTAAGGCTGTGTAGAAGGCCTGCAGGCAAGAAGGACCCTTTGAGAAAGGATCTCAAAAATGCTTCAGATGGTCTATCACATCCTTGTCATTTCTCATTTAGCGATTCAGAGAAGGAATAATAACAGTGCATCAAACTCTGATAAGCCTACATACTTGTCTTAATGAGCGCCTTAGATCATCTGTGCCTGGAGTTTATGATTCCTGTAAAATTTGATGCATTTTAGATATTAGCAATTTAAAATCTATATTCTACTGGGACTTAAAGGATTGTGAAAATGTATACCAAGCTTTAAATAATTGGCATTGTCTTAAAACCAAAGACGTGATTCCGTACCTTTCTACTGTGATGTGCTGTGACTATAATAGAGCCCTGTCATATTTCAGGCAGAAATTAGATTTTCTCATTATCCTTTTGCAGCAGTCTCATCTGAATTCCTCAGATTTGCAAATGTTTGTAATCAGACTATCTCTGAACACTCATACTTTTGGGATAGTTGGAGACCACTTGTTCTTTGCTGCCTCAGTAGAATTAAGCAGTCGCAGTGCTTTGGATTGATGTCTCTCTTCGGTCTCCACTTTTCTCATCTTAAGTCCTGGTGTCCCACTACACCCAGCTTGGAGCATGTGCAACCTCTTGGACATCACCTGCAGCATAACAGACATAACTGCACGAGGATATTGCAGCTGCTGCTGACAAATGGCTTATGTAGAAATGTGAGATTTCCTGTTGTATCAGGGGCTTACATATACTTTTGGCTGGGCACCTTGTATAGCAGAAATCCATAATGTAAATTCCCTTCCAGCTGTGAGACGGATGAGTGGAAGAGGCAGTCCTAAGATATGTTCTGCTTGTAACTCTTGGATATGCCTCTAGATGGCACCAGAGTCCCAGTCAACAATATGCTGTGTATCATCAGAAACACTAGAAGTGTGCTGATTGGTGAGCCAAGAAGGGGGTGCCTTGAAAAAATCTTAGATTTAAATAAATTGGCCAATTTTTGTTTTGTGAAGGGAGGAATTCTTTCGAGTATGGGGCGTGCGAGAGTATCTTAGTATGTTGATAAATCTTTCCCAATCTAATCTGATCTGAATTGTTGCCTTCCTGTAGATGTAGGGTGTTGGAGGCTGGTGTAGTTGAATGTTTCTGGCCTTCCTCAGTAACTGGCTGTATCACGCACATTTACATTTTGTCACTTGGATCAAAAATGAAAAACATTTCTTAGGGTGGTTGAGAAAATGTTGGTAATGGGAAAATGATTTTTGTTTTTTAAAAAAAGGTTTATTCTTGTATTTAGGTAATGGCGATATTATACAGGCTGTAATAGATAATTGACAATCCTACAGCATAATTTTACATGACAAACTAGAGAATTCCAAGAACTCAGTTACAGCGAATCCAAGAGGACAACACAGCCAACTGGAGAGGCTGTCAGAAATAGGATATTGCAATGTTGCTGACCTCGTCTGAAAATGTGGATGAAGAGAGTTACTCAGAACCATTAAAAAAAAACAGGAGAAAACCATTCCTCCCATAGGGTCGGTGCTGGTTGTTTGGTGGAGCAATCCACAACTAACCCCGCATTCAGCTGTATTATCAGCTGCTTCAGTTCGGAAAGTGGTGGCAGGGATAGGGTGGATGGTGAACAGGATGAGTATTCTCGGGGGAAATAAGGCCACTGAAAAGGCCGCTGTGGGTTTTCTGTCTCAATCTACTTTGATATTTGGCATAAATTTGTAGAAAAATCACACTTGCAAGAAGTTAACTGGTTCGTTTCTGAAAATATGTTTTAGAAATCTAGAGAAAATTCACCTTTCAACAAACGGGTGGCTTAGCAGAAATGGCCAAAGAAAGGATTTTGGTTCCAGCTGTTTTGATCAGCTGTCCTGAACTCGCACTGCAAGCTGTCTGCGGACTTAGACTGGATACAGCCCTGCTCTCAGAAATCCAACAGTCAAAGATGGAGTGTAGTGAGTGAGGAACGATGCTAGCAACGTTTATCTATAGGAGAAGGGAGCCTTTTAGCCCAAAATCTAAAGTATGCATTAGAATGATACAAAATAGTAATCTTTATGTGTGTACGTGTGTGTCAGCTGTGACTCCTAGTACCACTCTAGCCTCTGTCAAGAAACTGTGGACTCAAGCCCACAACAGAGACTTGGGCACATAATCTAGACTGACACTTCACTGCAGTACTGAAGGAGCACTGTATTGTTGGATATGCCATTTTTTGGATCAGTCATTAAACCAAGGCCTGTCAGCCCCTTGGTTGGCCGTGAAAAATCCTGTGGAATTATTTGAAGAGGAGTGGGGCTGCTTCCGGTGTCCTGGCTGTTATTTACCCTCTGTCAACATCACTAAAACAGATTCATCTGGTTTATTTATCAATCTGCTGCTTGTGGGAGCTTGCTGTGTGAAAATTTGGTGTTTCCCTACATTGCGACTCTGGCTACCCTTCAAAAGTACTGCATTGGCTGTGAAGCAGTTTGATGTGTGCTGGGGATGTGAAAGGTGCAAAAACCAAAGGTGTGAGATGCAACCAAGGTTGAGAACAGACCAGATGTATCCATAAATGGTGCTTAGGTGATAGTAATTAATTAAAGACTGAGAAAGGTGTAAAGGCCCATAGATTAGAAATCTGGACAAAGAATGACTTAAGCGGAGCAGATGGCTCGTATAATATGTCTGATGCAGACTATTTGTTTCCACAGATGGCAATTATTTTCAGTGAAGATGGTTTGAAAGACATCAAGCCCCAGTGTGTTATCCAGAGCTTTATAAACCACAATGCAATTCTCTACAAAGTGTTTGTTGTTGGAGAGTCATACAGCGTGGTTGAACGGCCGTCGCTGAAGAACTTCTCTACTGGCGTTTCAGGTTAGTTGTCAGAGACCTGGTGAGAAAAGTTTCACTTGCAGCCCATGGTTCCCTCCAGGGCTCCTCGTGTTGCTCATTGGTAATTTTTCTGAGCTAACTTGACTGTAGATCCTGTAGCCTGTTAACCAAGGGCCTTATTTTAGAAGGAACTTGTTTGCATCCTTTCCCTGATTGGGCCCACTTTCTAGTATGGAAGACTTAATGCTGTATCTTCGCTACCGAATTGACACCTCACACAGGTACAGGTGCAACCCAACCCGTCCCTAAATTAGAAAATACCAGGGTAAGTATCAGGAATACTGTGTTCTTACCCTGATCTCACCCTCTCCGTGTTCGAGGATAGTGTCAGGAATGCTTTGTCCTGTCCCCATACACAATCCCTCATTGATAATACTTTAGCTTTCCAGCATGGTCAGCTGCATTTGGAGTTCAGTAGATCAGCAATTAGTTTTTAAAAAATCTGGTGAAGGGATTAGAATATATTATATATATTTTTTTAAATCTATGATGTACTGTCCCGTTAAAGGGTTTTGTGTAGATATTAATTTTTGTCAAATTTCTATTACTTACAGACAGAAAAACAATATTCTTCAACAGTCACAATGTCTCAAAACCAGAGTCCTCTTCTGATTTAACAGCAGTAAGTACTAACCTTTTGATCTCCTACATTTCCTTTTGAAGTTGAGCACCCACTGCACCACATTTCCAAGCCCCCGTGCTTCCCTTTGGGGAAGCTATGCTGTTGAAAGATGAAATGACAGTGTGATTTTCTGCTTTAACGCATACCTCAGCTCCCCGGAGAATTAATTTGGAAGGAGGGAAGTGGGGGCGGGATGAGAAAGAAATGAGACTTTGTTTATTTGCCTGCCTTAGTTTCTTTCCTACCTGATGACGCAAAGGTTAATAGAACCATCAGTCACGTGGTATTTGTAAGCTCAGCTGTAAAGAAACCGCAATATGCCTGCATCATGGCCAGAACTCCTGCCAACGTATAACCTCTGTGTGGTAGCAGCCTAGCTGGATGCTAAGGAAAATTGATCATTGGTATTTGGCACTGCAACTATCAAAAGCAACCTTTTACAATGGAGCTGGAAACCCAAATGGCAACAGTGCTCATTGCTTTGAAAGAGCCCTGTGGGTTTGCTGAGATATGTTTGTTTGACCTATGAATTGCAGGCCAAGCAGTAACTGGGTTGCAGGGGTTATGCAGAAAGGCTTAAACTTTCCTGATCCCTTTGCCAAACTACTGGATAAGCAATTGAATGAGTGTACGTGCTGGGCCAGGCTGCCATTCTATATATGAGTGGCTTTTCTGGGATTACAGGATCAGTTAAGGATTTTGCTGGAACTCGTTTTAATGTGGAATGGAAGCCATTTCTCCATTTCTAACACTGGGTTCCTCAAGCCTTCACGTAATTTTATTGTTGTAACTGGTTTTGGCTGCCCACAGGCTCATGGCAGTTTGCAAGGCCAAGAAAGGACTGTTTTCCACTGTCTTCTGTTCACTGTCCACTGTTTTCTACTGCGGTTTATAAATGGCCATTTTAAACTGACAGAAAACCTGGAGATCGGCTTTTCTTCCTTTCTTCCTGTTTGCATCGAGAAATGTAATGGGATTGAATTTTATTTTTTAAATCTACTTTTGGTTGCAAAGGCCTTGTCAGTGAGTTTTCCTTTGAAAGATGTAGCAGCCTTCTGCTGGGGAAAATTAAAACAACCAGGTAATAATAAGCTGACCTGCTGAGCGGGCTAGTTTTAAATCTGGTGCAATGTGGATTTTGTTGCTGTGTTTAGATTAACTGGTTCAGTGTCACCATTGATGGCTTGCCCTGGAAGCTGATCACCCACCTGCTATGTTGGGTTGTTGAACATTCGACTGTGCTGTTCTCAGTGATGCTCATCAGTTGAGCAACAGAGGCCCAGAGCACTTTGAGCAAATGAGCAGTGAGCTGTTTGACAGTTCTGATTTACTGCTCAGCTGTAAATTCCACTGTGCTCAATGGGGAAAGCAAAAAGGTCAAATTTGGGATGCTTAAATAGACCATTACAAGTACAAAGAAATCAAAAACTAAAGAAATTAAAATGAATATAACTTTCAGTTGATGCAGCCAAGTTTTAAAACTGGCATTGTAGATCATTTTGTTTCCGATCTCTTATGATTACACACACACACACTTTTTAAAAAAAAATTATTCATTTATGTGATGTGGGCGCCACTGGCAAGGCCAGCAATTATTGCTCATTCCGAATTGCCATTGGGAAGGTGATGGTGAGCCGCTGCCTTGAACCGTTACAGCCCATGTGTTCGAGGTACTTCCACAGTGCTGTTAGGATTTTCACCCAGCAACAGTGAAGGAATGGTGATAGATTTCCAAGTCAGGATGGTGTTTGACTTGGAGGGGAACTCGCAGCTGGTAGTGTTCTTATGTGACTATTTCTGTTGTCCTTCTAGGTGGTAGAGGTCGCGGGTTTAGAAGATGCTGTCAAAGGAGCCTTAGCGAGTTGTTGCAGTGCATCTTGTAGATGGTACACACTGCCACCACTGTGTGCCGGTGTTGGAGGGAATGAATGAATGCCTTGGTGCTGAGCTGTAGATTGCAAAACATTCAGCAGAAGTGGCCTTGTCACTGGAGTTGTACAAATTCATAACTGCCTAATTTCCTATAGGTTGTTTATAGATTGCAAGATGCCTTAAGCTTTGCTAATTCAACTGCTTGCTGTCTCACAAGCAGAACAATAAAAATCGTTGCTTATTCAGGAGATTGATGCTTCTGGCACCTTCTGTTGTGTAGAAAAGTCACATATGCTTAGTTTATAAGTGTGGAATTATGTCAGGAAAGCCTTGTGTTTTGTTTCCTAATGACTACCTCAGACTTTGAAAAGGCTCTGGTGACTGTTTGTGCTCTTTCCAGCTCGATGTAGTGGAAGGTGTCTTCAGGCCCCCAAGCGATGAGGTCATCAGAAAAATATCCAGGTCTCTGCGTGAAGCACTTGGCATATCCCTGTTTGGCATTGACGTAATTATCAATAATCGGACTGGCCAGCATGCTGTCATCGATATTAATGCATTCCCAGGTAAACAGTTTGTTTTGCTCCTTTTAAGAGCTATGTTTCTGCTTGATGTCTTAAAATCAGGCTCCTATTCGCCAATATTTCCAGCTTACTTGAGAGTTCAGTGATTCAGTGAAGTTTTCTAAGTGGAGGTATTTTTGGCAGAATTTTTTGTGTCCTGCTGTACTTTTAGTTCTTCCAGGTGAACTGCAGATCCTGGGACTTGCAAAAGATGCATTGAAGGGGAAGCTAGATAAACACTTGTGGGAGATAGGAATTGAAGGAAGGATAGATGAAGTAGTGTGGGAGGACGTTTGTGTGCAGCATAAACACTGGCATGGAGCTGTTGGACTGTTTGTGCTGTCAATTGTATGCACAGTAAAAGCTTTGTTATCCGACATGTGCAGGATCTGAGAGGTGTTGGATATTCAAAAATTCCGGTTAATTTACCAAGGCAGGTGGAGATCAATGTTCCATTCCAAAGTCATCGCTGGAAGACCGAAAGTTACCCAGGGCCTGGCATTGGGAAAGCCGATTTTTAATTTTCCCTTCAACCCTTCAGGGTCGCTGCACCAATATACTTGTAGTATGTGAGAGTCAGCCCTTTCCAACGAGCATCACTAACTAATGCCCAGAACAATTCACTGCACTCTGGGAAAACTCGGCCCAGGAGAGCTTTGGGAGATTTTGGAAACTCTGGATAAACGAGCTTGCCGGTTTGTAAAGTGCCGGATTACAGAGCTTTTACTGTACAATGTAACACTGTACACTGAAGAGAGGCTTTGAGTGTTTCATGTTTGTTGATGAAATCATCCTTTTTAATGTAAGGAGAGAGTTCTAATAACACAGGAAAGAAAAAAAGGCTAAGCATTAAAAAGGCAGCCTGTCTGATTCTGCCTACATTCCACTTATGAAGATTAAATGTGGACTGATACTACTTAGAAAAATAAAGATACTTGTATGCACAACATACAACATGCAGCCAGTGTGTTTGGCATATCTTTTTTTTAAAAAAAGAGACCACCTTTTCATCCATACAGATGGATAAACATCATTGGCAATGCAAAAAGTCCCTAGGGTTGCAGTTAGGACCAAAGGAGCTGATGGGCAAAATGAGCTGGCCACAATATTCTTTATCATAAAAGCAAAATACTGCAGATGCTGGAAATCTGAAATAAAAACAAAGTGCTGGAAATACTCAGCAGGTCAGGCAGCATCTGTGGAGAGAGGAGCAGAGGTAATGTTTCAGGTCTGTGACCTTTCATCAGAACTTTTGTCACTTCAAATTCACGTTCAACTCTTGATGTAGTTTATAACTGTGCTGTTAGCAAACTTTTTATTTACCAATTGATTTTGAGTATACAGTGAGCACAAAAGAGAGCTAAATGGCAGAAGTGTGCACTTTCTCCCCTTAGTTTTAGAATTTTGTAATAATTCAACTGAATACATTTCATTTTTTAAGTCTGCTTCCCATTTGACTACAGTAGGATTTTAGGATTAGCCAGAATTCTTTTATTTAATTAGAATTCTGAAACTGGGATATGGCTGTGATAATCTGCTTCAAATCCTTGTCCTCATCTTTACATTCACCTCAGGTCTTGTCCCATCCTATCTCTGCAATCTTTTCCAGTCCTATATTCTCCCATGAGTTCACTGTTTCTCTGACTGTATCTTCTTCTATATTCCCCCTCTTCCCACACCTCCTTTACCCCAACAATGGCAGTCAAGCCTTCAGCTTCCTGAAACTCCCTCTCTCACCTTCCCCACTGTCTATCCACCTTTTTCTCCTTTAAAGTCCCTCATTCACCAATCTTTTGGCTGCACCCCCACCCCCCGATCTCTCCTTTCTTATTTAACACCTGCTTTCTATAAGCCTATCTGTCGTGTACATTTGAACAAGTTTATGCTAAAGGTGCTATAGTAATACAAGTTACTGTTGTCTCCGGAGTTCTGATTTAAGGTCACAGACCTGAAGCATTGGGCTGAATTTTGTTGAGGTGCTGGGGGTCCCGACACTGGGCCGGAAAGCTGGGGGTAACCCCGCCTCAGTCATTTGGGGGACCACTGGCTGCATTTTTCGGCATTCAGGCAATTGACTGCCTGGTGCAGGGTCTCCCATCCCTTTAAAAGACGGGAGCCTGCCTCCAAGAGCTGCCAGCCAATTGAAGGGTGGCCACTGCTGGGACTACACCCAGCCTGGAGAAGCAGCATGGACGCCATCTTTGGATCAAGGTAAGTAGGGTCGGGTTCGCCCGGGCCAGTCAGGCAGGCCCTGGTGTGGTGATTGGTGAGGGCGACAGTGGGGTTGGGGTTTTGCAGCAGGGGTGGCCATTGCCACGGGCTGGGCCCTCCGTTGGCCACACAGTGCCCAATCAGGAGCACCCCCCTCCCTCCCCCTCCCCCCAACCCCCCAAAATCCCTGAGCCCGCAGGGAGGCAGCCAGGGCTTACCTTGTGGTCTCCCCATGTGGTGGAAAGTCCACCCGCTGCTGGTAAAATGCCCAAGGCAGCAGGACGAGTCCCTTAATTGGCCACATAAGGGCCTCAATTGGGCTTTGGGTGGGAGGGCCATCTGCCACCTCCCCTGCTGATGGCAAAATGCCATAGCTGCAGGAAGCTGATGGGGCATGCCATCCCCCCCACCCTCCCTCCTGATTTTTCGCCCCTCTACCTCGCAGCCTGCTCCCGAAGGCCCTATTAAATTCTGCCAATTAACTCTGCTTCTGTCTACACGGACGCTGCCAGACTTGCTGAGTATTTCCAGCATTTTCTGTTTTGATTTCAGATTTCCAGCATCCACTGTATTTTGATCATGTCTTGTGTTACTCTTGTCTTTGTTATTCCAGTCAATTTGATATTCAGGTGGATTTTACATGAGACTTCAAAGCACTAGCTGTTCAGAACATTTGAATGAATTAATTCTAATGACTACGCTTGATGTTTGATATTCTTCCATTCTGACATAATAGAGACACAGTGGTGAGAATACAGATATCTCCTTTATAAGGCAATTAAGATTAAATACATTTCCCTTGTAAATATGGGGTGCAGGGAGTGCAATTCTTTATCTGTTGGCACCTTCACAGTCAGCATGAATCCACCATGGAATATTAGCTGATGTGACCTCTGCAGCGTTAGCTGTGGAAACATTGCATAAGCTTTGGGAAACAGGAAATAAACAGGCTCGAGCAGTGCAGTCATTCCCATTGTGTGTGAGCTGCCTTAATGTATTTGCATACCAGCTGAAATAATACTCTGGAGGGTGCAGTGCATATGTGTATTTTGGCTTTTCCATAATGCCTTTGAAAGCAGTGAGTTTGTTCTCAGATTGCCGTACAGTTCTTGTCAAAATGATAGCCACCTGCTTTTGGGGGCATGCAGTTGTTTGCAGCAAGAGTTGGAATGTTATGGGTCCTTTTTTAATGAGCTTCGCTGTCTGTTATGAGAGACTTTCGCCTTCAGGCAGCCCAGACTTCTTGTGATCTTTGTGTTCCAGTGGAGCTGTGAACTCCAGGCCTCAACTGGAGTAGAATAGTTCCATTCACATCCGTCTTCAGACCCAAATTTTACTGAATGTATTAATATATTTAGCTTCCCTCCATAATCAAGTGTTTCAGTCCAAACCTTTTTCCTAAATGATTTAATAAGTGGCAATACCTGCAGCAGCCTCTCAATAAAAGCTGCTCTTTTGCAGCACTGTTTCAGATTTAATGCTCCCGTTGTTCAGCTCCCAAAGTTTCCAGTCATAAACAGGAATGGTTCAGCCCTCAGTTGTTCATCGGAGGGTCTGATACTCAGTGCTGCAGTGTGCTTATTGCAATAGATGCTTGTTGTTACAGATTCTTCATTTTGCACTTCATTCTAGAGAAAATTAAAAGCTATCTTTGTCAGAACTGGCTAAATTGGTTTGACGGGTTGCTGTGACTTTCTGAGGATGTTGTTTTGCACCCTGCAGGGATTTTTGAAGTTCATTCATACTGTCCCAGAAATCCTTTGGAAATATGACATTACTGCAACAAATGGACATGTTTGTGCGGTCTTTCTGTGATTATCACTTTCTGCATCTCATGAATTGGCCCCATTCTTGTGTATACTTGTGTTTCACATCCACCCTTTGAAGAGTTAGAGCCCCTGGCCCAGTCCTCCCAAGCGCAGACAACCTTAGTGGTTAGTGGGAATTCCAGTTTTATACAACACTGTTAAATGCTCCTTCTGCATTTTTTCATCTGCTTATAATAGCCTTCACAATTGCCATTTCATCCAGTACCAAAACAAAGATGATAGCCGAAAGGTGTAGAGGTGACATGAGGAAAACTTTTTTTGTACAATATCCCCTTTCTTTCCAAAGTTAAGTCTTGTATGCTACAATTAAAGCACATAATATTAGATAACATCAAAATTAGTTATACGGAATAGAGATTATAAAATTTACAGATTATAAGGATAGAGATTGTGAAATTTACAAGTGCAGATGCTTAAAAGTCCATAGATAATTTCGGTGGTTTGACAACTCTTGCTCAGGGAATTTGCGCCTTATCTGTTGCTATTTTCTCTGACTTTTCTCCCTCTCTGCACTCGGTCTCTGTTGCTCTGCCTTCAGCCTGCTAACATGCTCTATTGCTTTTCTCGAGATGACCACTTTTGAGGCCTTGTCATTCTTGGAGAGTTCCAGCACCTCATCTCGAAGAGCCAACAGACAATGCTTCAACTCCTTCCTCCTGCCTCTTCAGGACATTGCGTGTCCTTCACCTATCCTCATCTTCTTCTGAAGGCCTGGGGCTCAAGGTCGAGTAGTTGTTGGGGGAGGAGTACTTTGCCTCATGGAGGTACCTATCCATTCTGGCTTGTTTTGATGTTGGCGGTTCTCTATAGAGCAGAAGTGAAGGTGTGGCATAGTTATGCTGGCTGCTGGGTTTCCAGACTGCACCGTTTGATGTTGGCCAGAGTCTGAAAACAGGTTCTGCTCCTTGGAGATTTGTATATGGCAATGCTCTCCACTGCCAGCCTTTGCTTTTCAGTGGTTACACCATCAGTCTCCTCTTCTGAGTCGCTGGAGTGTGAAAAAAACACTGCCTGTTAACGAAGGATCTTCATTCTCTTGGTATGGCATCTCTGAGAAGGGGCTGATTCTGTTTAAACCAGAACTACTGAGATTCTGGAGGAACTGTGACAATGCGGGTACTCTTGGTCTCTTCTGCTGGATTAGGTGCCTTGGTGACTTTGTGGATAGTTATGTTGTTGAGGTCCTTACACGCTGGTAGTCCTGCCACTGTTGGTCCACTCATGTCTACCAGGTAAAATATTTGCAGTTTCCATGCTGACTTGCCATTGCAGCATTGCATTGTCAGTATTCCACTGCAAGGGATGGGTGACCCATTGTATGCAGATAATTTTGCAGTTGTCAGTCGTATCATTGATTTCCAATGACTCCGGTACATATCCTTCAGGATTTGGACTGGTAGGATATTTGCACTAGCACTGGTGTCGACCTTAACCCTGAGTATGTGTTTGTCAACTTTCTTTGGGCACAAGATAATCGCAAAAGCTTCCAATTGTTTGACTTCATCAACACAATGTGTCAGGTTCACAATGTGAAACGCCAGCTCATCATCTGGCTCAGAATTGCTCCACTCTGAGTCTTGTCTAGGGTCTGTTTCGCTGTGGACTTTGTGTATCGTTTATACAGGTCTCTGGAGTGCTCCTTGCTGCTGTTTACCTGTTGCTGTGCCTGTCATCTGTTTGCTTGTGTCCTACTGTGACTTCTGGATATGTCTTTGGAGCCAGACTTCTTGCACAGGCGGGCCCAGTGTCCTTTTACACTGCACGTCTTGCACAAGTCTTGAAATGCAGGACAACTTCACGGCGAGTGGGATAAACCACACTTACCACACAGCTTGCTTGATCTTTTTGACCCAATTATCATGCTGATACTGTTGGCTGCACTTGGTGCTTGCAGATGCTGTTGTCCAGCTGCAATGGCTTTGTATTTCATGCCGCCTACTAGCAGCGTATCAAAGCTATGACCTATCTTTTTTCCCCAAGAGGTCTTTCTGGAATGCTTCAGTGGGTGTTGAGACAATCACCAGCTCCATTAGACACTATGACAGCTCCGTTTCTGAAAAATTGCATTTGTTGTCCTTACTACAGCATCTACTGACAAACTGATCTATTGATTCCTGTGGCTGTTTCCTGTAGGACATCAATTCCAGGCAGTGAATTCTAAAATTCACTCAATCGCAGCTGATCTTTGAGCGCTTTCTGTATCTTTGTGGGACCTTTCTGGTCCTCTTCAGATAAGCCAGAGTTGTTGATTCTGTGTATACCCTCATTTCCAACTGCTATTAGTATTTTCACAGCCTGTTTCTCTGGTTCTACAATCACTTGGTCTGTGAAGCGTAACTGCATTCTTTGTTTAAAAAGTTTGAACTCTGGTAGGATATCAATGGCCTTCCAGTTCATGCTGGGAAATTTGGTATCCATCTTTTTGCTGTTCTTTTGCTTTCTGCTCCATATTTAACTTTGTTCTATTCACTCTGCGCTGTTTTCCCCTTTAAGAAATTCTCTTATCTGGACTAGCTGCTTGGATGGAAAGGAGCAGGTGTTTGACAGCGCTCTGTGTTTATTTTGCTTTCAGCACTTAAGCCTACTTGTTTACACAATAGGCAGATCAGTTGCTTTTTTTTTTGCTAGAGTTTGTTTATGTTCTTCACGCATGAGTGGTTTAATGATTTTTTTATTTAGCCGTGGCTGCGTGAATGAAAACTCTTCACACTCAAGTAGTTTAATGATTTTTTTTAAAACTTTGTCTCTGCGAACGGAGATGCTGCACTGTTGGGGAATTCCGGCATTTGTTTGCTATCGGACACCTCCTGTAATGGCGCCAACCTTGATCAGCCTGAGAAAGGAATTGGGTCTTCCCTGTTGTTTTTTTAAAGAGTTTTTGGGGAAAAAAATAACTTTTTAAGCACTTCAAAGCTGTTTTAAATGGGAATTCCTCGACCATTGGCACAATGACTCACCCGATTGCAGGAATTTACTGGCAGCCTGTCATCCTGAGTTCTGTCTTCTACAACAGGAGGTAAGTTCTTTTTTCTCTCCACTGTTTGAGCCAGTATTTCTTTTGAACTTGCTCTCTAGTGGCTGTGGGAAGGGTCATTTTTGAAGCTGTTATACCTGTGGTCGTCAAGCTTAGATCTAGTGCTTTCACCACAGCTGCCACCATGTAATGTGTTCTTTCTGTTGTCTGATGCAACGTAAATGAGATGCGTGGAGACCAGTTTGCTGAAAATCCCATAGGTTTATTAACAGCTAAACTATTATATACAATGCAGAGCAAATTATTTACAGAACCTTTGTCTGGGTGTTACAGTTGTAGAGTGACTGTGGCTTTGAGTCACATGACTACATCCTGGTACTTAGCTCATTAACATACTTGAAGGGACATCACTCTAAAGGCAATCATACAACAACTACTCCTCCCATTTCCTATTACTATACCAATTTTGGAGGGGTTTAAGGAGTGAGCTTAAGTGTAGGACCTAGGTTATGAAAGCTCTACAACCACTGGGGAGCTGAGGGGGGCGGTGGGTGGGTGGGTGGGGGTGGGAGATGGTGGCAGTACGCACAATATAACAAGTGCAAATAACACTCGGTAGCTGAGGGAAAACCAGCCAGAAATTCCTCGATGATCGTAACTTTAAGGTATCTGCTATATTTGTGGTACTGATGTGTTTTCCTTCATCTAGGATGCGACCAGTTCGTAGGATATGTTCTCCCACTTTAATATTACTGCCCCTTGAAAATTTTCAGTAGAATGTAAACTTCAATCTTTCGTGTTTACATTTGACATGTTAAAGTTTGATAATTTAAAAAGTTTAAAATGGTGGAATTGGGGGCAAGTGTCTGAAAGGCAGTGTGATTTTAATTTGTCTTCTTACAAAATCTAATTTATTTTAAATCTATTTTAAATCTGTATTTAATGCGATTAAAGCCTGAATTTGGCTTGAAATACTGAGTACAAAAAGAGTGTTTTTATTTGGTTGAAATCAAAGGAATATTGGCTTTGGTCCAAAGTGTTTTGCATTCATCAGATGCCAATCTCCGATTGGCTGCTGTCTATATAGGGCAGACGTTCATAACAACGCCATTTTAGCCTTCTCCTAAAAAAAAATTAATTCCAAAGTGCTGAGCTAAGGAGAAAAAAGAGAGAGATATGCATCCCCTCAAAGAGCAGCCTAAAGGTATTCTAAGTTTTCTAAAAGTTGTGAAGGTGGTTCAATTTATCGACCTCTCTGCAACACTTGAATGGTTCTACGGGCTTCAACATGGATCAAAACGCTCTAGCCTCTGTTTTCCCTCAGGGAAAATGCCTTGTGGCTGTCTTTGAGATAGGCTGACTGAAATCAGGAATTCATCTTGTGGAGGGCAATAAAAAGCTTCTACATGTCTATGTGAAACGCCTAGCATGAATGATGTTGTCCAGAGATAATTGTGGTAAGAATCCTGTGGAGGAAACATCTTAAAGAAGAGGTTAACCCAAATGTAGCAATGACAAAGTTGGAAAGTAACAGTGTTTGAGCCTTAATTTGTGCTTGGAATTGATGATTACTCCTCTTCAAATATAGAGCGCTTGAAATTTATCTCTAGCAGTGGCACAAAACAGCCAGTATCTGATCGGGCTCCTGTTCTACAAAGCGCCTGACATTCAGTTCAATTACAGTCAATAGAATTAAATAGCAGATATCGTGTAGAACAGGCAGCCGATCCAGCACTGCCCATTTTACGCCACTGTCTGAGATGAATTTCTAGCCGAGAAATTTCTGACCTATTCAAAAATAGTGAAGTATCCCCAGACCAATAACATTTCAGAACAAGAAAAAGCCTATTATGCCCATCAAGCCAATCCTAAACTCTTGACGTATGCCAAAAGGAAGTTTCCCAAAAAGACATATTTTAATGTTCATCTTGAAAGATGGGTGTAGGTGTGACCTCTTGACAAATATCAGTTTCTCGTATTGGTGCAAAATGTTCATAAAGGTGCATTTATAGCAAAGCAAATGACTGGTTTGATTTTTTTGCAGGTTATGAAGGTGTTCCAGAGTTCTTCACTGAGCTAATAAACCATATTCAGGTTGTTCTGCAAGATCAAAACCCAGAATCGCCTCAGTTCAACCAGAATGGAAAGGCAGCTGAGCAGGCCGCAAGCATTTGTGGGGACCGGGCCTGTTCTGCTGCCTCAGGTTTTGTAACCATGGCAGCAAAAGATACGTGGCTTGTGGAAGATGACTCGAGCAATAGCAAGAGGCTGCAGCACCAACGACTAAGTTGCAATTCTGCTTTGCCACCCAACTTTCAGAACTGTGTTGCTCCCATGGCAACTAAGGCATCCTCGCAATAACCACTGAGAACACTGGATCAAACCCAAGGATAGATCTTTGATGGGGGTCAACCTGAACCACTTTCAAAAATCAATGGAGCAATTTATGTTTTTCTTGAATGGCTTCATAAACTGATATAATGGCTGGAGCAGAAAGGGTATTGAGGAGCAGGTTGCAGATCCTTTGATAAAGTGTGCATAACGCAATCTAATTCTTGTTAAATATTAACATTAGCAAAAGTTGCTTTGGTGAGCTTTTACTATACAGGAACTATTACTAATGCTCTCAACAGGAATCAATCACATGGCTAAATCACTTAATCAGGAATCCTTCCTTTTGTCTTGGGTATTCAAGCATTTCATCTTTCTCCCCTCTTGACACTTCACCTCACAGGTCCCAAATGGTTTGTGCCCTTTTTAAAATGGTGTGCAGCTTCCTTTTAGAAGCTGCAAGACATTGAGAGTTCTGTGAACTTTACGTTTGGTTAGATTCCAGTAAGATTCTTTCTGTCTATTTGAAAGAGCCTGGTTGAATTTTAGAACAGGATGTGCTTCAGGCTTTATTTGGCAAGAGTAGTTCTCGGTGAATAAAAGTTCTCTATTTCAAATAAAATTTTGAAGGATAGGTTGAGAGGATATTGATATACCGTAAAGTAACATAACAGCATATTTGCATGTAAGCCAGGACATTTAAAGGCTTATGAAAATGCACAACCCAGACTCCAAGAACATGGACATGATGCAGCATCCGTCATAGTTTTATTTGTTGTTCAATTTAATCTTCACTAATAGTGCACTTCCATACATCATCTTCTCTTCATTTGAAACCAGTTGTGTGAATGAAACTCTGTGCAAATAGCTGTAAAGCATCATTTATTTTACACTTTTTGTCTATAGATTGTGATGTTTATAGCTCAATGTTACAAATAGTCATTACTTGTCCTTTGGTTCCCTTTCTTAGAAAAGCAACATCGAGGAATTTGTGACATATATTGGCTCATTTTCCAAGCTCTCCGTTTACATGCACTTGGGTAGTGTCTCAAGTCAGCACAGAGTTCTTTCCCTGTGAAGGCAGAGCTTCAGTATTTAAACAGAGACTTACAGTTTCAGTATTGCTCACTAATGATCCTGATTTTAGGTGATTTTAGAATGAAATGGGGAAAAGGAAGAGTTGGGTATTTGAATCCTTGCTATGTTAATGGAGAAAAAAAACCAGGAGAAAGTTGGCCTCTTGAACCCAAATGTAGGTGGTCATTTTATTTTATTAATTTCACAATTCCATACATTCACTACTACTTGAACTACCTTTTTATACACAACAAAAATCCTTATTTTTCTGATTCAAATCCAAAATGATTATGTATGAATAACTATGGAAGACACTGGGTGAGCAATTTTTTACGTGTCACAATAGTTTGCATTGTAATTAAGGTAAAGTCAAAATTAAGACAGTGTACCTGATTTGCGCCATTATTAGGCTAATACATTGCTTTAATAGACACTCCAGTTCACATGATTTAGCTATTCAAGCAGCTTAGCAGGGCTTTGTTGAGATTATTGTAACAATCTACAACTCTGGACCACCCTAACCTTGCAGCCCTTAAATATATACCTATGCCTGGAACCATTTGTGTGGTTATAAATGTGACTTGTTCCTTTTGGGAGTGCCATGGAAACCAGGCCTAAATATGTTTACAGCAAATTGCGTTTAGTGCACTAGATCTTAGACGGCCATCTTAATGTGTTGATGTATTTCCTCTCTTGTGTCGTTGCATGAGAAGAACGTGAGTTTAATGAATGATTTTCTTGCTGCCTTAATACATTGGCTCGGCTCTATTGCACTGCTTCATTCTTCAATAAAAACTACTGAGAGGTAATTGGGCATTTAGCAATTATTTAAAAAAAAAGAAACTTTTTTTTGTTTTGTGTTTTATCTAAGTTGAGATTCACAACTTTCACTTCCATGAGCGATATTACCAGAAGGTGGCATATTTATTTAGCTTCGATATCTCATAATTGCACATGTTGCCATAGTAACTGCATTCTTAATGTCATACTCTTCATTACATGAAAATTTTAAGAAGAATTGGTTGAGATCTCATGTCTTTGCCCATGGAAATTCAGGATAAAACCAATTCCCCTCAGTGATGTTGTAGGAGGAGCTATGGAGAATCCGGAGCTTCTCACATTCCATAATGTACATTTTTTTTAAAAGTATTTTCTCCGTTTATTCCCTCCCACATGTAAATTCCCTTACTGATGCCTTGTTGTGGAGAATCAGTATCCATACTGTGACTGTTACCTCAGCTGCTACCAATTCAACTGGGTTTCTATGTGGGTGGGAGAGGAGAACCAGATCTGCTTTTCCTTAACCCTATGAGTGCTTTTTTTTGGGAGTGGTGAGGATTTGGCAAAGATTTGGCAAAATTCAGCCAAAAGCCAGTTTGTGTGGCAGTTGGGCTGGGAACTGAATTTATGACCTTGTGCTTTGGATGGCCAGTGTTCGTTGGTGGAACTCGTTTCTCAGTTGCCTTGTTTATAAAATACCAAACAATCCATGGTGTTTTCATCAAAATAGCAAAGTAAATGCTCTAAATTTATGCAGAAATGAAGGTTTTACTCAAGAATCTAAATGCTACCAAACAAATTTGTGCTACTTCGGTGAACTCAGTCAGTTAAATTATTGTAGAAGTATTCTTGGATGGAAAGCTGGGAGCTTCTGATGCTCCCTATCTGTTTTGTGAAAATAGTTCCAGTGGGGCAATCTCTTTCAATTCATACTTTGTTTTTTGCACCCAAGCCCACAAGGCTTTGTGGGGTAGACTGCACCTCTTGATGTTTTAAGTTGACATTTTTGGGGTCTTCCATCAAGTGTGCACCTGTTTTAATTCAAATAATTCCGGGCTTTAAAACCTGAGTTTATCTGAACCTCAGCAATTCTTAGGAAGACAGATTGGAGTCAATTTCATACAGTGCGTCAATCCAGTGTCATGGTGACATAACCCAATGCTTTCTGGTAATATTGTGCAATGGGAAAGTACTTGTTTAAGCTGTGCACTCTAGTGACCAGTGAAGTGTGTAGCCTATAATATGTATTTTATGTAATATATATTTTGTGGCACCAGTTATCACAGTACACAGCTTCACCAAAATGTATATTAGTTTACCCATTTTATTTTTTAACAAGTGCTGCTTACGTAAAACCAAAAATATTTGCTGTTCTGCTAATTTTATTGCATGAAGAGCAACATAATTGTCTCATTGTAAGTGAATGATCTTTCAGATTTTATCCCTTAGTCTATTCAGTGCCATTTTGGAAAAAACACATTCTGGTTCTGGATGTTGACAAACCATTCAGAATGGTTCAATGACCAATAATAGACCAATTTCAATATTGTAACTACGTCAGTTGCATTTTACAATGTAAATTAACCATTTAATTATTGTATTTCTTAAAAGGGCTTCAAGGGACCAAACCTTTGTATACAATTCAGCCCTGATTTGGATTTTTCTAGTGTGATGATTGTGTTGTACATCCTAGCCATAATCAGTTGTTTCAACTCAGTATAGTTGACGATAAGAGGAAATGTGTATATAACGTGAATCTTAAACCTTGCTTTACAGCATGTCTTATTTTGTAAATATTGCATTATTCAGGCATATATCTGTACATTTTCAAGGTTACAAACATGACCACTTTCTGATGAGAATAATGGTAGCTAGTGGGCCAATACAGCCTGTGGAACAGAGGAGGGTAAATTAGATGGGGTGGCGAGAAAGGAGAGATGAGCCCAAGGGTCTTGCATATGTAAATGGAACCTGTGTGCAAGCATATAGTGATGAACAAGGAAATGTGTATTACGTAGAGACAAGTGAACAAGGCAAAACAAGATGTGTAAAGCAGCACTGAAGTACTTTTATGTAAACTGTACATTTTGTTTTCCATATAAAGTGCTTCCAGTAAAAGGTATAGTCACTGAGAAATTAACCATAATATTGAGAACATCAGTAACACCTTTTGGGGGAAGGGAAGGGGGCGGGGAATTTTTTCCCCTTTCAACATGGTGGTTGTTTCAGTTTGACTGCAACCTTAGTTTACAATCTTATCCAGTTGCACAATGGTAAAATATTCTTTGAAGAGAATGGAAAAGACTTGGCCTCTTTTTTGCCCAATTGAAAAAGGTTTTCTCTTATATTCTAGTGCATTCGGTAACTGAAATAATATGGCTAACAAAATGTTCTTTGTTATTTAAAACAAATTCCAAATTGGGTTCTCTGAACTGTTTTTTTTAAAAAAACTGAGTAACTCCAAAGCATAGATAACCATTTGACTCCTTAAGAGTTGTGCATTGAAATATCATTGAGAGCTTCAAAAGATAACATCTTTGTTTTTTATGTGAATTGTGCTGAACTTTGAGGTCAGCTAACATTTGAATGCTTCCCACCTGGGGTCTGTACATCAATTTACAGTATCTGGAAGTTTGAGAAGAAACAGGGAAGGCTAGATTGAATTTGGTAATTAAAGTTAATTGAGTGTGTCTTGTTGGAGTGATCATCACACTCCTAATGGTTAGTGAATCCCCAATATTGTAGTAAATGGAGGCTTTAGTTTGGTCTTTGAAAGCAATAAAATTACTTTGGCTGAAAAAAAGTAAAGAACATCCCTCTTTTGCATTTAAATATTTTCTGTGTACTGCAGAATATTTTTAGTTCTGAAAGTCTGTGGGCCATTCAGCCATATGGGTCTTCAATTCTTTTCTCACTTTAAGTCCCTGCAGGGTCAGTAATTGGAATCCTGGCTGGTTTTGTTTTCCCCCAGCACCTTTCTCAAAGGCACTAAAGCCAGTTGTACTCACCTACTCCCGCCTTTCACCCCCTCCCCCCCAATAAATATCTACTGAACTACTAACGTACTGTGTTGCGTACAATCCTTCAGCTTTTTAGAGTCACTAGGAATGAGCCCTTCAGTGACTGCAGATCTTGGAGTTCCATGTGGATCTGTTGAATGAGTACATCTTTAGTGGAAAGTAGGATTTATTTATGAGTTTGATGCATTGCTTTTACAATCCAGATAAGTGACTGGAAACCATTTGTACCTGGAAATGACAATCGTTAATCATTGTCCACACTTTGAAGTTCCATTAGCTTGCCATAAGTATCTTGCTCTCTTTTTTGTGGATTGCATCTTTAGAATTGCTTTCAGCTAACAGCTCAGAGGGAATATATATTTGAAAATAGTGAAATTCACTTTTTTCAGGTAAAGCACTTTCAAACGTTACCTTTGCCAACTTATAACTTAGAAATTCTAATAATCCAGCAACATGAGTGTCAGCAGGGATTGCAAGTGTTGCTGGACAGCACATTCTGATAAACTGACACAAGTATTCAACTTCCACAAAGTCGTCTTTTAGCAATGAGATGGCAAAGGGCTAAGTGAGTTGTAAGTTTCCATTGCCTTTCTTGATTGAAGTTTTTTTCTTCAGTTTATTGCATTGAGTTTGTTTAAAGACGGTTTATAATTAAATTGTTTTTGGTCTAGCCAGTAGCTTGAAGTAACTGACTTTAAAACTCACCGTGCTCTTCACTGAGCAATGTCACACTTACTAAGGGGCAGGATGAACATTCCATAGCGTGAATAGCATCAATTGATTATACAAAATAAATTGGACCATTCATGACTGACTAGGTTGACTCTTAAATTCAAGGTGCATTGTTTTTACAAAACTGTGGGGAAACTGTCAATCTTTCCTTTAGTAAACAGCATCTTTCAAATCCTTGGTCAATGTGTAATGATTTTTAGTTCTGATGTAAACTATACTCTCCTTAGCAGAAAACCATTGACTTGTTGGGCTAGCAGGCAATTGCTAACCAGCTCCATGCTGTGTTCATGAGTGATTGTCCCATCTCCCCTCACCTTCCCAGCAGCCATCCTATCCTCAGCTAGAAGGGACCACTTAATTGACTTATCCACAAACATCATCTAACTCACTCCATGAATACCATGCTATGAATAGCAGTTCTTCCCAATAGGGGCAGCCGAATGAATGTTGGTTGAAACTGACAATTGCATTTTCAGCATGATTGAACAAGTTCCCTCCCTGTTCCTTCTCTCTTCAGCAACCTTCTGAATGTTTTAATTCAAAATAGAGAATTATAACAAGCTCACATACAATATTACCTCATTTGTTCCAGTAATTTTTGTCTTGTATGTTACTTAGGGAATGAAGTGCTTTCATAGAAAGGTATTTACTCTCAAGTTTAGAAATCATACATTTAAATACTTTCCATTTTACCCAAGTTTTGTAGAGTATGAAATTGTTATTAAACAGAATTTTCACTTAACAGTAATAACAGTTTAGCACGTGTAAAATTGTTCCATACAACCTCTTGAAATGGTGACAAATCATTTGCAGTTTCACAGATTTTGGTTCTTTTATTGCAGTGAGTTGGGCAGCAAAATGCATCGAAACACCATCCTTTCAACGTGGGTCTGGATTCAAATCTAACACTGGGGCTGAAAGACTTTCAGAGCTGCTAAGGGTCTGAAGTGAAATGGGAAGTCGAATATAGTTGACAGGTGATATCAGGCTATAGCACTAAACTCTACTCATACTTCTTAGAAGAGAATATGGAAAATGGAAACTTCATGATCTGGGTTGAAGTTCAGCAATGGCAGTTCAGGAGAGTAGAGGACCTTTGCTCCATATATAATCATTCATGTTGGTAATGCCATTGGATGGAAAGTAGAAGCAATGATCAACTGCCACTCAGCACAGTCATCTCTCATTGTTGATATACACTCTCACATAAAAATAGTTTCCATTAGAAGTGTGACCAGTACTTTAGTATTTTATGAGCTGTGGCTTACAAAAGGAAGGGTGTATGCAATGTCCAGAAACTATTGTATATCAACTTATTAATAGTTGCCTGTACATTACACCTGTAAAATTATTTTTGTCATTGTAAATACTTTCTGTTTTAAGTATAATCAACACTTCTTTTTAAATGATTCCTAATGTTTTATTCAGCTTGTATAATTTGCCTCTTGCTGCTGAACAGTGTCTAGTGTAATTGTAGAACTGTATATGTAATTGAACATTGATGCATGTCAACAAGATCCACTACCTCTTACTTGCTTCAACAAATATTCCTAGTGACTCACATGTTAGTTAATAGTGGCTTTTTAAAGTGGTTTATTGAGGTGATTGAAAAGCTTGAATAACTGACTGATGGAAGTCATTATAATGTTATCTGTATTGGCTGAAGATCTGCCTCACTTTGCAGTGCAATCAGTTGGGTTTGACCAATTCCCTCGTGCCTTGAACCTAACCGTGCTCCTTTTTTCACTGTGTGCTTATCATACATTCACCAAAATAGTAAAAATGAATTACAATATTTCAAGTGGTCTTTCTTTTATTGCTTTGGGGCATGTGACCTGTCTGTCTGACTGTCAGTTTGCTGTTCAATTCTAAACTTGTTTACTAAACCAGCCAAAGTATTCCTCCTCCACCTCCCTTATTCTCCTGTCCATTGTATGATTTTAAGGAGAGCTCATACCTGGAGTCCAAATTGTTCCATCCTCTTGTCCAAAGGGGCCAGTCTGTATTTGTGTTTTGAAATCTATCACTATGAAATTTAGTCACAGAAGAATTGTCACTTTAAATATTAATCATTTTTGTTTAGAATCATCTGAAAGGTGCAGTTAATTTTTTTTTTTTGCAGCTGAAGTTATGGCAGAAATATGTTTCCAATTCAATTTTTTGAGGTTACTAAAGGTAACATAAGGCAACTCTGGACAAAGATGCACGTTGTCTTTGGGCTATAGATTTCTCTTCAAAGCTTAATTTGTTCAACCAAGTACCAGTAATCTTCATTAAATAAACATGCTGATACTCTCTGGACTTCACTTTGAGAAGAAGCAGTCTATTGAATCGGTAAAACTCCCCAGTCCAAATTATATGAAATGAAAAACTTGCATTTGTACAGTGCCTTTCACAAGCTCAAGCTGTTCCAAAGCGTTTTACAGCCAATGAAGTGTGTTTGAAGTGTAGTCACTGTTCTAATATAGGAATAAACTTCTCAATCCTCAAGCATGCACTTGATTCATTGGCTTGTTCAGGTTCAATGGCCATCAGACATGCCTGACTAATCAGGCTACACAGGTAAATCTACAAGCAGCTCGCACCACTCTCCTGACAAAAATTCACACGTTTTTAGTATTTGTTACCTTTGTTAACAGGCATGAGTGAGTGATTTTGCAAGTCAAGTGAATTAAAGGATCAGCAAAGTCAGCTGAATAATGGCCCAAGTACTGGTATCAGAATTGTACTGCTTGGTGCATCTTTGAACCATTAGGACATTGCTCAATGTACAAATACAGGAGGAAACAACAGAACATATGAAACAAAAAGAGTTGAAAGTGAGAGGCAAGACCAAAGTGTGTTTTCTCCTCAATGGTGCAGTGTTTCAATTGATGTCAATAATTAGTATCAGACCCAGAAAATGAATAACCAGCTATTCCCTCGGTTTAAACTCAGCCCAGGTAAATAGGAAGAAAAGTGTCCCTTATTGCAGATTAAGTATCAGCGAGATCGTTGATGTGAAAAATGAGATAGGAACCCCCAGACCAATTTCAAGTAAGACACAAGATTTCACATTTTAAGACTAATAATAGCTAAACTAAATGAAACCCCCCAATTAACTGAATAGCACTTTGTAAGTAGCTGATATCCACAAATTACAAAGGAAAGTATTTTCTTTACTTATGAAAACACTTGAAAACCTCATACTGCACTTATACATTACACGGTAATTTTTGATGGTGAAATCCTTTACGGTTAGAAGTCCCAAAATCCTCCCAGTTGCAATGGGTTGGATCTCAGACTAATTTAAAAATCAATCCCTTTGCATACTTCTCCGAGCCCTTCCGACTTGGACGTCCGTGAGTAAGGTGTTTCCTGGTGATCCTGCTGGTCTTTTACTTCTCCATAAGCTTTGATTCTCAAAACAGATTCAAATCTTTGCAGCCTTTTATTGTAACAGGCTTCCGAGAACAGGCCTCTCTCTTGAGGCCACAATCACTGCTTTCTTCTCTTACAGTCTGTTTGCCTTCGGAAAGTCTGCTAAATGTATCTAGCTTATTGTATTCCAAAAATGCGTAGTCCAGAAGACAGGTTTCACAAAGTCACTTGGGTTGGTCCATTGTTCCCAGTTACTAACAGCTGCCTGGTATATTTACATCTTCCAATTTACTGACTCCTTGTTTTACAACCCAAAAGTCTGGGAGGGCAAAACCTCCTTCAGGTGTTAGCCCTGCTGTTTGTCAGAAGAAAGTCTTTGATCTGTGTTCTGTTGTTCTAGTAACCTTTCGCAGAATGGAGGTGAGGTCACCTGACCTTTCGGACCCCACCTTGGCTACCTCGGAGGTTCTTCACTTAAAGGAGCTATCAAAAATGACCCCCTCAATCTTTAACAACAATGAAAGGTAATTGACCTGAAACGTTAACTTTTTTCTCTCTCTCCACAGATGCTGCCAGACCTATTAAGTGTCATATAGCATTTTCAATTTTTATTTCAGATTTAGCGAGTGACCAGTAAGGTGCCTGTCACAGTCCTAACTTTTACAGCCTCTCCTCGTAATGAAGTCTCTCATAACCAGAGCTTTATAATGGTAACATGCTAGTAAATCTCCTCTATACCCTTTTCTAAGGTCTTTGCATCTTTCCTGAAGTGTGATGCCCAGAATTGTCCACAGTACTCGAGCTGAGGCCTAACCTGTGAGTTATAGTCATAATGGCACAGAAGAGGCCATTCAGTCCATCAAGCCCATGCCAGCTCTCTGCAGAGCAATCCAATCAGTCTCATTCCCTAGTGCTATCCCCATAGTCCTGTAATTTTATTTCCTTCAAGTGCCCATCCCATTTCCTTTTGAAATTATTCATGGTCTCCGCTTCCATCATCCTTGTGGGCAGTGAGTTTCAAGTCATTGCCGCTCACTGTTTTTCAAAAAGAAGTTCTTCCTCACATTTCGACCCCCACCCCACCCCCCCCCCCCCCCCACTGCATTTCAATCTATGTCCCCTTGTACCATCAGCTAATGGGAACAGCTTTTCTTTGTCTACCTTATCTGAATCTTGTACACCTCTATCAAATCTCCCTCAATCTCCTTTACTCCAAGGAGAACATCCCAGATTCTCCAACCTAACCTTGTAGCTAAAATCTCTGCAGCCATTCTGGTAAATCTCCTCTGCGCCCTCAAGAATCCTCACATTCTTCCTAAAGTGTAGTGACCAGAACTGGACACAATACTCTAGTTGGGGCATAACCAGAGCTTTATAAAGGTTCAGCATAACCTCCCTGCTTTTGTACTCAATACCTCTATTTATGAAGCTCAAGATCCCATATGCTTTGCTAACTCTCAATATGTCCTGACACCTTTAAAGATTTATGCACATGAACCCCCAGGTCCCGTTGTCCCTGCACGCTCTTTAGAATTGTACCATTAAGTCTATATCACCTCTCCCTCTCCTTTTTGCCAAACAGCATCACCTCACATTTCTCTGTATTAAATTCCATCCGCCACTTGCTTGCTCAATCTGCTAGCCTACCTATGTCCTGTTGCAATTGATTGACATCATCCTCACTGTCTGCCACACTTCCAAGTTTGGAATCATCAGCGAATTTTGCTCTGTTTCCAATACGCAAGTCATTCATATATAACACCATTGTCTACCATCCTCCAGTCTGAAAAACAACCATTTGCCATGACTCTCTGTTTTCTGTTCTTAAGCCAATTTTTTATCTGATTGGACACTGACCATCCTTTTCATCAACCTCTATTACTGCATTAAAGCTATCAATTAGATTAGTCAAGCATGATCTACCTTTTACAAATCTCTGCTGGCTCTCCCTAATTAACTCAAATCTCTCCAAGTGCCAATTGATTTCCACCCCCCCCCCCTATTGTTTCTAAAATCTTACCCACCACAGATGTTAAACTGACCGGCCTGTAGTTACTAGGAATGTCCTTATACTCTTTCTCGAATAAGGATGTCAAATTTACCAGTCTCCAATCCTCTGGCACCTTCCCTGTATCTAGGGAAGATTGGGAGGATAATGGCAAGCCCTTCTGCTATCTCCACTCCCACTTCCTTTAGCAAGCTGGGATGCAAGCCATCCTGCACAGGTGACTTATCCACTTTAAGCACCGCCAGCCTTTCTAGTACATCCTTCCTATCAATTTTCACCCCATCCATTACCTCTACCATCTCTGCTTCTACTGATATTTTGTCAGCATCCTCTTCCTTAGTAAACATCACTGATACAAAGTACTCATTAAGTATTCTAGCCTTGCCCTCTGTGCCTCTAAACATACATGACCTTCTTTGTCCCTGATAGGTCCCACCCCATCCCTTACTATCTACATACTATTTACTTTCCAATAGAAGATTTTTATGTTAACTGCCATTCTATTCTCATATTCTCTCTTTGCCAGTCTTATTTTCCTCTTCACTTCCCCTCTCAACTTGTTGTATTTGGCCTGGTTCTTGCTTGAAGAATTTACCTGACGTGCATCGTCCACCATATTTTTTGTTTCATCATATTCTCTAACTCCCTTGTCATCCAAGCAGCCCTGGCTTTGATGTCCCTACCTTTTGCCTTTGTTGGAATGTACCTAACCTGTACCTGAAACATCTCCTCAAAAATCACCCACTGCTCTGGTACAGTTTTTCCTGTCAATCTTTAGTTCCATTTTACCCTGGCTTGATCCCTTCTCATCCCATTGAAGTTAGCCCTCTTACAATTTAAAGCTCTAATTTAGATTGTTTCTTGCTCTTCTCCATTGCTAATCTAAACCTTTTATGAGCCAATGATCACTCTAACCCAAGTGCTACCCACAGACATTTGATCCACTTGGCCCGCCTCATTCCCCCGCACCAGATCCAGCAATGCCTCCTTCTTAGTTGGACTGAGAACGTACTGGTCAAGGAAGTTCTCCTGAACACATTTCAAAAATTTCTCCCCCCTCCTTTCCCTCTACTCTAACATTATTTCAATCGAGATTTGCCTGCAGATTTCCTTCACTCACTCACTCTCTCTCTCTCTCTCACTCTCTCAGACACACGCACACACACACCTCACTCTTTGGAGGCCTACAGAATAACCCCAATAGTGTGATCATACCCTTTTTACGTCTCAACTCTAAACAAATGGATTCTGTCCTTGTCCCTTAAGGGCACCCTCTCTTTCCAACTCTACAATGTTTTCCCTAATCAGTACTGCCACCCACCTCCCTTTTTCCCTTTCCTATCTTTTCTGAGCACTTCATATCCTTGTATATTAAGCACCCAGTCCTCACTTTTTAAGCCACATTTCCGTTATTGCTACTACATCATATTTCCGCACAGCTATTTGTGCTTGTAGCTACCAATCTTATTCACCACACTTTGTGCTTTTACATACATGCATTGTAAACCTGTGTTTATAGTCATAGGAACAGGAGTAGGCCATTCAGCCTGTCAAGCTTTCTCCGCCATTCAATTCTATCATGGCTGATCATCTACCCCAATACCACTATCCCCATATCCATTGATCTCATTAGTATCTCGATAGCTATTGATTTCTGTCTTGAACATGCTCAATAATTGGGCTTCCACAGCTCTCTGGGATACAGCATTCCAAAGATTCACCACCCTCCTGAGTGAAGAAATTCCTCCTCATCTCAGTCTTAAATGGCCTACCCCTTTTATGAGACTATTTCCCCTGGTTCTAGACTCACCAGTCAGGGGAAGCATCCTATCTACATCTACCTTGTCGCACTTAGTAAGAATTTTGTAAGTTTCAATGAGATCTCCTCTCATTCTTCAAAACTCTAGAGAATACAGGCCTGGTTTCCTCAATGTCTCCTCTTAAGACAATCCTGCCATCTCAGGGATTAGTCTGGTGAACCTCCTGTTCACTCCCTCTATGGCAAGTATATCCTTGATATATGAGGAGACCAAAACAGTACACAATACTCCATGTGAGGTCTCACCAACGCTCTATACAATTGCAGCAATACATCTTTTCTCCTGTACTCAAAACCCCTTGCGATGAAGGCCAACATACCATTTGCCTTCCCAATTGCTTGCTGCACCTGCATGCTAGCTTTTAGTGACTCATGAACCAGGACACCCAGGTGTCTTTGGACATCAACACTTCCCAACCTCTCACCATTTAAGAAATATTCTGTCTTTCTGTTTTTTCTACTAAAATGGATAACTTCACATTTATTCACATTGTGTTCCATCTGTCATGTTCTTGACCATTCACTTAGGCTGTCCAAGTCTGTTTGAAGCCTCCTTGCATCCTCCTCACAACTTCCATTCCCACCTAGTTTTGTCTCATCTGCAAATTTGGAAATGTTACTTTTGGTCTCCACATCCAAATCATTTATATAGATTGTGAACAGCTGTGGCCCCAGCACTAATCCTTGCGGTACCCCACTAGTAACAGCCTGCCATCCTGAGAATGGCCCATTTATTCCTACTCTGTTTTCTGTCTGTTAACCAATTCTCAATCATACCAGTATATTACTCCTAATACTGTGTGGTCTAATTTTCTTTACTCATCTCCTGTGTGGGACCTTATCGAACGCCTTCTGAAAATCCAAATCTTCCACATCCACTGGTTCTCCTTTATCTATGCTACAAGTAACATCCTCAACAAACTCCAGCAGGTTTGTCAAACATAATTTTCTTTCATAAATCCATGTTGACTCTGTCCAATCATATTATTTTCTAAGTGTCTAGTTATCACATTCCTCATAGTCCACGTTAGTTTGCTCCTAATATGGTACTACTACCTTCTCTAGTATTATCCAACACAATCACTCCTTTATACACCTTATTCCTCTTTTCTACTTCTACATACTGGTGCCCATCCCCCAACCAGTTTAGTTTAAACCCTCCCAAACCACACTAGCGAACCTCCAAGGGCATTGGTCCCAGTCCTGTTGAGATGCCACCCAAAACCTTTGAATAGGTGCTTCCAGACCCAGAACTGGTCCCAATGACCCAGACCCTCCTGCACCATGCCTCAAGCTATGCATTGATTATCCCAATCTTCCTATTTCTAACTCTCACTAGCATGTGGCACTGAGTAATCCAGAGATTACAACCATTGAGGTCCTAATTTTTAACTTCCTAGCTCCTGAAAATCTGACTGTAGGACTTCAATACCTGTTCCCTTTATATTGTTACTGACATGTACCACAACTTGTGGCTCACTCCCTCCCCTGTGCAGAATATTCTGCACCTTCTCTGTGATTGCCTTTACCCTGGCACCAGGCAGACAGCACACCATGTGGGATTCATGGACGGTTACAGAAATGCCTATCTGTCCCCCTGACTACGGAGTCACCTAATAACAATTGCATTGCTGCTCTTTGTTGTTCCCTCCTGTGCAGTCCCTTTGCCCATTGATGCCATGGTCTGAACTGCACTCTATCAAGGTGTCATCACTCCGAGCAGTATCCAAAGCTGAATACCAGTTTGAGAGATTCCTGCATTTCCTGCCTCTTCCTACTGTTCTGGATGACCACCCACCTACTATCCCGAACTCTCTCTGCCTGTGGGCTGACCACCTCCTGGAATGTCTGATCCAGGAAACTCTCCTGCCCCCGATGCTCCGCAATGACTCTAGTTACCCCTCAAGCTCTGAAATCCTGAGCTCAAGCTGAAGCAGCTGGAGACACTTCCTACACGCATGGTTGCCCAAGACATGTGAAGTGTCCAGAAGTTCCCACATGGCGCAGGAATTACAAGCAACAGGTCACAGCTGCCCATCCATGATCTAAGAAAAATATCTCCTCCCTCTTTTATAATCTAGTTAGTACCTTGTATAAACTATTAATTTTAATTAAAATGCCTCTAGATCCGTTGCTGTTATACTTCAATTGGAATTCTATTAATTAATCTAAGCTGTAAATTGAATTCAGCAATTTATAGTGTCCTGGTACTAGTTTAACCAACTACCCAAGATTAGAGAAGAAAAACACCCTTACAAACTCAGCAATCGATCAGCTACCTACTATTCTCCGACATCACTCCTTGCTTTTTCTGGAAAACACTGCAGAAAATCCACTCTGTCCCTGCTCTGATTTATCAGCTGCCGGTGCTGCTGCCAGGTCTCCCTCACTCAAACTACTCCTTGTTTTGTAAAAGACCAGAAGAGCACCTCTTCCCTCACTGCGCTGAATTCCCACACTGACCAAATTCCCTGAGCCACGTGCTCTGTCGCGGCAGTACTCTTGTCAAGCTGGACTTCGTACTACTGAGCACGATTGCTTTTATATTCTATACCTCTATTTATAAACTCAGGTAACCCATACACTTCAAGCCACTTTTATCAACCTGCGCTGCCACCTTTAAGGATTTGTGTGTATGGATACTTTCCTCATCTACACTTTTCAAGATCTCCACTTTAATTTTCTCTTTAAATGAGGATGAGAGGAAGAAAAGCAAAGACCATGGGGTAAAGGTTGTTTTATTTTAATTACATAAATTGTATATAGAATGTACAATACAATTAGTCTGACTTGGTACAAACTTTCACCAAGTACAATAATATTTGAACTTGAGTTTCATTTCTTCTACAGGGTGTTCTAAAAAGCCATTTTAATTTTTAAACCATAAAATAAAATATTGCACACTGATCAAGCTATTATAGAAAAAGGGTGTGCAATGGGAGTTGGTGCTTTTCAATAAATAATGCAGAATGATTTAGTAAGCAGGTATTTAGCAGCAACTCAAAGACAAACAAAAGTAGAATGTAGACTCCTAGAAAGCAGTGATGATTTTGGTACACTAAATAAAATATTACTTATCAAAAGCTACAGTCGCTTCATTTGTACTGAGCGTTGTAGCACTGGATTTAACTTCTACGCATTTCGTGTAACCTCTGTGCCATGGCTTGCAGTTCACTTTCAATTGCTTCAAGGTTCTCCATTTCTTGCTCCTGGGAAAATATTAGAAATGCCTAAATGTTAGATATTGCTGAGAGAGAATATCCAGGTGACTATTGAACAATATTTTCACAGATGGAAAAGGAAGACTTGCATTTATACAGCTCCTTTCATGACTGCGGGACATTCAGAAGCCCTTACAACCAATGAAGTACTTTTGAAGTGTAGTTTCTGTTATAATGTAAGAAACGCACCAATTTGTACACGGCAAGCTCCAACAAACAGCAATTAAATA
Source organism: Heterodontus francisci (assembly GCF_036365525.1). Taxonomy (NCBI): domain Eukaryota; kingdom Metazoa; phylum Chordata; class Chondrichthyes; order Heterodontiformes; family Heterodontidae; genus Heterodontus; species Heterodontus francisci. Next base: position 33,169,552 of record NC_090379.1, read on the forward strand.
AATGACCAGACCATCTATTTTAGTGGTGTTGGTTGAAGGATAAATGTTAGCCAGGGTATGGTGAAACCTCCCCTACACTATATTGAAATAGTGTCGTGGGATCTTTTACACCTAACTGAGGACAGACGGGGCCTTATTTAACGTTACATCTGAAAAACAGCACATTTAACAGTGCCACACTCCCTCATTACTGCAATAACACATCAGCCGAGATTTTTGTGTGAAGTGGAACTTGAATTCTCAATCTTTTGATTCAAAGGCATGAGTGGCACCACTGAGCCAAGGCTGACACGAATACTAAATTATTATAAAAATATATATTAAATATTAGGAAATTAATCATGCTTTTGCCCACAGATAATTGGTGAATATAAAGATTTTTTAAAATATGCAATATAAAGCAGGCTGGGAGACGGGGGCCGGTAAAATCCTGGTTTATATTGCAGATTTTGTGGTATGTTGGCCTTCGTCACCAGGTGTTTTGAGTAAAGGAGTAAATATATCTTGCTGCAATTGTATAGAACCTTAGTGAGACCACACCTGGAGTATTGTGTACAGTTTTGGTCTCCTCAGCTAGGGAAGGACATACTTGCTGTAGAAGGGAGTACGACGAAGGTTCTGGGATTGTCTTATGAAGAGAGATTGAGGAAACTGGGCCTGTATTCTCTACCGCTGACTTTTATTCTCCCGCTGCTGGGAGTGGCGGTTGCGGTGGGCGAAAAAGATGGTGACCTGCAGGTGCAGGCCGTGGGCTGCCATGATCTAGAGCACGGTGGCTTATTTCAATATGCAGGGTGGTCTGCCCCCCCCCCCCACCCCTCCAACATCACGTGGCAGGGACCGGCTCTGTGATGCCGGTAATGGCATCAGCTGCCTCTGCGCAGGCACTAGTACCATTTTTAAAGGGTTGCCAGAACTGCAGAGTGTACAACGTTCAACCCCAGAACTCTCCCACCCCCCCACTCCACTTCTCCTGCCCTCCGAATACACGCTACATTAATGTGAGCCTTTTTCCCCAACCCTCCCATACACAGCAAATCAGAAAATAAATAGCCCTGTTTGCACCGCCCCCCCCACACTTAAATTGAATAATTGACCTCTTCCCCCACCCCGCCCAACTGCACAAAGTGCAGAGGTCACCCCTCCCAACCACCCCCTCCACACTAGAAATGCAGAGTTGACCCCATCCCCCCCACTCACTACACTAAAAAATCTAAGCTCCCCCCCCTCCCCACTTCCCCACCCTGGTGGCGCCAGCTTTCCCTAGACAGGAAAGTGAAATGAATGCCGGCCATCGCGTGGAAGATTGTGGACTGCCGGTAAGATCGTGGTATGTTAATTTATTCATGTCCTTCATTTCAATATTTAAAGTTGGGTCCTGTCACAGAGCAGCAGGGAGCTGCCACTGAGCCTCACCACTGCCGGAAAGATCGGGCCCGGCAATCCCAGCGTTAGACTCCATGGTGGGCTGCTGCGATCCTCCGGCCCCCAGTTCCCCACCCCCAACCCCCCACCACAGGAGCTCAACAAAATTCAGCCCTGAGAATGTCAAAGAATGAGGGGTGATCTCATTGAATCTTACAAAATTCTTACAGAGTGGATGTAGATAGGATGTTTCCTCTGGCTGGTGAGTCTAGAACCAGGCTCAGAATAAGGGGTAGGCCATTTAAGACTGAGATGGGGAGGAATTACTTTACTTAGAGGGTGGTGAATCTTTGGAATTCTCTACCTCAGAGGGCTGTGGAAGCTCAATCATTCAGTATATTCAAGACAGTAATTGATAGATTTCTAGATATTAAAGATATCAAGGGATATGGGGATAGTGTAGGAAAGTGGCATTGAGGTGGAAGATCAACCATGATCTGGTTGAATGGTGGAGTACACTCGAGGAGCTGGATGGCCTAATTCTGCTCTTGTTTCCTACGTTCCTAAAATCGTGGGGAGTTGTGTCAGGTTGGCTCCACAATGTGATCCCGCTGCCAGGGCATTTTACCAGCGGCTGGACCAGATGCGGAGCGGCTGCCTGCTCCAAGGAGGCAGACATCTGATTATCGTAGCTAAAGGCACAATTAGGGGCTGTTTTATGGTCCGTTAGCATTTTGCCGATGGCAGGGTGACCCCCACACCCCCGTGGGGTGGCCGCCAGCAAAATGGAGGCAGCCTCCCTGCGGCAGCCCAGTGTGCCAAGCTCGATGGTCCAAAGAGGTGGCTGCTGGCAGGTAAGACAGCCCCCATGGGCCCCAAAAACTTCCACACAGGAGTTTCCCCTCCAACCCTCAGCCCGCTGAATTTTTAATTTCTTTTTTACTTACTTGGCCCAGCTCCTGAGGTCACCTGCCTGCCTCAGCAGTGCCCACCTCTGACAGTGGCACTGCTGTTGCTTCACTGTTGGCCTTCTGAGCTGGCAGCATCAGCAGCCTACCCGCAGTACTTAATTGGACTGCCTATAGTAACATTGCCGAGGCAGTCCTGCTGCCGGCAAGTGCAGGCTTGGGACTCACTTTTTGCCCTGACGCCGGGGTCCCCACAACCCTTATAAAATTCAGGCCTTGATAACAGAAATCGGAGATTTCTGGAACTGGCTCCACCAAGCCACCTAGTGGCCAGAGCATGTAACTACACATTCATTGACATGGCAAAATTGAGTGGGAAATGTCAACTGACCAATTTACAATGGTAACTGAAGGCAGAAAAGTGTGATCAAAAATTATGACAACAGAAAGTCAGGTTTATGGACAGGCAGTGCATATCCTATGCAAGACTTTTAATCATATAAATATCAATAGAACTTTTTCTTAGAAATTGCAATACTATCTACTTGGTGAGGAGAATTCAGATTTTTCAAGTTTGGAAATGTATAAATATTTTATCAGAGCAGATACTTTCTGATCTAATTTGACGCAATAACAGTTTCAGGTAGTCTTTGAAAGAAAATGCCTACTTCCCTTCATCGTATAAAATCCTGAAGAACCAATTATCAGCTGGAACTTAACAGTTAATATTCTGATGGATTCAGTACGTGCATGGAAGTCTTTACATGTCAAATGTATATTTTCTTTTAAATAGCAAAATGGATTTGTACCAAGTAGGAGAAGAGAATGATTTGTACTGGCTTCTTGCCAGATTTATAGCAATTTAATCAAAGTATGTTGCTATTATTTTCATTTAAGGTTACGGCAACCAATTGTACTTCTACTGTATCATTAAATGTGAAATAAATAAAACTGGGGTCAATGCGAAGAATCCTAATCAATGAAAATCAATAAATATAACATTTGAGTGAAGAAACAATAATGAAAGTTGAAATCCTATTTTGGCTGCTCTCAGATCAACTGCCTTTGCTGGCTTACAGAACTGATAAAGTTATAGAGTCATAGAGATACAGCACTGAAACAGGCCCTTCGGCCCACCGAGTCTGTGCTGACCATCAACCACCCATTGATACTAATCCTACATTAATCCCATTTCCCTCTCACATCCCCACCTTCCTTCAATTCTCCTACCACCTACCTACATAGGAGCAACTTACAATGGCCAATTTACCTATCAACCCGCAAGTCGTTGGCAATGTGGGAGGAAACTGGAGCACCCGGAGGAAACCTACGCGGTCACAGGGAGAACTTGCAAACTCCACACAGGCAGTACCCAGAACCGAACCCGGGTCACTGGAGCTGTGAGGCTGCGGTGCTAACTACTGCACCACCCAATAAAAATGCTTAATAAAAATGTATTTCCAGGTTTTTGGAGCTAGGATATGCCATGATTGGGGCGGCACAGTGGCGCAGTGGTTAGCACCACAGCCTCTCAGCTCCAGCGACCCGGGTTCAATTCTGGGTACTGCCTGTGTGGAGTTTGCAAGTTCTCCCTGTGTCTGCGTGGGTTTCCTCTGGGTGCTCTGGTTTCCTCCCACAGCCAAAAGACTTGCAGGTTGATAGGTAAATTGGCCATTATAAATTGCCCCTATTATAGGTAGGTGGTAGGGGAATATAGGGACAGGTGAGGATGTGGTAGGAATATGGGATTAGTGTAGGATTAGTATAAATGGGTGGTTAATGGTTGGCACAGACTCGGTGGGCCGAAGGGCCTGTTTCAGTGCTGTATCTCTAAATCTAAATCTAAAAAATCATGATCCGTAGTCGTCTATGATAAATATGTTCACCCATTAGACAGACTGACCCTATCCCCCATAACATTCATTTCTCTGCCTCATGAATACAGTGGATGTTAGCTCTTCAATTCTTTTGTCTTACATCAGCTCAGTAGAACAATTTACATTCACCACTATTGAGAATCATAGCGAGTAAAGGGTTGACATTGTATTATCTTGAAAACCACTGCCCATCTTGTACATAATATCCACAGACAATAGAATCATGAAAAGTATGTATAGAGGTAGAGCTATTGGAAATATCTAATTATAGACTGCATGCATGTGATTGCACTCATCACCATCATGGGTTTTGAAAGGAATTGGTAGGAGCTACAGTTATCAGATGGTCAAAGGAAGAGAAACTTTACAGACTTGCTCCCTCTTGAGGCGAAATCTGAAACAAGAGTTTTGTAGTTGACCAAAAACAATTAAATTAGGCACTGGTCTTACCAACTAAGAGAATTTTTACATTATTTTTCTGACAAATAGATTGGGGAAGACCTTTTATTAAAGTACTTCCCACCCCTCAACCTCCCTCCATCATACCACATACCATCTTCTGTCTTTACCTTGCAGCTGTTGGAGTTAAGTCTTCAATAATGTTTACACACGTCTTCCCTGAACTATTTCCTTTAAGTATACTTTTGCAGGTTAGAGGTGATTGACACAGTTTCAATGATGTACTCTTTAAGAATGCGGTAACAGAGAAATGCCTGCCTCTGTACAGAATATTATAAGTATTGGGTATGAAATTAGTTTTGGCTAGGGATGCCCACATCCCATGGATGAATTTTTAAAAAAATTTAGTTTTCGTTTCCAGACTTCATTGAACTTGGACTGGACTATCCAAGCAGGTATGTGTTTGCAGAAATTACAGTGGCGGCGCAGTGGTTAGCACCGCAGCCTTCCAGCTCCAGGGACCCGGGTTCAATTCTGGGTACTGCCTGTGCGGAGTTTGCAAGTTCTTGTGACCGCGTGGGTTTTCGCCGGGTGCTCTGGTTTCCTCCCACCGCCAAAGACTTGCAGGTGATAGGTAAATTGGCCATTGTAAGTTGCCCCTAGTGTAGGTAGGTGGTAGGGAATATGGTATTACTGTAGGGTTAGTATATATGGGTGGTTCTTGGTTGGCACAGACTCGGTGGGCCGAAGGGCCTGTTTCAGTGCTGTATCTCTAAATAAAATATGGGCTTGCAGGCTTCTTCTGTCTGGGAAATTAACTGTTACACCAAACGATAAATGCAGGTTAATTATAAACACTTCTCTGCAAATAAATATCCATTTAACTTTAGTTTAGTTTAGAGATACAGCACTGAAACAGGCCCTTCGGCCCACCAAGTCTGTGCCGACCATCAACCACCCATATATACTAATCCTACACTAATCCCATATTCCTACCACATCCCCACCTGTCTCTATATTTCCCTACCACCTACCTATACTAGTGACAATTTATAATGGCCAATTTACCTACCAACCTGCAAGTCTTTTGGCTTGTGGGAGGAAACTGGAGCACCCGGAGAAAGCCCATGCAGACACAGGGAGAACTTGCAAACTCCACACAGGCAGTACCCAGAATTGAACCCGGGTTGCTGGAGCTGTGAGGCTGCGGTGCTAATCACTGTTCCACAAGAATGAGTTGCTAATATTTCAGTAAAGCTGCAAATTCAACACAATACACAATCTCATTCAATCTACGCGCATAATTTGCAGTCTTCTATACAGTACATTTCACACACATCAAATGTATATTTCATTCACTACATGTATGTTGTGCGAAACATCAGCTTTTGATTGGGTCAACCCATCATCGACTGTCTACTGATTCCATCAAATATTAAGAAGTATGAAAAAATAACTAAGCAAGAACAAACAGTTCACACAAAACTGCTTCACAGACCTGAAAAACATCTCCAAGTGGTTGGAATTATCATTTTGTATCTCCAGACCAAAAATAACATTCAGAACCGAATAAGTATATTTTTTTAAAACTGGGTAAAAGCAAATTTGATCTATGCAGATTGTTTTATACTGAAAACACTACATAATTTTTTAAAACTGCTTTGGTAAGGTTATCTGAACTTGTTTCAAAATAAATAAAACTGAAACAGGCCCATGCTCCAGGTTCAGTTGTTTTAATTTAAAATGATATACTCCACTCCCCAGCCTCTCTCTCCCCTTCCTTTCAAGCTGTCATTCATTCCCTGGTCCTCCACTTAACTCTGCTCCCAGCTTTGACTGGGACCGCAACAAAACAACACAATCACACATCAGAAGCCAGAGTGCCACAGGACGTCAGCAATGGATTTATAATTTTTGTTAAATTATTTGTTTAAAAATTAGCCCAGGTTTTTCCATGTTGCCAACTATATAGTGAACTCTGAATCTCAGCTGGGTCATCTTGTGAGGGGGCCGGGTGGGGTGGGGGGGACTATGAGTAGAAACATGGTTAGCAATCCAGAAACTTTCAATACTGTCACAATGTGGGACAAGTTGCCCAATTACACTGAATATAGGTCCAGTGTATTGCATGGTAAGTCTGTATAAAGGGGAACTGAGGATGTGAAAATAAGCATACACTAGCCTCCAAATGTGTGCTTATGCTTTCCCTGAACATTCAAATGTTATCGATGTTGGGATGCAATTTATTTAGCTATTCACAAGTAAATGAATCCACATTCAACTCTAGGTATTGTCGTAAAGTCATTTCGTTTTGCATCAAAGTTATAGTTACAGCGTGAATATAACCAGCAACTGGGGTGTGGGCTCAACCTGACACCAGAGCAATGTGAAATGAGTCAGTAGCCTCACATCCCTTTGCTTCAGGGGCACTTTAAGCCTCGATGCTTAGTTTACATTTCAGTTTAGCATTGGTACGAATCTGAAAGAGTTTTGCATCAACACAAACTTGCAGTGTTAATTGGACTGTATCCTTAATCACACATTTAAAATCAGGTTCTGCATGCACACATTCTGCTTTCCTAAAATGTTAGGCCTTTTGCTTTCACACTTGCATTGATGAAACACTTTTGTGTGCCACCTTACTGCATGCAACTTCCCACATTTAAACAGGAAGTGAGCCTGAAAATTAAGTTACAATTTTTTAATACATTTATGTGTTTATCACGTGTGTGTGTGTATGCCTATTTTATGAATAAAATACATATGGTGTGGTTTATGGAAAATGAATTTGTGATATGACCTCATCACCATTTGCTGAGCTGGAGTTGTATCAAGCAATGATTTATGTAAATGCTTGGCCCAGTGTATATGCTCTCTTTCAGGAATAGTGTTCAGGAAACTATGGGGATACTTATCTTTCCAACACTTATTTCATGTTATCACACGTTTATTTTTAAATGCACAGTAGAAAGGCATCTCAGATGAGTCAGCTATGTTATTCAGTGAGCATCTAAACTATATAGACCAAAAAGGTCCCAGGTTCAATCCTTGGTCTGTGGTGTTTGCTGATCTCAGTCAGATTAATGGTATGGGGTATTACACTTAGCCTTGATGCCAATGCAAGGGAGAAGTCAGACAGAACTGCTGCAGCTGATCACTATCAAGCAGCCCTTGCTAGAAGTGCTCATTTGTGGACATCCACTAAATAGCCTGGGTTGTGATGCCTCCATGGGAAAATAGACATTTGGCATTCTGTATCAAGCTCACACCTCAATAATTGCCACCTGCTGATTTAAAACCTCAAGCAGAGGCAGGAATTTGAACAAAATACAAATACATAAATATAATAATCCTTGGCAATAGTGATTTTGGCCACTTGCACATCGCTGATGTTAGCATTCCACCATTGGCAGGCGTAGCTTCAGGTGTCTAAGCCCTAAGCTCCGGAATTCCCTTCTTAAACCCACCTCTCTCTCCTCCTTTAAGACACTCCTTAAAGCCTACCTCCTTGACCAAGTTTTCGGTCCTAATATTTCCTTATGTGGCACTGTCAAATTTTGTTCGATAATGCTCCTGTGAAGTGTTGAGACGTTTTACTATGGTAAAGGTGCTATATAAATGCAAGTTGTTGTTGATTAAATATTACTGAATGTGAGGCCCGCAACAACTAACCTCCACCTTTTTCATTATCAGTTTCACTTGTGCAGGTATGTCTCAAATCTTGCTACCGGCCATGATATAACCTCAATGCTCTAAGATTTAAAGGCAAGTGGTGCTGACGCTTGGTGCCACCATGCAAACTCATCTCACCATTCCGTATGGATATATCAGATGGTTAATCTTCTACAATATCTACCCATGACTCGTATCCCTGAAACCAAATCTATTGATTTCAGTAATACTTTTTCTTCTAGACCAATAGTAATATTGTGATCTTTGTGTGGTTCTATGATGTTGTATAACACCATTGTTGCCACCTGATATGGAGTGCCATGAATAAAATGCACCAGCTGTCATATTAAGGGTTAGCGGCAGTAAAATAAAGACCTCAGTAAGTTCCACAGGTAAACAAAACTAAATTGAGAGTCACAGCCTTGACAGCACTGAATGTTCTAGCTTTGCTCTCATTGTAGATATAATTTGAACCCTCCATTGGTTGATAGTAATGGTTACTATATTTGGAAATGGCTTAGCTCACTTATTAATCGGTTGCTATTTTTAGAATGATAAATAATATGTACAGTGTGAAGTGATCCACTTTAGCCAGTCACACCATGTGTAAAAACATTAAATATTTGCTAGCTTCTATTACAATGAATGTATGAGAGATTATCAAATATTTCTACTTGGGACTATGGAGAAGTGAGTTTCCCAATATAATCTAAAAAATATATTTGCAGTATTAGGCCTTTAAATAAAAATTTATGATGGCCACTTTATGTCTTATTTTTGCGCAGTATTTTATATCTGATTACTCCTGCACCCAATCATATTTCACAATCTTCCTCACCCCTGTTCACTGTACTTTGATCAATACATTATTAATATTGGTATTGTCAATACTCAATTAAATTTACAATGTTAATTCTTTCCACACCACATTACACTTGTAATTATTTATGACACCTTAAACAGGATTTTCCATTGATTGCCCTCAGTCCTTGGTCACAATTTCAGTCACAAAAGCACGTGATTCTGTAATTTCTTATTTGAAAAAAAGTTTGGGTAGAGTCTGCCTGCAGTTCTATGTTCTGTCCACCGGATGCCAGATGGAACACCTTATTCCTATTCTGAGGTCTGACTGGTAAACTGTCCAGTTGAGTCACTGCCCTCATTTAACAATAATTGAATTACCTGTTGGTTGTTTTTATGCTCTTCCTCCTCCCCTAACCTATAACCCTGATCTATCTTCCCCAATCACCCATACCTTCATTCTCTGGCCTCCAACACTGTAAACTTTCCCTGGCCATCTAACCCATCCTTCACCTGAAGGCTGAATTTAATCTCTACCACTCCCACCTTCAACCTAAGGTACATCTGCTAGTAATAGTAAATATCTTGGTATTTTTTGTAATACCTTTCCCTGCCACAACGTTTTGTTGATAACACTACTCTTATTATAAAACACCATCGGAGCAGATCAGACACTCATTATAAACTCGCATGATTCCCATTTCCAAATTTACAACCCATTATCTTCTGTCTGGGACATGAACCCTGCTAATATATATATGTCTTGCACCTGTTTGAATCTGTCACGTTTCAAAGCATCAAAATGAAGACAGTCATTTCCTTGATTTTCTGCACTTGATGACCTGGTTTCTCCCCAATGGCAAGGATTGGGAATTTACAAGCAGTTGCAAATCTACAAAAGTGCCCCTGCCCCCACCCCCACCCACAAAGGGAGTACTTGAGCAATGGGTTACAGAAACAAACCTAGTAAGAGATAGCTCCATCTTACCAGTTCACCGTCACAACCATGATCCAGATCACCACTTATGGGAAGCACTGCAGTAGATCAGCTTAAAATAAACATGAAATGACACAAACCTCATTTTTCCTATTGGCACTTCCTTCCTCTTCTTTCTCTTTCTTATCTTCCACTTCAAGTCGTTTTCGCAATGGGGATGATGCAATGGTTTTCTTCTTCCCTTTCTGCCTGATATCTTCTTCAGAGTGAGATCTTCTGTTTCCCCTTAAATATTGGAAATGATGCTGTTTGTTGTGTGGTTTGGGATTTCCGGATCCAAAAAATTTACCTTTTCCCTCAAAGATACCTCTGTCTTCATCATTCATTTCACCACGTTTTCTTGAGTTCTGCTTTGGGGAGCCCATCGTCTTCCAATTTTTTCTCTCCTCCCACTCTTCTTCAGACAAGTTGTCCTTTTCATCGCTGATGTTTGAGTATTCATCCTCTTCTATATCTTCATCCTTTGAATCCTGGTGGCTCATGTTGTTCTCATTGAATCTTATTTCTTCCTCTGAGACATTCCCATCCTCCTCCACCTCTGAACGTTCATTGTCTTCACTTTGGCTTCTGTCCTCTTCCTTGGTGGCTCCATTGCCTTGATCTTCTTGTGAAGGTTCTTCATTAGTTAGCTCCTCATCCTTACTGTCATCATAATCACTGTGGTTTTCTTCCTTGTCCTCTTCCTCACTCTCTCTGATTTGATCATCGTCCACTTCCTCTTCCTGGGTGTACTCATCTTCACTTTGCTCACTTTTCTCTAGACTATGATCCTCACTTTGGCTTTGATCTTGGGACTGCTTCATAACAGATTCATTTTCAAAGGAACCATGCTTCATTGGTTCATCTCTCATTGCATCTTTCTTTTCGGTCGCCATATCCCTATTGTCAGTTGCATGGCTGTTTGATTCTGTAGTTGTATCCTTAATGTTCAGAAAGCTGTATCCACTTACAGTCGGCTGTGTCCCCTCTATGCCGTCCTGCTGCTCCTTATCCTTTATTCCCACTATCTCAGCCGATGATCCTTGCTGTTCCTCTGTGGGGATCTCATGTGATTTATCTGCAAAGCAATCAATACAACAAGTGAACTTTCAAGAATTAATTTCGATTAATTGCTTTTACTCAGCTGTCATAACACACAGAAAGAAAAATGTCTTGACCAAACACTGATTCCCAAGAGGAACAAAGATAACAAAAGCTGGTTGTATATTACTTAATGAGTATTACTATATTAAATTAATGCTACTTCCACTTTTTAAAATAATGGCAGAGAGCAAGCTATACATAGTAACTGTGTTGTGAATCAGGAAATCTAATTATATACCGGTGCCATTTTTTTGCAAAGTAATCTATTTTAAACAGTCTCTGCTGTCCTCAGTGGTATGATATTTGTAAACTAAAATTACTGAAGCATGTAACTAGATTCTGGCAATGCACCACAAATATTATTTAGCCAACATTACATTACTTCAATCAAAAAGATGGTCTGCAACTGATTAGGTGTCTGGATTGGGCTGAGACATTACAATGTGCACTAAGGATTAGGTCGGTTACCATTACACTAACCTGCTGACGATATCTTTTTGTTGATGTGACTCTTGACAGCAGCAGATAGCTTGTCATTGTAATCATTGCTTTGCTTTTTTTGTAGCGCCTTTTCATTGGCCCCTGCACCAAAATTTCAAAGAACATGTGTTATTGGAACAAAATACTGGATCTTCCCAGCTTATCCAGAAGTGGTTGGATTACCTTTTTAGAGGTTGAAAATGTCATCCTCTTTGACATGACCTTTCTCAGATGTTCCTGTTTACTGTACCCTTGACAATATCAGATTCTAATGTTTTGCTTTCACCTTGAGGATGGAGTTACTCATACCTTCTCATGTTCTCAGTTAATATAGAACATCACAGTAACACAAGAATATTACTATCTGATTTCAGTAGTCTTAAATGGAAATGTCTTTTAAATGCTTGGGTACAATATTCTTTATATCGTTAGATTCCCAACTGTGTGTTTAATTGTGTTAACTGTGCTGCAAAGCATGGACTACTGAATTAATGTTCATGACAAAAGCTGGATGCTTTGCTCAACTTTTCAAACATTGGTGGTTATTTTGAAATATTTGATCTATTTTGTTAAAGATAATCCAACAAGCCAATATCCCCAACAGGCAGGATAGTCCTAGCTGGAGTTGTAGCTGTGGTAAGCAACACTGTTTTAGCTGGTCAGACTGCAGTAGTTCTGCCAACCTGCATGGAAGCTTTCTGTGTTTGGGCTAAGTGTGATCTGTCCCCAAGAACAAAGTGTGCACTCAATATTGAACAAACAGAACCCTTACAGGTGTTTGTGGATTCCTCAATGGCTTGACTGGAGATTCCAAAATATACTGATGGATTTTTCTTGTGTTAGAAATCGAGCAAACAAAAAAAAATTCTTCAAAGTTAACCTCTAACCCACGATTGCAGGTTATCTGGCGCTTTATTGAAACCTGATTTCATTAGAAACAGATGCACATCTGGTGCAAAGTTTGATTTGAAGCGTGTAATACACGTTCATTGGAAATATTAAGCCTCTCTTTCCAGAAAGAGATGGCTGCAGTCACTGCGAGTTTTAATTAAACCCTTCTCTCTAAGTGAGTTATTGGAATTACGGTAACATCGATGTGAGGAAAGCACAGCTGCAAAATTGTTTTCTTTTCTTCCAATTAGGTTAGGTGCAGAAAATATGCAGAGCTTATGGAGAAAGTGGCTACAGTGAACGCGCGTTAGATTGGTGTTCAGTGAGATGCAAACTGCCAGTCTGGCGCTATTTCAGATTCCTCAGTCTTACTCAGGTTTACACTGACAGAAACACAACTGTTGGGCAGTACCTTCAGCAGCAAGTTCTTGCAATTCTCGCAGCAGATTCTGATGTCGAAGTACTGAGATTATTCTCTCATCTGCAAAGAATAGGGAAGTTAATCAGCATTAAAATCCATGGATGTGACCGCATGTGTCAGTTTGAGTTTCATGGTGCAAAGAACTGCAGATTTTAATCAACTAAACTGTAGACGGCTGTGAAAAAAAATTGCAGCTATAAAGATTAAATAGATTTTTGCTTCGTAATGATTAACTAATTTAAAATGGAAAACAAGTCATATTTTCTTTTTGAGGAAAAAGACATTTTGGGAAGTGATAATCAGTTTGACCATGGAGATGAAATGGATTTCATAATTAACATAATGGAGTAGGATTAAATGGTGATAGAAAATGAGATGAGATGAAAGCAGCCTACCTCCCCTGAGAGCCTCCATACATTGCTGGCTGACTGGTAAAGGGCTGGGTTTGGACAGAGTGTCGGAGATGACCTCGACAACACATTTCATAACCTGCACAGCAAAAAGAGGGTTTCTGTTAGCGTTGCTTGGGGAAAAAGTCCCCCAAGGGAAAGATATCCAAGGTCAAAACGAGGTCAAACAACAACCGTGCGGAGTCTATCTTACCCTGGCGTCAGCTTTCGATTGCTCAACGGGTACAGGAGCTGAGAAAGCTGCAATAGGAAACAAAAGCACACATCAGGCAATATAATCTCATTTACTGTCCGTTGGAGAGGAATTTCAGAACGGTCTGCATGGGTTAGTAGGTCAAGACATTGGAGCTCCGATATAAACAGTCAACTTCTTGTTAACACACCATGCATCAGCATCATTTTATTAACCACAAGCATTAACGATCTGGGAGTCATCGGTTACGATGGGGTACATTGTACTCTGAGCGAACAGAGAAAGGCTAGGCAGCTCCTCGTCTCGCAAGCCTACTCTGTCCTTGGTGCTGAAAAGGGTCATTCCCGTCTCTCCATAACTCGTGATTTCTAACCACTTTCTTAAAACTCAAATCACAACATATCTACGAGACTCCTGAAAGAGGAAACAACTAATCGTCCTTACCTTGATTCGCAACAAGGAAGGTGAAAAATCCCAACGCTATCATTTTTTCCTGCAGGACGTGCATGTGCTCAATAGATGCAACAAACTCCCAACAGCGTGTTTTCCTTTATTTCTCGTACAACCCGCTTCCCCTTCCACAATAAAGGTAAAAGACAGAGAATTCAAGGCGGGGCCTTGGGGCTGGAGACTGAAGGACTGGTGATGCCGAACTGAGCTCCGGTCTGCTGCAGGACTCTGCAAACAGCGTGGATTGTAGCAGCGACTCCAGCTTTAAATCCCAGCAGCCGGATGTGACATCGAACAGAATCAACTGAAATCCCAGCAGCGTCTAAGACAAGAGCGATTCCAGGTGAGCAAAACTGCTGAGAAGCCACCTGACGTTCAATAGTTCTATTCTTACCATAGCAGACAAAAGGCTTCCAGGAAATCAGCCAGCTCAATCTTTGTGCAACATTAATACAAACATTATGCAAGTGATAACTTATTAGGTTAAAAAGTACGAGTCTGCAGATTCACCTTAAGCTAGAGCAGACTGAGATCACTACCTGTAGGTGTAAAATACGAGCTTTCAACACCTTTGTATTTCTGCACCAGCATTAAAAATGCAACATATATTTTATTTACAGACTATTATTTATGTTTCTGTAATAACTTTTCAGTATTCCAAATTTACCCCAAAATCATTGCAATTTTTAAGGCCCATTATTTAAGAATGTTTTAAGTAATTAAAAAAGACTTTCATTTATATAGGGCTTTTCACAACCATCGGACGTCTCAAAGTTCTTTGCAGCCAATGAAATATGTTTGAAGTGTAGTCACTGTTGTAATGTACGAAATGCAGCAGCCAATTTGCATGCTGCAAGGTCCCACTAATAGCAATGTGATGATGATCAGATAATCTGTTTTTCTGATGTTGGTTGAGGGATAAATATTGGCCATGACACCAGGGATATTGCCCCTGCTCTTCTTTGAAATAGTGTCATGGAATCCTTTACCTCCACCTGTCTCATCCGGAAGACAGCACCTCTGACAGTGCAGCACTCCCTCAGTACTGCACTGGAGCATCAGCATTGTTTTTGTGCTCAAGCCCTGGAGTGGGACTTGAACCCACAACCTTTAAAAAATCCCTTTGAACAACACACACTTAAGATTCTGGCATGAGTACAAACCAAGCTGTTCAAAATCAGTGGCAATGGGCAAAGCAAGTTCACGAATGTCACAGCAAACATTTTGTTTTTTAATTCTCAGTACAAATAATAAATGGAGCCACTTGCTATCTCAAAGTCTACATGTGAACAGTGGCCTCTTGGAAGAGTTACCAGAAATATTGTCAACCATGGAACCATACCCCAGGAAGGAAGGAGGGAAGGGGAAAGGAGAAAGTTGGAGAGCAAGTAAAAAAAGTGCTCCTGGATAAAATATTTATTTTATTTTTAAGTGGTCATTTCTTCCATCTGATAATTGTACTATTACTTGCAACCACTGATTAAGCAGTAAAGTGGTCAAAATGTCATTAGTTATTTAACTGTGCTCTTACAGAGCTGGAAACACCAGCAGAAACTGGTTGCAAAGGATATTTTTATTCAGTCAGAAGGTTGAATATTATACAAAATGCAAAATACTATAGATGCTGGAAATCTGAAACATAAAAAAATAAAAGGCATCTAACTGTTCAGGCACCGTTTGGAGGCAAAGACCATGGCTGAAATGCTTTCTTTGTTCTCTCCTGATCTGATGATTCAATAATATAGTTTGACCCAGTCATGGAAAATGAACAACAAAGCCAAACGTTGGTATGATTATCAGACTGCCACTTGTGAGTTTGCAAAAGGTTATGAATTAGATCTGTGGAAAATAAATCTCAAAGAATGATGTTTACAATGTTATATTCACATGGCACCTCTCCAGTACAGCATGAATTCAGTAGGTGGGATGTCTGGAATGTAAACTGAGTCTCACCACTCTACCACCTGCTGAGTCTGACGGCAATCAATCTTGCTAACTGGCCTTACAGTAAAGATTATCGATAAATGTTCTCAACATCAGAATATTTCTTTGTGAACGTTAGATAAACTGTCAGCCGTAGTCACACTGCTGAACCACTGAATATTCTGAGCAGCTTGGGATATGAGCATCCAGCTACAATAGTATTAAAAACAATAGGTACCAGAATAGTGACTTTAAGGCTAAATCAGTAAAATAAGAAATTATTATTCTGTAGCCACTGGTAAAATTGACATCAGTTCAGATGAGTTGGAATTTTCCCTATTCATTTAGGAAGGAGGGAACAATTTGACGATAATAACGAATTGAAGTAAAAATGCAAACAGTATCTAACTGCAGTTGAAAATCAACTAATATCCAGAGTAATATAACACAGAATGCAGAATTCCCATAATCAAGAGGACACGGCATCATTGATGATTTTTAGGGCAAATGATTTGCTTCTGTGCATCATCCCATGACAAACCTCAGAAATGTCTACACTTGAAGCCGGTCCTGTGATGTGTTGCCTGAATGCAGCAATTTTGTATAAAAAACAGAGGCAGTTGAAATGTCACCTTCTGTAGAGAGCTGAACAATAACAAAGAGTTGCTACAATCACTTGGCCCAATAATGGGTTTTGAGATTCTTTTGTTTTCTGACATTACCATAACTTGTATGTCCCATGGGTCTTCCACACATTAAAGGACTTTCAGAATGTACCCTCAGTGAGTTGAGATATTCTCTATAGGGAAGGAATTCAAGAACTTGTTCTTAGTGAGAGTGTAAGGTTTTTCATCAAGCTGAAGAATACTTTGGGCAGAACATAAATATAGAATGAGAATAAACCATTCAATAAGCCAACTAATTCAGTGAAATTTGCAATATCTTGTACACTAAATGATATGCAGTGATATAATGAGGATTTTGAACCCACAATTTAATTTGGGCTTAATGTGCTCCTTCACTACACCTGCTGGATAGGGACTGAAAAATGGGGCAGAACCCAGTTCTGCCTGGATTTCACCACATGAAGAAAAGGCTGTGAATTTCTGATGGAGATCAGAGGGCAAATCTCCCAGAACAAGGGATCATGTATGGAGCCACTTAAAAATAAAACTGGAAAACAGACACTAAATGTGTGTTGTGCTAATAAGACAGGCCTGTTTAAAAGTCTGGTTTTAGTATGAAATTTTGAGTCTAATTTTTGTCTACCATATTTTGAACTTACTTGGAGGTACTGAAACAAACACTCAAGTGATGATTAGAAGCAATTTTCATGGAGCAGTATATGTGGGCTGCAAGCACTCACTTCCTCTGAAGGTGGCACACAATGATACATTTCAGGGACTGAAGGAGAAGGCACACAGGTTATTGGAAGCAGCACTGGCAGTCCTGGTGGAGGAGGAGGGATTTCCTGTATCCACAATTGGGTAGGAGTCCAACTTGACCTCCTGTCTCTCTCTCCCCTGCAGCAGATAATGCTGCTCTGTCTAGCCTCATATCCTCCTCCCATTCCTTCTGCAGACCATGGGGGACCCTGTGGTTTATTTGCATCTCATTTAGTGTACTTTGCATACGTATATGAAGATCCCCCCGCCGCCGGTAATATGTGACGGGCCCTTCTCGACGTCACTGGTCGGGGCCTCTCCCCAGAGAATTTTACTGGCCCCCGTGCCACGACCCGCACGTCGAGGGGCCCGGTACAATTCAGCCCAGCAATTTTTGTTTTTATTTCAAATTTCCAGCATCCACAGTATTTTGCTTTTGTGCTAACTTTGATATTACTTTACAAAAAATACACCATAATATAACTAAATGTTCCTTCTGTTCATAGTCAGTGGTTCGAAAAGCCATGTGAGTATGCAGCACACAGCTTAGTTCTTTGATTGGTAAGTGCTTTGGTCTTCCAGATGTGAAGAGGTGCAGATCCACTTTGCCTATGCAATGATGAGTACCAGTGAGCACGAATGTTGACAGCTATACTTACGGGGCTGGGACTTATGTTTACTGTCTCGCTAAAGAACCTGAGTTGCATCAATATTGCCTGTGATGCCTATCCATCACCAATAGTTTCACCCCTTGTAGCCTCCTAGTAATTGCCAGGAAGTACAGTACAATATTTATTACAGGAAATTTAGTGAATTTTGCTTATGGGGGTAATTTTGACTTTGTGCGATAACACAAATCGGCCATTACCGATTTCCATTGAAGTTAATAGAAATAAAGATCATGAGAGATGTAGAACAGACTGCCGATTCGCTATCTTCTGTTTTCTGCTCCTGCGCAATGTCAAAATTACCTCTGTACAGTGAAATCCCATCCTGGAAATGTGAAGTTGTTCACTTTGGTCGTAAAAATAGAAAAGCAGGATATTTTTTAAAAGGTGTGAAACTGGTAAGTATTAATGTTCAGAGAGACTTGGGGGTACTCGTTCATGGAACACACAAAGTTAACATGCAGGTGCAGCAGGCTATTAGGAAAGCAAATGGCATGTTGGCCTTTATTGCAAACAGATTGGAGCACAGGAATAAAGAAATCTTACTAAAATTGTCCAGGGCTTTGGTGAGATTGCACCTGGAATACTGTGTGCAGTGTTAGTCTCCACATTTAAGAAAGGATATACTTACATAGGAGGCAGTGCAGCGAAGATTTACTAAATTGGTCCCTGGGATGAGGAGGTTGTCCTATGATGAGAGGCTGAGTAAATTGGGCCTATATTCTCTGGAGTTTAGAAGAATGAGAGGCAATCTAATTGAGACATACAAGATTCTGAAAGGGCTGATTAGGGTAGAAGCTGAGAGATTGTTCCCACTGGTCGGGGAATCTGGAACACGGGGACACAGTCTCAGGATAAGGGACCAATCATTCAGGACTGAGATGAGGAGAAATTACTTCATTCAAAGGGTTGTGACTCTTTGGAATTCTCGACCCCAGAGGGTTGTGGATGCTCCATCATTGAATACATTTAAAGCTGGGATAGATGGATTTTTGGTCTTGCAGGGAATCAAGGGATATGGGGAGTGGGCAGGAAAGTGGAATTGAAGCCCAAGATCAGCCATGATCGTACTGAACGGTGGAGCAGGCTCGATGGGCCATATGGTCTATTTCTGCTCCTATTTCTTGTGTTCTTGTGCATGTTTTCTAGGTATGACTAAATCTTTGCCACGTCCAATTAGTTCCTGACTTAGATGATACCAATATATTCATCCCAGATATTGGGAGGTTTATCAGTCTTCAACTTTTCTTTATCGACAGATTTTCAAATAATCAGGTTGTCGGAATGGCCTGATGGGTATTGAACACAAAAGTGTTTAAAGCTGCATTTATGCTATAACATTAGCATCAGTGCAAAGCAATTTCCATTTTGCGCTGATGCTAAAGTTATGGTGTAAACCCAGCTTTGATCTGAGTCCAGCATGAAGTTTTGTTTAATCTTATAATTATATATTGTAATATATAATTAATAATATTCTGTTTAAGCACCACTTCTGTTACACTGAAGGTTGCCAACTGGAGTTGGGCATATTCCTGGAGATTTCATGACATGACTTTCAATTGCCTATGCCCATCAAAAGACTTTAACTCCCTCCTCCCATCTCCAATAATATCAATGAACTAGGAAATTACAGTGTTCCCCAAAAAAGTTTTAAAAAATTATTTTTAATGCCTCTATGATTTTTCTCCCAGAAGGCTTACAGCAGTGTCCTGGAGATTGATCTTTCATTCATGGGGATCCCAGGACAACATGGAGTGCAACTTCAGTGCAGTGTAAAACCAGGTGCAAACTGTGCCCAGAGATGTCTTGGACCTCCTGGATATTTTTTACACCTAGCTGCAATTGGTTTAAATGTCTGCACTGAGTCAGGAGCTGTGCAAGTGCCGGTAAGGACACAAGTGCTAATCTCCCCCTGGGTAACAGAATTGGGCTTTCTGTCAGACAGTGCAAATATATAGGTTATAAAAACTGGAAATGCTGGAAATAACAGATCTGATGAAAGGGGCAGACTTGTTTTATCATAACCTGGCTTTTCTCTTATTGACCTGTTGAGTCATTTTGAGAATTTTCTGCTTTTATTTCAGATTTCCAGCAATTTTTTTTCTTTCTTGTTATTTTAGTGTAAGCAGGTTGTTGCCTAACTGAAAACCTGAAATGCAGTTACTCGACTCAGATTGACTGAACCTCCATTACTAATAAATCGTTATCAATAAATTATGTACTTCAAAGTTAACCAAAGATGTTTATAAGTAATGGAGTTTTAATTTATTTTTAAGGAAATGTTACTGGCTAAGTTTCCCTGTTTTTTTTGTCTGGTTCTAGTTTCCCTGGCCTATGAAGTACAGCTTGGACCCAGTAGATGGCATGCTTTCAGACTTCCACCTATGGTGTTTTTGTGTGAGCCACCTGGAAGCTCATAAGACAGTACCGGAGACTTCCTACTTCTCTGAGTTTACCATTCCACCAGGTGGGAAAAATGCCCTGCTTCGCGCAGGACCATGCCTGTATGGCTGAGACATGGAACTCGGCAGCATTTTGAGAATTCAACGTCCCACATACATCTGTGAAAGAGTTGTTTATGAAATGACATTATATTGCCATGGTGCACTTGATAGGCAATGTACAGGGCCAGATATTACAGGAAGCAGTTCTAAAACTATTATACCCTTGACGGAAAATTTTAGATCATGCTCAGGGCATTAGCAGAGATCACAAATGAAAGTGAATAGCTTTCATAGTGAGAGAGAAAATATTAGATGACCTGTTAAAATAGCACCTGAGATAACATGAAAAGAACAGAACCACCCAGTATTCATTTGGAAAGGTTTAGAATTGACTGAAAAGTACTCCCATTTGTTCCCTCCTCCCAATACAAGGCTCCCAGATATACAATGATCTCCAATATTATGGCTCCTTTATCACAAAAAACCCATTTAAATGTTTCTTTCCTAATGTTCTCTTTAGAAAATCTTGTTTATATTTTTGAAACTTATTGGATGGGTATCCTGATTGTGCCGAAAGAACACAATGTAGTCATATATATTCAGATGTTTCAGAATCCTATGGTAAACGTCTTTGCAATATAATATGTGAAGAGGCATCTTAATTTTATAAAACACAGATTAGCTCCAGAAAAATAATCTAGTGCTACCCATCTGTGATTTCTGAGGTAACATTGATATTTTCAGATTATGGCCATTCTGTTAAAACACTTTCTCTTCCATCACTGCGCTGCAGCCCCTATAAATTATTTCTTCTGGTTAACACAAAGATTTCATTTTTCACAGTTGGGCAGAGAGCTAGATTTCTACTGTATGAATTAGTTCTTGAAGATGTCCAAACAAATATGATTCATTTTGTATGGCACAAAGCCTAGAACGCAATGGATCATTGGAATAATTAACTGTCCATTTATAGTGATTGGTCTTAGTTTCAGAATGATGGCAGTGAATAACTTAGCAAAGGTAGTCTTATTCCACACAAAAAAAATCTTGAGATACAAGCACACCTTCAACGTGACCTGATTTGTGAATATCTTTAATCACAATTAGAGCACAGAAAGTATCACAGCCTATTTCAGCTTTTGAATTAATGCAGCCAAAATAATGGATTTGAAACATCTAAAACATTGTCGTACTGTCCATGAATTTTAATGAGATTTGATACAAGCTGCTTCCTTTTAAAGACATGATTACATTTCTAAGGGGCCAAAGAATAGGCTGCTCAGCAATTCAAAGCCGATTTTAACAAAGTTTGATGCAAATGTAATATGTGAGATATTGTGTGCCATTTTTAAATAGGGGTTGCTTCAATGGGACTAAAGTTCTGCATTCATGATGGGTAAAAAGCAGCCACTAGTGTGATAGAAGTATCTTCTCTTTGGAAACTTTTCATTGTTAACATGTAAGCATCGGCTCCTGCTGTGACTGTAATGGCTTTGAAAGATTCAGCAAAACCATCAGCACAATTTATTTATGACGCTTTAGCCAATGGAATCAAACTTTCTTTTGAAATGGAGCAAGGTCAGCTTTAGCTTTCTTTGTAGAATTCTTACTTTTGAGCCAGAAGTTAATGGGTCTAAGCTCCACTCCAGAACCTGAACACATAAACTAGGTTGATACTGCAGTGTAGTAATGAAGGAGTGCTGCAATTGTGAGAGGTCCAGTCTGTTGGATGAAACATTCTACTGATGGCCCATCTGTCTGTTAAGGTGAAGGTAAAATATCCCATGCCATTATTTGAAGGAAAACGATGGTTCCTCACAGACTCCTCTCTCAACTAACACCATTAAACAAATTACCTGGTCATTTAGCTGATTTGCTGTTTGTGAGACCTGTATTATGAAAGTGCTTCCACTTTTTAATATTTTTTAAGGACTCGTGTTTTAGAATTGTGGAAATGGATTAATTTGGAGGACTGAAGAGATTCCATAGATGTTGCACTTTTTTAAAAATAAAGGTCATTGGAAGGACTTTGGGACTTGGTTTAAACACACTGGAAGTTACATGTCTTCAGATAAGTAAACAGCAAGAGCCTTGGTGACTAAGGGGAGTTGTTTACAGAGAAGTGACATGTGAAGATTTATGGTGGTCAAGAGTTGGTTTCATTTTGGATATTGTTTTGAGTCAGTTGGGGGTTAGTCTGCTAAGAGAGAAGACACAAGTTCATCCTTTCTCCACCTCTTTGAGAAACCCTGAAAATCCGGAGTGATAGCTGAAACTCCCGATGCCACACTTCTCCTGGAAAGCCTACCAGACTAATCCTCAACGTCGCCTGAAGCGAACTGCTCCAAAAAGATCCCAGTGACAGCTGTCTACGTAGTTGGGATGCCAGAATAAAGGGACAACTGATATCATTCCATATCTTCTCTTTTCCTTCAAGAATTAACAAGTATTTGGACAAAGTTTTTTTTTGGCTTTTTTGTAAAGCGATCCCTGCAGAGAAAACTTCTTTATTTTTTCTTTAACTGATGTGTGTGTGTGTGTGTGTGTGTGTGTGTGTGTGTGTGTGTGTGTGTGTGTGTGTGTGTGTGTGTGTGTGTGTGTGTGTGTGTGTGTGTGTGTGTTTGTTTGTGTTGGGCTAAGTTAGAAGGGAACTTACATATTGCAATCTGCATGTTAATGCTTTGCACCTTTATTGAATAAGTCTTGTTTTATAATAAATTGATAATTTTGTTGTTTATTAAAGAAACTTGGTTGGTGGATTTTATTCTGAAATAAAAATAGAGTATATAATTGGCTGTATCGGTAACTGGGTAAACATTTTAATATATGTTGTGACCCGTGGAGCAGTGGAACTAGAGAAAGACAATGCATTCCTCCAGCCTCAATCGTAACATCTGACTGTGCGCAAATTAGCTGTCTACTTGCCTAAAGAAATTAATGCAGTTTAAAATGTTATTCATTGGATGTAAACCTTTTGATATTTCCTGAGGACATGATAAGGTGCCAAGTCTTGAAGACTCGAAAAAATTCAGGATGACGATTTTTTGATTTTCTTCAATGTGCTAAATCTCCTACTTTGATTCACATTGTCCTATTGGTAAAGTCAAGAGAGCTACAAGTAACACTTCTGCCTTTGTGTGATTGCATTAATAGCTTTGAAACTGTTCAGCTGATTTTGTATATCACTTCCTGCCATCAAAGTTGTGTTTACTTTCAAAATGTAGTGTGATTAGCTAACATGGTCATAGTCAACACTTCCAGCAACTTTATCACGCCTCCCAATTTTCATTAAGCAACAGAAAGCTGAATGCTTGTGCCTGAAATGCCGACACACCCAAGTCCTTAATCCTGGCTGTCAATTTTTGTGGTGCATTAGAGTGAGTTCTTGAACAAGGGAAGATTATACAGAAGGAGTGACCTTAACTTGAGCTGAAATAGCGACAATATCATTGCAAAGGGCATTATTTAAAAAAAATTCATTCTTAGGATATGGGCACCACTGGCAAAGCCCACATTTATTGTCCATCCCTAGTTGCCCTTGAGAAGGTGATGGTGAACCTTATTAGTGAACTGTTATCCTTGTGAAAGTACTCCTACAATTTCCTACTTTATGACAGTGACTACACTTCTAAAGTACCTCATTGGCTGTCAAGTGCTTTGAGATGTCCTGAGGCTGTGAAAGGCACTATATAAATGTAAGACTTTTTTAAAATGCTGTTACGTAAGGAGTTCCAGTATTTTGAAGCTGGCAGCAATGAAAGAATGGCAATATATGTCCAAATTGAGATGGCTGAAATAACAGTGGGGAACAATCTAAATTAATATAGCAAGTGGGTGGGCAAAGCTTATGTTTGAGACTGAAGAGAGAGACAGGATTAATATCGCTGGTGGAAAAGAAGACTTAGTTGAAATAAATAGAGAAAATATTATCAGGGGATTTAATGGGAAGCAAGCTATGCGATAGTGAGAGATAAAAACACTTATAGAAGGGGCAAAATTAAATGAGAAAAACATGAAAAAGAATAAGGCTCAATGTTCCAAATATTGGAGTCAGGATTAAGTGGTATATTTGTGAATGTACAAAGCATTCTCACCAAAATTGGAGAGTTAAAAGCATTAATATCTATGCAGGGGAATGATAGGGTTATCTAGCACAGAAACAGACCTTTCGGCCAATCATGTCTGTGCCAGCCATCAAGCACCTATCTATTCTAATCCCATTTTCCAGCACTTGGCCCATAGCCTTGTATGCTATGGCATTTCAAGTGCTCATCTAAATACTTCTTAAATGTTGTGACGGTTCCTACCTCTACCACACCTTCAGGCAGTGTGTTCTAGATTCCAGCCACCCTCTGGGTGAAAATTTTTTTCCTCAAATCCCCTCTAAACCTCCTGTCCCTTACCCTGAATCTATGCCCCCTGGTTATTGATCCCTCTGCTAAGGGAAAAAGTTTATTCCTATCTATTGTATCAATGCCCCTCATAATTTTGTATACCTCAATCAGGTCCCCCCTCAGCCTTCTCTGCTCCAAGGAAAACAACCCTAGTCTATCCAGTCTCTCTTTATTGCTGAAATGCTCCAGCCCAGGCAACATCTTGGTGAATCTCCTCTGCACCCTCTCCAGTGCAATCGCATCCTTCCTATAGTGCAGTGACCAGAACTGTACACAGTACTCCAGCTGTGGCTTAACTAGCGTTTTATACAGCTAATACAACTTATACTGTAATTAATATGGCAAATGGCTTATGTTTGGACAGGGCTTTAAACCAAGGGCTCTGAAACCAATTGTAGCTAGTTACCCACAGTCCCAACTGATATCAATTAACTCAGCAGACTGGGTTGGGCCTGGTGCCTTTTTGGTGTGTATGGCTCAACTAATCACTGGCTGGGGAATCATCTGCGAGCCCTGCATTTCTCTTTTTATTAAAATTTCAGACTTCCAAATTTAATATATTTTAGTTATACCCCCAAGCCCTTTGCTGCTTGATATCTGGCCTCCTCAGCATAATGCTTATGAAAGAAACTAGCAAGCATCAACAATATTCACCACTATATCACAAAAATATAGATGACATCTAACCCAACAGTACTTATTGCAACACAAACTGGGCATGTATTTTTGTTGAATTTCACAGTCTATGTGAAATTAAAATGCGGTCTTCTTGTGCAACATTCATAGCTTATGATCTGAGGTGGAGCCTTGGAATATATTAAAATGCTATATAAAAAAAGGCTTTCTCCCAGTGGATCTGACAATAAATTATTCTCTTCAACACCTTGCATGGAGCACAGAACAGCTACCACTCAACCTGCTTGTGCAGCAGAAAACCCAGACATGCAGTGCTGAGCTAGGCTGTCAGTGTCTGCAGGAAATTAATCATTCTGTATTCAGTCTATGTACTCAGTGATGGGAGTAATGAAAAGGGAACACAAAACACATGCCCCATAATAACCCATGGGCTAACATAAGGGGCTGAGTTTAACTGTGCCTGCTTGGAGAAACTGTACACAGTTAAAATATCCCTGGTCAGTTATTTAACCAGGTAAATTAGCTCCCAGACATACCCAGTGAGGATTAGCATCTGGAGAGCCCCCAAAAAGTCCGTTTACATTTAAAAAGGAAATTCCTTGTGGGGTGAAGAGGAGCAAGAATACTCAACCGGGCTGAACAAGGCAGCACTTTCTTCCCCGTGCTGCAATCGCAGCCACACCCCTGCTAATAGCGGAACCCCCACAATAACAACCTGGCAGCTATACCCATGGACCTACTGCTGTTGCTGGACAGCCTCAGAGCCATGCAAATTGTATCACTTCCAGCTGACCTCACACCGCAAACAGGTGGAAAGTTGTCTGGCAGACTTTAAATGAGGACAGGGTGTTAAAATACCCTAAGGCCTCTTTTTTCATGGGTGAATTTTGAACTGGCATCAAAACTCACTCACCCAAAACAGGTCCCCAGTTAAAATAGAGGTGTAATGTTTCTGTCTGAAAGATTTTGTCACTATTCTGAAACCGGCACAGCTAATTAGACGGGTCTTCTGTTGTCCTTTTGCCAGGCCTCAACCCTGACCAAAGGTGACCTGCTTCCTGTCTTGTTTGGTGCATCTGTGAGGAAGTGTGGAAGAAGGAGCTTCCCTTCTTGTAATGACTGTCCCTCTCATCTACCTTGCTTACCCCTAAACAGCACAGCTGGAATAAGAAACTCATTCGAATTGTTGGTGCAAATTAGACTCAGTCAACACTGCATGTTGGACCTTCAACTTTAAAAAGCAAAATACCGCAGAGGCTGGAAATCTGAAATAAAAACAGAAAATGCTGGAAATACTCAGCAGGTCTGACAGTATCTGTGGATAGAGAAAAAGAGTTAACATTTCAGGTCAATGACTTTTGATGACCTGGACTGCTAACCTTGCTATCCTCAGAATTATGTTATTATGATACTACCATACTTACTACATTGAATAACATTCAAAAGTGCATTATCAATAGCGTGTTGACAAGATGATGTACAGAAACACAGAATCATGGAATAGAACAGCACAGAAGGAGGCCATTTGGCCCATCAGGTCTGTGTTGGCCCTTTTGAACAGCAATCCAGTTAGTTCCACTTCTTGGTTCTTTCCCCAAAACCTTGCAACTTTTTCTCCTTCAAGTGCTTATCCAATTCTCTTTTGAAAGCTACTATTGAATTTATTTCCCGCACCTATTAAGCAGTGCCTTTCAAATTCTAACCACTCATTAAAAAAAAAGTAATCAAATTATTCTGTAATTGTCTGCTTGTTTAATTATTTCTCATTCCATAGGAATGGTGATCAAACCAATCAATTTACTTGGAGATGTGCTTGAAGAATACCTGAACAGGTCTCTGACTGGGTTTTGTTGACTTTCAGACAACTGGAAGGAAACAGTCAAAACTTGTAACCCCACCCCTCTTCCAGGGAAAACCTGCATGCTAATAATAATTGAATTCTGGACTTGAAAACGGGTCTCCCAGTCAGGAAATTAATGAACGAAACAAAAGCTATTTCAATTTACCAACCTCTCAGGACACACAAAGTTAATTTGCATTGATGATCTGTGTAAACAGAGGAGCCACCTTTCAGTTTAATAATGAAACATGCACGTCATGGATACACAATGCATCAGTCCAAAACAGCTGAAGGAAATTCGAATTTTTTTCAGCAATCAACAGGAGACTGAAGGTTGATCATTTCAAAAGGATTATCAGTCATCGCTTAATCAGTTCATATAATATGCTCTGCAAAGTACAGTTCACGGGGCAAGTGTGATAAGAAATATAGCTTGATCACAACTATGCCTCTGAGAGTAGCAGGCCCTTGTTATTGGAAGCACAACAAAGGTTTTCAACTTGATGTGAGAAGCAAACGTACATTTTATCCTCTGTTAATCTGAGCAATTTGGAAAACTGAACCGCCTGAGATGGAACAGTTAATGGAGCTTAATTAATGAAGATGTAATGCAAAACCATTGGATAGTGGCCAAAAATAGACCTCAAGAGTAAATCTGGTTTATTGAACTTCTAACGTAAATATGCTAACAGCTACAAATTTTACAGGAAGATTACTAAATGTATTCATACCCTTTTGTGCATTGGAAATATCTGTAACATTTTATATTGGAGGCCGGTCCCTCACTGAGAACCCCGGGGCTTGTCTTTATGGGTTTTCCAGAGCTATCCTTCTGTTAGCTGAATGCAGAGGCTCAAACCTGTAGCAGACTACAACTTCAAAATGCGCTTTGTGTCCAATTTGCAAGAAATCTGAGTGAAATTAATACAGCCACATGTTAGAGTTGCGGGTGTGGGCGGTGGGGTGGGGTGGAGGGGTGTGGGGTGGGTGGGGGAGTGGCGGGCAGTGAATAACACGTCAAGTTTTTTTTTAATTGATAGAAAGACTGGCCATTGATAGACTGTTCCATTATTTGTTGTTTTGAAGTCCATCCCCTTTCATCATCCAGGAATGGGAAATGCTTGTTTTGTCTGAAGTTCCACAAGGCTGCTTGCAAGCTACTACACGTAACATTAGCCAACTTGTTATCCATCAATGGATTAAGCAGCTGCTTTATGATTTATTCAGTAGGGCCATTACCTTTATCTCCAATTTCACTGCCCAGCAGTAGAAACATGACTTAGCCTGGCCCCAGTGATCTGTTGGATGTATGTATAGATCATGACATGCCAGATCTGCCCAGTTTTACTGCACTACTGCGGATCTGCCAATGCTATATGGCACCAGAACACTGGGCAGCAATGAGGTCTGTGAATCCTGCTTCAAGGTTCACAAAGTCCAATCTCCCAGTCTTTTGAAGTCAGACAAAAGAACCTTTGGGAGCCCATAGCCTCTACAGCAATAGTCTGATCATTCAGAAGTAATACTCCAGTTGAGGAGCAGTAAAAAAATAGTTATATTACTGGACCAGTAATTCAGAGGCCTGGACTAACGCTCCAGAGATGTGAGTTCAAATACCACCACAGCAACTGAAAGAATTTAAATTCAATTAAATAAATAAATCTGGAATTTAAAAAACTTTCACAATAAAACTACAGGATTGTTGCTGAAACACATCTGGTTCACTAATGCCTTTCAGGAAATGAAATCTGCCATCTTTACCTAATCTGGCCTACATGTGACTCCAGACCCAAAGCAATAGAACATAGAACATAGAACATTACAGCGCAGTACAGGCCCTTCGGCCCTCGAATTTGCGCCGACCTGTGAAACCATCTGACCTACACTATTCCATTTTCATCCATATGTCTATCCAATGACCACTTAAATGCCCTTAAAGTTGGCGCGTCTACTACTGTTGCAGGCAGGGCGTTCCACGCCCCTACTACTCTCTGAGTAAAGAAACTACCTCTGACATCTGTCCTATATCTATCACCCCTCAACTTAAAGCTATGTCCCCTCGTGTTTGCCATCATCATCCGAGGAAAAAGACTCTCACTATCCACCCTATCTAACCCTCTGATTATCTTATATGTCTCTATTAAGTCACCTCTCTTCCTCCTTCTCTCTAACGAAAACAACTTCAAGTCCCTCAGCCTTTCCTCGTAAGACCTTCCCTCCATACCAGGCAACATCCTAGTAAATCTCCTCTGCACCCTTTCCAAAGCTTCCACAATGTGGTTGACTGCTGTCTGAAATGACCTAGCAAGCCACTCAATTGTACAAACTGCTACAATAAAGTCAAAAAAGAATAAAACTGAAGGGCTACCTGGCATCGGATACAACAAAGGCATGCCCTGCCCTGTAAAGTCTTCCTCACTAACATCTGGGAACTTGTGCCAAAATTGGAAGAGCTCTCCTACAGACTAGTCAAACAACAGCCTGACATAGTCATACACACAGAATCGTACCTTACAGTCAATGTCTCAGACTCTTCCATCATCACCACCAGTGGTGGTGGCTCAGTGGTATACAGCCAGGGGGTAATGGCCCTGGGAGTCCTCAACATTGACATTGGCCGGAATTCTACGCCACCCCCCAAAGAGTGGGAAGGTGGGGGGGTGGGGGGGGCAGTAAAATGGAGCGGGACGCTCATGGGCCCTTCCCGACCACTCCTGCCTCCACCACCACTTAATGCAGGGCGGTGGTGGCTAAAAACAGCTTGCCCGCCCCAGGTCAATCAAGGCCCTTAAGCGGCTGCTTAAGGGCCTCCGCCCACCGCCATGGGGATTTTACCCATGGCTGCTCTGATGGCCTTGGACGACCACCCTTGCCTCACCGGGGCCCAACTGATCACCTCCGGCGAGTCAACAAAAACTTACCTGCATTCCAGGGTTCCCTGATGTCTTCCTCACGAAGCTGGGCTGCATTCCCAACAATCGCCACCGCTCCCGGTGGCACTGCTGGGACAGAGAGCTTCCGGCCTGCTGATTGGCTGGCAGCTCTATTAGGCAGGATTTCCTGTCTTAAGCAGGCGGAAGTCCCACTCAGAACAATTAAAGCCAGGGACCCGCAAAATGCAGGTTGGATCCCCAGGCCAGGCGGAAGCGGGTTCGTCACCGACTTTTCAGTCGGTGGACGGATCCCCTCCACCGAGGATAAAGTCCTAGCTATTGTCTCATGGCATCAAACATGGGCAAGGATACCTCCTGTTAATTAGTACCTATTGCCCTCTCTCAGCTGATGAATCAGAGCTCCTCCATGTTGATCACTGGTTAGAAGAAGCAATGAGAGTACAGAATGTACTCTGGGTGGGGACTTCAATGTTCATCACCAAGAGCGGTGTGCTAGTACCACTAGTGACCAAGCTGGCTGAGTCCTAAAGGACATATCTGCCTGACTTAGAAGTATGTCACTGTTCCTTTGTTGTTGTTGGGTCAAAATCCTCAGACTTCTTCCCTAACCAGCACTGTTGGTGTACACGGACTGCAATGGTTCAAGAAGGCAGCTCACTACCATCTTCTCAAAGGCAATTAAGGAAGTGTAATAATTGTTGGTCTTGCCAGCGATGCCCATATCCCACAAATGAATAAAAATGGGTAAAGCACTGCCAAATACTTCAATATAGACTACAATACTAGACCAAACAGATGTAGCTAATAGACTACTCCATGATTATCAGCAAACATGCCAGACCTATGTTCGTCCTGTAGTCCTGTGAATTCTTTTACATTTATGATTCTTCTTCAGGTGGCAACAGATTTTTGAGCTTTATGGGCTGATAGGCTTTCAAACACTGCTGCCTCACTGGTGAATTTAGACCTACGCAGCAGTCATTTTTAATATGGCTATCAACAAAGTACAGTGCACACAGTGGGCAGAATTTAGTGAGGCCGTTAGGAGTGGGAATGGAGGTGTGGGGGGTGGTGGGTGGGAGGGATGTGGGAGAATAGTGATGGACGTGCCTGCCCAGAAATCCAACTTTGTGACATTGGTTCCAGATTTAGTCAGTGGAGGGAAAGCTCCAAGATGGTGTCGCTGCCCTGACATGATGGGGCTGCAATTTGAATTGTTGAACAGATCGTTATAATACATTAACATGCAATTGATTGCGATTCAATGGGGGGTTTGAAATTAAGTGAATGACAGACAGACCTCACCTGCCTTCAGCTCCCCGGGCATTGAAAGGTGTCGGCACCAAGGCAAGGCCTCAGTGCCACGACGGGAAGGCAGCCATGAGAGCAGTGGATAGGGCAAGGGGGTGGTGGGGGGGGGTGGTGGGTGGTGGTGGTTGTGGGGGGAAGCGGAGGCCATTGTTGGCCTGAAGTGCTGTGCATTCTGCACAGGTGGCAGTGCCTGATAGGCTTGTCTCGGGTGAGAGTGCTGGGTGGGCTTTGTCTCGAGTGAGGGGACCCAATGGCCATAGTACTGGGTGAGAGGCTTCGGTGGCCATAATGCTGGGTGAGAAGGCTGCGTGACCATACTATTAGGTGTTTGGCTGGCTCTCAGCAAGGGTGGGCACTGAGAGCCATTAGTGCATAAGCCGAGGGGAGTAGCAAAGGGAAAGATGCCAATGCAAAATCGTCTCTGCAAGGACAGCGCTCTGAAGATCAACGTGGCACCAAACATTTACATGCTTGGCTCTTTACAGGGATCCATTGGGGACAAGAGTGGGTCTCCCAGCAGCAGCCCACTGCTGCAGCAAGGAGGTGACCAATGCCCTGTTCAAGTGGACCAGAGACTATGTGAACTACTGGACCAACCCTGACAGTCAGTCTGAGAGGGCAATTGGATTCGGAGCCATTGCTGGATTCCCCTTGGTGCAAGATGTGATAGATTGCACGCATGTAGCCATCAAGACTCCATCAGAGCAGCCAGCTGCCTTCAACAATAGGAAGGGCTTCCGTTCAATCAACGTTCAACTGGTCCATGACCACCTCAAGTGTTTCCTGCAGGTGTGTGCCCGCTTTCTGGGAAGCAGCCACGAAGCCTACATACTTCGACAGTCTCAGGTGCCACAGCTTTTCAGGACCCCTGCTCGCCTTCAGGGATGGATTCTCGAGGACAAGGGCTACCCATTGAACACATGGCTACTGACACCTGTGAGGAAACCCTCGCACAGCAGCAGAGGAGAAGTACAACACCTGCTACAGCTCCACCCAAGTGACCATGGAGCAGGCCGTTGGGCTGCTGAAGATACGATTCCAGTGCGTGGATCTATCTGGTGGAGCCCTGCGGGATACTCCAGCAGGGTTTTGCATATCATTGTGGTCTTCTGTGCTCTGCACAATCTAGCACTGTAGAGGGGCAGAGGCCATGCACGAAGAGGACATAATTGATCATCAGTCCTCAACAAGAGGAGGAGGCTAATGAGCAGGCAGCACTGGATCTTGAACCCTTTGCACTGGAGGCCAGGCACAGTGAGCAACAAGCCAAGGAGGCAAATGACTTCAATAAAAGAATCACTTTAATGCATGCAGTCTGTGGCCTTCTTTCTAACTGGATTCCGTGTCTAGTATCTAGCTTAACCATGTGCTCTGATCATCTGAAACATTACCAAAGGATGGTTGTGCCTACACTGACAGTCCAATGAGGGAGCAAGGGTAAAGGTAGCATTTCACAATTAAGGCATGAAAGAATAAACATTTCACAACAATGAATGTGAAATGCAATAATGACAGAACTTTATCAAATAATATAAATGACAAATGTAAAACACCCGTGAAACCCCAAGTGTGCCTAGGCGCTTTTCTTAACGCGCTTACAAGTGCTTCTACACAGTGTGACCTCTGCGCTAGCAGCTGAGCTGAAGGCAGGCTGCTGATCAGGCTGCCCCTTGGCCCAGGCTGACTTCAGCGACCGTCCTCTGCAAGACTCACCTCAGGTTTCACAGCTACTGGAGCTGGGCTCACTGGTGCAGGGGATGAGGAGCCGCTGTCCACACTCAGAGCACCCTGAGGGAGCCCCAGCTGTGGAGGTCAGCCTCTCCTCCTCCCTTTCAAGGCTCACTGAACCTCCCTGCTGACCAGAGAAGGATGCGGAGCTGGAGAAGTCTCTAGTCGCCTCGTCTTTCCCTCACCTTGTCACAGCTGCGTTGAGCTCATGGCCAAGACGATGGTGTGAAGGTCTGCATGCATCGGTGGGATCTGGCTCTCCATGGGGGTCACCAACCTCTCAATGGAGGAAACCGTGCACTCACATACCTGAGATATGGTAGTACCCACGGCATGGATGGGCTCATGGCTGCGCATTGCCTCTGGCAGCTCCAGCATATGTTGATTACCCCTCTCTACAACTCCAGCATGCCCTGTGCTGTCAACACCAGAGGCTTGTCATCAGCCTGGGGCTCAGCATAGACCGGACACAGTCCTCCGACTGTCAGTGGCCTCAGCTGTCTCAGCCTCTGTCAGCTGCTTGGGAACGTGTGAGGTGCTCTCACCAGGTTGTGACCCTGATTCTAAAGTCAAGTGCAAACCCACCAGCATGATGATATTTGCTCTGATGAAAGGTGTAGGAGGGTTATGTGACAATGTATCCTCTGACTGCTCCTCCCCAGAGGTCGACAGCTGTCCCCCTTCAGCTGGAGTCTCCTGCAGATGATGACCTGCATGAGAGAATGCAAATGTTTGTGGGTTAATCTGTGCAGATCTTGTCATGCTAACTCATGCGTGATGTGGATCTCCAGAAGTGTGGTTGATGTCGAATGAAGACAATCCTCACTCTCTCGTGCAGAGACTCCACTATTCAGCGGCTGTCCTGGGCCCCCACTAGCTCCAGTGCCTCCTCCTCAGCTGTGGAAAGAGGCTGGATATTAGCTATTCCTCCAGTTTGCAAGGTCTCCCTGGCAATATCGGCCCATTTGTCCTGCAAGTGGAAAGAGGGACATTGTAAGACTTTGCAGGAAGAGCAAGAGAACAGTTCTGCTAGCGGCAGCCTCTCTTCCCCTGATGGGGTTTCCAACATGGCTCATCCTCATATCCGTTCTGAGGGGACGTTGAGGGGTTGAGCTGTGAAAGAAGGTGGCCTGTCGCTGTGATGCTTAACTTACATTGCTAGCGCCTTTTTGGTAACTCCCTCCCTATATTCCACTGCCTCCCGTGTAGCCACATGCAAACCCCAAAGAGAAGAGAGGTATGGAACACTCACCTTGGCAGAATGAAGGTGGTTATTGGCTCGCTTCTTTCACTGGACCCAGTTGCATTGGGTGACCCCACAGCTGCTTCTCTCCTTTGTAATTTCCATCCAGGTTCACTTGATCAGGCAGATGGCTCTTCTTGCCATCCCTTGGAAAGAGAACCTCTCGCCTTTGCAGCTTGGAGAAGAATTTCCCTGAAGACAAGCGGGCAGCCTGAAATGCTTGCAAGTGGTGTTTTCAGTGCTTTGATGAATGTCATGTTTCTTGTGATGATTTGTGAACTGTGCTGAGCAGTGATCATCGATCCTTTTGTGTTGGTAACAGCAAATTGTTGGATAATGTCATAAGGAGTTGTTTGTTTTCCAGTATGACCATCACATTTCTCTCTCTGTTTCCTGACATGAAATGGTATTCATTGCCATTGATGCACAACTGGGGCACATTAGGGTCTGCAGGCAGCTTGCATGTAATACCTTTCAGCTTGCCAGTGCAAGTGAAGCGATCAGCATGCTGTTCGATAAAATTTTTGTTATGTGAAGGAATTGCATATGTGACTGCAATCATGTGCAGATCTGTTACTGTGTGGAAACTGATAAGCGTATCACATTCTCCAGATATGACGCAGAATAGAGCTTTCGTTCTAGTGCCTTTGAATGAGACTGGCGTTACAAAAGTTCAGAGAATCGTCAGCGGTTTGTCACTTTTATAAGGGAAAATTTTCATATTCCCTGGTTTGCAGAGGATGGGGCAATACTGAAGTTTGTTGAATGTATTGCCTCCCATGACATTAACAGGCACTCCTGTGTCTATGAGAGCATCTACGTCCAAGCAGCCAATGGTCACTGTCACACATGGCTACTTGCTGTTTCTGAGGGAGGGCACAAAAGTATTTTCAGGGTCATCAGCCTCTACTTTGGCTGCATTCTCTCACCTTTTTGCTGTGGTATGCATACGTGACATCCTTCTGTTGGATTTGCTGATAAGCAACAAACATGAGCAAAGTGGTTGCGTTTTCCACAGCTTTGCACTGTTTACCAGTAGCAAGACACTCTGTCCAGTGTGGGTTAGCATCGCCACAGTGGAAGCATTCTTTGGACAAGTCGCAGCTCTGTTTGTTGCTTTGCAAACGGTTTCCTGGCACGTGAGTGATGAACACTACCCACCTGGAGGCTGGTCCTCTTGCTGCTCCTGCTGTTGTTGCTGTAGACTCACTGGTGCCTCCCTCTGCACTGCTCCTCCTCCTCACGGGTGCCACAAAGCCTGGGTGGATCAGTGCCGTGTCATGTGGTCTTTCCCGCCTCTCTAGCATTCTCTTTGCAGACCTCCTCTGAGACCTTCCCCTTGCTACTCCTCCGCTGTGTCCCTTGTTGAGCACCCCCACCCTTTGGTGATGGCACCCTTACAAGACCCCTACCCACTGTTACCGGCAGCCTTCGAGGTCTTCCGCCCAGGGGACAGCAACGTGTCTGTACACAGCCACCAGTGCCTGGGTTAAACATTTTGAGGCCCGCGACTGGTAATTTCAGGGATGAGAAATTTCCCATGTACTGTTT
The DNA here is from genome assembly GCF_036365525.1 of Heterodontus francisci. Classification (NCBI taxonomy): domain Eukaryota; kingdom Metazoa; phylum Chordata; class Chondrichthyes; order Heterodontiformes; family Heterodontidae; genus Heterodontus; species Heterodontus francisci. The sequence continues at coordinate 33,205,516 of NC_090379.1, forward strand.
TTTTAAAAAATTGCAGCTGTCAGTTTCAGAGCTGACAGGTGCTGAGAGCAAAAACAACAATTTCCGAACTTGGACAGATTTGGAGTTTTCCAGCAGTTCTGATATTTTAAAAAGGCCTGGCGGTAAACCCCGAATCTGTCCAAAGTTCAGACACAGCTGTCCCCACTCTCAGCAACAGTCGGTGGGGGGGTGGGGGCAGCAAGAGAGGGAGTCAGAGAGAGGGAGGCAGTGAGAGAGAGAGAGGGGGGGGGTAGAGAGAAAGAGAGGGGGTCAGAGAGAGAGAGGGGGGCAGAGAGAGAGGGGGGCAGAGAGAGAGAAAAACAGAAAGGGGCACAAAGAGAGGGGGGGACAGAGATAGCAGGAAAAACACAGAGAGGGGGAAAACACAGAGGGGGAATTATGCATAGAGGGGATGACACAGAGATGGGGGAACAGGACAGAGGGGAGGGAATAATACAGAGAGCGGGGGGACAACAAAGAGGGTGAACACAGAGTTGGGGGACACAGAGAGGGAGGGGAGAGAGTCAGAGAGAGGAGGGAGAGAGAGAGATCACTTTTGACAGATGGACATCTATCTGGAATACAATGTATTGCTACAACAAGTGTGCGGGCAGACATTGGCTACTTGTGCAAGAAATAAAAATGCCCAGGTATTTCACTAAATTAGTGTCCAACATAGTGACAAGAAAGTAAGTCAATAAATTAAACTTCTCATTTAAAGCTTCTTCACAAAAATGCAGATTTGTTGTTTTGATTAATAGTAAAATAGATTTATAGGTCTTTCCGGAATTGTCTCACCAGCCCCCTATGTAAGACAAAAATTGTAATGTGGAACCCCACATGAAAAGGTTGGACACCCTTGCTCCAAGCCTTTAACTTTGTGTTTTAAAATAACCTATCAGCTAGGTTATTTTAAAACACAAGTTTAAAGGCTTGCGTTATGTAAACTTATTTTAAAATGGCAAAAGTCACTTAGGAAATGTCTTGATTTCTATGCTCTGGCACACATTACTTTCACTTGGGACACAAGCTCAGTGACATGTTGAAAGTTGTTGGACTTTTATTTCTATAAAAATGTTGCTATCCACTTGGAATCACATTGTTCCAGAACTTGGATTGAGGGAAAAACAGGCAAGAAAATCCAAGGAATCTCCAGAGGTCACCACAGTAAGTTCCTTATGAACACAAGAGTACGATGTATTGGGGATGAGTGATAGTGGCAAAAACAGGATGCTGCTGACCCATATACAAGCTTGAATAAACATAAATCTATGATGAACTGTCTATGGTTCCTTGACAAAATCCATGCTACATTTGCAGTTTTAAAGACTGTTGAGGAAAACTTAGTAAAAATTTATTATGTTTCAATGATCATGTTAGAAACAATTATTAACTGATTTTTTTTTGCTGCGAATTGGATTAAAGGACAAGTTTTACAAGTATGCCGAAGATCAGTAACTGCAATGTGCAACATTTACTATCCAGTTTGAGGGCAGGTAACCTGAGTGGCCAATATATTTTGAAAATTATCTGTATCATATAATTACACTACATTAAAAGTGCACCTTTGCTAACAGGTAAGAGATTTGCCTTGGACATAAATCGGTTAGTCTAGAGTACAATCTTACAGATAGTGACTAAACATTTTTTGACCGCATAATACATGCAGTAACAACTGCTCAACCTTTTGCAGTAAAGCTTTTTGTTAATAATTATCCTGTTAGAGCTGAATCGGAATCGATAGTGATAGACGGAAATATAGACATAAGTGAATTTAAGAGAATCGCTTTATTGGAGGAACTGAAGGATGCTCTTTATTGATAATTGTGTTTATTTAATTTAGTCACTAGCTTTGCTAAGTAAATGGCATTTTGTCCTTGAGAGATGCTGTTGTTTTTGTATTTTAGAATCCAGGACTTCGTTTGAAAGCCTGTTAAGATGAATTAACTAGTTTTGGCTACCTAACCTTAATCTCTCTATCCCTTCCTGTCCCACTCTGCTTTTCTGTTTTACTGACTCTTCTGAAGTGTTATCTGTTCCATCCTATAAAAGTCTCCTGATTTGGAGATCACTGCTCTTTTGTTTGCTGTGCTGTCTTCAGGCACATATTACATGCAGATGGAGAAGTTGCACAAACATTGCCATCACAGGATAAATTGTCTTATGAAAAAGCAGTGTGAGAAATGGTCCATCTTCCTATTGCTACCGCCTCATCTCAATAACCACAATAACAATCCTCTCCTTGAGTTTCATGGTTTATTGGATGAATTTGCACTCCTGACACAGTGTGAATTCACAGACGTCGGTATATCTACCACCCTGTGACATGGTATAGCTAGCTCTATTCTGTCAACAGAAATAATTCGCATTGGTATGGCATGCTATTTTGCTTGCTAGCTAGCTAATACAATTGTGCTGCTCTCCATTGATGTTTGTATGCTTAGCTACTTAATTTATAGGGAGAAATGTGCTTTGAATCGGACTGTGTTTTGATGGCATAAGGTTGGCTATACACTTTATATACTGATTAATTGCCCCAATGTATGTGGCTGAGTCAATAATTTTGTCAAATGTTCATGATGCAACCTGTCCCTGCTTCCGCCACTGGTTGGCAATGGCCTCTGTTCCCCACTCTCCCCTCCCTCCAGCACACCTTGCCTTTCAGAGTGGTCTGCAGAGGCAACAGTGAAGCCTTGCCTTGTTACCACCACCTTTAACCGGTCAGGGTTCTGAAGGCCCATTAATCCCATGCGCCACTCATAAAATACAAACTACACCATAAAATTGCACTCAATTGCATTTAAATTCATGTTAATTACTTCCAAACAAGCTCAATTCATGTCCCATCACGTCACAGCGAGAAGTTCGCCCTTCATTTTTTTCCGCCACTCGTAAAATGCTGAAATGATGTCACGATGTTAGACTTCCGTGTTGGTATGTCCCATTCGCATTTTTAGCCTCCCCGCCTCCTACCCTGCTCTTACAGGCCTGTTAAAATGCCGGCCTGCGTTACTCACAGATCACTCAATGGGAAACCATGTACACAGTGTTACAAACACTTAATGGGAAACAGAACACTCAGTTTTACTCACAGTCACAGTGGGAAATAGGGCCTAAGGCATTACTTCACAGTTACTCAATGGGTTGCAGTGCACACAGAGTGTTACTGACACAATGAGAAATAGTGCCGATGGGTTCAATAATGTATTCTGATGCTTGTAATCTTAGGGTCTGTTTCGGAGGCAGCTTCACTTGTCAGGGGAACACACCAACACGTGTGGCTCCCATATTGTTGATAAATAAAAGATTCACAATGAATGCCTAACATTTTTGATGCAATTGCTTCAAGCCTATGGAAAACTAATTTGGAGATAGTTGCTGGGAAATTCTAATGTTAGTGTATTCTGAAACAATAGATGCTGCTGTGAGGAAGGGATTGGGAAGTAATTAAGTTGACCCATATTTTTGGTTTGTTTCACAGAATTAGGATAGTCAAGGAAAAAGTGGGCTGATTTTGCACGGTGCTTATGTTAGTTACTCATCATGTAAAAATGGTTTATAATATTTGCATAAGTTGTTTGTCTATATGGCAATAGAAACTGTTCATTGCTGTTTGCTGATTGCTTTCAGGATGTTTTTTTAAAACAGAATAATAGCTAGCAGCTTGCACATCTCAGCACGTTAAACATAAGCAGCCAACTGTGCTAAATATATCTCAAGTCCCTCTGGTGCATTTCTGCCAGATCCTGGTGTTCTCAGTCCTCAGCCAGTCAACCATCAAATTTCAATCTGCTGTGTGCTCTTCCCCACTCAAGAAAATCTCAGACCCCTCGAACTGCAGGAGAGAAGGGAAAATTCTTCAAAATGGAAACCATGGGGCAAGACAGAAATCAGGTCTGCAGTGTCCCTCCATCGGTTCCATCTTTTCATGTTGAGCTCTCCCTGTTACTGCACTGTTCTTTTTCTTTGGGCCTCCTTATCTCGAGAGACAATGGATACGCGCCTGGAGGTGGTCAGTGGTTTGTGAAGCAGCGCCTGGAGTGGCTATAAAGGCCAATTCTGCAGTGACAGGCTCTTCCACAGGTGCTGCAGAGAAATTTGTTTGTCGGGGCTGTTGCACAGTTGGCTCTCCCCTTGCGCCTCTGTCTTTTTTCCTGCCAACTACTAAGTCTCTTCGACTCGCCACAATTTAGCCCTGTCTTTACGGCTGCCCGCCAGCTCTGGCGAATGCTGGCAACTGACTCCCACGACTTGTGATCAATGTCACACGATTTCATGTCGCGTTTGCAGACGTCTTTATAGCGGAGACATGGACGGCCGGTGGGTCTGATACCAGTGGCGAGCTCGCTGTACAATGTGTCTTTGGGGATCCTGCCATCTTCCATGCGGCTCACATGGCCAAGCCATCTCAAGCGCCGCTGACTCAGTAGTGTGTATAAGCTGGGGGTGTTGGCCGCTTCAAGGACTTCTGTGTTGGAGATATAGTCCTGCCACCTGATGCCAAGTATTCTCCGAAGGCAGCGAAGATGGAATGAATTGAGACGTCGCTCTTGGCTGGCATACGTTGTCCAGGCCTCGCTGCCGTAGAGCAAGGTACTGAGGACACAGGCTTGATACACTCGGACTTTTGTGTTCCGTGTCAGTGCGCCATTTTCCCACACTCTCTTGGCCAGTCTGGACATAGCAGTGGAAGCCTTACCCATGCGCTTGTTGATTTCTGCATCTAGAGACAGGTTACTGGTGATAGTTGAGCCTAGGTAGGTGAACTCTTGAACCACTTCCAGAGCGTGGTCGCCAATATTGATGGATGGAGCATTTCTGACGTCCTGCCCCATGATGTTCGTTTTCTTGAGGCTGATGGTTAGGCCAAATTCATTGCAGGCAGACGCAAACCTGTCGATGAGACTCTGCAGGCACTCTTCAGTGTGAGATGTTAAAGCAGCATCGTCAGCAAAGAGGAGTTCTCTGATGAGGACCTTCCGTACTTTGGACTTCGCTCTTAGACGGGCAAGGTTGAACAACCTGCCCCCTGATCTTGTGTGGAGGAAAATTCCTTCTTCAGAGGATTTGAACGCATGTGAAAGCAGCAGGGAGAAGAAAATCCCAAAAAGTGTGGGTGCGAGAACACAGCCCTGTTTCACACCACTCAGGATAGGAAAGGGCTCTGATGAGGAGCCACCATGTTGAATTGTGCCTTTCATATTGTCATGGAATGAGGTGATGATACTTAGTAGCTTTGGTGGACATCCGATCTTTTCTAGTAGTCTGAAGAGACCACGTCTGCTGACGAGGTCAAAGGCTTTGGTGAGATCAATGAAAGCAATGTAGAGGGGCATCTGTTGTTCACGGCATTTCTCCTGTATCTGACGAAGGGAGAACAGCATGTCAATGGTTGATCTCTCTGCACGAAAGCCACACTGTGCCTCAGGGTAGACGCGCTCGGCCAGCTTCTGGAGCCTGTTCAGAGCGACTCGAGCAAAGACTTTCCCCACTATGCTGAGCAGGGAGATTCCACGGTAGTTGTTGCAGTCACCGCGGTCACCTTTGTTTTTATAGAGGGTGATGATGTTGGCATCGCGCATGTCCTGGGGTACTGCTCCCTCGTCCCAGCACAGGCATAGCAGTTCATGTAGTGCTGAGAGTATAGCAGGCTTGGCACTCTTGATTATTTCAGGGGTAATGCTGTCCTTCCCAGGGGCTTTTCCGCTGGCTAGGGAATCAATGGCATCTGTAATCTATCCATATCTGTGTAAAGAATTGTGTAGTTGACTTCAACTCTCTTGCATATTGATGGTTCCCATTAAACTTCAGATTGGATAAAACACTGTATGGACTAAAAATTCATTAAGGCCCATTTTTGGCAGCGAGAGTTGTGATTCGCGATCTGCCCATGCTCGCTCTTGTTAAGGCAGGCAGCATGCAAACTTTGTACTGCTTCCTCATTTAAATGATTGTAGCATAGGGCCAAGCGGGGCCCATGCTACTGGTTGGCTGACTGCTCAGCAGGAGGCCCAGCAATGTGCACTGATAGCACCTGGGGCAGCCAGCCTGCTCCTTTTAAAGGCAGCCTGTCCCTCTTAAAGGAATAAAAGCAAAATACTGCGGATGCTGGAAATCTGAAATAAAAACAAGAAATGCTGGAACCCCTCAGCAGGTCTGGCAGCATCTGTGGAAAGAGAAGCAGAGTTAACGTTTCGGGTCAGTGACCCTTCATCGGACTCTTAAAGGACAGCTGAACTCATTGGAAGGGAGCTGCTGCTGGCTGTCTGTGCTGACACTGGCCGCAAGTAGGACAAATGGAGCACTAGGAAAGAGAGAGGGCTCGGAGGTTCACGGTTGCGGCATTGGAGGTCTTAGTAGTCAACAGGAGGTCATGTTTGCAAGGAGGGGGCCAGGAGGCCCTCAAGAATCACTCTCGAAAGGAAATGGGAACAAGTGGCCAGGGAGGTCAATGCCTGGAGGCTGGCCGCAAAGGCCTGTCAGCAGTGCTGCAAGAAGTTCAATAACCTCATGTGTGTGGTCAAAGTCAGTGAATGATTCTACACAGGACATCTCATACCCTCCGCACCACCAACTTGTCATACTGCTCAATATATCACACCCCCATCACTTACCCATTAACAGTTCCTAGCACTCAGGACTCATGCCTAACATTTAGATACTGCATACACCATCACACACCTTCCAATTATGCCAGCCTCTTGCAGCCTTCACACAGCTCCAAATATTCGGCTATGGCAGGCACATCCCCCAAACACAGTGGCACATGACTGGAAACAGACATGGTAGCATGAAATAAAAGGGAGAAAAGCTGAAATGGCAGGGGGCGGCCATGCCTTAATCCACTGAGCCCAATGGAGGAGATGGTGCTGCGCATCATGGGACTGGCTGCAACACTGCATGCAGCATCCAACGTCGTCAAGAGCTTTCTGGATGGTGGTATGTTCCTGATTTATGCCCCTTCCCAACTCGCACCTCATCCACATAATTGGAAGGTCTGTGTGTGTGCAATATTGGCATCAAGTGCAAGCTGCAGATGGTGTGACCATGGACCTCTTGTTTTACATCCCACTCACACTCCTCACCCCAACCCTCCGCTTCTGATTTTCTTCTTTCAAATACTCAAGAACTGTGGCCTGGCCAGTCACTGCAGCCTCATGAGGAAGAGAGAAAGAGCTGCACTAGACCCCTGAGGGAGAAGCGCCATTGCTTGATTTGACGCTTGTAGCCGCCAGCTCACGTACTGGCACTACATGGACTTTAAAGGATACTATAGAGTCAGGATCTACAGGTAGTGAGTCACTGGGCCTGAATGGGCTGCAGACAGTCTGGAGGAAAGGATAGCACATGTGCCAGTTGCTGTGAGGGATAGGTCACAGATGACTTCCGCTGCAGAGGACTCAGATGAGAACTCCAATGGGGCGGCCTACAGGAGAATGCTGATGAATGTGCACATCGAGATGCATGGTCCATTGGCAGGCCCATCAGACAGACTCAAGGTGCACGGAGGAGTCGGCTCCAATGTAGAACTGGGATTTGCGCAGAGCTTGGAGCTCAACCTTTGCACTGTGAAAGTGGTGGTCAAGTCCATGGCAGCACTTTCGGACCCAGCCAGGATGTAGGGTCTGGCAGCTGCTGGCCTCAGCCTCCACCCAGCATCTCAGTGCTGCAGTGGAAGCTCAGACAAAGGTCATGAGATTCATGCTTGCTGCCATCATGGCTGTGGATATTAGTGCTCAAAGAGGCAAGCAAGCTCTCACAGCAGTCCCAGCAAGCTGTCCTCCAACAGATTACTAGGATTATTGAGGTGCCACCTCTGGGAGCGTCACTGGCTCTGTGAAGCATGGGCCTGCTGTCCTTCCACAGGAAGACAGCAGGTTTGTTCTCTTTCTTCACTCCTTCCAGTTGAAACAGTGATTTCCTTGCACTTCTTTCAATTTAGTATACCGTATTTGCTGCTCACAATGTGGTCTCCACTACACTGGGGAGACTAAATGCAGACGGAGTGATCGTAAAAACTGCAGCATATTAAAATCTCGACAGATTGCTGACAGAATGTTGATGTTGTACGGAATGCAAAAATTAGAACTTTGGCTATCACCTCATGCTTTTGACACCTCCATTCAGTTTGCAAGCATGACCCTGAGATCCCAGTCATCTGCCATTTTAATTTTCCACCTTGCTCCCATGCTGACCTCTCTTTCCTCGGTCTCATGCAGTGTTTCAATGGAGCATAACATAAGCTCGAGGAACCGCACCACATCTTTCAACTGGGAACTTTACAGTTTTCCAGACTCAAAATAGAGTTCAACAATTTTAGATCTTACTCTCTGCCTCCATTTTGTTTTTTTGTTTTTTGCTGGTTTGTTTCTTTCTCGTTTCTTTCTTAATTTCTTTACTTTACGGTCTGACAGCTGCTTTCCTGCCATTCACACCTCCTCTAGACACATCTTTTATTTCTTGACAAGGAGGTCATGGGGCAAAGGCAAAGAGAGTGTGCTATTGGTGTGGTGAAAGACAAAGCATTAGTGCAGAAAGAGTGTTAATGACAGAATAATGAACAGCCCTAGCCAAAAGCACAAACATGAAAAATCCAGTTTAAGGCAGGCACATGGTAAAAAAAAAAAGATAAAACAAAATCAAATAAAATAATAATAAAAAAGGGCCAGTCATGCTCTGAAATTATTGAACTCGATGTTCAGTCCGGAAGGTGGTAGAGTGCCTAATCGGAAAATGAGGTGCTGTTACTCTGCGTTGATGTTCACTGGAACACTACAGCAGGCACAGGACAGACATGTGGGCATGAGAGCAGTGGGTGTGTTGAAATGGCAAGCAAATGGTAAGCTTACCATTTAAAAAAATTTCTTTACTTGTCCTATTACCACGTCATTTGGCTTTGTACCATGAAACCGTTTTTCATTCAATCTGCCTTGCTGTCCACCCTTTTGGAAATCTTCACTTTTGTTCTTCTTCCCAACCTCCCTGCTGGATGTTATTGACTTTTTCTAATGTTGTTGTGATGGTACCATCCAGGCGAGTGGTGACTATTCCATCACACTCCTGACTCGAGCCTTGTACATGACGGAGATGGTTGAAGGCCAGGAGATGATGCAAACAATACAGAGTACCTGGCTTCTTCCCCAATCCTGTAACCACTGGGTTGATTCAGCTGGTCCAGTTATGCTACCGGTCAATGATGACTTCCCTGAGTTGTTGAGACTGAGAAACTCAGTGATGTTGTGGCTGAAGGTCAGGGGGAGATTGCTGAGCTTTCTCTTGTTTTGTTTGGTTATTACCTGGCACTTATATGGCAAAGCTGTGTGTATGGGTCTGGAAATCGACTTTGTGTACAGAATGCTTGACATTGATGTTCAGCTCAGAAGTGATCAGCTCAGAAATACTACATCATCACCACAGTTTTTTTATATACTGGGCTGGATTTTCCCATGGGCTTCGGGACCAAACGGAGGTACCTTTCCTGCAGCAAGACCGACGGCGCAATCTTCCAGGAGGCAACCTCCGAGTTTGCTGCGTCCACATTCATCGTCTAATTAAGGAAGGTAGTTGGGTTCCCGATGCTGATGCAGGTGGGTGACCGAGAGGGCGCTTCAACACGAAGGCATCCTCACTGGCCAATACAGAAAGGCTGCACTGAAGACTCCCGAAGCCAGTAGGGACAACGGGTTGGAGGGGAAACCCCTCTGCAGGTCTATTCACTGACGAGGCTGCAGCCTGTCATTCCTGCGGCACTGTCATTGGGACATGGAGACTCCAGCTATGATAGCCCCCTGGCCTGTCACCAACAGGCCACCTCAATTGAGCTGGTGGCCTCAGCAGACAGCAGTGGGGCCGCTCTGGTATTAGTAAAATTGTGGAGCCTTAATTGGATGAATTGACTGCCTGCCTCCCTCGAATGGGCAGCCAATCTGGTTCCCAGTCCATCCCTGGGAAAGATTCCCCCAGAGGTGGGAATGCATCAGGAAGCTGACCCAATCTGGCTTTCCCCCTGTTTTCCCAGATCACCCCCACCCACCCCACCTCCAACCCCATCTCCAAGGGGCTGGGAAAATCCTAACTGTGCCTTCATTATGCTGCATTACAAGCTGGGATAAACACCTGGCCACATTGATGCCTGAGGGGTTTGTCTGTCTTTCTCTATTTCCCTTTCAGGCTTCGCTGTAAAGGCTGAAATCAGACAGCAGACAAATAAAGTTATTGTGCCTCAGCCATTGTAAATTAGTTTTAGAATCATGTTAATCAAATAAGGAAGAACTCAAAAGCTTCTTTTATTGCAATCAGCTTATTAGTGAGAGCAATATTTCTAAATCAACACAGATATTGACTAGTTAATTGTGATTGTGTGAAATTAACAAATGACTCGGAAGTGGGTGTTGCACCATTAATCTGGTCAAAAGAGAGCACACACATAAGGTAGCCATGTCCCTTACCAGCTGCTACTAATTAAGTTGCTATTTTGTAATCAGACAATAAATTAAATATAATTGATGTATTTTAGATCTAATTACAGAATTGCTAATTATTAAAGCACTAAAAAGGAAATTTACTCTAATATAAAACTAAAAAAAATTCTGCTTTCAGAGCTATACCAACATCTGCTGGACTGTTACTCTCTTTGCCTTAAGCTGCTTAAGGGCTCTGGTATTGACAGGGGTGGAGAGGTCAGGGATGAGGGGTGGAGGGGTTTCAATAGCACGGTTGGCAATAACAGGCCCTGAATAGCTGACCAAAAATCAGTTTTAGGCAGATAGATGGGTCTAGTGGGCTAACTGTTAGGGTTAGCCATTATCAAAGATGCTTTACATTTGTCAAAGAGTTCTTTTTAACAATCGATGAAGCACCATATCACACAGATGTTTAGATTGGAAAACAAAATTGGACGGACTGAGTCCTTCAAAAACTGTTACTACATTCATTAGAATTATAGAATGATGCAGCACAGAAAAGACCATTCAGCCCATCGTGTACAAGCCTCTGTTCTTTCCCCAAAGGCCTGCAAAGTTTTCCCTTTCAAGTATTTATCCAATTCCGTTTTGAAAGTTATTATTGAATCTCTTTCCACCACTCTTTCAGGCAGTGCATCCAGATCATGACAACTTGCTGTGTAAAAACACTTTCCCTCAACTCCCCTCTGGTTCTTTTTTCAATTACCTAAAACATGTGTCCTCTGGTTATTGACCTTCCTGCCAGTGGAAACAGATTCTCCTTATTTACTCTATCAAAACTGCTCATGATTTTGAACACACTGTGTGGTTTTAATCTATACTAGTGTCCTTTTGTAAGGACTCCTTCATTGCTGTTCCAGTTTGGCCCCTTACAGTTATGGAACAGTGGTCTGTGAATAATTCTATTGATTTTCCCTCTGCCTAAATGCTGGATGCTGCTGAATCTTGAGAAGATGAAATGATTTTTGTTAACTTTTTTTTATTGGCTTATCGCAGGATTTTTGAGAAGTCTGGATAATTTGGCCACTGTAGGAGGTTTTTTTAAATTAATTACCAGTGCAATCAGTTGCTTTATACATTGTAACAGAATATGTCAAATCTCAACTGGAGGGCTCTCTTTCTCTTGCAGTGTACCTCTGAGCTGGTCTAAAGTCACTTTGTGCTCTCTAAAACAAACTCAAAATACTGCAGATGCTGGAAATCTGAAAAAAAAAACAGAAAACGTTGGAAATGCTCAGCAATCATGCAGCATCTGTGGAGCCAGAAAAACAAATGTTTCAGGTTGAAGACCTGTTGTCAGAGCTGGAAGAAGTTAGTGATGGAACAGTTTTTAAACAAACAAAGGGAAAGTGGGATGGAAGGACTAAAGATAAAGAGGGGAGGTCTGTGATAGGGTGGAAGGAGGAGTAATTAAATGACAAAAGGGATGATGGTGCAAGGCAAAAGTGGGTGGTAATGGGACAAGTAACAAACAAAAATATGGGTCTAGTGGAGCTCTAAATGACTGCAAACTGGCCGAGTCACAGGAAGCAGAGAGTAGGCATAATTGACAAGATGAGACTGTGGTGTCCTGCAGGGATCTGTGTTGGAGCCTCAACTATTCACTAGATTCATTAACGATTTAGATGATGATATAGAAAGCCAGTTAGGCAAGTTTGCTGATGACACAAAATAGGCTGTATTGCAAGTATAGATGGAAGCATAAAATTACAAAGAGATAGTAATAGATTAAGTGAATGGACAAAACTGTGGCAAATGGATTTGAATGTAGGCAAATGTGAGGTCATCCACTTTAGACCAAAAAAGAATACAATAGGGTACTTTCTAAATGTTGAAAAACTACAAACAGTGGCAGTCCAAAGAGACTCGTGGGTCCAGGTACATATTTCATTAAGATGTCATGAACAGGCACAGGAAATAATCAAGAAGTCCAATGGAATACTGGCCTTTATAACTAGAGGAATAGAATACAAGGGGGTAGAAGTCATGCTTCAGCTATACAAAACTCTAGTTAGACAACATCTGGAGTCCCATGAACATTTTTGGGCACCACATCTTCAGAAGGATATATTGGTCTTGGAGGGAGTGCAACAGAGATTTACCAGAACGATACCTGGACTCCAAGTATTATATTACAAAGAGATTACACAACTAAGCCTGTATTCAATGGATTTTCAAAGGTTAAGGGAGGATTTGATCAAAGTCTTCAAGATATTAAAGGGAACAGATAGGGTAGATGGAGAGAAACTATTTCCACTGGTTGGGGAGCTTAAGACTATGGGTATAGTCTAAAAATTAGAGCCAGACTTTTCAGGGGTGAAATTAGGAAACACTTCTATACAAAGGGTGGTAGAAGTTTGGAACTTTCTCCCGCAAATGGCAATCGATGCCAGATCAATTGTTAATTTTAAATCTGAGATTGATAGATTTTTAACCAAAGGTATTACGGGATATGGGGCAAAGGTAGGTATAGGAAGTTAGGTCACAGATCAGCCATGATCTCATTGAATTGCAGAACAGACCCAAGGGCCTAAATGGCCTACTCCTGTTCCTATGTTTCTAAGGACTCTATACCATTCTCCTGATTTCTTTATCTCTGTCGTACCCATTCTGGCAATACCACCTTCTATACCAGTGTTTCAAATGTAATTTCCTTTTTCCTCAACTGAGGATTCCCAAAATAATGGCTGACATGGCCCTTGACCATGTCCATCCCATTTCCAGCACTTTTGCTCTCACACCTTCCCTCCCTCCTAGGACAAAAATGGGGTTCTCTTTGTCCTTAACTTCCAACCCATTATTCTCCACATTTAATAGATCATCACAAGGCACCAAACACATTCAGCTCCATGATACATAGGTTACCATGTGAAGTTTGGATCAGGTGGTAGAAAAGAACTTTATGATTAATAGGTTATTTATGGTTAATTTGCCTTTCTGAGCACACATTATTAGTACAAGGTGGCAAAACTAATGATCTGTCTCTGGTAGAAAAAAATGTTATGAAGGTGAAATCAAAGAGTGGTAGGTTCATTAAAAATTACAGATTCAATCCATTTGAATTCAGTTACTTTATATGTTGGGATCTTTGAGAGAATGGTGTAGTTTAAAACAACTATTTTCATGATTAGCGATGGAATGAGATTGTCTTAGATTGTCTACTTGCTACTGTTCCATATCTGAAGAGTTACAGTACACAATTACAACACCATGGATTGGATTTCTGGCTAGTAGCCTAGGTTCATTATCAGAGTCTGACCAAAGTTTGCACTTTGGTTTCTCCAAAGCAGAAAGTCTTCATTGGCTTCCATTTGGGAAAGGGGACAAGCTGGGCAAACTTGTTCCATCCTCCCTGAAATGCTTAAATGTGCCCCATAATAAGTAAACTATGAATCAGGCCAGGTGCTAATTCCTGTTACTGTAACACCAATAGATTATATTATCTGGTTTAATAACTTGGCCATGTCCAGAATGTGCCAACAGCTTCAAGTGGATGAGCGCTTGGAGGAGGAAGAATGGGAGCCTTGATGCAGGACATGCCATCAAAAGGCAAATGAACTAACCCCTGAATTAGCTAAAAGCATCCCACAAGCTTCAAACCGTGACACAGTTACAGTACAGAACAAGTAATGAAAGAGCAGAATAGTTCAGATAAAAGTTGACCAACGACGAAGAACAGTTTCAATCAGAGGTGCTTTTCACTGTGATGTCACTAAGGGACTGACTTGGGATATCCTCTCTCATTCTGCAGGAGAATAGTATAGATATCAGATTTATGGGCACAATAGAAAAAAATCTACAACCCATCAAAAAAAATAGTATTGAGAAGCATTTGTGGAATTATCAGGATTTAAGTTGTATTAAAAGTCAGCTTCACACCAGCAATGTAGCTGATAGCACTAATAGTAGAAGACTATCGTTCCAACTTAGTTTGCCACTTGTGCCAATGATAGTATCTGAGCAATTGGAAGAATTATACAGCATGTTTAACATCTTTACTGGGCCAGTGCCAGGTAGATACTGTAAATGGAGCTTGCATACTTTTTTTTTGAAAAAAACTTTTTAATGAGGATTATGCCCAGTTAGATATCTCCTTTAATGCTCATTATTAGGTCATCTGAACTGCATCCTACATCTCTACAGAGGTGGCATGAAGAATCTATTCATTTAATTTCACCGGTGCATAACAATATTGCCCCTCCTCCCCAAATTTTAAAGCTTGAGCAATTGGTTCAAAGAACAAAACGTTGTTTTGTCAAATGGCTTAGCAAAAATAAAGCGACAGCTTTGGAACAACGATAGCTCAAAGCCCACTAGGTTTTTAATTTCCTTTAACAAATTCAGTTGTATTTTAGTTCAATGAATCAGCTTTCAGGCCCTTCTCTTTGATTACATTGCATTCTTAGTTAGCGGCATTGTGTCGCTAATGGAGCTCGAACAAACCTCAGTTATATATGAAAGGATAGCTCAGTTAGAAATGGCTGCCACTTGAACAACAATTTATTTTTGATGTTTCTGGAGGTTATTTTCTGTACTGTTGTGAATAGCTTTTATTTTTAATTCTGTACCCAGTTTCAGCATCAAACATCCTCTGTGCTAATATGGTGCTATGATGTAAATTGCTGCACAGTTTTGTGCTGTGTGACAGGAAGAGGTGGATTTACAGGATCATGAGCCTACACCAGGATTACAATAGCTTCAGCTGACAGGAAGAAAAGACGTGGTTTAAAAATATAAGGTCTGGGAACTGGCTTGAGTTCCAGTCTCCCCTAGTAAAGGCGCCAAGATGTAAAGTGAGACAAGTATTTGATCTCAGATGGGATCAATTGCCTTTCCAAAACTGTTGATATAATTCTTGTATGGAAATGAAACCTTTGAACTTTCGGCCCTTCAAGGGCTTCTGGCTACTTCCCTTGGAGAGGCATGGTGCCATTTTAATCTTCAGGACTGCCTTTGGACTGGGAGTCTGTGATGTGCCTGTATGCATTAACTCCCTCTCTGTGATTGGAGTCTGTTGTTTTACATCGTTCCCCTTTTTCTCAGTTTTTTCACACCTTACGAAGATGCTTGCTCATCTTACAGCTTTCAGTTCTTAAAGAAGAACCTTCTTAATGCTAACTTGACTTCTCTCTTTACAGATGATTTAACTTGCTGTGTTTGGCATTTTCTGTTTTTATTTTAGTCACGCATTGCCAGATTTGGTTTGACCATGTCAATGTTTTGCCAGGCCTTGCTTCCCTCAGTCAAATTCTTGACCTACTCCAGGATTATTCTCAAAGACAAGGACATTCTTGGACTCTTTTTCTCCATGACAAACTGTCTCTGCAATCTTCTTTGCGCCATCTTTCCACCCTCACCTTCATTACCAAGTGTAAAGAGTTTCTGGAACTTTTCATTTCTAACAGTGAGACTAGCATGGAGCTGCCTCTTCTGTTTCCATTTCCACACAACCACCCCCCACCGCCACCCTCCCAGCAACCCTCTTGCAACTCTCCACTGCATCTGATCTATCCCAGTCTCCCACTCATCCTACTTCTGATCTAGTGTTACTCTGCACTCTCTCTCCCATGGTACCCTTTTCAAATTCATCTTGTTCATGAGGCCCATCCCTTGTTCAGTCAATCATCTTGCCATTCAACTCCTGATGACTCAATCATCCCCCACTGACCTCCAAGCTTAGATGTATTGTTAAAGGTTCCATTTGCTCAATCCCTGGCCATCTACCTTTCCAAATTGCCACCATGACTTCCATTCAAAACCCACTCTAATAGGTGGAAAAACAGAACCTGTGCCAAATATCAGCGAAGCACTTCTGGTCAGTGAGGCTCTGTGTGGGGAGTCCTAAGTTGGAAGATTACTCATGCAATGTTACTTTCCGGATCACTGGGGAAGCAATAAAACTTGTATTATCTTGTAATGGCTGTCATCATCAAAGTAAATATTGAAAGATATTTTATCAAAGACTTTTAAAGCAGCAGTACAGTTTAATATTGGAGTGTTGGCAACAAAATTGCTACTATTGTACTTGTACCTCTTACTTCTGTCAAAATAATTATTAAAAAAACTTCTTATTGTAATGGAACTGTCACCCCTAGAAACTCTGCCTTGAAAAGCCTCCTGAAGATCCGTCTCTTCTGTCATGCTTTCACACCCTCCACTTTCTCATTGAAGATATTTCAGTCTGATATTTTCAAGTTAATAATGCTGAGGGAAGATATAAAAAATCCCAATGCTGTGGCGTGTTATTAAGCAAAAACAAAATTTCAAATAAGACTGGTTAACAGCAGAGTTATTGTAAGCCACCTTTTAGTTAACTTATGAGAGAGACCTGACTGGCTCGATTAGGCCTGTGGTAATGAATCATGGATAATATACTACTCTTATTAGATAAATCAATCAATGACACACTTATTCAAACACTGCAAAGAACTCAAATATTAGTTCTGTCCCAGCAAACCAGAGGATAATGGAACTCGTAAATCTTTTTGAATTACAATATCCTTACCATATTGCTACAGTTAAAGGATCTGCTGTTGTCCACACCTAGCTGTATTTTGGAGGAAAACATCATTGGATAGTCAAATACTCCCTTTGTTATTTGAATACATTTTGTTCATATAAAAGTGTCAGCATGGCTCAGTTGGTAGCACTCTTGCTTTAAGCTCCATTCCATGCAGTTCTGAGGGAGTGCTGAAGGTAGTTTGTTAGACTGAGGGTCTGTTTGCCTTTTCAGGTGGTTGGTAAAGATTCCATAGCACTCTTCAAGAGTGAAAGTTGGTAACTGTCCTCCCCTGACTAAAACCACCAAATAAAGTGGATTAACTTGTTGTTCAACTCATTGTTGTTTGTGGGATCTTTCTGTATATGAAAGGACTGCTGTGCCAATAGTCACTTCTCTTCAAACTGTACGTAATGCACTTCAGATGTCTCTGAAAGATGTGGTAAGATGTTACAGGAATGCAAGTTTTTCTTTCTAAATTTAAGGCTTCTAGTCTCTGACTCCTAACTTACTTCAGCGAGTGGGATGACCTAGCAAGCAGATGGCTTCAGTGCCACTTGGTAACGTGACTAACTAATAGCATATTTGTATTTGCACAACCTTCTTTCACCATCCTAGACAAAATATTTCCATTCCATATATTGCTTTATTGGTGACATAGGTCAGAACTTGCAAACTTTATCTAATGTCGGAGGAGGTGCTTATATGAAAACCAAGCTCACAGCATTCTGATTGAGAGTCCATTGCACTAATACTGGGAAAGTAGGGCTATATAAGAAAGTAAGGTATTGATTTTCATATGGGACATCAATGCACCAGGCATTTGCTTTGCCTGTCCGATAGTGTCAGTGGGAGGTGATCGGGCCACCTCTAAATATGATCGGTAAACTACTGGCATGAAACAAACTGCTTATAGGCACCTCACCGTTTGGGATGGCAGGAAATCCAACAGGTTTACCCCTTCTTTAAGCCAACCTGCAGCTCTTAAAGGGCAGATGTGTAATGTTGTGTGGAAAGTGCATTGTAAAGACTAGGGTGCCCTAACTTTCTGATACTATGGTGGAAGTGTTCATTGAAAAGGTCAGGGTCAGGTAGGAGATCCTGTTTCTGTCAGATAGCAGGTGGATGCCACAACAAAGAAGCCAGCATACATGGAGAGAAGAATAAGAATCCTCTTCATGCCTCTTTCTCTGAATACCAGTCAGCAATATTACACTTTTCTCCAGCACCATTAGACCTTCTCTTCCCTATTGCACGAGTCTCTCCTCCAATTACAACAGGACACTTTGCTACACCTGCTTCTGCTTACACTCACATGTTCAACATCTGCCACTGACCTCCAAACTGACTACACCAACATTCTGCTTTCACTTTGTTCAGACCTGGATTAATTCTCACAATCTTGTTAAGTTCTTTCATACTTCACGCTTCTTTCACCCAATGACTTCCCACCCTTTTTGCAGATAATATTTCCTCTCAGCATGCATCTACTTGCTTGAAGGACCTCCTCAAATGTGTTGTCCCTGTTGCAGAGCAGAGTTATGCAGTATACAGCAAACCAGGGAGACTTTGGGCTGGATTTTTGTTTTGGGGTCAGGACCTCAATGTCAGGAGAATTTCTGGGTCCTGACCCTGCATTGTGTCGGCATTAGATGCCTGAAGCATTCTTTGTAGGGATGGCCAGTTAGTGGGCAGGGATGATGCTCATTGTCCAATTAAGGATGACAGGCAGGCTCCTGAGGCTGGAGGACCAATAGGAGGCCCTCCAGCAATGACACATTGGCAGGCCCACTGTCCGAAGTGGGAGCTGCTGATGCACGTCACAGAGACAGAGGGCACCTCATGGTGGCGGAGCACTCTGAAGAGAAGGTTAAAAATGTTCAATTTAATAAGGCCACAGTTGCGATGCCATCATCATGGAGGGCCCTGGCATGTGTGGAGGGGGGTTCCTAGTGGGATGGAGTGCTGGCCTCATTTGCCAGGAGGCTGCCTCCTTCCCCTGGTTGTGTTTTGGCCAACAGGAAAATTGCAGTCAGCTTCTGCTGAGTGGCCTTAATGGGCCGTTTAATTTGCTAATAGGCTACCCAATGCATGCAGGCGGGCAGACAGCCATCACACTCTGCTCCTGCCAGAGCGAAAATGCCCGGAGGCGGGAACATGCTGGCAACCTTGCACGTCGCTCTCCAACATCAATTTTTTGGGCCTTTCTGCCTCCGATCCTGCCTCCAAAGGGAATTTAAAATTCTGCCCTTTGAGCTATATTGAAGGAAACCACCAGGCCTGTTCAGGCTGCAGATTCATTGCTTGAGGACTCGGATTGGCCTGCTTGAATAGGGCGCTAAATAGCTCAAGGAACTGGTTGCAGCACAGCTTAGTCAACAAGTGTGGATTTCAGAGGAAAGTTATGAGCCAACTGTGCAGCGTTAGTTCTTCTCAGCAAGCAGTCAGGGTCTTACTTGCTACCCAGTATTGGCACAATATATAAGTGTCATCACAGCTGCCAGCAAAGTGGGTACCGACCTGCATGATGCATTACTAGTGAGCATGCACCAGTTGCACATTGATACTTTGGAAACTCTTGCAACTCCTGAGGGCAGCTGGCTCATCGGCAGGAGCCTGTGTGACAATGTGTCTACTGTCAATGATACTGTGCACTTGGGGGGAAGCTTACAATCTGCTCAAACCCCAGGACCCTATACCTGCTCTTTCCAGCTGTTCATGAGGACAGTGATGAAATCATTTGCTTTAGTAAACATGGCATCAGTCACCAGCTTAATGCAAGCATGAAGGCCGACTGCTGATGCTGATATCACCTGCTGCAGCCTGGTAGGAACTGGAGGCAAACAAGTTGAGGGTCATACAGTGCATGCCGTAGCAGTGGGTTGCAGGTCATATTGCAGGAGGTAATACAACGCAGTGATAGCCTCCCTAGAGCAGCACAGCCTCCTTAAACACTGCTCCTCTGAGTAGTGCAGCTATATAACTCTGGACCTCAATAGCCCACTGGGAAGGTAAGGATGTCTGCAAGTTCTCTTCCTGGTCCCTGCAGCACCATATGGTCCTTCCACCTGTTGTTACTCCTTTTTCTCTAGTTAAAATAGAATGGCTAAAAGAATTCCTATTTTCAAGATAAGATCATTGCCAGTTACCCCTATAAGTTTCCTGAAGGTTGTTCAGCCACCACCAGTAAAGGAACAGTGATTCTGTTTATTTTTTGCACCCAGGAATCACTGAGAAATGTGAAAAAGATGCCTGCCAAATGTTTACAATGATTTTAAATAGAGCAAGTGAGTGCCCCTTTAAATGGAACTGCCTGTTTCCCATGCTATCCTGCCTATGATTTGTGGGTGGCCTTAAGAATTGGAGGTGGCGGCGCTGATTCAAATGAAAAGGTCCTAATTGTGTCAGGGGATTCTCATTTAAATGTATTTATTAAACTCCTGCCAGATGGCTGTTTAAAATCAAGGCCTCACATAAAAATCAGATCGACCCGGCCTCTGGCAAAAAATTGCCAATTCTTTTCCCCCACAATTTTTGTGCTAATGCTGCTCCATTCGTGGCAAAATATGGGGTAGCAAGCAGTTGAGAATGAGCCTCTATAACCTGTCAAGGCTGTTTGGTATATCAATAGCCCATGTACAGTTTGCACAATCATGGATTCTCATAGTCTCAGTTAGACGGGACCATAGTCTTCCATTGAGCATCTCAATGACTTATCCTTTTGCTTATCCTTTTAATCTTCAATTGTGTTCTATATCAGTCATTCATCCAGCTGCCTTTTAAAGGAGTTAATCAATGCAGCGCTGGCTACTTTTATGAAAGTTCATCTGGGCCATTACAATGGCAGATGCTGAGCATACAATTACCATCAGTAGCTGGAGCCACAACAATAAAGTAATTTAAGAATAAAATACATTTTAAAATTGGATCCAGGCAGCGCAGGCATACAATCATTTAATTTAGTAATTTAGTTGCTGATGGAATAGATTATACATCTTGTGAGGTAGCCTGAGAATCTACTGCAGAAGTTGGAGAAATACCCAATACTGCACGTGTCTAAAACATGGAACACAGCTATAAGTGGTGGCAGGACTAACCCACCATTCTTAGCAGCAGTGAAACCATTCTATAATGTTATAGAACAACCATCATTCATTGCTTTAATATTTGAAAATTGAGTTCAGATTAAGAATTTACCAATGTCTGCATTTTGGGCCCTCAAAGCCAAGTTTGATTCTAAAATCTGAAGAAAATCAAGAAAAAGGAAATATCAGCTGCAGTGTAATTTACAAGCCACATTATAACATTTTGAATTTAATTAGGGAGGTGAGACTTTTGAGAGCCAATGAATGTAGCTGTCACTTTTAGTGATGGTTAGTTAAAATCTTTTGCCTCCTGAAAAGTTTCCAACTCACTGGTTGGATTTTTAAATTGATGGCTTATTGCTGGAGTTTCTGATATGTGACACTTTTTCCACTATACTTGCTGGATATAATGTCAACACATTATCACAGACCACATTCTTCAGCATCACAATAATTTATGACCGCATTTACCATTGCTGATTGCTAGTTAATGCTCTTGAGATAAAGGATACAGTTGAGTTGTCCCTCGTGAAGACACAGAACACTGACTACCACATTAACTGACTACAGCTGCTCCCTTGTGAAACAAATAGCTTTGCTCATCCAGTCAGGTGATGCATCACACACACAAAATAAATGCATCAGATAACAAATAAAAGCCTATAATATGAAAGGCAGCATGCACAAAGAAACAAGGAACCACTAACGTCAACAGCAAGCAGGAAATTAAAGCAGGCTTACAAAGAGTTGCTTTGTTACTGTCCCTATAAATATTTTCTCCTTATTTTTGACTGTCTTTGTTCAAATAAGAGGTGTATATAATTCTGATGATGCTGGAGTGCAAAAGGCACCATTTGCACTGAAGTATTGTTTATGGCTGACCAGTTTTACATCAGTATAAATACCAGTAACATGGGATTATGTATGGCAATGTGGAGTTTCAGTTTCCATCCATTGGCTAAATGTCATTGCATTTATTGTTAATTGAAATAGTTCTACAAAAAGTTTTATTTTTTTCCAGAGCTTCACAGATTTTCAGGAATGCTCCAAGTGGGGAAATATTTGGGATTAAATTTTAGTGTTTTTGATCCATTATTTGCATTTCTCAAGAGATTTCTGCATTGCGAGCACCATTGTCCCCTTGGAACAGAACTGGATCCAGAAGCTGTAATCAGCTCAATGCCACAGCTGTTCACTGTGGGTCACAGCTCTGTGCAGTTAGATAGGGTGTACCACAGTCCTACTTCACACTGAATGAGAAAGATGACAGCTGCTATTCAATGCACATATGTGCAGAAAATGTATTACATAAAGCTCGAGGCCACATGGCGCTAAAAAATTGTAAGTGCTCTGTGTGGAAACAGAAAAAAATGAGAAATGGAGATGGGTTGAAATTTTGTTACATTAAACATAAATCCTTCTCAGTGTAATCTAAGTATGAATTTAGACATTGGCTGACTGTTTAATAGTCCATAGTGTAAATCTTGTTTCCTAATTGCCAATAACGTTCTGTTTAAAAAATGGCTCAGATCGCAAGAAATTGGCATTGAATAATATTAATAGTATTACATTAAATGCACAGAACAGAAACTGGTCCAGGGGGAGGCGGTGGTGTAGTGGTATTGTCACTGGACTAGTAACCCAGAGACCCAGGGTTATGCCCTAGGGACATGGGTTCAAATCTCACCACAGCAGAAGGTGGAATTTGAATTCAATTAATAAATCTGGAATAAAAAGCCAGTCCAATGATGGCTATGAAACCATTTTCGATTGTTGTAAAAACCCATCTGGTTCACTAATGTCCTTTAGGGAAGGAAATCTGCTGTCCTTACCTGGTCTGGCCTACATGTGACTCCAGACCCACAGCAATGTGGTTGACTCTTACATGCCCTCTTAAATGGCCTAGCAAGCCACTCAAAGAACAAAGAACAGTACAGCACAGGAACAGGCCATTCGGCCCTCCAAGCCTGCGCTGATCTTGATGCCTGCCTAAACTAAAACCTTCTGCACTACTGGGGCCCATATCTCTCTATTCCCTTCCTATTCATGTATTTGTCAAGATGTCTCTTAAACATTGCTATCGGATCTGCTTCCACCACCTCCCCTGGCAGCAAGTTCCAGGCACTCACCACCCTCTGTGTAAAGAACTTGCCTCGCACATCCCCTCTAAACTTTGCCCCTCGCACCTTAAACCTATGTTCCCTAGTAACTGACTCGTCCACCCTGGGAAAAAGCTTCTGACTATCCACTCTGTCCATGCCGCTCATAACTTTGTAAACCTTTATCATGTCGCCCCTCCACCTCCTTCATTCCAGTGAAAACAATCCGAGTTTTTCCAACCTCTCCTCATAGCTAATGCCCTCCAGACCAGGCAACATCCTGGTAAACCTCTTCTGTACCCTCTCCAAAGCCTCCACGTCCTTCTGGTAGTGTGGCGACCAGAATTGCACACAATATTCTAAGTGTGGCCTAACTAAGGTTCTGTACAGTTGCAACATGGCTTGCCAATTTTTATACTCTATGCCCCGATGAAGGCAAGCATGCTGTATGCCTTCTTGACTACCTTATCCACCTGCGTTGCCACTTTCAGTGACCTGTGGACCTGTACACCCAGATCTCTCTGTCCGTCAATACTCCTAAGGATTCTGCCATTTACTGTATACCTCCCACCTGCATTAGACCTTCCAAAATGCATTACCTCACATTTGTCCGGATTAAACTCCATCTGCCATTTCTCCGCCCAAGTCTCCAACCGATCTATATCCTGCTGTATCCTCTGACAATCCTCATCATTATCCGCAACTCCACCAACCTTTGTGTCATCTGCAAATTTACGAATCAGACCAGCTACATTTTCCTCCAAATCATTTATATATACTACAAACAGCAAAGGTCCCAGCACTGATCCCTGCGGAACACAACTCATCACATCCCTCCATTCAGAAAAACACCCTTCCACTGATACCCTCTGTCTTCTATGACCGAGCCAGTTCAGTATCCATCTTGCCAGCTCACCTCTGATCCCGTGTGACTTCACCTTTTGTACCAGTCTGCCATGAGGGACCTTGTCCAAGGCTTTACTGAAGTCCATATAGATAACATCCACTGCCCTTCCTTCATCAATCATCTTCGTCACTTCCTCAAAAAACTGAATCAAAATTAGTAAGACACGACCTCCCCTTCACAAAACCATGCTGTCTCTCGCTAATAAGTTCGTTTGTTTCCAAATGGGAGTAAATCCTGTCCCGAAGATTGTATTTAACCGCTACAAAGTCAATAAAAAGGAATGAAACCGAACGGACCACCTGGCATTGACCTAGGCACCGGAAACGACAACGGCAAACCCAGCCCTGTCGACCCTGCAAAGTCCTCCTTACTAACATCTGGGGGCTTGTGGCAAAGTTGGGAGAGCTGTCCCACAGACTAGTCAAGCAACAGCCTGACATAGTCATACTCAGGGAATCATACCTTACAGACAATGTCCCAGACACTGCCATCACCATCTCCTGGTATGTCCTGTCCCACCAGCAGGAGCGACCCAGCAGAGGTGGTGGCACAGTGGTATACAGTAGGGAGGGAGTTGCCCTGGGAGTCCTCAACATTGACTCCGGACCCCATGAAGTCTCATGGCATCAGATCAAACATGGACAAGGAAACCTCCTGCTGATTGCCACCTACCGCCCTCCCTCAGCTGATGAGTAAGTACTCCTCCATGTTGAACAGCACTTGGAAGAAGCACTGAGGGTGGCGAGGGCACAAAATGTACCATGGATGGGGGACTTCAATGTCCATCACCAACAGTGACTCGGTAGCACCACTACTGACCAAGCTGGTCGAGTCCTAAAGGACATATCTGCTAGACTGGGTATGCGGCAGGTGGTAAGAGACCAACAAGAGGGAAAAACATACTTGACCTTGTCCTCACCAATCTGCCTTCTGCAGATGCATCCGTGCATGATAGTATTGGTAGGAGTGACCACCGCACAGTCCTTGTGGAGACAAAGTCCCGCCTTCACATTGAGGATATCCTCCATTGTGTTGTGTGGCACTACCACTGTGCTAAATAGGATAGATTTCGAACAGATCTAGCAATGCAAAACTGGGCATCCATGAGGTGCTGTGGGCCATCAGCAGCAGCAGAATTATACTCAACCACAATCTGGAACCTCATGGCCTGGCATATCCCCCACTCTACCATTACCATCAAGCCAGGAGACCAACCCTGGTTCAATGAAGAGTGCAGGAGGGCATGCCAGGAGCAGCACCAGGATACCTCAAAATGAGGTGTCAACCTGGTGAAGCTACAACACAGGACTATCTGCGTGCCAAACTGCATAAGCAGCATGCGCTAGACAGAGCTAAGCGATCCCATAACCAACAGATCAGATCTAAGCTCTGTAGTCCTGCCACATCCAGCCGTGAATGGTGGTGGACAATTAAACAACTAACTGGAGGAGGTGGCTCCACAAATATCCCCATGCTCAATGATGTGGGAGCCCAGCACATCAGTGCGAAAGATAAGGCTGAAGCATTTGCAACAATCTGCAGCCAGAAGTGCAGAGTTGATGATCCATCTCGGCCTCCTCCTGAAGTCCCCAGCATCACAGATGCCAGTCTTCAGCCAATTCAATTCACTCCACATGATATCAAGAAATGACTGAAGGCACTGGATACTGCAAAAGCTATGGGCCCTGACAATATTCTGGCAATAGTACTGAAAACCTGTGCTCTAGAACTTGCTGCACCCTTAGCCAAGCTGTTCCAGTACAGCTACAACACTGGCATCTACCCTGCAATGTGGAAAATTGCCCAGGTATGTCCTGTACACAAAAAGCAGGACAAGTCCAACCCGGCCAATTACCGTCCCATCAGCCTACTCTCAATCATCAGTAAAGTGATGGAAGGTGTCATCAACAGTGCCATCAAGCGGCACTTGCTTAGCAATAACCTGCTCAGTGATGCTCAGTTTGGGTTCCGCCAGGGCCACTCAGCTCCTGACCTCATTACAGCCTTGGTTCAAACATGGACAAAAGAGCTGAACTCAAGAGGTGAAGTGAGAGTGACTGCCCTTGACATCAAGGCAGCATTTGACTGAGTATGGCATCAAGGAGCGCTAGCAAAACTGAGGTCAATGGGAATCAGGGGGAAAACCCTCCGCTGGCTGGAGTCATACCTAGCACAAAGGAAGATGGTTGTGGTTGTTGGAGGCCAATCATCTGAGCTCCAGGACATCACTGCAGGAGTTCCTCAGGGTAGTGTCCTAGGCTCAACCATCTTCAGCTGCTTCATCAATGACCTTCCTTCAAGCATAAGGTCAGAAGTGGGGATGTTCGCTGATGATTGCACAATGTTCAGCACCATTCGTGGCTCCTCAGATACTGAAGCAGTCCGTGTAGAAATGCAGCAAGACCTGGACAATATCCAGGCTTGGGCTGATGTGGCAAGTAACATTCGCGCCACATGAGTGCCAGGCAATGACCATCTCCAACAAGAAAGAATCTAACCATCTCCCCTTGACATTCAATGCCATTACAATTGCTGAATCTTTAGCATTACCATTTACCAGAAACTGAACTGGTGTAGCCATATAAATACGTGGCTACAAGAGCAGGTCAGAGGCATGGAATCCTGCGGCGAGTAACTCATCTCCTGACTCCCCAAAGCCTGTCCATCATCTACAAGTCTCAAGTCAGGAGTGTGATGGAATACTCTCCACTTGCCTGGATGGGTGCAGCACCAACAGCACTCAAGAAGCTCGACACCATCCAGAACAATTCAGCCCACATGATTGACACACCATCTACAAACATTCACTCCCTCCACTACTGACGCACAGTGGCAGCAGTGTGTACTATCTACAAGATGCACTGCAGCAACCCACAAAGGCTCCTTTGACTCGATAAAGATGCTCAATTAGTCCCACTCCTCTGCTCTGTCCTTACAGCCCTGCAAATTCTCCCCCTAAGCATCTATCCAGTTCTTCTCTGAAAGCCACTGTTGAACCTGAGACAAAGAAGTTGAGGGGGGTGGTCTCATTGATAGCCACTGGTAAACCGTGGCCATCAGGTCCATTTGGCAGTAGGTCTTCTACCAGCAGGCTGCAAATTTCTGCCATGATCTGATGCAAGACCCTGAACCTCCTGAGGCTCTGGGGTTCAGAAAATGTGCAGGATGCTGATCCTCTGCCTTTACACCCTATGTTCCAGATATTACCTCCTGTGAGCTGCACCTCTCTGCTCATCTCCTCTGTCTTATGGAGCAGCTGAGGAGAAGGCTGCTGCTGCTGCTGTTTTAGAGAGGGGAGCTGATGGTGCTCCTGCTGCTGGTGCTCTTCCTGCTGCTTGCTGGTGCTGTTGCTGCAACTGGTCATTGATGGTCCTAATTTGAGGTCCAAGCTAAAGCAGCATAACTGAACATATGTATCACAGATGGCAAGTGGAGATCAGAGGCTCAAACCTCCCAAGTAGTAAAAGTCTCATCCAATGTCATGAAAGTAAAGTCTCAGGATAAGTACTGTGAGTAAAAGCCTTTCACAGACTGAGGCAAGACAGCAGCATTCATAGGAATTTTTACCTGTCATTTCTTCAACCCCCTCATTTGCCACTGTGCCTTGCGTTCATGGGTGAGTTCCAGGAAGTCCAGGTAACTTGTGCACCCAGAGTTAAAGTTGAAGACCCCTGTTAAAAAAAAGCTCTTAATCACCTCTTAACATACTGAAATTAAAAAACTGCGTCCCTTGAAGGGGTTTGTTGCATGCAGCCTAACACACTGCAGTTAAATATGGAAGTGAGTGGGTTGGAGCCAGCTTCCCAATGCAGTGTCAATTTCACCTCTTCTAACCTCCTTCCTCCCACCTGTTCCCAAATCCACTTGCTCTTGAAATTACCCTGAGAATGTAGAGAAAGAGAGAGCAGAAGATGGGGTGGAAATGGGAGGTAAAGAAGGACAAAGCCAGGAGTTGTAGAATGTCTCAAAGCTCATTACACCACATTTAAACTATCTTACTGGAGTAAAAGGCTAGCTCATTATTAGTGTGAGTGGCGTTTTCGTTTAAAAATAATTGAAGCACTAACTTAATTCCTAAAATCATACTTTTTGAACACCAGTTGAGCCCCCAGAGATATATACCAACATGGTGAAATGTATAATCTGGAACATTTTTGTACATGTATCTGCCATATATATCAGTTTTATAGACCCTCCTAATCTACCTACATATGCTTCTGTGGTCATGTAAAGGAGCTATCTTATGCTGGATGCCAGGTATCACTGCTGACTTCGACCGGGCCACAGACCCACAAGGATAGCACATTGAAGTAAGTGGTCCATCTCCATTATGACTACAACATGGTTTTTTAAAAATCAGTTTTGTGAAACTCTCTCTTGTAAGAACAAATTAGGTCATAATTAGGTCATAATAAAATACTGTGCACCAGTTGCTAATCACGTAAATAGTTCCTGAGATACTTTCCTTGTTTAGTTACCAAACCTTATACTGCAAATTGATAGGCTTATTTTAAATGCTAGATCTTTTGTATCTGATGTTTAGTTAGCTATTTCGTTGCTGTGAGTGTGTGATTCTAATCAGATGTCCTATTCCCATGTTGATAAGTATGAAAAATACAAAGGAAATGGAAAAGTTTCCATATGGCTGCAAAAATCATGTTCTTTCCTTCTACGTCAACGCCAACAAGTCAAACATCGGATCTTTATTAACAGGATGTACAGCTGGGAAACAGCTTATTAAACCTGATTTACTGTTTACTTTATCAACTTACATTTAATGAATTTGTAGAATATTGTAGACCTCGTCAAACCTGACATTTGAAATGCAGTACAGCACCGACAGTTTCAAAGAGCTTGTTATTATATGAACAAAAATACCAATTATCCCTGTCCTTTACTTTCTGATTAGAATACATGTGCGGTAATTGTTGCAACAGATGACTCATTTGCATGCTAACCTGAAACTGGCGTAGGGACAACAATTTGAGTCCTCTACTTCTGCACACTTACTGAAGAAATACAATCACAACAACTTGCATTTATATAGCGCCTTTAATGTCAGAAAACGTTCCAAATCACTTTGCAGGAGTGTAATTGGACAAATATTGATGCCAAGTTTTGGTTAAAGAGATAGCTTTTAAGGAAGGTCTTAAAAAAGGAGAGAGAGGTAGAGAGGTCCAGAGGTTTAGGGAGGGAATTCCAGAACTTAGGGCCGAAGCAGTTAAAAGTACAGCCGCCTCTGGTGAGGTAAAGGGAGTTCAGGATGCACAGGAGACCAAAGTTGGAGGAATGTAGTGTTCTTGGAGGAGAAATGCAGGTGTCGAATCCAATCTGAATCAGCACTCTGACTTCAGCATGGCCTTTGAATTTGTTAAAATGCCCTCTTTCTGGAACACAGAAAATGAGCCATTGGCACTCATGCCCAAGCAGCTTTTCAGCCATCTTCACTGACCTTTAATAATAGACCAGGAAATAAGGATATTCATTGAAGGAGTTATCTCTACTGATCTGCATGGATGAATCTGTATCTGTTTATACACAGGGGAAATAAGCACATTTTGTCCCTGTCTTATTTTGTTTATTTAGTCCTTCCATAAAACTGACCAGTGGGAAGAAATTGCCCAAAGCAGAATCTGAACTTATTGATTAAAAAAAAAGTTGTTCGTGTGTACAGATTACTGTAAAAATATTTGAAACACATTTTAGAAATTTCTGTTGCTATTTCATAAACTAGCACCTCACAAACTTTATATTAGCTCATAGAAATATGGTATCAAAATTTAACTTGCAGCTAAGGGGTGTGGACTAATTAGGTAACTCTTCCAAAGAGCCGTCACAGGCACAATGGGTCGAATGGCCTCCTTCTGCGCTGTAGCATTCTATGATTCCATGGAATGGAAAAGAATGTTAATATTAATAGCTTTGAAATCTTATTGTGGTTTAATTGTTTGGTTAACCTTAAGTACAACACACTCAGCTCCTGTGATGGCTCAGTGTGGACAGGTTGAACACAGCGTTATACTACGCTGTACAGACTAGGAGGCCCTGGCTTAGATTCTTGGTCTGTGCTTAATTTTCTGATATCTGCTTGGGCAGCAGTTGAGCCATTGTAGCTGACTGCACCACCTGTGAACTAGGGGAAGTATTCATCATGTCAATTCTGCTGCAATGAATAGGAATGGGTTTGCAATGTTAAAAAAAAATAATCTGACGCAAAAATCAGATCTATCAGAGTCGATCTTAAGCTAGCTGTACTTTATTGATATCACTGGATGGTTGTTTCCAGGACAGAGCAACAGCCAAGCTTGTCATATATCTGGATCTCTTTTATTGACTAGTACATTGGTGATACTATGGCATCTTCTTCTTTGCCTCCTTATCTCGAGAGACAATGGATAAGCGCCTGGAGGTGGTCAGTGGTTTGTGAAGCAGCGCCTGGAGTGGCTATAAAGGCCAATTCTAGAGTGACAGGCTCTTCCACAGGTGCTGCAGAGAAATTTGTTTGTCGGGGCTGTTACACAGTTGGCTCTCCCCTTGCGCTTCTGTCTTTTTTCCTGCCAACTACTAAGTCTCTTCGACTTTATGGCTGCCCGCCAGCTCTGGCAAACGTTGGCAAGTGACTCCCATGACTTGTGATCAATGTCACAGGATTTCATGTCGTGTTTGCAGACGTCTTTAAAGCGGAGACATGGACGGCCGGTGGGTCTGATACCAGTGGCGAGCTCGCTGTACAATGTGTCTTTGGGGATCCTGCCATCTTCCATGCGGCTCACATGGTCAAGCATGCATAACAAATAAGAATAAGAATTTTCATGCTCACAAAAGGAACAGTAATGAACCAAAGTGAACTAAAGCAATTATAAACTGTAAAAATGAACTGGTGAATTAAACTCCAAAAATGGGCACATCTTGCTCCAGTTAAGATGGAGTATGGGGTCAGGTGACCCCTCCTGCACTGCGAGTATAAATTGTGATGGTTGGAGACTAAACATATCATCATGTCTGGACTAGTTCTGGGGAAGGCACATTAAAATGTTAAAGAGGCCATTCAATGCTAAATGGTTCCTATCATCAAGAACTGGGTTGACAAAGACCTTCACAGACAGGACAACTCCAGATCCAAAGCCAAGATAATAGGTGGGACATAACACTACTTTATCAAGTTAAGCCACATTCAAACCACATTGTATAACAATGTCCCCACATTCAAAGTCATTGTTATGGACACACGAGGGGAAAGCATCTATGGTCACATGACCTAAAGCAAAACTGATAAGATTTTTTCTTCAAAAAAGGCATTTATCTGAAAGTGAGTGAGAGAGAGAAAGCCAGCAGCTGAGAGATCCATTCCAGCCAAGAAAAGGACTTTGCCTGTAACAACTTTAAACTGAGGCAGAGACTGTAAAAGGTGACCTTGAAATCTCCCCAGCTGAGAAATTTTAACAAGATTGTCCACCGACTTTGACTGAGACTTAAACAAACGAGTCTGCAATACTTCAGTGAACCAAGAAAGGGAACATCAGTTCTGAAGTGTTGTTAAAAATTCCTACCAGAATACCAAGAAGGTTTCAAAGTGAACTCTTTTTCTAACAGTTGGGCTTAAATGCATGCTATCTTCTAATTGCTATCTTTTCTTGTGTGTGTACATGTGTGTGCCTGTGAGAGTGGGTGAGGTTGTGAACATTTTTGGGTGTTGTTTAATAAATAGTTCTCTTACTTTTTAAACCTACGAGGAAAACTGTCGTTTGTCTGTTTATTTAACTCTTAAAACACTTAGGGACTAAAACTCTATTTTTAAAACACTATCTGCGGTCAGTTGAGAGGTGAAATGTGCACCCACACCATCTCCCACCTGTCTGTAATAGAATAATTAAGATTCTAAGAATAATAAATCACAATCACTGTGCAGCATATTTTAAGTAAATTCTTTGTGTTGGGATTGGTAGTCTTAACATTACACTTAAAAGCCTTCATCAGATTTTTAATTTCCATGGAGTTCATCGAGATGTGGCAGCACATCATGAACTAACTGTTGTTATACACTTAACAGTAGTTCATGTGATAAATCTAGCTATGCAGAAGAAAAAATCAATTTCCTCCTTGGCTTCAGCAAAGCAATAGATCTGGTATTAGATACCCATCTCATGATTACAGAGGATTTGGAAGAACTGACTTTTTGCTTCGATTATAGCTGTATAATCTTCTTAAATATCAATATGATTTATATTACAAGCAAATATTACACCACAGAAAATAGATGAGGAACTGCAAGGGCTGCAACCCCACAGTGCATTTTGGGCTCTAGTACTGGGATAAATTATTTGCTTACATTGATTTGCATATAATTCTTTAAATGTAAAATTAACTACTACTTACTGATCCATGGTTGTTGCAGTATGCAATAAACTATGGAAAACCCACAACTTCTCCATTGGTGCCCCAGTACAAATTCTCCAAATTTTTCTCCATTCACAGCAATGATTCAGTGCAAGTTTGATGAGACATCTATCCTTGTCAATTATCTCCAACTGCACTTTGTTGTCATAACCTAAAATACTAGTCACAACATAATCGCAAATAAATATGAAAAGGAATGCAGGAGAAACTTCTTTGCCCAGAGAGTGATCAGAATGTGGAACTTGCTACCATATGAAATAGTCAAGGTGGATAGCATAAATGTATTTAAGGGGAAGCTAGATAAGTCTACGAGAGAGCAAGAATTAAAAAGATATGCTGATAGGTTGAGATGAGGTAGGGTGGGAAGAGGCTTATGTGGAGCATAAACACCAGTTTATTAGATATTAGTTGGGCCAAATGACCTGTTTCTGTGGTGTAATGTCCTTGCAATTCTATATAATTTATTTCATGTTGCATCTGTCTTTACCAAGGAAGAAGATGCTGCCCAAGACATGGTGAAAGAGGAGGTAGATGAGATACTGGATGAGCTAAAAATTGATGAAGAGGAGGTATTACATAGACTGGCTGTACTTAAAGTTAATAGGTCACCAGGACTGAATGAGATGCATCCAAGGATACTGAGGGAAGTAACGGTGGAAATTGCGTAGGCATTGGTCATAATCTTCCAATACTCTGGACTGGAGAATTGCAAATGTTACACCCTTGTTCAACAAAAGGGTGTAAGGACAAGCCCAGCAACTACAGGCCAATCAATTTAACCTTGGTGGTGGGAAAGCTTTTAGAAATGATAATTTGAGACAAAATCAATAGTCGCTTGGACAAATGTGGATTAATTAAGGAAAGCGAACAAAGATTTGTTAAGGGGAAATCGTGTTTAACGAACTTGCTTGAGTTTTTTGATGAGGTAACAGAGAGGATTGATGAGGGTAACGTGGTTGATATAGTGTACATGGACTTCCAAAAGGAATTTGATAAAGTGCCACGTAACAGGCTTGTGAACAAAGTTAGAGCCAATGGAATAAAAGAGACAGTGGCAGCATGGAAATGAAATTGGCTAAGTGAGAGAGAGTAGCTGTGAACAGTTGTTTTTTGGCCTGGAGGAAGGTATTTGGTGGAATTTCCTCAGGGATCAATGTTAGGACGCCTGCTTTTCTTTATATATTAATGGCCTAGACTTCGGTGTGCAGGGCACAATTTCAACATTTGCAGATTACACAAAACTTGGAAGTACTATGAACTGTGGGGAGGATAGTGATAAACTTCAAGAGGACATAGACAGGCTGGTGGAATGGGCAGACAAGTGGCAGATGAAATTTAATGCAGAATAGTATGAAGTGATTCATTTTGGTAGAAAGAATTAGAAAAGGCAATATAAAATAAGGGATACAATTCTAAAGAAGGTGCAGGAGCAGAGGGGCCTGGGGTTATATGTGCACTAATCATTGAAGGTTGCAGGGCAGGTTGAGAAAACAGTTAATAAAGCTTACGGGATCTTGAGGGGCACACAATACAAGAACAAGGAAGTTATAATAAATCTATATAAAACACTGGGTCGGCCTCAACTGGAATGTTGTGTCCAGTTCTGGGCTTTAGGAAGGATGTGAAGGCATTAGAAAGGGTGCAGAAAAGATTCACAAGAATGGTTCCAGGATGAAGAACTTCAGTTAAATAATAGGTTAGAGAAGCTTGGGCTGTTCTCCTTGGAGAAGAGAACATTAAGAGGAGATTTGATAGAGGTGTTCTAAATAATGAGGAGCCTGGAAGAGTAGATAGAGAGAAACTGTTCCCATTGGCGTAAGGATCCAGAACCAGAGGACAACGATTTAATGTAAATGGCAAAAGAAGCAACAGCAACATGAGGGAAAACCTTTTTACACAGCGAGTGATTAGGATCTGGAAAGCACTGCCTGAGAGAATGGTGGAGACGGATGCAACTGAGGCCTTCAAAAAAGAATTGGATAATTATCTGAAGAAAAAAAGTTTGCAGGGCTATGGGAAAAGGTGGGGGAATGGGACTAGGTGAGCTGCTCTTGCAGAGAGCCAGCACAGACATGATGGGCTGAATGGTCTCCTTCATGCTGTAACCATTCTATGATTCTATGGGTAAGTTACCACGATAGGGGAATGAGCTGCAATGGCTCAAAAAAGCTTTTCCTTGTCCTTGACTTTAATTATGTTCTTATGCAACTCAATATACAAAATTAAAAACCTGCAAAGTACCTTCTCTGGAGAAAGAATTAATCATAAGGTCTATTATGACACACTTGCAACAGTATAAAATGACACTAGACTAGGTTGTTAATAAGCTTCAAAAGCAGAGTTGAAGAGGCACCTGACCAATTTCAGCCAGCTGTGGAAACTTGTAGTTATTGGGCTTCCCACAGATAGGTTGCAAGAGTGTGGGACCTTTGGTTGCCTGCAGCCTATACATAGAAGCATCTATTCATATAAGTACGTGCTAAATGTCAGCATTTGAACATCATTGTAGAAGGCAATCACTCACATCCATTAAACAAATTGGAGAACTTGCTAACATTGACATTGTCTTTTTTCAGCTGGCAACCTAATTCCTGTCCGCTCCTTGCTGTTTTTATGTTATTTTCTGTCCATTCTACTGAGCATCACTTCCAACTGACAGAGAAAAGCAGGTGATTGATCAATGCTTCTCGGATCTAACCACTAGAAAAGTTAAATTGTGCCTTGATCTTCTCATCTTTGGATCCACTTAAACCTTGAAGATATTGTCCCACTGAAATCAGGAATTCTCATGGCCGCGGCAACCATGGAGAAGAAGCCATGTTTTACCACTCTGTAGCATATTAATAGGGTGTGCTGCTGATGCGCTGACCTTATCAACAGCTGAGCAGCTTCCCTGTAGGTTTTGCTAAGTAAGATGTCATTATTGCTTACAGCACTCACTTTCTGATGGCGGGTCGAATCTATCCTTCTTTAGAACAGATTATTGGAGCAATGCTCAAACTACTCAGTACCTGCAAGAACCAACAATAGCCTGTTCCAAAAACCCAACTCAAATACTTTAATTTTTACCTGCCAGCTAAAGATGGAAGCCTGGATTTTTTTAAAATCCCAGCCATCTGTTGGATGGGTGTAAACCAATTGGCTGGTACAGGAAAATGAGAGAGAGTTTCTGTTCTGTCAGAACCCAGGTTAGTGACAATCCCATTTTCCAACATCATTTCTGTTGAGTGGTAGCTTCTTACAAATAAGGTAGTCAAGGGATGGCAGTATTCTGGCTGGCTTTTTCTTTTGTTATCCCACCCCAAATTGCGTGGGATAGTGGGAAAATTAGGCATGGAGGCTTGCTGCCCTGACCTAAATTTCCTTGATTCTACCTCAGCAGGGAAGATTTCCAGCTATCCCATCAATGCCTTGCCGCATATAAATGATGGCGGGGAGGAGGTTTCCAGCTACCCACCTGATTTTGCTTTATCCATACTATCCTTCCCCTGCAGAGACAGCAAGATAGGGTTGGTGATAGGCCTGGACCAGCACAGTAATCCCTACTGAGCAGCATATTGGAGGGAGAAGGCACAATTTTGATGATTTTTGGTCTGTCATTGCCAAGTACTCTCCCTTCTGCTTTTGTGCCATTTGCTGTGGGGCTGCTATTTCATCTCACACACAACCCCCAAACCCCACCCCCAACTCAACGCACATATTTGTTTGTGAAATCAGAGGCTCCCATTTACCTGCTTGACCTTGTGCTTCTCGGTGATGAAGGGTGCAAGTTTCAGAGGTGCGCCAAAAGAAACATTGATGAGTTGCTGTAACGCATCTTGTAAATAGTATACATTGCAGTCACAGTATGTTGGTGGTGGAGGGGATGGATTTTGATGCTAGTTGATGAGGTGCCGATCAAGCAGACTTTGTCCTGGATGGTGTTGAGCTTCTTGAGTGTTGTTACAACTGCTCTCATCTAGTCAAGTGGAGAGTATGCCATCATGCTCTTGACTTTCCCTTGGAGATGGAGGACAGGCTTTGAGGAGTAAGGAGGTGAGTTACTTGCTGCAGAATACCAAACCTCTGACCTGCTGTTGTAGCGGCAGTATTTATGTGGCTGTTCCAGTTAAGTTTCTGGCCAATGGTGCCACCTAGGATGTTGATGATGAGGAGTACAGTGATGATAATGCCATTGAATGTCAAAGGAAAGTGGTAAAACTCTCTCTTGTTAGAGGTGATCAGTCTCTGGCACTTGTCTGGCATGAATGTTACATGCCACTTTTAAACCCAAGTCGATGTCCAGGTCAGGCATGGATGGCTTCATTTTCTGAGGACTTGTAAATGGAACTGAACAATGTGCAAGCATCCGTGAACATCCCCACTTCTAAAATTATGATGGGGTGAAGTATCATCTAAAGATAGTTGGATCTAGGACATTATGATGAGGAACTCCTGCTGTGACATCCTAGGCTGAGCTCATTGGCATCCAACAACCACAACCAATTTTCTTTTTGCCAGATACAACTGCATCCACTGGAGAGTTTTCTCCCTAACCCCCATTGACTTCAATTTTATCACAGCCATATTTAATTGAATGCGACTTTCATGTTGAGGACAATAACTCTCACCTCATCACTGAACAAGTGCCATTCTATACCACTGTTGATGAATATTTCTATCACTTTACTGGTGTTGGGAGTGAGAGGTGTGGAAAGCCCAAAAAGCTCTTGCTGCCCAGGACCCAAAGATTCTCAATTCCTCTCTGCCACTGGTACTAAGCACTGGTTCAACATGGTCACTGTTCTGTGGGAAAAGTGATCTAATGGTACTGATGAGATCAATTAAGCCTTTCCTTGCCGTTGATTGCAACTGGTCAGTAAACATTTTAAAGCTTGAAGAAAAGAAAAGAAAAGAAAGAGAGAAAGAGAGAAAGAAAGAAAGAAAGAAAGAAAGAAAGAAAGAAAGAAAGAAAGAAAGAAAGAAAGGAGAGAAAGAGAGAAAGAAAGAAAAGAAAGAGAGAGAGAAAGAAAAGAGAGAAAAGAGAGAAAGAGAGAGAGAAAGAAAAGAGAGAAAGAGAGAGAGAAAGAGAAAGAAAGAGAGAGAAAGAAAGAGAGAGAGAGAGAGAGAAAGACTGATTCATTGCCCTAGGAGGACAGCCATTGAAGCATGTTTGAATCTGTCGGCACTGTTGCAATGTCAGGAAACAAGGCTGTCCATGTGTCATCCTGAGCCTTTACAGCTGCAGCACGAGAAACCAAATGGATGCACAGTCTGCCCACAGGGCCTGTGTCATGTGGGCCTCCACTTCAGATACCTGGAATTCTAACATTAGGTTTGTTTCTTAGCTTTTATTCCTTTACATGTGAACAATAAAAGTACCTTAGGGCAAGTAAATTCATGATTCAATTAAGCTCTCTTTTTCATCTAAGGTATAAAGTCTTCCTTTTAAGCAATAAATAACACACATTGAAGAAAGTAAGAAGGCCTGGTCCATTAGGGAAGATCAATAAAACTCCAATCCTTATAATGGAAGTGGTTTAAAATAAGAAGAATTCTAAATGAATTGCATATTTCAATAAATGGAATTAGCCATCAGTGTTAAATGGTAATGCATTAAATAATGAATGGCTTTAAACATCTCTCTTGAGAACACAGATTTTTAGATGCATGGTTGGATTTGCATGTAGCTATTTTTATATTACCTTGTTTATTGATCTGGCAATCCTGTCCAGGTTGTGCTCCTCGCTGAAAGTATTCCTGCCTTTTGTGTGATTTTGTTGGTTTCAGCAATACCCCAGAGTAACTATAAGGTATGCAAATGAATTAACTACCCATCAATCAGAGTTCATTAAACTAAAAGGGAAGGTTTCCTTATAGCAGCAGAGCCTCTCGGCTTAGGTGTGGAAACAGACGCAATGGTGGGAATTTTAATCCCAACAAACAGGTGGGTTTGGGTGAGGTGGGAGGTTAAAATGTTATAAAATCTGAATCCTGACTCCAACCTCTCTCCAAACATCTTGTTTTAATGGTTCCAGGCTGTGGGCTGGCATTTTATATATTATAATGAGGCTGTGTGCCTCATTTTTATTCACCATTTTGCATTTAACTCTTGACAGCCGGGTTTTCCGGGAAACCCAGCAGCTAAACCTAGGCGAGGACTGTTGAATCCGGGGGGTAAACTGCCTTTCTACCTAACTGCTGGATCCAGTATGACAATATCTCAGGATCAGATATTCCCCACAAACCTCTCTATCTCCCCCTGAGGTCCCCAACCTCAACCCACTGAAGATTCCAATCTCCTTCCGAGATCTCCAATGTACCCCCAGGCCTCTGACCCCTCCACCCTCTCCAGGCCTCACCACCTGTCCCAGGCCTCTGCTTCCACCTCTACGCCCACCCCACCGCAGGTTTGCATACCACCCCTTGACTGAGGCCTCTGACATTTCCCCCAGGGCCTCCGACCTCAGGTCTCCAAGGCCTCTGCTTCCCCTCCCTGAGGCTTGCACACCATCCCCACTGAAGCTTCTGACCTCCCCCGCTCAAGCATCTGCTTTACCCCCATCCTGGAACATGGGACCAGATCCTATCGCGGGATTCCAGGATCGACCCCCTCCTCGGTGAGCAGACGTATCTGGTCTGTACCTTCCTCTGGACTGGAAGCCAAGCCTACCAATCAAGCTGGTTTCCCACTAGGGAACCAGTCAATGACATCACACGCATGTTTCGAGTTAGGCAGAGCTCCCAAGTGTGTTGGCACTAATCAAACAGAGGTGGCTTTGGTGGATCGGACACGTCTGTAGGATGGAAGATGGTCGCAAACCCAAGGACCTTCTGAATCGTGAGGTAGCCGGGGCCAGTTAACCAGTGAGGAGCCCAAAGCTCCGCTTCAAGGATGCTTGCAAGCGTGACATGAAGGCCCTAAATTTCAGCTATCGCACTTGAGAGTCACTAGCTGGCGAAAGAGGGAACTAGTGACACATCCTGTGGACTGGTGTGCACTACCATGATGATCAGTTGCTGCAACAGTTTGGCAACAGGCGCCAATGTCAAAAACAACAATGTCACTTGGCAGCTTCACGTGCAGCACCTGTGACAGAACCTGCCTCTCAAGGATTGGCCTTCACAGCCATCAGCAAAGACACACCAAGAGAAGGCACTCACCTAAATGGACAGTTTGCTGTGTGTCTATCATCTTTCATTGATGGAAGGATGCCAACCCAGGGGGAATCCTGACTTCAAGGTTTCCCATACTCTACCGAGCCCGCCCCCCACACCACTGTTCCTAGCGGGTCAGGTAAGCTAAAATCCAGGCAAATTAACTCAATGCGCCTATGTGTTTGGGGAACACTGAGCTTCCAGACTCAAAGGAGGCACAGTACAATGACAACATATTTTTGCCCTGTTTATAATGCTCTACTATTCCTTGGTTTACCCAAAGGAACACAACAGCAGCCAGAAAGCCCTACAGCCAGTGGGCATACTAGATCTAGTGATGACTAATTAATGAACTAGAATTAATTAACAATCTGACTATAAGGAAATATAGTGATGAAACATGGAGGCCTGAATTAGTCACTCGCATTTTTTGTGCACATTGCCAGTGCAGTTAGACCTCTTCAATGTTGGAGATATTGGACTGATGGATTAGGCCAGTAAGTCCACAGTCCTACAAACTTTTAGATCTGGGTGCTTCTCCTTGGTACCCCACACTGTGGGCTGAATTTTATGACACCCTCAGGAGTGGGATAGAAGGTGGTGGTGGGGGGGAGCTGAAAAATTGGGAGGGGGCATGCTTGCCCAGAACCCTGATGTCTTGACATCGGTTCCACATTTTACCAGCAGCAGGAAAGGCTCCAAGGTGGTGTTGTTGCTACGAGGTGGCAGGAAGGCACTTGAGCTTGTTGAGCAGGTACTTAACAGCGATTTGCATGCAATTGTGTGCGATTTTATGCAGAGCTTATAATTTTTAAATTATAAAATTAAAAATTTTAAAAGATTTCACAAGTGGCAAATGGGGTTCAGGGGCCTTCAGATACCCTACCAGTTAAAGCTGGTGGCATCAAGGTGAGGCCTCAGTGTCGCCAATGGAAATCAGCCATATTAAGGTGGTTTCTGGTTGACCTGATGTGGAAGAGAGAGGGAAGCAGAGACCATTGCCAGCCTGCGGTTGCAGGTCTCCAAGAGTGGGAGCCTAGTCTGATGGTGGGCTGTCAGGAAGGGATGCAGAGGGGCATTGGCACTGGTGCAAAAGGGAGTGACAAGAGCAGGGTCCCAGGGGAGATAGACTCCAAGGGCAGTGCGGATTGCACAATGGTCAGCTGCTGGGGTTCCTGGATTGCACAATGGACAGCCTTCAGGTTGGAGGGGTTGACTCTGGAGGAAGTGCCCTTTCTAGAGTGCTGCTGAGCTGTTTGGAGTGTGCAAAGCTGGACTGAATGCAGGACTGGCAGGCCTTTAAAAATGGTGCTGCCACCTACCTCTGCATCAGGTGAAGTGAGGTCGGTGTCTTGTGGTCCGTCCGTGCACCATTATTGGACAGGCCCCGAGCCTCCAGGCCGTTAGTTAGCCAGACACTGTGTGATTACTGTTAAAATTAACAGAGGAAAATGGTGGACTGGGTGCCTGTATTTCTCAAATACCCTTCCTATAAATGCTACTCTCCGCTGGCAGTGCCAGATCACAAAATCACCCCTAGAAATTTTACAGAACACTGAATATATTGATGGTGGTGAATAGCAAATCAAATACATATCAAGTCAGGATGTTTGTAACTGGATAGAGTTTGCAGTGTTCTTGAAGTATATATAAATGGACAACATTATGATCCATCTTTCTTGATGAAGTTACACTGTCATTGTGTTCTCAGCTCTAAATACTCGATTTGTTTACCTGCAATTTAATTCCATCTATGACAGCCTGTAGTAAATTGGCTGAGATTTGTCCTTCAGGTAGGAAGTATTTTTATTCTTTCATGGAATGTGGGCATCGCTGGCGAGGCCAGAATTTATTACCCATCCTTGAAGTTACCACTCTGCTGCCAATGGTAAAGAGAACAATGCAACACTTTGGTGAAATCCACTAGATCATTAATCAATGAGGCATTCTAATAAGAAGACAAAAGCCCATTCAGCACAATCCAATGTTTTCATTCCTTTGGAAAGTAGCACTTCAGTAACACACCAGATCGAAAACAAGAAAGTCAGCTTCTCCACTAGGCCAGCATATTCTACATTTTTGAAAGTGTCAGAAAAATCAACAGCTTTTGCTGTAAATTTGTGCTGAGTGTTTAGTGAATTAATCCATTTTTGGCATTGCGGCAAAAAGGACACCAAAGGTGTTACACTTTCAGTAAGGAATACTCACTATTTCCCAACCAGCTCTTTTTATCATAGAATCATAGAATGGTTATAGCACCAAAGGAGGCCATTTGGCCTTTTGCGTCCATGTTGGCTCTCTGCACTAGCAACTCAGCTAGTCCCACGTTCCCCGCCTTTTCCCCATAGCCCTGCAAATTTTTTCAATTTAGATAATTATCCAATTTCCTTTTGAAAGGCACAATTAAATCTGCCTCCACCACACTCTCAGGCAGACCATTCCAGATCCTAATTACTCACTGTATTAATAACTTTTTCCTCTTGTTGCCATTGTTTCTTTTGCCAATCACCTTAAATCAGTGTCCTGTGGTTCTTGATCCTTCTGCCAATGGGAATAGTTTCTCCCTATCTACTCCGTCCAGACCCCTCATGATTTTAAACACCTCTATCAAATCAAGTCCTAACCTTCTCTTCTCTTAGGAGAACAGCCCCAGCTTCTCCAATCAATCTTCATAACTGACGTCCACCATCCATGGAACCCTTCTTGTAAATCAGTATGATGAATATATATTTATTGTTCTCAGTTTGTGTTACTAATTTCACATCAAGAAAATTTATAAGATGTGAAGATACCAGTTTTATACTCTTCTCTCTTGGCATTTCTTCACGGACGAAGATTTTAGGAAGGTTGTAGTCATCGGTTGCAGGCCCGCTAGTGGCTAGTCAGACCTCTCCATGAGCGGTAGATTCTCCCACAGCGGGTACAAGTGAAGGTGTAGACGCTGCTGGGGGCAATTGGATCTATCCTTCTCCTCCTTTTCTCTTTCATGCTGGTTCTTCGCTCAGTCTCAAAGGTGTCTGTAACCCTCCTGATGTAGCATCTCCAGGCATCACGATCTATGGCCTGCGTTTCCCACTGGCGAAAATCGACATGGCACGCAGAGAGGGACTTCTTCAGGGAGTCATTGAAATGTTTGCATGGGGCCCCTCTGTTCCTTTTACCCATGGTCATCTCTCCAAACAGCACGATCTTGGACAAGTGACTGTCGTCCATCCGGGCAACGTGACCCACACAATACAGTTGGCTTTGCAGGAGGATGGCCTCGATGCTGGTGATGTTGGCTGTTTCCAGGAGTTCAATGTTTGTGATGCGGTCCTGCCAGCTGATCTTAAGGATGCTGTGGAGGCAGCACTGATGGAAGTGCTCTAGAAGGCGTACATGACGGCGGTATAGGACCCATGACTCGGTGCCATACAGGAGGGTGGTGAGGACTACGGTTTTGTACACTTTGAGTTTGGTCTGTGCTCTGAGGCTGTGGTTGCTCCACACACATTTGTAGAATCTGCCGAATGTACTGTTTGCTTTTGAGAGCCTATTGTCCACTTCCTTGTCTATGGTGGCATCAAACGAGATGACACTCCCCAAATAAGTAAATTGCTTGACAGCATTCAGTTCGGTTCCCTTGATGACAATGCTTGGTGGTCTATATTCTTCTTGGGGTGATACAAGACTTCAGTTTTCTTTAAACTGATTTTTAGTCCGAAGAGTTGTGCCGCCTCAGAAAAACGTGTTGTTATAAATTGCAGGTCTGACTGACTACACAGTCATCAGCAAAAAAAAGTACATGGATGAGTTTTTCTTGTGTCTTTGTGTGAGCCTGAAGATGCCTGAGGTTGAAAAGGCCTCCCTCAGTACGGAAGCATATGTAACCTCCCTCCTTAAGGTCTTCCATTGCCTGATGCAGCATCATGCTGAAAAAGATGGTGAATAGGGATGGGGCCAGCACACATCCCTGCTTCGTGCTATTGGAGATATGGAAGGGACTTGAGAAGTCGCTGCTTTGCTTGACTTGTCTGTACTGATTTTCATGAAACTGCTTCACCATGGCCAGGAACCTGGGTGGGCATCCAAGTTTTTCAAGGATTTTCCAAAGTCCATCTCTGCTCAGTGTCGAATGCCTTGTTGAGGTCTATGAAAGTGATGTATAGGCTTTTGTTTTGCTCACTACACTTTTCTTGCAATTGTCTAAGTGCAAATACCATGTCTGTGGTGCCTCTGTTTGCTCTGAAACCACATTGGCTCTCTGGGAGGTTTTCTTCCGCAATGGTAGGCACAAACCTGTTCAGAAGTATTCTAGCCAATATCTTCCGAGCAATAGAAAGGAGGGTGATCCCACGGTAGTTGGAGCAGTCTGATTTTTTTCCTTTGCTTTTGTACAA
Organism: Heterodontus francisci; assembly: GCF_036365525.1. NCBI lineage: Eukaryota > Metazoa > Chordata > Chondrichthyes > Heterodontiformes > Heterodontidae > Heterodontus > Heterodontus francisci. Next base: position 33,249,482 of record NC_090379.1, read on the forward strand.
GGTGATGATAATGGCTTCACGAAGATCCTGTGGAATCCTGCCCTGTTCCCTATATAGGGCAGGGCCACCATGCTTCAAGGCTCTGGGTGGAATTCCATCAGCTCCGGGGCTTTGTTGTTCTTCATCTGGTTGATGGTGGTCACAGTTTCCTCCAGAGTTGGGCTTTCATCCAGTTCTTCTTTGATAGGTTGTTGTTGGATGCGATTGATGGCAGTATCATGCACTGTGCACTTGGCACTGAAGGGAGTTTCAAAGTGCTCCGATCAGCGATCCAGGACTGACTCCTTGTCCGTATGTAGGGTCTTGCCATCGGCACTCCTCGGGGGGGTTTTAGGTTTGATATGCTGGTCCATAGACAGATTTTAGTGCTTCATTGAAACTTCTTATGTTGCCTGTATCAGTGTACAGTTGAGTTTTTTCTGCAAGTGCAATCCACAAGTCATTTTGAATGTTCCTCAGTTTACATTGAAGGGTGCTGCATGCTTGACAGTAGGCTGTCTTTTTCTCATGGCTGGGTGGCTGAGCCAGGTGAGCCTGATGAGCTGATCTTCTTATTTTTAGCAGAACTTGAATTCCCTTATCATTTTCATCAAACCAGTCCCTATTCTTCTTGGTGCTGGGTCCGATGACCTGGTTGGAAGCATCCAGTACTGCCGCTTTGATGTATTCCTGGAGTTCTTCTGGACTGGAATCAGCAGTGAGATCAGGATGTTCCAGTCTAGTCTGTAAGGTTGCTTGATATCTATCTCTGCAAGATGAGGTTTGCAGGTTGCTGACTGGAAATTTCTTTGATGGGTTGTCTCTTGGCCTGTTCTTGGACTTAGGCTTGAAATGAAAGTTCAGCTTTGAACGAACGAGCCAGTGGTCTGTATGACAGTCAGCACTGGGCATGACTCTAATATGCAGGACGTCCTTTAGGTCACACTGGGGCACCAAGATGTAATCTATCAGGTGCCAGTGTTTAGAGCAGGGATGCATCCATGTGGTCCTGAAGCAATCTTTTTGTTGAAAGAAGGTGTTGGTTATGGACAGATGCTTTTCTGCACGGTGTTCCAAGAGTAAATGTCCATTTTCATTACCATTTCCAATTCCATGTTTTATTTTAATATAAAAGCAAAATACTGTGGTTGCAAAAGGGAAGGTCTGTGATAGGGTGGAAGACAGGAAAGATTAAATGACAAAAAAGTTGGTGCTGCAAGGCCAAAGCATGTGGTGAAGGTGACCCCTTTGCGAAACACCTCTGTTCAACAACAGTTTATATTTATATGGTGCCTTTAACATAATAAAACATCTCAAGGTGCTTCACAGGAGCATTATAAAACAAAGTATGACACCGAGCCATAGGTCCTAAGGAGATATTAGGTCAGATGACCAAATGTTTGGTGAAAGAGGTAGGTTTAAAGGAGTATGTTAAAGGAGGAAAGTGAGGTGGAGAGGCGGAGAGGTGTAGGGAGGGTATTCCAGAGCTTGGGGCTTAGGCATCTGAAGTCGTGACCACCAATGGTGGAGTAGTTATCATCAGGGATGCACAAGAGGCCAGAATTAGAGGAGCGCAGATACCTTGGAGGGTTGTGAGGTTGGAGGAAATTACAGAGATAGAGAGGGGTAAGTCCATTGAGGGATTTGAAAACAAGGATGAGAACTTTAAAATCAAGATGTTGCTTGATCGTGAGCCAATGTAGGTTAGCGAGTGCAGGGGAAGAATGGGTTTACGGGACTTAGTGCAAGTTAAGACATGGGCAACAGAGTTTCGGGTGACCTCAAGTTTACAAAAAGTAGAATGTGGGAGACCAACCTGAACTGCATTGGAATAGTCGAGTCGAGAGGTAATGAAGGCATGAATGAGGGTTTCAGCAGCAGATGAACTGAGACGGGGTGAAGTTGGGCAATGCTACAGAGAAGAGAAATAGGCAGTCTTAATGATGGCATAAATATGAGGTCGGAAGCTCATCTCGGGATCATAGGTTGAGAACAGACTGGCTTACCGTCATACTGTTGTCAGGGAGAGGGATGGAGTCAGTCGCTGGGGAACGGAGTTTGGAGTGGGGACCGAAAACAATGGCTTCAGTCGTCCCAATATTTAACTGGAGGAAATTCCTGCTTATCCAGTACTGGATGTCAGATAAGCAGTCTGATAACCTAGCAACAGTGGAGGAGTTGAGAGAAGTGGTGGTGAGGTAGAACTGAGTGTCATCAGCATACATGTGGAAACTAACACTGTGCTTTCAGATGATGTCGCTGAGGGACAGCATGCAGTTGAGAAATAGGAAGGGGCCGAGGATAGATCCTTAAGGGATATCAGAGGTAGTGGTGCAGGAGCAGGAAGAGAAACCATTGCAAGTGATTAGATAGATAAGAATGGAACCAGGCGAAAGCAGTCCCATCCAGCTGGACGACTGTGGAGAGGTGTTGGAGGATGATGGTGTGGTCAACCCTCCCCCTTTTCACTTGCTTAAAACCTGTTACATTTCTAACTTTTCCAATTCTGATGAAAGGTCATCGATCTGAGACTCTGTTAACTCTGTTTCTCTCTCCACAGATGCTGCCTGACCTGCTAAATATTTTCAGCAGTTTCTGTTTTGATCCCTTAGCTGGAGGCAGGCACAGAGGTGGGGAGGCATGGGGCGGAGGGCAAACAAAATTGCAGGGGGCGCCATTCCTGACGTTGCCTGAGCCCCCTGCCATGTTGTCCAGGGCAGGAAAGGCTAAGAACCGCCTTCCCACCCCAGGCCAATTGAAGCCCTTAAGTGGCTAACTAATGGCCACTTAAGGGCCTCTTCCCGCCTCCACCTCAATTTTGGTGGAAGGCAGAGTGTCCCACCGCTGTGGGAAAACACTGCCATATAAAGCCTGACGGCTGCCTATTGGGCTCGGGATGGGAGCTGTCCCTCCTTTGGGTGGCAATCTAGGGACTGTCTCACCCCTCAGCACCAGCACCAATGCCCCTCTGCTACCCTATCTATGTCCTGTTGCAGGCGGTTCGTATCTTCCTCACTGTTTGCTATTCCTCCAAGTTTGGTATCATCAGCAAATTTTGAAATTCTATTCTGTATTCCAAGACCCAAGACATTAATATATAGCAAAAAAAAAAAACAGTGGTCCTAACAGTGGCCCTTGGGGAACACCACTGTCTACTATCCTCCAGTCTGACAAACAACCATTTTCCACGACTTGCTGTTTTCTGGCTTTAAGCCAATTTGTTATCCAATTGGACACTGACTTCCTATTTCATGAGCCTCAGCTTTGTTTACCAGCCTCTTATATGGTACTTTATCAAACTCTTTCAGAAAATTCATTTAGACAACATCCACCGCATTCCCTTCAACAACCTTCTCTGTTACTTCATCAAAAAATTCAATTAGATTAGTCAAGTATGATCTGCCTTTTACAAATTTGTGTTGGCACTCCTTAATTAACTCAAAATTCTCTAAGTGCATGGTGCCAGGGTTAAGGATGTCACTGAATGGCTGCAGAGCACCCTGAGCTAGGTAAGAAATTCGCAAAAATCTTCAGATTACTCCCAGTACCACACGCAGGTATAGAAATAGGAGGATAGTGCAGATGAATGTGTGACTGGAAAGATCATGCAGGAGGGAGGGCTTTAGATTCCTGGGACACTGGGATCAGTTCTGGAGAAGGTGGGACCTGTACAGGCCAGACTGGTTGCACCTGAACAAAGCTGGGACAAACTTCCTTGTGGGGTGATTTGCTTGTGCTTTTGGGGAGGGTTTAAACTAACTTGGCAAGGGTGTGGGAACCAGGAGGAAATATCAAAGAGGAATACCAAGTTTCACAGAATACTGGGAGAGCTAGATAGAACTAGAGTAGGGAATAGTAAGTTTTTAAGTGGGGTCAGAGTAAGGGAGAAAGTAATAAAGTCTAAATCAGGGCTAATGTGCATGTATATGAATGCATGGAGTGTGGTTCATAAGATTGGTGAGTTACAGGAGCAGATTGACATGTGGAAATATGATGTTGTGGTTATAACAGAGACCTGGCTCAAAGAAGGGCAATACTGGGTGTTAAATATTCCTGGATACAAAGTGTTCAGGAAAGATAGAAAAGGAAGAAAAGGGGGAGGAGTGGCAGTATTGATTAAGGAGAGCATTGCAGTGCTGGAAAGAGAGGATATCTCTGAGGGGTCAAGAATAGAATCTATTTGGCTAAATCTAAGGAACAAAAAAGGTGCAATTACATTGCTGGGTATAGTCTATAGGCCACCAACTAGTGGGAAAGGACAAAGAGGAACAAATTTGCAAGGAAATTACAGCAGAGATGCAAGAAGTATAGAGTAGTTATACTGGGGGACTTTAATTATCCAAATATAGACCGGGATAGTAGTGTAAAGGACAGAGAGGGGCAAGAATTCCTAGAGTTTGTTCAGGAAAGTTTTCTACAGCAGTATGTCACCAGTCCAATGAGAAAGGAGGCACTTCTGGACCTGGTTCTTGGGAATGAAGTGGGCCAAGTGGATCAAATATCAGTAGGAGAACATTTAGGGGACAGTGATCATTGTATCATAAGGTTTAGGTTGGTTATGGAAAAGGACAAACAACATTCTAAAGTAAGAATAATTAACTGTGGGAAAGCCGGCTTCAATGGGGTAAGAATGGATCTGGGCTGAATAATATCCAAGGCTTTACTAATAGGGGCATAAAGTAAAAGAAACAAGGAGGTTATGTTGAACTTGTTTGGCCTCAACTGGAGTATTGTGTCCAGTTGATGAGGAAATTCAGTTATGAAGATAGACTGGAGAAGCTGGGACTGTTTTCCTTGGAGAAGAGAAGGCTGAGAGGAGATTTGTTAGAGGTATTGAAAATCATGAGGGGTCTGGACAGTGTGGATTGGGAAAAACTGTTCCCACTTGTGAAAGGTTCGAGAACAAGAAAGCACAGATTTAAAGTAATTGGCAAAAGAAAGAAAAGCGACACGAGAAAAAATGTTTTCACTCAGCATTTTGTTTGTTACAGTATTTAAAGGGCTGCAGCTCCTTAAAGGGCCCAAAGTACTTCAACGTTGAGACAGACACAGAGAGAAAGATAAAGAGAGAGAGCTAACAAAAAGTCTGAAATGACAGAAGGAATAGAATTGTCACTGACAAAAGACCTCTGATTTCTGATGCTTCTGTTGGCAGAGTTAAGGACTAGGGGAGACCCGCTGTTTGGCAGAAAGAAACAAAAGAGGGAGGTCATTGTAGTATGGAGGGAGGTGGCTCAGGCAGTAGTGCCACCTCTGACACCCCAAGAACTGCATTATATTGTCAGAAATAGTTTATTGATCTCACAAGGTCGGTGAAGGTAAATGAAGTATGAGTGCTCATGCAATCCTGAAAGAATGTTAGAAACATGATTCATTTCTATACCTACCATGCCCTTGCAGTGTGAATGAAAAGATGGATGAAGATTCCTAAGGCACCACATCCACCCCAGCAATACATTCAGTTCCCACCCTTCATCTCTGTTTGAGGCCAAACATGGTAGCAATAGCCAGCATCTGAAAGCATTCTCAACATGGAATGCCTTCAGTAATCTGGGTGAAAATATATATTGCATCAATCCGCTGCCTTACATAATGCCTTGCAAAGTAAAAGATTGTTAACAAAAAGGCAGAGAAATGCCACAGGGGAAAAACAACTATAATTAGACCACTTTGTGCACAAGAATAGGAAGCTTTTCAACTCCTCAGCAAAGACTGTCAGTATGCCGCATTTGTAGGAGAGTCACCAAGAACAGTTTACTAATGGAGGTAATCATCCACTATACAGTGAGTGGTTACAGTCTCCAGTCATTCACCTAAATTGTAAGGCCACTTATCATAACTCAGCTATTTCTTTGAAGTCCACCTTCCTACAAGTATACCCTTTGTAATGCTCTGGGTGCTATATATATATATATATATATATATATATTATATATACATGGCCATTCTCAGAAGCAGCGTGACTCCTCCAGAATGACCTCTCCAAATCTGTCGTGACATTCTATTTACACAAGCAATAGCCCAGATTCACTCACTTGGGTGGATATAATTTAGAAAGGCAAAGGGTATGTCACATAGTATTTCACCTTATCTCTCTGGAGGGGGATGAAATGATTATCTTTGCTGAGGACTCTAGGGATGATCCATCTTGGCCTCCTCCTGAGGTCCCCACCAACACAGATGACAGTCTTCAGCCAATTTAATTTACTTGATGCGAGATCATGAAACTTCTGAATGCGTTGCAGAGATCATAACCAGCTGTCCTTGAGATTCATTGGGAATCCCACTGTCCAGTCCTCCACCACCAACATTCTGGGAGTCACTATTGACCAGAAACTAACTGGACCAGTCACATGAATGCTGTGGCTGTTACAGCAAGCCAGAGGCTGGGTATTCTGTAATGAGTTGCTCACCTCATGATACTCAACATTTCTCTATTAAAAGGCACCGGTCCAGAGTGTGATGAAATACTCTCCACTCACCTGGATGAGTGTAGTTTCAACAACACTTAAGAAGTTCGACATCATCTAGGACAAAGCAGTCTTTTTAATCAGCACCCCATCCACCACCTTAAACATTCACTCCCTTCACCAGCACCATACTGTGGCTCCAGTGTATCCTATCTCACCAAGATTCAACAGTACCTCCCAAACCTGCGACCTTTACCACCTAGAAGGACAAGGGAAGCAGATCCATGGGGCCACCGCCACCTGCAAGTTCCACTCCAAGCCACACACCATCCTGACTTGGAAATATAATCACAATTCCTTCTCTTTCACTGGGTGAAAATCCTGGAACGAGTTACCTATAAGCATTGTGGAAGTACCTCGATCACATTGACCGTAGTGGTTCAAGAAAAGACAACTCGCCAGCACTTTCTCAAGGGCTATGAGGGATGGCTGATAAATGCTAGCCTTGCCAGCAATGCCCACTTCCCCACAGTAAATTTTTCAAAAGATGCCTTTCACTAGTGGATATTCCTCTACTTCACTTCACTTATTGCCAGAAGGCTGTCCAAAAATGGGTGCATTTTGGAAGAAAATCCAGGCCTGATTGTCTGAATTGACTCCTTGATTTGGACAGAAATCTTGCCCCCATCCCTTCCTCTTAACCCTCCCTTGATTATTTTTAATTTAGCTCATCGCAGTGCAAATATCTCCTTAAGAGTTTTGCACCAATTAGTACCTGTGAAAAATGAAAAACATTCTCCAGACAAATGAATGTGTTACGACAGTGTCTAAATACAGTGAACCACCCTCAACCTGCTCAAAATTTGCTAGAAAATCAGAAAACCTTCCTAAGATACTGCAACAAATTCTAATAGTACATAAGCTGCATTAGCATTTGTTCTTGGGGAGGGGTTCATTTTTGCATCCATTCAGCTGGAATTTGATAGTGTTTGAGAATAGCATGTTTTTCAGCTTTATTCATTTGTAGTTAATGCTTTCCTTTTTGCAGCCCATATCAAACAGATTATATGCAGAGTAAAGTTCTCTTCACTGTATTAACAAGGCAGAAGATTCCCTTCATTCATCATTTGTAGTGATTTTCTTTATGTATTCATTCATGAGTTGTGGGCATTGCTGGCAAGACCAGCATTTATTACCCATCCCTAACTGTCCTTAAGAATGTGGTGGTGAGTTTCCTTCTTGAACCGCAACAGTCCCACAGTGCTGTTAGGGAGGCAGTACCAGGATTTTGACCCAGTGACAGTGAAGGAACAGTGATATCGTTCTAAGTCAGGATGGTGTGTGACTTGAAGGTATTCCTGTATGCCTGCTGCCCTTGTCCTTCTAGGGTTAAAAGTCATGACTTTGGGAGGTGCCATTGAAGAAGCCTTGGCGAGTTGCTGCAGTGCATCTTGTAGACAGTACACAGTGCAGCCATGTTGTGGCAGTAGTGAAAGGAGTGAATGTTTAAGGCTGTCAATCAAATGGCCCATATCCCATGAATGACTTTAAAAAAGGCATCATGAATGCTGCCAGGATACCACACATTCACCTGCATGACTCTGCTGCCTCTGTTCAATCTCCCTTTCTTGCTACAGGCCAAGGGACTGGTAACTACATCACCAATGACCGGGAGCTGAGCTGAACCCTTCAAGCTGGTACCAAAGATTTTATCGCACGCAACACCATTCCCTGTTGATATCACCAGCTTCAAATAGCAGTAGAAAACTCCCAGCACATACAAACTCAGCAGCAGCCAGTAGAAATCAATCAGCAACCAACCTGAAAATAGTTGAAGATTCCTTTCAATAGCACTGGTGGGGGTTCTTCCTGCTATTAAATGCTTATTCAGCTGTGTGTATTTAAGAGAGGGCATTATCTGGAGTGCCGAGGTGGAAAATGGTAGCGCTGGCATCAAATCAACTTTATATGCTGACTGACATCACGATCTTTCAATTCTGCACGTTCCCAATGCCCACTCTAATGCCCTCACCAAAATACATCTGGTGCTAGTCATGCCGTAAGTGTGCATGCACAGTGCAGAGGCCATTTTGGTACCAAAATGCCACCCATAGCACTGAAACTGCGGAGTCGAATTTTGCAACAATTATCTGTCTCCTGCGCCAGCCAACTTTATTGGCTCTGAGTGATAAGTTAAAAGTTAAGCTGGGCTGCTCCTTGGCTCCACCTGCAGTGCATATCACAAAATTGCATGTACCCAGCCTGCAGTTTTGGGTCCATTAACTTTAATGGATAGGGAATTATGGGCTGGGTGTGTGCAATTTTTGGATATGTGTTCCTGGTTGCTCCCTGAATTGACAGAGAAAAACTTCTACCCTTCCTCCCAATTAAGTGGGGAATTACGAACAACTTTAGCCACAAAATTCAACGAGGAACAGCATTGTGAGGGCCCAATGAATTGACAAAGGACCCTTACAGCAAGAATTGAGAAGAGGAACTTTCATCCTATAAGTTCTAGCACTGTTCTAAATATGTATGGCACAGGCAATTCTATTTTGCTAAATTGTGATAACTGAGGTCAGTATTATTGTCCATAAATGTGTTTTCTGAGGTGAAGAGATTTAGTCAATACTTGATTAGTGCATTTGACAATAGAGTTGTTAGTAGTTGAATAAATTATGGTAGCTTTTCATTCTGTAGCCTAAATGGGAGCTGTGCTTTTCATAAAAATACATTTCTACATTCCTTTTTGAAAGGATTATTAATATTGCCAGCTGTTCTAAGAAATGTTACTGGATTATATTTTGCAATCCAAGTATTATTGAAAATGTTCCCACAACATATTTTTGAATAACTTCTAAGCAGAGTGCTGCCATTTAACATTTTAAACTGCAGGGGGTATAGCTTCCATTTCATGTCATCTGGAAAAACTAACATTCTTACATAGAGTTATGAAGAATATACAGAACAGAAACAGACCATTCAACCCAACCAACCCATGGTGGCATTTATACTCCACTTGAGCCTCCTCCCATTGTTCCTCATCAATCAGCAGAACTCTCTATTCCCTTCTCCTTCAAATGTTTATCTAGCCTCCCTTTAAATACACCTATACTGCACCCTTTGGTAGCAAGTTCCATGTCTTCATTACTGTTTGGGTAAAGAAATTTATTACGAATTCCCTATTTGATTTCTTGGTGACCGTCTTGTATTGATGGTCTCTAGTTTTGCTCTTTGCCACAGTGGAACCATTTGTTCTGTATCTACTCTTTCAAAACCTTTCATAATTTAAAAAATCTTTATTAGGTGTTACGACCAGGTGCGAAATTTGCCTAGGGGTTTTTTGCTGTCCTTACCTGGTCTTATTATAACAGGGTTTAATTTTAAACACACTGTGTGTTTTGAGTTCCCCCTTTGTGAATCCTTGTTCACAGCTTTCCAATATTAAGACAAAGAAACCAATTCACACAGGCTTTCCAAGGTTTAAAGAAGAAAGATGAAATTTTATTAAAACTTAAACTCTAATATGGTTAATGCCTACAGATGTACGATGCGCCCACACTAGCATGCACGTATGATACACACATGCAAATAGGGACAGAAAAGAGGAGAGGAAAATATAGTAGAGAGGTGTTTGAGGCAATATCAGAAGAGTTTCTTGTTTACTGTTCTTCGGGCTCACTTGATTGTAGGTAGTTTTGCTGTTCATTGGGGCCCAGTGTTCTTCTTAAACCTTGTTCACGTAGGATGCTTTTCTCTCTTTGAGATTCACGTGTTTTCACAAGATTCAGTTCTGTGGGAAAGAGATGGAGGTAGGCAGGACTGGAGAGGAGGTTCTGTTCCAACTGGGAGCACATGGCATTCTGATTGCAAACACTGTTTTCTCCAATTTAAAAAGCTCAGTTCAAACCTCTGCAACAGCCAGTTAGTCATGTGACTAAAACTGGTCTGACCACTTCTTCTATGTATTGGGGAAGCAACGACTGGGTCCCCATTGTTCCAACACTGTCTTTCTAGTCAGGGGCTTGCAATTTTAAGTTTTAATGCTCATGTGGTGAAATAATGTGTACCTCAGTCTTGGCAGGCAGGGAGTTTGCCTGATATAGTTCACCCCAATAGTTCTGTAAATTGTCAAGTCAAACAGATGAAAATGTCCATATATTCACTGATTGCCCATGGCTTTGTTTACAAGGTCCTTAGTATGTATTCATGATTAGGTGGGTATAGTTATAGGAAGCTGCATCTAATGGTAGATGTGTACAACTACAGGCATGACTGGGGGCTATAGAATCAAGATGCCAAAATAAAAATATGTAACAGGTCTGATGAATTTAATATAGCCTTCAAGTCATGTACAGAACTGGAATATTTTCTGGATATAATACACTTTGTTACGCAGCACAATTATTTTGGAATGAAAATGTAACTATTCCTTTGTAGGTTAGCACTCATCTATAACTGTCAGCAGCAGTAAGTGCACAGAGATGTATATAAGCAGCTTGAGTCTGGATTTTTTCTTCTTCGTTCAGATTTGTTCTGAGCTTCAGTCCTTTCTCTCCCCAAATCTATCCTTCCTTCTTAACCCATGTAAGGTATCCCAGTTATATCAGGTACCTGTGCAAGTTGTTCAAAACAGGTCCCTAATAAAAATGCAAAAAAAGGAGAAAAATAAGTGACAAGAGAGTCAACATCAGCAAAGATAACAGAAGCTGGAATAATATTAAACTGGACTTATTGTCAATGGTTTACCTGCTATGAAATGGACAAATAATGAAACCAACTACATAGCATTGTATTTCACCTGGAAGTGACTAGCAGTTATGATTAAATATTATCACCTTCTGCAGCTGTAAACATGATAAGGATGATTAAACCTGCAGTAAAAATTAACATTATGACAATGTGGTTGCTACCTCACTTAGTGTTTGCACTAATCTAATTAGGTGAGAGTCTATCAACTGATATATTTACATCCAGAATTATTATTAATTTGTTTCTCATATGTTAATGACAAGATACAATAATGGGTCCATTTCCCTTTGCAAATTGTCATCCCTTTTCTGTCCTCTCCTGAGCTTTTTAAAATAATCACTTCAGTAAGCTGTATTCTATGTCGGTCCTTTCAAAACATAAAGCATCTTTCTCATTCTGTTCACACACTTGAAGACAACAACACAGCAACAATGAACCAGGTCACATCAGATACTGCTGAAACATCTGTTGCATAAGTAACAGCAGCGTGCCAGAGACGATGTGGACATGATATTGGGTATGCCATTTTGCTTCAAAGTCGGTAGACTTTGCTCACCAGGCAACTAAGTCAGAATTCAGATTTGCTAATCCACGCCACGTAAGATTCTTGTGTTGTAATACTGTACTTGCACAATACTGCACAGACCTGAATTGCCTCCCTATTTGCAGCCGAAACTCAGATCTGCCAACTTAACAGCAGGCTTCTCAGTAATTAATTCATAAGACACAAAGAAAGTGCAGGCCATCTGAGACCATCAAGTGATTGCTAATAAATTAAAGAGTTCATTATTCTCCCCACCAATTGGTTCATGCATCTGTCACTCAGATCTTTATTACATAATGAATTTCTGGTGATGTAGGGGGCACTGGGTATGGTATTTTCTTTGGGAAAAATGTTTTTACAAAACCAAGTAGTCCCTTAGCAAGTCTTACTGCTTGCCCTGATGAACATAGGACTTGACAAATTCACTTACAATGTCATGCTCATTCAATTCTTCCATCTCTGAACTGAGTTTCTTCTAGCTCCTAAATGCACTTTGTCCATCTTTTGCCCATAAAACCAGACAACACTGGACAGCAAGAATTACAATTCAGGGCTCATTGGGCCCAAATGGTCTACGTCAGTATTTATGCTCCACACAATCCTCCTCGATATAAACATATAAATTGTAGTCCCACTCCAGAGATTTGAGCACATAATCTTCGGTGCAGTACTGAGTGAGCTCTGCAATGTTGCATGAAACATTAAACCTACTCATTCAGATTGATGTAAAAGATACCACAGTACTATTTGAAAAAGATCAGAGGAATTATGTTTGTGTTCTGGCCAATATTTTTCCCTGAATCAATATCATTAAACAGATTAGTAGCCTTTTATCTTATTTCTATTTGTGGGACCTTGCTGTACACAAATAAGCTGCCTACGTTTCTGTGCATTTTAACAGTGACTACACTGGCTATAAGGTTATTTGGGATAATCTACGATTGTGAAAGGTGCTACATGAATAGTTATTTCCATCTTTTTATCTCAGCAAGAACCAGGGGCAGGTACTGCAATCCTGATATTGAGATACTGAGACATACAGCTGTATCTTTCTACTCCATTGAGAAAGGAGGCACTGCTAGACCTGGTTCTTGGGAATGAGGTGGGCCAAGTGGATCAAGTATCAGTAGGAGAACATTTAGGGGACAGTGATCATTGTATTATAGAAAAGGACAAAGAACAATCCAGAGTAAGAATTATTAACTGGGGAAAGCCAAATTCAAGGGCGAAGAGCAGATTTGGGAGGAATAAATTGGAGTCAAAGGCAGAAGGCATAGCTGAGGTATGAAATGAATACTTTGCATCAGTCTTTACCAAGGAAGAAGATGCAACCCAGGCAATGGTGAAAGATGAGGTCACTCAGACACTAGAAATGTTTAAAATTGATGAGGTGGTGTTGGATAGGTGTCTGTATTTAAAGTGGATAAGGCACTGGGACTAGATGAGATATATCCAAGGCGCAGTGGTCAGCACCGCAGCCTCACAGCTCCAGCAACCCGGGTTCGATTCTGGGTACTGCCTGTGTGGAGTTTGCAAGTTCTCCCTGTGACCGTGTGGGTTTTCGCCGGGTGCTCCGGTTTCCTCCCACAGCCAAAGACTTGCAGGTTGATAGGTAAATTGGCCATTATAAATTGCCCCTAGTATAGGTAGGTGGTAGGAGAATTGAGAGAAGGTGGGGATGTGGTAGGAATATGGGATTAATGTAGGATTAGTATAAAAGGGTGGTTGATGGTCGGCACAGACTCGGTGGGCTGAAGGGCCTGTTTCAGTGCTGTATCTCTAAATAAATAAATAGATACTGAAGGAAGTGAGGATAGAAATTGCAGAGGCAGTGGCCATAATTTTTCCATCTTTCTTAGACTCAGGTGTGGTGCCAGAGGACTGGAGAATTGCAAATGTTACACCCTTGTTCAAAAAAGGATGTAAAGATAAGCCCAGCAACTACAGGCCAGTCAGTTTAACTTCAGTGGTGGAGAAACTTCTGGAAAGATTAATTAGGAACAAAATTATTTGTCACATGGACAAATGCGGGTTAATTAAAGAAAGCCAGCATGGATTTCTTAAGGGAAAATCATGTTTAACTAACTTGCTGTAGTTTTCAGAAGAGGTAACAGGGAGGGTTGATGAGGGTAATGCAGTTGATGTGGTTGTACATGGACTTTCAAAAGGTTTTGATACAGTATCCCACAACAGACTTGTGGGCAAAGTTATAGCTTATTGAATAAACAGGACAGTAGCAACATGGATACAGAATTGGCTGTGTGACAGAAAGCAAAGAGTAGTGGTTAATGCATGCTTTTCAGGCTGGAGGAAGGTTTGTTGTGAAGTTCCCCAGAGCTCGGTGTTGGGGCCCTTGCTTTTCCTGATATACATCAATGACCTAGACCAAAGTTTGCAGATAATACAAAACTTGGAAGCATTGTGAACTGTGAGGAAGATAGTGCAGAACTGCAAAAGGATATAGACAAGTTGGTGGAATGGGCGGAGAGCTGGTAGATGCAGATCAATGCAGAGAAGTGATACATTTTGGTAGGAAGAACATAGAGAGACAATCTAAAATAAAGGGTACAATTCTAAAGGGGGTGCAGGAGCAGAGGGATCTGGCTGTTGTCATGGAACATTTTTTTCTCCTTTGTTTAAAACAGTGTGCCTTTAAGATTGTCTAAAAACAGTGTACCTTTAAGACAGAGAAAGGAGTTTTTTTTTAGATTATTTGAGATCAGTGTGCCACAGCAGGCCTGTTACCTAGGAAACAGCAGGAGATGTGCTGTAATGATTCAATTTGACTGTGTGCAGGGACTGGCTGAAACCAGTCTGATCCGGAGCCCAACGAAGTGTGCTTACTAAAAAGAAGCTGTCTATATCTCAGCAGAAAAATCTACATTGAACTCAGACTGTGTTTGCCTAAGAAGGAAAAAACCCTGGAAAGAACATTTTCATTGTTGGAGGTACTCTATGGCTTGTTTGTGTTTGCTGGAATTCTCAGTGAAGTTCTGCCGAAGGACTGCCAGTTTGAAAATCCAAGTAGACCAATTGCTGTGCTCCTCATTGAAAGATCTGTGTGATGCCTGCTGCAGCTGAAATACTTTGAACACATATTCCTTAAAGGCTGTTTCATCAAATTCACCTGGAGACTTTGAGTCATATCTGATGATTCAACTCTGGTACACCTTATCAACCGGGAACAAAACCCACCAGAACTTACAACCCAGCTACTTATTTTATTCCTAAGAAACCCCATTTTTAAAAAAAGGTTAACTGATAGTTTTTGAATGTATGTGTGTGTGCATGGAAGGGGTTAGGATAAATAAGTTAGAAGGTCTTTAGACATAAATTTAACTTAATAATGTTTAAGATTTATTTTATTAATAAATAGTTAATTTGTTGTTGTTTAATGATAACTGGTTTGGTGTGTTTTATTTTGGGGGTTAATAAAGTGTTTAATTTGGCTGTTTTCCGGTTAGATGGGAAAACTTTAATAATATGCTGTGATCTGAGGAGTGATGGGACTGAATTGACAGTACATAACGCCCGCCTCAGTCGTAACATATTAATTGGGGGTTTGCGTCTGGAATCAACTTAATCATATTAATTGCTTTCGTCTCTGGGATCATATTAATCATATTAATTGCTCTTGTGTCTGGGATCACATTAATTGCTCTCGTGTCTGGGATCATATTAATCGGCATGCTCGATTGTCTGGGATCCAAATCTAACACCAATTACGTGAATTATAAGGGGAGTAATAATTTGAAAGAGAAAAAATAAGAGGAACCACATTTCTTGTATATAAGGGCAAAGGCTGTATCATCCGAATAGCATTAGCAGTTGCAGCAGAGTTTCTGGGAAAGGAGAATGTATCCCTCAGTGACTTGAAAACTTTAACCAAGAATAAACTAAAAGGATTGGTGGCAAAATGGGGGTTAGAGTTGAAATCAGGTGCTAAAAAAGCAGAGATATTTGATGTAATAGTCCAACATTTACAAATAGAAGTAAGTCAGGGAGTGATGCAGTTGAATTGGCTAAGATTCAGTTAGAAATGAAAAAAACTTGAACAGGAACAAGAAATGAGAAAACTTAGGCTTCAGCCAGAAGCAGAAAAAGAAATAGCAATAAGAAAACTTGAATTTGAAAAAGAGGAAAGGGAGTGACAGAATTTAGGTTAAAAGAGATGGCACTAAGACAAAGGGGTATTCTTCAATCCAGGGAAAATTCTGATCAGGAAGAATCTGAATTCAGCCCAGGACCCAGCAAAAAGCTGTTTAAATTCATACAAGCTCTTCCTAAGTTTGAGGACAGGGACGTAGAGGCATTTTTCATATCTTTTGAAAAAATAGCCAAACAAATGAAATGGCCAAAGGAAAGCTGTACACTGCTTATGCAAAGCAGGTTGATAGCCAGAGCTCATGAAGTTTGTGCCATGTTTCCTGATGAGGCTTCTGCAGATTATGCGATGGCAAAAAAGGCTATTCTCGTTGCAAATGAGTTAGTCCCTGAAGCTTACCGTCAGAAGTTTCGGAACTTATGGAGATTGGCTGGGCGGATGTATGTAGAATTTGAGAGTGAAGCAAATTAATTTTGACCATTGGATATGGGCATTAAAGATGGAAACTACATATGAAAACCTTAGAGACTTGATTCTCTTGGAAGAGTTTAAAAATGCGATTCTTTCAGTAGTGCGAACTCATGTAGATAACCTGAGAGTTTTGAAATCTAGGCAAGCAGCAGAAATTGCTTATGATTTCGAGCTTGTGAATAAGCCAAAACCTTTTATCCAGCACCCCCATAAACCCGAGAAGGATAGAAAGTGGGTAAGTGAAAGGAAGGCAAGTAACCGGGGACAAGAAGGAACAGCTGGGAATGCCCCTGGATTACCTCTTCAGGCCAAAAAGGAAGGTGCTGAGGGTATGGGTGAGGTTTGCAAGCCGAAGTGTTATCATTGCCACAAAATGGGTCATCTTCGTTCAGAATACTGGAAATTGCAAGGTAAACCCATAGGACTTGTTGGGGTATGCAAAGCTAATGCAGAGAAAGCAGCGGTGGCTGGCAGTACAGCCGACCAGGCTGTAGCTTTAACGGCAGCTGTAAAACCAGATACAAAAACTAAAGTGATTGTAGAGGTTAAGAATAAGATACATGAAAGATATAATGAATTTTTGTCAAAGGGGAAAGTAACTCCATATCCTTTAAGTGAGGCAGGAAAACCTATCATTATACTCAGGGATACAGGAGCAACCCAAACAATCTTGCTGAGGAAAGATATAATGTTTCCACCACAAAGCGCCTTGAATGCTAAAGTTTTAGTTAATGGTGGGGAGTATATACCCGTACCATTATATAAAGTATGCCTAGAGTGTGACCTAATATTTGGGATGGTAACTGTAGGAGTTGTCCACAGTTTGTCAGTAGAAGGAATTGATCTACTCCTAGGAAATTATTTGGCTGGATCAAAAATATCAGTTTCTCCTATAATTACAGAGGAACCAAGTGAAGTTAGAGAAAGGGAACAATTACAGAAACAAGTTCCAGGAATATTTCCTGCGTGCGTAGTCACCCATGCAATGGTGAAACAAGAGGTAAAAGTGGCACCACAAACAGATAGCCGAGTATCTGAAACCTTATTTGGGGATTTCGATAAGCTAAATGAAATGTTTAACAGATCTTCTATAATTGCAGCACAGCAACCTGATCCAGAGTTATACCGAATAGCACAGACAGCTCTGACAGAAGCTGAGGCACAAGGAGTTCCAGAAGGGTATTATATGGAAAAGGGGGTTTTGAGGAGAAATAGAGACCACCTCATAGACCTGCGGACGAAGACTGGACAGTTGTTGAACAGTTAGTGGTACCAGCTCAATATTGCCAGTGATTATTAAAGTTAGCACAGGACATTGCTTTTGCAGGACTATCTCAGCCTTTAATATATTCAACGATGGAGCATCCCACAACCCTCTGGGGAAGAGAATTCCAAAGATTCACAACCCTTTGAGTGAAGTAATTTTTCCTTATCTCAGTCCTAAATGATCAGACCCTTATCCTGAGACTGTGCCCTCATGTTTTAGATTTCCCGACCAACGGAAACAATCTCTTAGTGTCTACCCTATCCGACCCATTCAGAATCTTGTATGTTTCAATGAGATTGCTTCTCATTCTTCTAAACTCCAGAGAATATGGGCCCAATTTATTCAGCCATTTACTCAAGACTCATTAGCCAGTTATGGTTGCTTTTGATAAGCATACAGCTAAGTGCTGAACAAGCATGCCTGACTGCACTGCTTCTGAAAAGTGCACAAGAAATCAAAAACATAAAGTCATTGAGCACCATTTATCACAAGCCTGGATCTTGGCTTGTCAACTGAACAAGGTAATTGCCATCAATCCTGATTCATGCACCAGATGATGGTTTGCAGTCTGAAATTCATCCCAATACTCAGACTGGGGTTGCACTTTGCCTTCAGAGTTACTGTAGGGGAAACAGTTACTCCCCAGATGACTCTTCAATGGGAAAAAATAGGCAATAAATAGATATGAACATTAAAAACTTTTCTCCTGGTGACAGTTATGTGTTTCGGTCCAAAAATATACCACTAAGTCTAGAATTTTATCAGTTGCAAGACTTCCATCTGCCTTACTAAAAATAAAATCATTTTAATTTCAAATTCAACGGATTGATTCATTTCTTTTTGCAGCAGGAGAATTTTGACAAGATTTTTATGATATAAATGAACATCAACTAAGATTGAATAAAACTGACAGCAAAACCAATAACTTTAAAAACGTTTGTACATGATTTGACTCCCAATGTATTCTGGTGCAAATAATATTGTGTCTATTATCTTATATACAGGGTAAAAATGTGTGTGAAGCTTAATAAAAAAAATTATGTTACCAGCATGAAGCTCATACGTTTCTCTATAATGGTTGAGCTCAATTTAATATATAAACTTGTTTCTTCGCTCTCTTCACAACTGCAAACTAATTTTTTTTACATCTCCCCGGGAGTCACGCTGCAATATCATTCTACTGTGGTCTTTTTTTAAAGTTTACTTTTTTGAAATCAGTGTTCCTCAAGTTGAGGGATATTAGTGCTGGTGAAAAGGAATTATCCTAAATTTTTGGATCCCAGGGTCATCAATCCGTAATCTGAGGTCCGATATCGCAAAGGCTGAAAGCAGAGTTAAGCTTTTTTCACTCGACTGCAACAATATGCCTTAGCTCAGCATCAGCAGCATAGTCTTTTAGCTGAACAATGCAACATTTATATTTTACACCGTAGTCTGCCTAATGGCCTCTGAGTGAAACTTTCCATTTAGCACCAATTAATGTTGAACTAAGCCAGATTTTTGCTGTGCTCCTTTGCTTACTTGAACTAGACGAGACTGACCAAACTCACTTCACATTAACCAGCAGAGATTTGCATCTCGTCAGCCTGGGCTAGATTTGAAGTGATACCTCAGAGGCCAACATGCACTTTGACAGAGGGGATGGTATTTTGATTTTGGGCGATAGTGTAAAATGGGCGATATCAATTCAGCCGCACGTTATACACCTCTCTCAATTTTAATTTCCGTTGAATTCAGATCTGTGCTGATAGCCCAAAAGTAACTCATGCCTTTCTACCTGAATATTAATTTTATCCCACAGTATGAAGCTTACCCACTATTGATGTCAGTTGACTGATCAATAGTTACCTGATTGATGCCTTTTTCTCTTTTTGAACAGAGGTGTTGCGTTGGCAACCTGTCAGTCTTCTGGCATAGCATCCAAATCCAATGAAATGTTGTGTCCAGAGTCTCTCCTTGGTCACTATTGACTGTAATCTCTAGCCAGTGGATCTGATGGATTGTTTTTTCCCCCGTAATAGCCGAGTTAAACCTCACATTGTCAATCTTCTAATTGTGTTCCTCCGAGAAAAACAATTGAACCCATTTGCTTAAGAGCCATTGCCATCTGACCAGATATCTTGTAAGACACCTTCCCAGTTCTGAAAACAAAGAGGTGAAATGGTGATTTAATTGATAATGTTATATTACCAATTATATTTGCCCTCACAGACTTGTGAACTTTAATTAAAAACTATCAAATAAAAAACATAGAAAAGTTTGTTTTGTCACAGGTATTAGAGCAAAAATGTCCCCCTATAGCCAATACAGCTGTCATTTGGGGTGGGTGAAGGATGATTGTTCCCCAAACTGTCTTACATTAATTTCTTTTTGTATTCATTCATGGGATGTGGGTGTTGCTGGAGCATTTATTGCCTGTCTCTGATTGCCCCTTGAATTGAGTCGCCATTTAAGAGTCAACCACATTGCTGTGGGTCTGTAGGTCAGACCAGGTAAGGATGGCAATTTCCTTTCCTGAAGGACATTAGTGAACCAGTTGGGTTTTTATGACAATTGACAGTGGTTTCATGGCCACCATTAGGTTAATTGGCCATTATAAATTGCCCCTAATATAGGTAGGTGGTAGGGAAATATATAGGGACAGGTGGGGATGTGACAGGAATATGGGATTAGTGTAGGATTAGTATAAATGGGTGGTTAATGGTCGGCACAGACTCGGTGGGCCGAAGGGCCTGTTTCAGTGCTGTATAAACTAAACTAAACTTTTTGATCCCCCCAATTCCAGATTTGAATTGAATTCAAATTTCACCATCTGCCGTGGTGGGATTCAAACCCATGTCCTCAGAGCATTAGCCAGGGCCCTGGTTACTAGTCCAGTGACACTACCACTACCACTACCTCCCCTCTTATACTAATCAGTTCAGATCAAAATGAATTTAGTTTACCAACTCCCAATTAGGTTACCCTGAAACTATCTCGGAAGAAGCCAGAGCACACATCATGCACTAAGCATTATCTATTGATCTCAAATTACACCTTAAATTAAAGTTGGGTAGACGGATAGTTAATGGACATGCATCAATGTAATAAGATTTACAAAGCAATTGAGCAGCAAATCATTAATGGACAGACTTACTTAATTAACGAGTAGCAAATGTTACACAGGCAATTCAGAGTATCACTGTAAATCAGCACTAATGGATGCTGAGTATTAATTATAGTGGTGACCAGACTGATGTTATAAACTAGTGAGATTACTTTAATTTCTTAGATAGCAGACAAATTTAAACAGCCAGTGCATTAAATGCCTCAATTCTCCATGCAGTTTTAGCAATGTTCTGGCACAGAACATTGGCTGTTAGCCTCCTTCTGTGCCATAATTTTTTATGATTCTATGAACGTTCAGAGATTACACAACCTCATCCTCACAAGCAGTGTGGTTGAGTCAATCTCCCCTTCCCTGGGATGTTGGAATGTCGAGTCAACTTTGCGAATGTCTTTGCAACGGGGTTACCTGTCTCACTTGGATGTTTGGCTCCGACTGAACCCACCTTATACACATTTGACGAGATCTGAACTGTCTTCCCTCTCATCTTGACCTCAGATTACTCACAATTAAATAAAACTTTTGGCTCTGTCTGTAACAGGCTAGCTAGTATAGCTACCATTTAACTTTGAATCTCTGACACTCTGTCCTTAAAGGGATCTTGTACTCGTAAGGATTCCTCTTACAGTTCCTAGGTAAAAGTTCTTATAGAAAAAGAGACGGCTATTGGAAAACGCTTCCCTTTTTCATCTTGGAGATAGTTAACTGGGCTTAATTACAACTTCTTTAACTCATTCATATAAGCTTGGCTTTAACAGGAAGACAGGGATTCAGTTTAATATTTCATATGAAAGACAGCACCTCCAACAATGCTTCTTCCCCACAGTACCTCACTGAAGTTGTAGCCCAGTTTATATGCTCAAAGCCTAGAGCAGATCTTGAACTCACAAACTTCCAGCTTAGAGATGAGAGGACTACCAACTAACCAAGCCAAGCTGATAGCAACCTACAGATCCACCACTGATTGATATGTTCTAATCCTAAGGCTAACACGACAGCTATAATATAAAATAACATTTTGTAAAATAAGAAAGGGAATTCTACCTTTACAAGTAGATGGAGAAATGTAAATGTCAGTCAGGTAAATTTCTTATATATGATGAAAGTTTCTATTTATATTAAGAACCTGTGTATTATTGTTTTCATATTTAATTGTTCCCCTTTTTATCATCTCTTCAGAACACGATTTTCCAATATTTTCCTTCAGGTTAAATAATGAACAATTGGGATTCACACTGTTATCAATCTCTAAAGTTACATGCCTCTATAAGAATACATATCAGATACCTCCTGTCCAGGCTGAAAGCCTAAGTTTCTCCAGTCTTTATTCATAAATCAGATCTTTTACACTCAGTAGTGAGAGTGTGACATGATCAGAGGACTGTCTAGTTTGATCATGACTTCCTTTGAGTTCTATCTGACGATTTTTAGACTATGTAGTTCAATATTCTGTTAACTTAGTTGATTGCTGCTCTGTACTGGTTGGACACTAAGAGTACCAAGTCTACTATGGCTCCTTGTCTCTTTCAATGTCATTATTAACTACTTCAACCCCATTCATGAACAATGTGTGTTGATCATTCTTCATTCCTATGAGATTGAAGAAACTCAAGTGCGAAAGACACAGAGATCTCAAAGTTCTCAGCATTATAATGATGGGAGAGGAGTGAAGGGTTAGTGACGGCGATGTCACAATCAGAGAGGGGATCCTGGGGTGCAATGGCCCAGATTAGTTTTGTGGGGACTGGAGAAAGAAGCACTCCTGCTTCTCCTGCCCCCAGAAGACACAGAAAAAGAATCAACCTTATTTTGGCTGTGCCTCTTTCCCTCTATCACCCTTGGGAATGATTAGAGTGTACACAGCACATAGAACCATAGAACATTCCGGCACAGAAGGAGGCCATTCAGCCCATCATGTCCACGCTGAATGCTCTGACTATTTTCCTAAAATAACCTAAAATAGTGATCAGGATCCTAGAACCCGGATTTGCATATTGAAATTGGCCTATTACCTGAAACGGGCTTCGGGCATCCAGCAATAGGCCCCTTTCTAAATGGCACCAGCAGCATCATTAGCATTAACAGTGGTGGTAAGGCTACCAATCCCATTTTGAGCGTGCTATTGCCCTCCTAACACATTGTTCTCGAAACAAGTTAAAATCAATCCCTATGACTACAGCATGAAGTGGACTGAAAAAGTGTGAAAAGACAATGTATTGCCTGTCAGTCACTTTTAATTACATTATCCCAATGAACATTTACACCTATGCTGACCTTAAAGCATGTTAAAAATAAAATCTTATTGCAGAAGAACGGATCTATTGTTACAGATGAGCTACAGGAAAACTGCAATCTAAATTTCAGCTGTCGCCTATTTAATGCCACATCATTTTTATACAGTTCTTTCTGTGATAATAATTGAAAGTACATAGGGGTTCTGCTCTGTTCCAGAACCTCTTTGGATTACAATATTGGCTACAGTTGGAAAGAAATGAGATACCGACAGTTAATAATTGGTTTTTCAAGCAACACTGCCTTGCAACGTCAGCTATTTATAGACAGATGTTTAATGGTGTGCTACTATTTGGTATCAGATTAACTGAGTTACGTAATCTGCCCAATTACACTTATCCTGTTTTTCAATTGATTATGCATTGGATATTTCAAACGTTTATAATCTTTGCATGGTAAGAGTCAATTCCATGATTCCAGTATCCCAGTTGGGGAGCTTGATTTTAGTGCAAAGTGAAATTGAGTGGTTTCTATCGGGTGACCAACTACAATGGCCAGTTTTACAGCTGGGTGGCAAGTTGAAAATGTACCTCATGAAAGTCAAAACACAAGATGAATATTTTCTAAAATTATATCCTTGTTGAAGCGAAAATCACAAATACTTTGTACAGTCGTAATTGTACATTAAAAAGTGTGGAAGATTTTAAGGTTATTGTGACAAAGGTACTAATAAAGTTAAAGGGGACTGAAAAAAATGCCCTGGGCTTGATGCAAATTATCCAGGGTGTTGAGATAAGCCGGAGCTGAGCTTGATGAGGCGCTGGCTAATGGAAGAGAATGGCTGGGCACTGATGAAGAACCACAGGATTGGTAACATCCAAATGTTTCTTATTAAGCTTAAAATCGTGAAATCCATCTTAGCTTATCGGGCTGGATATAAACTGGGTTAAAGGAGAGGTATAACTGAGTGTCATCAGTGTATATGATAAAACTGACCACGTGCCTGTAGCGTCTATTGCCAAAAGACAGCATGCAGATAAGGAAGAGGTGGGGCAGTGGGGGTGTGGGGGGGGGGGGGAATGGATCCTCAGGGATCTTTAAAGGTGACTGTGCACTGAAGAGAAGAGAAGGCATTACTGAACGCACAGTCTACATTTAGATATAGGAATGGAACCATGCAAGGAAAATGAAGGACAGAGGAGAAACATTGGAGGAGGATGGTGTGGTCAATTGTATGCAAAGCTTAAGGAAGAGGTTGAAAATAATTTAGAATGATCACAGTCTTAAAGAATATTACCTGGGGCTTTGGTTAGGGCCATTTTGGTGTTTTGAAAGGGCAGATGCTGTAAGAGTGACTGAAACAGTGTTTTGAGAGAGATGGGCATGGAGCTAGGAAGTGATGACACAGGCTTTTAAAGAGGGATAGAAAGTTGGAGATGGGTCAGTTATGGAGAGGACGTGTGAGTCAAGGGTGGATTTTTTGAAAAGGGGTTAATTATGGCAGTTATGAAAGGAAAAAAGATGGTGACTGAGGATGGAGGACCATTCATAATGTCAGCTAGCACTGAGACCAAGAATGAGGTAAGTATTCAGGAGTTGAGTGAGAAGGAAGTCAAGGGAGGATGAGATGAGCTTTGTGGATGAGCCGAACTTACTCAGGACAGGGATGCTAATGAGGAAAAACTGTTGAAAGGCAATTTGTGATTACTTTGAGATCAGACCAAGTGGGAGACTGGGAAGAGGTTGGCAATTGGGAAGGAGGTGATGCAATGGAGGTGCCAGCACAGATTGACTTGATCTCAAATACAAAGAAATTCTCGAGCTTCTTGCATTTGGTTTTAGAGGTGAGTGTGAAGGGGGTAGGGACAATGAATTAAGGAGGTGGTTGTGGGAAAAAGGAGCCTAGAAATAATGTTGTCTTTGAGGATCATTCTGTATTAGTAAGAGGTTTTGCTGAGGAATGTAATGCATGGTAATGCTTAACAACTTCAAGCCAGATCTGGCAATTAACAACCAGGCCAGTAGTGAACCAAGTACATTTTTGTTTGTGCCCCTATGATTTGAGAGACCAAAGATGAGAGCTACACCAGGGGGAATGATAGGAATGGGACACTGTGCTTGAGCAACTATACAGGAAACAGAAGAAGTGTGTGGTTGTGGATATCAGCTGAAGGTAGAATCGGCCTTGGCTAAGGCATTCTCCATTATGAAATGGACTGTTAAGGTTCATAGGGGCTAATTGCATCAGGTACCCCCGGGAGAGATTCAACATCTTCTTCAGGAGAGGAGGAGAAGGAAGAAAACTGGAAAGAAGAAAGGTTTCTCAACTTTTTTGTTAGTAGTGTACATAATCCAAAGGCTAATGATTTTAAAAACTGAGGCTTTGAAAATGATCTTTAAACATTTTCATGTTGATAAGAATGTAAATGGTGTACTCAGAGCAGATGTTCATATGAGTGGGCTTAACTCTATTAGACATAATTGCATTTGAATTAAAATGAAGGTCCTTGGTTCTGGATATTGTTTTTCTGAAGGTTTTTTCTTGCATGTTCCGTATAAACCTCAAATGAGAAACAGGAAAGGTTTCAAAAACATGTTGTTTTCAATCCAAATCAGTCATCATTAATGCCATGTGTCAAGCTGTTATTTCAGGCAGTCTATTGAGTATGCAAAGTTCCAGGTAATGAAACATAATACCTTTGTTAATGTTCTGTTTAATAGGGATTAGTCATAGGCTTCAGTACAAGTTTTAAGCCACTATAAAAAGAGCCCAGAATAAGAAATTCCAAAGGCTGTGATTAAAAGTTGAAAGTGTATCCTTATTAGTTTTAGTGATTGTATCAAGTTTTTATCCAAAAAATGGGCACATCTTATAATGTCAGTCACTGTTTCATACAGCTCAAATCTAGAGTGGAGGTGAAGCAGTAATAGGAAAATTTGAGTACACTGTATGTGATTTTCTGACCATTCATCTGCATAGTTGAAAAATGGGGTGTATCATGTGTCCAAATTGCTGTTATGTATTTTGAGCAGATGAGACTCCACACCACCCCTGAGCAGATAAGTGAGAACTGTGCACAATGCATTCCAATTATAACTAGGAGCATAATGCTGGGTGCTGATTTTTCATGACAGTCATGTTTGATTAAAGTTCAGACCCATTTAACTGCACCATGTTGAATTTAGAGATACTGAAGGAACAGTAATGGTGACTCACTATACTTATCTTTTGTTTGCAAATCCTCCACCTGCACTTGCACCACCTACAATGCTACACATACTACAATGCTATACAATGAGTTTGCTCTCTTAATAACACTGCCGCAAAGCAGATGTATGATGGTAAAAAGCTGTAAGTTTATTAATAAAGCACATGTACCGCGTATTTGGTGTAGCTGGGATGATGCAGATAACTGATTTTTCTCTGCAGAATTCTACCATTAGCAGTTTGACAAAGTTTTATCTATTAACTGCAACCTACGCCTCTTCAACATTGCTGTACAAAATGAGGTTAACCGTCATTTGCTTTAAGTGTGAAAATGCATCAGGCAGGATTGTATTGTTAGCCCATTAACTAAATAGTCCAAGCTTCTTTTGGTTAGCTGCAATATGGCCTTTTATGTAGTGCATCTGGTGGTCATGTAACTGGCTTAAATACTATTCACCTAGCTTTAGAATCTCTACGTCTCTCAAGAAAACTGCAGGGAGACATGATCCTGTGCTTTAAAGTGCTGAGGGGTTTGAATAATATAAATGCTTTTATATTGGCTTGGAATGTGAATGCAGGATGACAAGATATGAATGTCAAATTAGCCTCAAGCAAGATTTGACTTTAGAAGGACAATTTCCAGTACAGAGTAGTGGATATGCAAAGTTAATGTTGTATCAATAACATCTTTAAAACGAGCTGATTGTTATCCAAGGCCTGTGTTTCTACAAGAGTTCTGTTGGCGGATTATGCAGATTGAGATGAAGCTCTCTTGGCCCAGGACATTATTAGTTCCTTTGTCTGAAAGTTATGAACTCACACAACAATAGCCCCAGAGTAATGCATGTCTTTTGGCATATGTGGTAAAGCTTTGTATGCATATTCTAGAGTCAGACCCACTCTATTACCTGAGTCTAATAAAGGAGATTGACAATCACCTGGATGAAGAGGACTGGTCCATTCCTCTACAACCTCTTGGGAATATTAAACAATGGATTTTTTTTTTTTTATTTCCAAAATATACTTCATTCATAAACATCTGTAAAAATTACATTGCCAAACAGTTTCCAAACAGCACCAAAAAATACAAACATTGCAAGGGAGATCAGTTTCCTTCAATACTGTCATGAGTTTCTTCCCAACCCTTCCGTTTCACAATTGTCATGTCAATTACAGTTTTACATTTACAGCAATTGAGAATATTAACGATACAGTTCGAGGGGTTTCCCATGGATCCAGCCCCTCAGTCCAGCTTGGTGGGGGAACCTTACACTGTGGTCTTTCCCCATTGAGCCTTTGCTGCGGCTGCCCCAAGCTTTAGTGCGTCCCTCAGCACGTAGTCCTGGACCTTGGAATGTGCCAGTCTGCAACATTCGGTGGTGGACAACTCTTTGCGCTGGAAGACCAGCAAGTTTCGGGCAGACCAAAGGGCGTCTTTCACCGAATTGATAGTCCTCCAGCAGCAGTTGATGTTTGTCTCGGTGTGCGTCCCTGGGAACAGCCCGTAGAGCACAGACTCCTGTGTTACAGAGCTGCTTGGGATGAACCTTGACAAAAACCACTGCATCTCTTTCCACAACAAAAACAAGAAATGCTGGATTCACTCAGCAGGTCTGGCAGCATCTGTGGAAAGAGAAGCAGAGTTAACGTTTCGGGTCAGTGACCCTTCTTCGGAACTGACAAATATTAGAAAAGTCACAGATTATAAACAAGTGAGGTGGGAGTTGGGCAAGAGATAACAAAGGAGAAGGTGCAGATTGGACCAGGCCACATAGCTGACCAAAAGGTCACGGAGCAAAGGCAAACAATATGTTAATGGTGTGTTGAAAGACAAAGCATTAGTACAGATTAGGTGTGAATATACTGAATATTGAACATCAGCAAGTGCAAACCTGAAGAAAAACAACCTGAAAAAAACAGTGGGTAAGCAAACTGAACAAACTAAGATGAAATGAAATAAATGCAAAAAAAGATTGTAAAAAATGTAAAAAGGAATGCAAAAAAAAAGGAAGAAAAAATAACTAAAAATGACTAAAAATGAAAGTAAAGTGGGGGGCTGTCATGCTCTGAAATTATTGAACTCAATGTTCAGTCCGGCAGGCTGTAGTGTGCCTAATCGGTAGATGAGATGCTGTTCCTCGAGCTTGCGTTGATGTTCACTGGAACACTGCAGCAATCCCAGGACAGAGATGTGAGCATGAGAGCAGGGGGGAGTGTTGAAATGGCAAGCAACCGGAAGCTCAGGGTCCTGCTTGCGGACTGAGCGGAGATGTTCCGCAAAGCGGTCACCCAGTCTGCGCTTGGTCTCCCCAATGTAGAGGAGACCACACTGTGAGCAGCGAATACAGTATACTACATTGAAAGAAGTACAAGTAAATCGCTGCTTCACCTGAAAGGAGTGTTTGGGGCCTGGGATAGTGAGGAGAGAGGAGGTAAATGGGCAGGTATTACACCTCCTGCGATTGCAAGGGAAGGTGCCCTGGGACGGGGACGAGGTGGTGGGGGTAATGGAGGAGTGGACCAGGGTGTCGCGGAGGGAACGATCCCTTCGGAATGCTGACAGGGGAAGGGAGGGGAAGATGCGACTGGTAGTGGCATCACGCTGGAGGTGGCGAAAATGGCGGAGGATGATCCTTTGGATATGGAGGCTGGTGGGATGAAAAGTGAGGACAAGGGGAACCCTGTCACGGTTCTGGGAGGGAGGGGAAGGGGTGAGGGTAGAGGTGCGGGGAATGGGTCGGACACGGTTGAGGGCCCTGTCAACCACAGTGGGGGGAAATCCTCGGTTGAGGAAAAAGGAGGTCATATTAGAAGCACCGTCATGGAAGGTGGCATCATCAGAGCAGATGCGTCGGAGACGGAGAAACTGGGAGAATGGAATGGAGTCCTTACAGGAGGTAGGGTGTGAAGAAGTGTAGTCGAGGTAGCTGTGGGAGTCAGTGGGCTTATAATGGATATTGGTAGACAACCTATCCCCAGAGATGGAGACAGAGAAGTCGAGGAAGGGAAGGGAAGTGTCAGAGATGGACCATGTAAAGGTGAGAGAAGGGTGGAAATTGGAAGCAAAGTTGATAAAGTTTTCTAGTTCGGGGCGGGAGCAGGAAACGGCACCGATACAGTCATCAATGTACCGGAAAAAGAGTTGGGGGAGGGGGCCTGAGTAGGACTGGAACAAAGAATGCTCGACATATCCCACAAAAAGACAGGCATAACTAGGACCCATGCGGGTACCCATAGCGACACCTTTTACTTGAAGGAAGTGCGTGGAGTTGAAGGAGAAGTTGTTCAATGTGAGAACAAGTTCAGCCAGACGGAGGAGGGTGGTGGTGGATGGGGACTGGTTGGGCCTCTGTTCCAGGAAGAAGCGGAGAGCCCTCAAACCATCCTGGTGGGGGATGGAGGTGTAGAGCGATTGGACGTCCATAGTGAAGAGGAGGCGGTTGGGACCAGGAAACTGGAAATTGTCAAAATGACGTAGGGCGTCAGAAGAGTCACGGATGTAGGTGGGAAGAGACTGGACCAGCGGAGAAAAGATAGAGTCTAGATAGGAAGAAATGAGTTCAGTTGGGCAGGAGCAGGCTGACACAATGGGTCTGCCGGGACAGTCCCGTTTGTGGATTTTGGGAAGGAGGTAGAAGCGGGCTGTCCGGGGTTGCGGGACTATGAGGTTGGAAGCTGTAGAGGGAAGATCTCCAGAGGAGATGAGGTCAGTGACAGTCCTTTGGACGGTGGCTTGATGTTCGGTGGTGGGGTCATGGTCCAGAGGGAGGTAGGAAGAGGTGTCTGTGAGTTGGCGTTGAGCTTCTGCAAGGTAGAGGTCGGTACGCCATACAACAACAGCACCACCCTTGTC
This sequence comes from Heterodontus francisci, assembly GCF_036365525.1. Taxonomy (NCBI): domain Eukaryota; kingdom Metazoa; phylum Chordata; class Chondrichthyes; order Heterodontiformes; family Heterodontidae; genus Heterodontus; species Heterodontus francisci. The sequence continues at coordinate 33,279,409 of NC_090379.1, forward strand.
TGCAGGTTTGATGACCATGTCGGGGTTAGACCTGAGAGAACGGAGTGCCTCAAGTTCAGAGGGGGACAGGTTAGAGTGAGTGAGGGGGGCAGAGAAATTGAGACGACCAATGTCTCGCCGACAGTTTTCAATGAAGAGATCAAGAGCGGGTAAGAGGCCAGGGTGAGGGGTCCAGGTAGAGGGAGAATGCTGGAGGCGGGTGAATGGGTCTGCTGGTCGGGGGGAGGACTCCTGGTCGAAGAAGTGAGCCCGGAGGCGGAGGCGACGGAAGAAGAGCTCAACGTCATGCCGAGCGCGAAATTCATTGAGGTGGGGGCGTAAGGGGATAAAACTGAGACCTTTGCTGAGTACAGAACGCTCAGCATCAGAGAGGGGGAGGTCAGAGGGTATAGTGAATACACGGCAAGGGGTCAGATCAGAAGGGGTGGGGTCAGAGGGAAGTGAAGCGGAAGGAGGATCTGGAGGGGCATTAGTCCCCATCAGCTGCTGGAGCTTGCGTTCCTTAACACCTGAAAGGAAGAAAAAAAGTTTTTTGTTAATGCGTCGGATGAGACGTAAGATGAGATGAAACTGCGGAGTAGAACAGATTTGAGATAAGGTGAGACGGTGCTGCTGGAGAGAGAGGTCCAGTGTGTGCATATGGCGGCGCATAGCACTGAGTGTGGATCTCAGGATGCGGCGAGAGTAGCAGTCCGAGGAACGTTGTATTTCTCGGAGATACCTGTGATCCTGGGTGGTTTCAAAGCATGATGGGTGAAACTGCTGTTGGAATCCACGTGGAATCAGTCGGAGCCGGAGACAGTCACTGAGGAAGGAGATGTGGCTGTGAAAACGAGTTTTGGTAGATACCTTATCAAACACCAGGAGGGAAATAGAAAGCAATGAAGGTGAACAAGGTAAAAGAGACAAACGAAAATCCCGTCGGAGAGAAGAGCAGAACTTCTTCAAGGTAGGCATTCCTGGAAGAGAAGTGGCAGTGAATTAAACACTAAAATAAAAGCAAAATACTGCGGATGCTGGAAATCTGAAACAAAAACAAGAAATGCTGGATTCACTCAGCAGGTCTGGCAGCATCTGTGGAAAGAGAAGCAGAGTTAACGTTTCGGGTCAGTGACCCTTCTTCGGAACTGACAAATATTAGAAAAGTCACAGATTATAAACAAGTGAGGTGGGAGTTGGGCAAGAGATAACAAAGGAGAAGGTGCAGATTGGACCAGGCCACATAGCTGACCAAAAGGTCACGGAGCAAAGGCAAACAATATGTTAATGGTGTGTTGAAAGACAAAGCATTAGTACAGATTAGGTGTGAATATACTGAATATTGAACATCAGCAAGTGCAAACCTGAAGAAAAACAACCTGAAAAAAACAGTGGGTAAGCAAACTGAACAAACTAAGATGAAATGAAATAAATGCAAAAAAAGGATTGTAAAAAATGTAAAAAGGAATGCAAAAAAAAAGGAAGAAAAAATAACTAAAAATGACTAAAAATGAAAGTAAAGTGGGGGGCTGTCATGCTCTGAAATTATTGAACTCAATGTTCAGTCCGGCAGGCTGTAGTGTGCCTAATCGGTAGATGAGATGCTGTTCCTCGAGCTTGCGTTGATGTTCACTGGAACACTGCAGCAATCCCAGGACAGAGATGTGAGCATGAGAGCAGGGGGGAGTGTTGAAATGGCAAGCAACCGGAAGCTCAGGGTCCTGCTTGCGGACTGAGCGGAGATGTTCCGCAAAGCGGTCACCCAGTCTGCGCTTGGTCTCCCCAATGTAGAGGAGACCACACTGTGAGCAGCGAATACAGTATACTACATCTCTTTCCACACCTGCTTTGCAAAGGCACATTCCAGGAGGAGGTGGGCGACCGTCTCTTCCCCACCACAGCCAACGCGGGGGCACTGTGCGGAGGGGGCGAGACTTCGGGTGTGCATGAAGGATCTGACGGGGAGGGCCCTTCTCACCACCAGCCAAGCTACGTCTTGGTGCTTGTTTGAAAGTTCTGGTGATGAGGCATTCCGCCAAATGACTTTGACGGTCTGCTCGGGGAACCATCCGACAGGATCCACCGTTTCCTTTTCCCGTAGGGCCTTGAGGACATTCCGTGCAGACCACTGCCTGATGGACCGGTGGTCAAAGGTGTTTTCCCGCAGAAATTGCTCCACGAAGGATAGGTGGTACGGCACCGCCCAATTGCACGGAGCGTTCCGCGGCAATGTGACCAGGCCCATCCTTCGCAACACCGGGGACAGATAGAACCTCAGCACATAGTGACACTTGGAGTTTGCGTACTGGGGATCTACACACAGCTTGATGCAGCCGCACACGAAGGTGGTCATCAGGATGAGGCCCACGTTGGGTACATTTTTCCCGCCCTTGTCCAGAGATTTGAACATCGTGTCCCTCCGGACCCGGTCCATTTTAGATCCCCAGACGAAGCGGAAAATGGCTCGGGTGACTGCCACAGCGCAGGAGTGGGGTATGGGCCAGACCTGCGCCACGTACAGCAACAACGTGAGCGCCTCGCACCTGATGACCAGGTTCTTACCCACAATGGAGAGAGATCGCTGCCCCCACATGCCCAACTTTTGTCGTACCTTGGCTACTCGCTCCTCCCATGTTTTGGTGCACGCCCCGGCCCTTCCGAACCATATCCCCAGCACCTTCAGGTAATCTGACCTGACGGTGAAGGGGACAAAGGATCGGTCAGCCCAGTTGCCAAAGAACATGGCCTCGCTCTTGCCGTGGTTAACTTTGGCTCCCGAGGCCAGTTCGAACTGGTCGCAGATGCTCATCAGTCTGCGCACGGACAGCGGATCCGAGCAGAAAACGGCGACGTCATCCATGTACAGGGAGGTTTTGACCTGAGTGCCTCCGCTGCCTGGGATTGTCACCCCTCCTATGCTCGCATCCTTCCTAATAGACTCAGCAAAGGGTTCAATACAGCAAACAAACAAGACCGGGGACAGAGGACAGCCCTGTCTGACTCCAGATTTGATCGGGAAACTTTCCGATTCCCACCCGTTGATTGAGACTGCGCTACTGATGTTTGTGTAGAGCAGTTGGATCCAATTGCAGATTCCCTCCCCAAACCCCATTTTGGAAAGCACGTCCATCATGTAGGTGTGCGATATCCTGTCAAAAGCCTTCTCCTGGTCCAGACTGATGAGGCAGGTGTCCACCCTCCTGTCCCATACGTAGGCGATCGTATCCCTGAGTAGCGCGAGACTATCAGAGATCTTCCTGCCGGGTACAGTACAGGTCTGATCGGGGTGAATCACCAACTCCAGAACAGACTTGACTCGACTGGCTATGACTTTGGACAGAATCTTGTAATCAACATTAAGCAGTGAGATGGGCCGCCAATTTCTGATTTCTGCCCTCTCCCCCTTCTGCTTGTAAATGAGGGTGATGATGCCTTTTCTCATGGATTCTGACATGCTGCCGGCCAGGAGCATACTCTCGTATACTTCCAGCAGGTCCGGGCCGACCCAGTCCCACAGGGCCGAGTACAACTCGACCGGTAAGCCGTCGCTCCCGGGAGTTTTACTCGTCTCGAAAGACTCGACGGCCTTTGTCACCTCGTCCAGAATTAGCGGCTTGTCCAGTCTCTCCCTCCTGCTGTCATCTAAGACCTCTGTGATAGATGACAGGAAGGACTGGGAGGCTCTGCTGTCTGTGGGCTTCGCGTCATACAGCCCAGCATAAAAGGATTTGCTGATCCTTAGTATGTCGGACTGCGAAGACGTTACCGAGCCATCTTCTTCCTTCAGGCTGCTGATAACAGAGCTCTCTCTGTGTACCTTTTGGAAGAAGTAACGTGAGCACGTCTCATCCTGCTCGATGGAGCGGACTCTGGACCGGAAGATGATCTTGGAGGCCTCCTTGGCAAAGAGCGAGGCCTGCTGGCTCTTCACTTCTTGGAGGTCCTCCTTGACCTCGACCCCCATTGACTGCAACTGGAGTAGATTTTGCATAATTTTCTGGAGTCGGGACACTTCCCTCTGTCTCTCTCTCGCCTTCTGAACACCTTTGTGGATGAAGAACCTCTTGATGTTCTCCTTAATCGCTTCCCACCAGTGAACTGGAGACTCAAAGAGGGGTTTCACGGTCCTCCAACCTTTGTAATCCCTTTTGAGTTCCTCAACGTTCTCTGGGGTCAGCAGTGTCGCATTGAGCTTCCACGTCCCTCTGCCAACCCGCTGGTCGTCCTGTAAGTGACAGTCGGCCAGTAAGAGGCAGTGGTCGGAGAAGAACACCGGCTTGACGTCGGTGGATCCGACCGTGACAGCACGGGACACAAACAGGAAGTCAATCCTGGAACGGGCAGACCCGTCCGATCTTGACCATGTGTATCTGCGCTGCGCTCCGTCTGCAGGTTTGCTGAAGACGTCGTGCAGTTTGGCATCTTTAACTGTTTCTATGATGAATCTGGACGTAGCGTCCAGTTTGCTGTCGTCACTGCCGGATCGTCCAGCCGCATCGATGATGCAGTTGAAGTCACCGCCTAGGATGACCGGCCTGGACGTCGCCAGCAGCAGTGGGAGCTGCTGGAAGACGGTCAGCCGCTCGCTGCGTTGTACCGGGGCGTACACGTTGATCAACCGGAGCGGAGCGTTGTTGTACATCACGTCTGCTACGAGGAGGCGACCGCCCACCACCTCCTTAACTTCGGAGATGGTGAAGTTACCTCCCCGCAGCAGAATACCCAGGCCGGAGGAACGGCAGTCATTACCCCCCGACCAGATCGATGGCCCGTGGGACCACCATCGCGACCACTGCCTGTAGGTGCTGAGGTGTGGTATTCCACACTCCTGCAGAAACAGTAGGTCAGCTTTGACCTTGGCCAGGTAATCCAAGGTTGAAACACATCGCGTAGTAGATTTAATGCTACGCACATTAATGGAAGCAATTCTTACACCCATTTTTTACTAAAAATTAGTTGTTGCTTCCCATACCATTTGTCCTCGCTAGTCCCAGTCCTTCGGGATGTTCCTGCATACCCATCGTGTGCGCAAGCAGTTTCACGTTGGTTGAGCTCAGAAACCCCTCCTGAGTTTTCATGCAGGGCTTGTGCCGCTCGGGTGACATCGGGGGGGTCTTGTAGGCAGAGAGCATTGGGTTGTCCTCAGCTGCTTCCATCTGTTCCTCCTCGAAAACGTCACAGCTCCTGGTCTCCCGGAGCTCAGGTGCGCCAGACGTGTCTTTGCTCCCGGTGTCCCGGAGCTGATATGTGTTGGCCACGTCGTTACGTGTGGGGCATTGGGGTTGGGGCACGCCGGGCCCATCACAGCTTCCAGTGCCCGGGGCCTGGGATGCTTTATCATCCATCTCGGAGTTCTGCCGCCTCTTTTGAAGGGGCTGTCGTTCCAGCATTTCCCCGTCCAGTGAAGAGGAGTTGTTGCAGTCTGATTCAGAAGAGAGCCTCCTCTTGCCACTGGTTTGGGTGGTGGCTTTGGGATGTTTTTTCTTTGTGGTTTTCTTCTGGACCACTTGCCACTGACCTGTTTGTCCATCTGCTGCCTCCTCCTCCATTGATTCTGTCTGTGGAGGAGGGGTTTCCGGGCGCTGGGTAGGTGCTGGGTCGTTGGTTTCAGCTGCCTCCCCTTCCTTCTCAGGTTGAAGTTCCTCACTGCGAAGAAGGTTGCTGGTCTCCGTTCGAACAGCGGACGCCTTCGTCGAACCTTCTCCCGGCCTTTTCTTGGACCTTGCCGCCTGAGCATAGCTGAGGCAACGTTTGGGGCAGGTCTTGTAGAGATGGCCTGCCGCACCGCACAAGTTGCAACACTTAGTCTGCTTACAGTCCTTGGTCTGATGGCCTTCCTCCTTGCAGTTCTTGCAAACAACCGTGCTGCAGTTGGCTGCCATGTGACCAGATTTGCCACAGGTGCGGCAAACTCTGGGCTGCCCAGCGTAGACCAAGAAGCCTCGACTTCCCCCGATAGCGAAGCTGGAGGGAGGGTGGATGATGGCTCCACTGGAATCTACCTTCAAGGTCACCTTGACCTGCCGCTTGCTGGTCCAGATCCCAAAGGGGTCCTTGACATCAGTGCTGCTGCCGGCCACCTCGACGTACCTGGCGAGAAAGGTGAGTACATCCACCACCGGAACATGGGGGTTGTTGAGGTGAATCGTCACCACCCGGTCCCGTTGTGACGGAAGCGTGAAGAGTGGCTCCGCTGTGAGGATCGACAGTGGCGCCCCGTCCCCTTTCTCCTTGAACGCCTTCAGGAACTTGATGCATCCCGCCACGTTCCGGAACGTCACGTCGAAGTATCCACTGCTGGGGAAATCCTGCAGGCAGAAGACGTCCGTCGCTTGAAATCCGCAGCAATCGAAGAGAATTTTCTTGATGAAGAAGGTGCGATCGACCGGTGCATCTCCTTCCTTGTCCTTCACGACCACCTGAACGGTGTTGCGCACTCCCTGGCCCGAAGCTCGAAAATTGGTTATAGCCATTTTACTCAAAGCTTCCCCAGGATCAAAAGGCAATGATCATGGTCTCTTCTCAATCAAATAAGCACTGATAAGAACAGATACTACACTTGATCTTAGCCAAAAGGCCGAGAAGCGATCAAACAATGGATATCATTGTTAAGGTCATCCAATTTTGTGGTCCTTCTCTATTAGGTGTGTTATTTGGGCTTGCATTGCTGTAATCTTCTCATCACCTTCAAGGACACAGGGCTGAATTTTGTGCTCTCATCTAAGGCGGGCTCGTTGGCGTGGGGGGATGGAGAATTGCCGCAGAGTTGTCCACCCCAAAACCCGGCGCCGTGCTGCAGTGTTCCGCTGAAATAGAGATCAGGAAGTACCGTGGCAGTACTGACGCCCCGACACGATGGCATCATAATCTAAATGCCCGAAATGCTGTTTTGCATTCATTTGAATGTAGTTATCTGTGATCCAATGAATGTCCCGCAATTTTGTGGGTGATGTGCAGCAATCCTGGAAAATGGGATTAGAATAGTGCTCGATTACCGGTACAGACACGATGTGTCGAAGGGCCTGTTTCTATGCTGTATAACTCTATGACTCTAATCATGTGCCTTCAGTTTTGCGACCCTGAAAAGCTGATGGCATTGAGGCAAGAAACTTTGGTGCCACGAAAGGGAAGGTAACTGACCATAGTAGCATAGGGAAAGTCGGGGGGGTGGGTGGGTGATGGTGTGGGGAGGTACAGTGGCCATTGCTGCTATGCTGGGTGTCCAAGGAGATTCTGTGTACTGGGGGAGCTCTGTAAGGGGAATTTATGAATGGGTGGAGCTCGGAAAGGGAGTTCTGTGAATGGGGATGCTCTGCAAGCGTATAGGTTGTGTATGTCGGGGGGCCATCAAAGGGTATCATAAATTATGTTGTTATGTATGTGATATCTCACACAGCCTGAAAAGATGATAAACCAATGTTAACCTTTACTCTTGAACTACATCAGGCATTCAGATCAGCTAAGATTTACAGGCTCATCTCTGCATCAGAAGGGAGCCGAAGGGCGCAGGGCACCTCTCATGGGTCTCATTTACACTATGTTTCTGGATCCTCTTGGTATGTTGAGGCGCTTCTGATGGATGCAGTCCCAAGAGGCAGCTGCGGTTCAGCGTGAAGCTCCAAAACGCAAACATTAGCAGCCGACAAAGCCAAGAAGGGCCCAAGTCCGCCAGAGAGTCTACAGGACTCACATAACCTACCGGCAGATGTCTGAGCGACAGTGTCAGCGAAGGCTATGGCTGTCCAGGGAGGCCTATGTGGCCTTCTGCAGGACAATTTGTGACCAATGGGATTTGGTGGTCACTCTATGCCTGTGGCCCTAAAGATAATCGTGGCGCTCAACTTTTATGCATCAGGATCTTTCCAAGGACTCACCAGGGATATGTGTGGGATTTCCTAGGCCGCAGTTCACTGCTGCATCAAGGAGGTGACCAATGCCCTGTTCAAGAGGGCTGGCGATTATGTGCGTTACCAGACAGATCCTGACATTCAGGCAGAGAGAGCCGTCGGTATTGGTGCAATAGCTGAATTCCCACAGGTGCATGGTGTAATTGATTGCACACATGTGACCATCGAGGCTCCCACAGACCAATCAGCCGCCTTCATCAACAGGAAGGGCTTCCATTCAATCAACATTCAACTGGTCTGCGACTGCCAAAAGCGTTTCCTGCAGGTGTGTGATGTTCTCAAGGCTGGAGTGAGGTTTAGCCAAGTTTGGTAAGAAATATGAAGCAAAGACTGAGACAGAGGCAGCTTGCTGTTCAACATAATGGCGTCTTCTTTATTTTGTTTTACTTTCACTTTCAGCTCCCTCTGCTGGCTCATCTGTGCATGGTAGCCTCAAGTGAACAATATGTACAATGCAATTCTCAAAACACTACAGTGTGTGCCAGCTTCCCGGGAAGCCACCATGACGCCTACATATTTTGACAGTCCCAGGTGTCACAGCTTTTCACTCCCCCTGCTCACTTTCAGGGGTGGATTCTCAGGGACAAGGGCTACCCATTGAAGACATGGCTTCTGACGCCCGAGAGGAGCCCTTGAAATGCTGCGGAGGAGAGGTGCAATGTTTCCCACGGACCCACCCGAGCGATCATTGAGCAGCCATTGGGATGCTGAAGATGAAATTCCTGCCTTGATTGATCTGGTGGAGCCCTGCAGTATTCCCAGTGGGGGTTTTGTGTACAGTGATGGTCTGCTGCACTTTGCATAATCTAGCACTTCTTAGGGGGAGGCCTTACATGAGGAAGATATGCCTGAGCGACCAACATCCTGTGAGGAAGAGGACGCGGAGGAGAGACAGGGTCAAGCAACTATGGAAGAAGACAACATGGTGAGGAAGGCCAGATGTGGTGAGCGATGCAGAAAGGAGGCAAGAGGCAACCTCATAATGACCCAATTTCAGCCACCCTGATGTCCGCTCAATAACAATGCAATAAATACTGACCTTCATGCAAGTCGTCTTCCACCTCTTTTCTATCTGTGTTACCTGAATGAAGATCACCTACATTGTGTGCTAGGGCCCATGAGAGAGCAGATGTTAATTATTTCTTCAATCACATTGCCATGATGATGAGGTTCATGCTGACATTGGCTCTGTTCTAAGGGGTATGTAGGGATTCAGAGGGTCACAATGAAGGCATGGTGGAAGCTGGATTTTCCACACAATGAAGGCTAATGATTGGTACAAAAGAACGTTTAATTAAATTGTACATGACATAGTTGCATCACCTTTGAATACCCATGTGTATGGCTAGGTGTTTTTTTGTATATGCTTCCAGGTGCTCCTGTGCGGTGTAACACTTGCGCTAGCAGCTGTGCTGGAGGCTGGATACTCCTTGGCCTGGGATAAATTCGGCGGCTGCCCTCTGGGTGCCTGAGGCCTGGAGGGCCACGGCTGCCTGAGGGTTTCCTGCACTGGTGCAGGACTCTCCTCGGGCGTCGCGAATGCTGGAGCTGGGCTCACTGACAGAAGGGCTGAGGAGCCTTGTCCATACTTGAAATGCCCTGAGAGGAGAGCCCAGATGTGGAGCGCAGCCTCTCCTCATTCCTATCAAGGCTCGCTTGAACCTCCCTGCTCACTAAGGAAGGACTAGGAGTTGGAAAACTCTCCAGGCTTCTGTTCGCCAAGCCACTGCTGATCTGAGCTCGTGGCCAAGATGAGCGTTTGCAGGTTGCGTTGCATCTGTGAAATGTGACCCTCCATGAGGGTCGCCATACTCTCAATGGATGAAGCCATGTGCTCATATGTCTGGGACATGGCAGCAGTCATGGCATGAATGGACTCCCCCACTGTCCTCTCAAGGCTATGCATGGCCTCTGGCAGTTCTTCCAGATGTTGCCTTACCTCTCCCTGCAGCTCCAGCATACCCTGTGCTGTCAACACCAGAGGCTCATCATCAGCCTGGGGCACATGTGTGATGCTCTCACAAACTTGTGATCCACCGAGGTGAAAGCATCTGCGTTGGTGGAAGGTGCATCTGCTGAGTGTTGCTCCTCCTCTGAGGTTGACGCAAGTCCCTCTGGGGCTGCAATCAGTTGCAACACCAACCTGCAAGACACAATGAAAGCATGTGTGGGTTAGGCTACACTTGGAGTCAGAGTCATTTACTGCACAGATGGAGGCTATTCGGCCCATCAGGTCCATGCCGGCTCTCCATGGAGCTATGCTGTCAGTTCCACTCCCATTAAGGACAGCATGCCAGAGCTAGTTCTCCATTTACTATTGCATTTTTAGCTGATTGTCAATAATCACTCTTTTGTGCAGGGACCCCGATCTCCCCGTCTGAAAAAGCACGTCCACCTTGGCAACCCATTAGTTCTAGGGCCTCTTCTTCAGTCTGGATGAGAGGATGCATGTCTGGCACTCTGCCACCATTCCTGGCTGCCTCCCTCCTGTTATGGGCCCTCTTTTCCTGCAAGAGCAAGGATGTAACAATTAGAAATTGCCATGCCTTTCACCATGACTCTTCTGCTAACATGGGCCCCTCATCAACAACTGATGTAATGTATCTCATATGATGGGATGTAATGTATCTCATACTGACTCACCCTGTCATGGGATTTACTTGATTGAGGTATAAATGAGGGAGACTTGATTCACAGATGCAGCCATGCATCTGCCATGACCTCCTGTCTTTGGAATGGCAGTGACACTCTCATCATGTAGCACACCGTGTAGTGACACCCAAATCACGCAAAGCAATTTTGGAACGCGGCCCTTATCTTGGCTGAATGCATGAGGTCATTTACCCTCTTCCTGCACTGCACCTAGTTGCATCGGGTGACCTCACAGCTGCTGATCTCCTCTGCGATTGCCACCTAGGCTTGCTTGGTCAGGCGGGAGGACCTCTTCTTGCCATCACTGGGGAAGAGGACCTCCCACATTTCTCTTGCAGCCTGGAGGAGAATCAGCAGGGAGACATCACTGAAGTGTGAGGCCACTATTGCTCTGACCTCTGACATTCTCAGCAGTCTTCCCAGGGCAGTTGCTTGCTGAGGTTGCAATAGATGTTAATGCACAGATGTTTTCAATGACAGAGCTGTGGTCGAATTCAAGGAGAGGGTGAATGCAGGGCTGGCAGGCTTTTAAAGATGGGGCCAGCACCTGCTCCAAGATCATCTGGCGGTGTGAATGGAGTCTTACTTGCTGCCCTTGCCACCTGATTGAGGGAGATGGCCGCCTCCATTATGTTAAATCGCCACCCGTTGTGTAATCTTGGTGGCACAGCCACTCATGTGACAAGTGGGACTACTGCCCACAGTCTTTGAGCTCCTTTATTCAGTGTTCTGATCATTCATTTCCATCAAAGAACTCAATGATTTCTGCTTTGCTTTGGCGGTTTAACAGAAAAGATGTTTTTCATTATAGGGCAATGAATGGCCGTCAGTGATACATTTTGGAAGTAGATCAGAATCTCAAACTCAATCACACATACTGGACTGGATTTTGTTATCCTGCCGCCGTGAGTGGCGATGGGAGCACAAAATGGCGGCGGTCCCGTCTGTGATGTTTTCAGCCATGATTTTGTGGTGGGCGGCCACTTAACATAATGATGGCGGCCGTTCCCTCCAATCACATGATGGGGACGGCACTGGCGACGTGTTTATGGTGTCTTCTGATGTTGGATTGCAGAGTTCAACCCTTCCCCCCCACCCCCAACCACAGTACCCACTTACAGAGCACCCCCCTTCCCTCACATCTGCTGATTGAGCTTCGTGGCAATATCTGATGCGGAAAAAAAATCATGAAAATAACAATGCATAACGCGTTGGTGCCAGCTTTTGAAAGGCGGGAAAGTGAAGGCACACGAGTGCCGCATGTCATGCGAACGCCTGGCAGGATCCCGGTGAATTATATACTAATGCATGCACAACAGTATTTAACATATAGAAACTACAATCCCATTGCTTTGCGGTAAGTGCCGCCGCGGAACATCGCCGCCTCCATGAAAATCGGAACCAGACATTACGGCTCCGGGTTCCATGGCGTATGAATTTGTGCCGATTCTTCGGCCCCACCCCCACCCCCACCCACCTCCCCCGCAACCCCCCTCCCCCGTCCCCTGTCAGAAAACCTGTCTTCCAACAGTGCATAAAATCCAACCCACAGTGTGTACAACACTACCCTACCCTGCCCACACTGTCCCTTCAAAGATAAAGATACCTCCGCCCACCTCCTCTTTTCGTGACATCGGGCCCCTGGTGGTGAGTGTCAGAGCAAGTCCGGACATCCATGGAATCAAAGTGTGGCAACCAAAGTTAAAACATCACTTTATGCTTCGGACATCCTACTTCATGTAACTAACTCCACCACCTCACTTCCCAAAATCTTCTGCAATTATAAAGGTGTTTGGCTGATAGGATTCAGTCTCAATTATTAATAAACTAAGACCAAGTTGTTCACCCAGGACATCCTGAGGAATTTCTGCCAGCACTGCTCCTTTGCGTGTGTAAGATCTGACCTCAAATACCTAGGGATGACAGTAAAAAGGAAATTTAAACAAAACCATCTCTCCACCCCTATGGCTGATGTATATACTGGAATGGACATACGGAACAAACTGTACCTCTGCCTTCTGGAAAGAACAAACATAATAAGAGATATGCCTCCACTATCTGTTTCACTTGCTGCCCTTCTTCCAACCTTGAAATTTAAATGTTTTTAGGAGCATCGTCAGGTTTTTTGTGGGCAAGCAAGAAACAGCCAATATTTTTCAAGCATCTTGAGCTCACCAGATATGAAAAATGGAGCATCTTTCTCAATTTTGAATGATTATGGTTTGAAATCTAGCCAACCAGGCAACTTCAGGCATGGAGATCAGACTCTAACCAACACCCACCCCCACCCCCCCTGCCCCCTCCCCCCACCACCACCCCATCCTCCCCACCCACACACATGCAGTCAATAGAAAGTAAAATTGAGATGGGTGAAGATGGCAGGGCAGGTTGAGAAAACTGATAATAATGTATACAGGATCCAGGGCTAGAGTACAAAAGCAAGGAAGTTACGGTAAACCTTTATAAAACACTGGTTCGACCTCAGCTGGAGTATTGTGTCCAGTTCTGGGCACCACACTTCTGGAAGGGTGAGAAGGCATTAGAAAGGGTGCGGAAAATATTCACAAGAATGCTTGCAGGGATGAGGAACTTCAGTTATGTGGATTCATCGGAGAAGCTGGGGCTGTTCTCCTTGGAGAACGGAAGATTAAGACAAGATTTGATAGAGGTGTTCAAAATGATGAGGAGTCTGGACAGAGTAGATAGAGAAAAACTGTTACCATTGGCGATAGGATCGAGAACCTGAGATACCCATTTAAGGTGATTGGGAAAAAAAAGCAACGGTGACATGAGGAAACACTGCCTGAGGGAGTGGTGGAGGCAGATTCAAGTGAGGCCTTCAAAAGAAAATTGGAAAATTATATGAAGAAAAAAAATTGCAGGGCTGTGCAGAAAAGGTAGAGGAGTAGAACTAGGTGAGTTGCTCTTGTAGAGAGCCGACATGGACACGATGGGCCGAATGGCCTCTTTCTGAGCTGTAACTCTTCTATGATTCTACAGGTGTATAGCGAGCACTGATCTGCTATTGCCAGTTCTCTGCCACCATTGAAAGTGAAATTCTATCCCTATCAGACTTGAAAGGAGTCTGTGCCTCTCTGCAAAACATGACCAGGAACTGGATGGCTTGGTTTGGTGACATTCTTCAATGTGGTTGGCACCTGTGCTTCTGCAAAAGGTGATTTTTAACCCCAAGAAGAGCAGCGGCCTGCGTCAGGATCTCTAACTGTTCTGAATCAGAGGGAGTAAAAAGGGAGTAGTATTGGCAACATGTATCATTGTGTACAGTTACTGCATTTCCCTGCTACAACTGCAGCTTCCCCTTTTAGGTAAATGGCAGCCCTTTTTTCTCTCTAGCTACATGCTAAGTACCCCAGGCAAGTTTTTTCTGTCCTAGTAGCCGGTTCAAAGTAGCGGGAGGGCCTGAGAAAAATCCATTGTGGTATAACCCTCCACACCCAGCCCCCCACTCCCCATCCCGATATGTGCATTCAAGTACAAAATCTAGACTTTAACATTTTTGTTCACTTGGTTTCACCGAACAATGTTCTTTACTCAAAGAGTTTTGAGATTGTGGAATTCACTGCCATATGAAGTGGTTAAGGCAAATAGCATACATGCCTTTAAGGGGAAGCTAGATAAGAAAGTGTTATTGCGAAAGGGTGAGATGAAGTAAGGTTGAGAAGGCTCATGCGGAGCATAAACACTGGCAGAGACTTGTTGGGCCAAATGGCCTATATCTGTGCTATAAATTCTACGCGAGTGTGTGTTAAAGCGGAAAATCATTGGGGGAGCAACATATTTATCATTAAGTGTAACTGAAGGCTTTCAAGAAAAGTAATGTATCATTTTCAGGGCCCATACATACAAAATGATACAAAGGTGCAAGCCAAATTTTGCACTAAAATGCTTCCACAAGTGCAAGTTTAATATTTAACTTAGGTCTAATATTTAATCCAGAAACCCGATCGGAACATTATTTATGTGTTTCAGAACCTTTAAGTAAATTTAAAATTGATATATTAATGTTTATAAGGATTATTTTGCCACATATATTATTGAATATATGGACAATAGGCTTTGAAATTGTCTTTTTATTACGGTTATTAGAAATTAAATTAGATGTTTGCTAACCCCAAACAGTTAGCACATGATACTGGCAACAATTTCATATGCGGTGGTTTTATTCTTGTTCAGTCAATATGACTTTATTGAAAGTGAGTCAATTCAGATATTGTAATGAGTTTAAACTAAATAAGGTTAATTGAAGATAATTGAATGTTCTGCAGATGAGTGTTCTAATGACAGCTGGTCATGAATGCTGAAAGTCATTACTAAAGAACAGCAGCAGCGTTTGTGGACTTTAGCATTCTCCATGTAAGTGATCACGTAGCAACCATTTAGAAATAATTTCAATCCTGGTCTATTAGAAGTGGAGCCAGCAACAGGTACTCTTATGAAATACAAAATGACAACACAGTAGGCAGAACCATATTGATGAATGTAGAGGTTTTTTTTGCAGACATTTTGAGATTTTTTTTCTGCAAGGTGGTAATCGGGAATGGAAAATATTTTCTTTTGACATCTAGCAGCACAAACTTCTAATTCAACTAGTTAAATGTGATATATATTTCTTTGTCTACCCTATTCCAATCTTGACCATAGAAAGATGTCACCCTCTGCACCAGGATTTTAACCTGTGTTTATTCTTGTGGTTGGCACATGATGAAAAGGAGAACGCTTTGAAGGAAGAAAATGGTGATATTGTGCTTGTTGATCGGCAAGGAGATCTTAATGTGTAAAGAAAAGCATTTGATCCACTGAATGGCCATATGGACTAGGAAGTTTGACTCTATCAAGCTAATTAGGGGAAGCATTGCATAAGGCTGGTAATCAGACATGGGGATTGCGATGCACAATTAGCCCACGTCCATTCGTAACGATGCAGGCAGCATGCAAATTTCATGCTGCCTGCTAATTTAAATGACAGTGTCATGCAGCCCAGTGCTAAGAGCACTGCTGAGTAGCTGCACATCTCAGCAGAGGGCTCAAGTTCATGTGTGGCTAGAACCACATAAAGCTAGCCTACACTACTTAAAACCAGACTGCACCACTTAAAGGCAAGGTGTGTTCTGGCCGCAGCAGGTGCTGGAAGTGGTTGGGGAAGTGTTTATGAGCAGAACAAGGAATGGAAATGGTGCAACGGGTCATAGTGCATGCTCCAAGTTTCTCCGATGTAGTGCTGGAGGCCTTGGTGCTGGAGGTGGCAGGGAGATAGATGTCGTCTTCACTCAGGAGGCTCTCCAGAAAGACATTAGGAAGGCAGTCTATCCCTAACCCCACCCCACTCCACTTAACTACTAACATCTCACTCTCAAACACTTGGCAATGCTGCAATCACACTCACATCTCACCCTGCCAGCTATTCAACTGTGATAGGCACATCGCCCAAACACACTGCTCCACACTCATGGACAAACTTCCCTGTTTCTTGCAGGACAAGATGTCTTATAATCGGAGGCGGCAGCAACTAACTGGAGGGGGAAAGGCATGGCTACTAGCCCTCACCTCCATGGAGGAGATGGTGCTGGCAATAATCAGTGCAGCCAGGACCGAAGCCATGGCCAGTGCTATGTTCCTACCTAATCCACCTTCTCACATCCCACTTCCGTCTCAGCCCACAATCTCTTCTGATTTACAAGCTGCAGATGGTGTAAGCATGTGCCTCTTCCATTCCCCTGTTCCCTCACCCGAACCCTACCCTTGTGCCTTTAACCTATCAGATACCCAAGAACTGCCATCTGGCCAGGAACTGGTGCAGGAGCCTGAAGTCCAAGAGGAACAAGAGACTGATGAAGAAAAAACACTGACACTCAATTACACTCGCAGTCACCACCTCAGATACTGGCACTACATGTACTTTAAAGCATGGCATAGTAGCAGGTTCTGCACATGGTGAGTCACTGGGTATGTGGGATGCAGCTAGGGCAGGGAAAAAAGGAGAGCGTGGGTGCCAGCTCTCAGAGGGTGAGGTCACATATGAGTTCTGTTGCTGAGGGCTTTGATGGGGCTGTGTACAGAAAAAGACTGATGGGCATGCCCACAGAAATGTTTGGTGCATTGACAGACCTGCCAGAAAGCCTGCTGTCACTATCAAGGAGCATGGAAATGTCCAGCTCCAACTTTCCGCAGTGTTTGGAGCCCATCCTTTCCAGCATGAAGGTGGCCATGATGCAGCATCTGATGAGTGATGTTTCAGTTTCCATTGCAGCACAAACAGAAGCCATCCAACATCTGAGTGCTGCAGGAATGAGGTCATGAAATATCTCCTTACAAGGCCAGCTTGGTGCCATACAGCCTTAGACTGCTACTATCATAGCTGTGGATACCAGTGCTCAAAGGGACTTTCAGAGTCTCACAGCAGTCCAGCATTCTGTACTCCAGCAGATTACTAGGATTGCTGAGATGCCGCCCCGGGCAGTAGCTCCATGGAGCACTAACCGGCTGTCCTCTCTCAGGATGACGACATGCGTCCTTCCACTACCGCCACTCAGTCAGTGCTATTGCTTGTCAGCTACGCAGCCCAGAATACTGCAGCCCTTGCTGAGATGGAGCAGTTCGCAGCCGGGCCTTCTCATCTCAGAGCTGCTCAAAGGCATCCTGCAAAGCAGTTTGCCCCACTGAAAGTCAGCAGCTTTCCACCAGTCATGCTGTAGCCATTGGGGTAGCATTACATAGGAGCACTAGGATAAGCAAACAGACACCCACAAGACAGGCACTAAGGGAATACACAGTATTAGTTGACTGTTTTATGGAATTCTTGGATAAAGTTGGTTTGCAATGGTTGTATTGTGGTGGCTTGTATTTCAGCCTTGCGGCCAAGAGGACGCTATCATGGTCCATAGCAGAGGAGTGATAAGGTGTGGGACTGTTGTACAATGGGGATTTGGGGTTGTCTTCACAAGAACCATAGTTGAATGAAGCAATCACTGACAGCCCGGCTCAAAAAGGGATGTGTCAGTTGCCTCCTCCATCCTCCTCTTCCTCCTGCTCCTCCTCTTGCTGCTCCTGAGCTACTTTCCGTACCTCTTGTGGCAAGGGCTGTACCCTCATGATGACCAGGTTGGGATTATTGCTTTACAATCCCAATGATTTGCTCTATATTGCTTCATGTGGTAGCATGGTTCTCATTGTATGAAGCGAGGTTGAAAATGGCAGCATTGGCATCAATTCAGCTTTACACATTGACTGAAGTCACAATCTACATACTTCCAGCATAAGCTTCTAATGCCCAATCTAACACCCTCGCCAAGATGACGTTTGGTGTGAGCCACCCTGGAATTGTGCGTGCACGGCACAGACACCATTTTGGTACCAAGGCAGCACCCGTAGCACCAAAACCATGGGTGCTAGGGAGCCCAATTTTTAGGCCAATATCTTTTCCTTATTTATTATGTGAACTCAAGGAATATTGTATTGCTCAGGAAACTTACAATGTGTTCATTAATTTTCATAGGCTTTTCTCTTAGAAATAAATATTCTGTTGTGCCAGATCCTGAGATTACATGTCAGGGAATTGAGCAATTGTAGCCCTTGATTTTGCATCCATGAATTTTAATGGAAACAGTGTCTAACCCTCCAGGTATGTGCTTCCAGTGAGTACCAGGAACCGACGCAGTGGAACTTTTACCAATTTGTGCTTCATATAGCCCACATGAAGAAGTTGGAGGATCTGGGAGTAATTGGCCATTTTTTATATTTTTTCCAGGTTGTGTATTCCAGCTTCAGGATTCATGCAAGGACTGATGGGAGACTGACTGAACCTATATCTCTCTAAAGGGAAGTGAGGCAGGAATGTTCACTCCTCATTCTTCTTTTGAGAGAAGTAACCTTGTCCAGTGCCACTGATCCTATTTGAGATCTTCATCAATAATGTTTTGGATGGCATTACAAGTTCAGACTTGGACCCCTGATATTTGCAGGGCGGCAGTGACGGAGCTTGGCAGTATAGTTTCAGGGTGAGGGGGGAGCCTGGAAATTCAGGGAACGTGGGAGTCCTGAGAAAGATGGATACGGATTTGGAAGATGACAGCACATTCAAGGATTTTGGAGGGGAAAGGGAGTTTGAAGATGGAATGCTAGTTTGCAAGGACGGTAGGAGCAAGGTTTGGCGTGATGAGAGAGAGGTGTGATGCTGGCATATTTAAAGGAGAGAGGGAGAGAACCTGAAGAGAGAGAACCGGTAACAATATCAGCTAACACGGGGATCAGGAGGAAAAGTTGTTTGTTCAGCAGGTTAGTGAGAATAGGGATGAGGGAGCAGGAAGTGGGTCTAATGGATAAGTTGAGTCCAGAGTGGGCATGAGGAGAGATAGGAGAGAAACTGGAAAAGATGTGAGTTCAGGGCTAGGGCGGGGGTATCTTTAGAGTAAATTTGACCCGGTGGGCTAGTGAAAGGGAGTGACGCGGCAGAGGCAGCTGATCAGATGGCCTCGATTTTCGTGACAAAGAATTCCATGAACTGCTCAAAGGTGGAGGAGGGAGGGGAGAGGGGTTTAAGAAGACAGTTTGCAGTAGATGTAGTAGCAGTGGTGGAGACAGCGGCATAGTGGTAATATTATTAAGCTAGTAATCCAGAGGCCCAGGCTAATGTCCTGGGCACATGGGTTTAATTCCCACCATGGCAGCTGATGGAATTTAAATTCAATGAATTAATACAAATCTGGAATTGACAGCTGATCTCAGTAATGGTACCATGAAACTATCATCAATTGTTACAAAAACCTATCTGGTTCACTAATGTCCTTTCGGGAAGGAAATCTGCTATTCTTACCTGGTCTAGCCTATATGTGACTCCAGACTCACAGAAATATGATTGACTCTTAACTGCCCTCTGAAATGGCCTAGCAAACCATTCAGATGTCAAGGGCAATTAGAGATGTGCAACAAATGCTGGCCTTGCCAGTGATACCCACATCCCACGAAAAGAATGGAGCTTGACCCCAGGAGGGCCCGGCCCGATCCTCCCGGTGGTGGTGAGGCTCTGTGGCAGCCCCCCACCCCCACCGCTGGGCAATGGGACCTACATCTACATATGTAAATGAATAAAATGAATACATTTAAATGCACTCACCTTGAACCTTGCGGGCCCGCCTCAATCTTCAGTGTGACAGTCGGCACTCCTGTGCCTTCAATTCCCCATCTTGGGAAAGCAGGCATGACACTGTTGGGGAGGTGGGGGAGTTGAGAGTTTTAGTGCAGGGGTGGGGCGGCAGGGTCAAATAATCATAATAAGTGTAGAGGATGGTGGGAAGGGGTGAACTTTAAACTTTGTACAGTCTGTAGGGGGGGGGAAGTCACATTTCAAAGGTAAGTGTTTTGGGGGAGAAAGGGGAAATGCTTAATGTAATTGTTATGGGGTGGGTGGGAAAGGGGCGTTACAATTTTATTTGGTACATTTTGGGTGGTATACTTCATTAAAAATTCAAATTGACCGGCAGGGCTGACTGCCCTTTAAAAATGGTGCCAGCGCCAGCGCACAGGCAGCTGACGCCATTGTCATTGTCAGACAGCCCGGCCCCTCCACATGATTGGGGATGGGGGTGCTGGCCGACCCGGCTATTTAAATGAGCTGCCGCACGGGAGATCGCAGTGGCTCTGTGGCGGGTTGCCATTTTTGTCACCTCTCGCCGGGAGCGGCAGCAGGCTCTTAAAATCCAGCCCCAGAAGCATTGTTAGGTGGATTCGATACCGGAGTCGTATTTCGAAATTGTTGCAGGATTCACTTGAAGAGGTGGATTTTCAGCAGATCACGAAGTCAGTTGCTTGTAGTCTCAGTAGGAGGTTGGTTTTCTGTACTGGTGGACTTGAAAAGGAACAGGTTTGGAGACCTTAAGACGTTACAGCTACAGTTCTTTTAAGGCACGATGGTACTGCCTGCTGCCTGCTGCTTTTTTCTGCAGTCTGTATTTTAGATTTTTAAAAGGAGAGCAGCCCCACCATGTGACTTCTCACAGTTCTTTTTCCAAATATGGTCCAGGTCTAGGTTGATTATCCCCATCCTGCTTTATTGTTGTAAGACATTCATCCTGAAGAGGGTTAAGACCCTTTGTTTCAGGAGAAACCTATTCAATTCAGGAATGTCTCCTGATGATTTCAGGATGGGCGTTAATGACACCTCTTAGGCTGGGAGGTATTCTTTTGTCATTTCAGACAGGGAGTCAGTTTTTGAATACATAGGCTGAGTCAGCTGACCTTTGGCAGCCATTTTTGCAGCCCATGTCAACTTTTAATATTCATTGTGTTTCATTTAAAACAAAAGGAAAACTCAGCTCCAGAAGATGCTATGCTGAATATAGTCCATGTTTTAAGTTAGGAATAGGACATGCCTGGACTGGACATGACTGGAAGGCAAATGGAATGTTGTTGTTTAATGCAAAGGGAATAGAATTTAAAAGTAGGGAAGTTTTGCTGCAGCTGTACAGGGCATTGGTGAGACCACATCTGGAGTACTCTGTACAGTTTTGGTCTCCTTACTTAAGATAAGAAAAAATTGCATTACAAGCAGTTCAAAGAAGGTTCACACAACTGATTCCTGGGATGAAGGTATTATTTTATGAGGAAAGGTTGAACAGGTTGGGCCTATACCCACTGGAGTTTAAAAAAAATGAGAGGTGATCTTATTGAAACATACAAGATCCTGAGGGGATTTGACAGAGTGGATGCTGGAATGATGTTTCCACTAGAAGTGAGACTAGAACTTGGGACACAGTTTAAAAATAAGGAGTTTCTCATTTAAGATGGAGATGAAGAGAACTTTTTTCTCTGAGGGTCATTAGTCTGTGGAATTCACTTCTTCAGAGAGCAGTAGAGGCAGGGTCATTGAATATATTCAAGGCTGAGTTAGATAGATTCTTGATAGACAAGCGAGTCATGTGTTATGGGGGGCAGACAGGAAAGTGGAGTTCAGGACACATTCAGATCAGCCATGAGCTTATCAAATGGTGGAGCAGGCTCGAGGGGCCGAATGGCCTACTGCTGCTCCTAATTCGTAATTTCGTATGCAAGTTTATTAGCATCTTCCTGTATTTTGTTGCAGTCCTCCTCTGTATGAACTACACCCCACAATTTGGTGTCATCCGCAAATTTTGAAATTGTACTTCCAATTTACAACAACAAGGTGCATTTATATAGTATAATGCATTATAATGTCCCAAGGAGCCTCACAGGTACGCTATCAAACATAATTTGATACATAACATAAATAGATATTAGGACAGGTGGCCAAAAGCTTGGTTGGTAAGGAGCATCATAAAGGAAGAGCGAGAGATAGTGAGGCAGAGAGGAGTAGGGAGGGAATTCCAGAGCTCAGAGGCGAGAAAGCCAAAATCTGCCTGTGCCGATTACAAAACAAAAAAACAACTCAGCTTCTATGGAAATTGCAGGATCCAAAAATATTACAGTTGGTAAAGATTGCTCTGCAGTCTTTCATCCTTGGTGTTTGTAAGTGCTAAGCCTTGTCAGTTTCTGTTAGGGACAGTCTTCCATCTTCAAGTGAATGCTGGATGAGCTAGCAGCAGATTCATTTTTCATGTCAATGTAAACATATAAAAAATGGTGTTTGGTGTCAGGATATAAATCTAGGATCAACAAGTTAATCAACACAAGCATGAACTGCTGACTTGCATACAGTATACTCCATTATCATTATTATTTATAATGCACTATTGCTATCTTAATGATCCATGTACTGATGCAGTACCAGTGGCATTTTAGCAATGAATTGAGGAGGGGGAGCTATGGATTCCACTGCCTGCTCAGAATACTGTGAAGTGGGGGGAGGAAAACTAACGGCATGAATATTTAAATATGAGCATGGGGTCCTGCTTACCAAAACCTGGGTCACGGTTTTGTTCATTGCTCCTCCCAGTCAGTTTTTCCCAATTTTAGAATTTGTAGGTGTGAAACAGGGCTGTGTTCTCGCACCCACACTTTTTGGGATTTTCTTCTCCCTGCTGCTTTCACATGCGTTCAAATCCTCTGAAGAAGGAATTTTCCTCCACACAAGATCAGGGGGCAGGTTGTTCAACCTTGCCCATCTAAGAGCGAAGTCCAAAGTACGGAAAGTCCTCATCAGAGAACTCCTCTTTGCTGACGATGCTGCTTTAACATCTCACACTGAAGAATGCCTGCAGAGTCTCATTGACAGGTTTGCGTCTGCCTGCAATGAATTTGGCCTAACCATCAGCCTCAAGAAAACGAACATCATGGGGCAGGATGTCAGAAATGCTCCATCCATCAATATTGGCGACCACGCTCTGGAAGTGGTTCAAGAGTTCACCTACCTAGGCTCAACTATCACCAGTAACCTGTCTCTAGATGCAGAAATCAACAAGCGCATGGGTAAGGCTTCCACTGCTATGTCCAGACTGGCCAAGAGAGTGTGGGAAAATGGCGCACTGACACGGAACACAAAAGTCCGAGTGTATCAGGCCTGTGTCCTCAGTACCTTGCTCTACGGCAGCGAGGCCTGGACAACGTATGCCAGCCAAGAGCGACGTCTCAATTCATTCCATCTTCGCTGCCTTCGGAGAATACTTGGCATCAGGTGGCAGGACTATATCTGCAACACAGAAGTCCTTGAAGCGGCCAACACCCCCAGCTTATACACACTACTGAGTCAGCGGCGCTTGAGATGGCTTGGCCATGTGAGCCGCATGGAAGATGGCAGGATCCCCAAAGACACATTGTACAGCGAGCTCGCCACTGGTATCAGACCCACCGGCCGTCCATGTCTCCGTTATAAAGACGTCTGCAAACGCGACATGAAATCGTGTGACATTGATCACAAGTCGTGGGAGTCAGTTGCCAGCATTCGCCAGAGCTGGCGGGCAGCCATAAAGACAGGGCTAAATTGTGGCGAGTCGAAGAGACTTAGTAGTTGGCAGGAAAAAAGACAGAGGCGCAAGGGGAGAGCCAACTGTGCAACAGCCCCAACAAACAAATTTCTCTGCAGCACCTGTGGAAGAGCCTGTCACTCCAGAATTGGCCTTTATAGCCACTCCAGGCGCTGCTTCACAAACCACTGACCACCTCCAGGCGCGTATCCATTGTCTCTCGAGATAAGGAGGCCCAAAAGAACAGTACTGCCGGTGTTTAATAAAGGCTAATTTATAAGTAGACATAAAACAAAATAACTGCAAGACAGCCCCATGAGGGTGATCTAGATTGTGGCAATCCCAACCTGACTGAGCAGCTTCACCTCCCTTTACTTTCCATTGGCATGCCGATAGCGCAGTGGAAAATTAACATAAAGGTAACAGAGGTGTAGACATAATAAGAAGAAATGATCATGTAAAAGCATAAGAAATATCGGCATAAACTATTACATGTCACAAGGACCTGTCAACGTAACGATTATGATTCTGATGAAAGGCACACATCCGTAATGTCTTTTCCATTCTCTCCACAGATGCTGCCCGACCAGCTGAGTGCAGCAGTTTCTGTTTCTGTTTCCAGTTTCCAGCATCTGCAGCACCTTGTTTTGTGTTAATAACGATGATATTTCATAGGGCGGAGGTTGGGGAATTGGTGTTCGGAGATGCAGCATCATAAATGCTTCGGCATTAAATTTCCACTCGTCCAATTGTTCGTTGTGACTTTGAAGGAAGATCCATTGAAAGCCCAGAGAAATGCCATAAATGGTGTTGTAGTGAATGACTGGAAGAACCCTGGTGGAAATCACTTTCTGTTCTCAACCTTGTTCCCCCCTTTAAAAACCATTGTAATTGACAATGATACTGGATATCAAATACATTACAAATTAAGACTCCTCAGAGCCTTGCTGAAGGCAAATAGCTAGGAATTGAGATCCAAGGGCTGCCTGTGCTAAAGTTGCCTGTCAGTTATAACATTTATTAGTTCTCAACAAACCTGTTAGTTGAAGACCTCATTGCTCTGTAATATTTCATCCCAATGAGAAGGACATGTGAGCATAATCGCTTCATCTTGCAGCAGGAGCTCCCATTAGCTTGATGTAGAACTGCACTGCAGTGGGGGGGGGGGGGGGGGGAAGGGCGTAAATTTGGTCTTGGGTGATAGATGAAAACGGGTGGGAATGTAATTTTAATTTGATTTTTTTAAAGTTTCCTCTAAATTTTTTGTTTTTTGTTGCAGTTTATTAGTGATGCCATTTAAGAAGTATTTATCTTCAGTTAATTGATAATCACTTGTTATTAGTTAACATAAAGATTTACAGTAAAGCGGGTGATATTCGATCATCCATCCATTATACATCTCTCCCAGAATCACAGAATTGTTACATCACAGAAGGAGGCCATTCGTCCTATCATGTTTGCACCAGCTCTCTGAATGAGCAATCAGCTAGTGCCATTCCCCTGCCTTCTCCCCGTAACCTTGCACATTCTTCCTTTCAGAATCTCCCGATTTGCATTTCCATTGAATCATTGGAAAGACGTATAACGGGCAGCTGATCCAAAGTCAAAGTTATTCCCAAGGTGTTGGCAGACATTGCACTCATTTCAAAGGCTCTATGGACCACGTTGTTTGACCCACTTGGAAATTAGAAAGCGCAAAACATCCGAATCAAACCAAGAGTGTTTCCTGAAGTGCACAGTACCCAAAAAAATGTTCCAAAATTGTTATAAACTGTATATTAGTTCTGCAATTATGTGACCTAGGCTTTATTTTCTAATATTATGAATTTCAAGAATTTGCAGTAATAGGTGTAGGAGTCAGTGCAGTTGAAGCTACATAACAGGCATAATCAACAATAAAAATAAGGTGCTTGCTAAGTTTTGGCATTGCATCAAAAAACATAGAACTTTCTGGTAACATTTTTCTGAAATTGGAACTGTATTCTTTTAATGTAGCAATGTAACGTGCACTTTTCTCTGACTCTTTTATTCAGATAGGAAGATTTTGCTGTAAACCTCCTCATTATGTATATGCAAAATCAATGTTCTCTACACGTTTAAATCAGATTCTGTGGGGTTTTTTTGTGCTTGTTACTGTGGAACACAATGTTCTGAGAGAGAATAAAGATCGATTTGTTAATGCCGCATGTTTATGAAGTAGGCAATACGGTTTCAGTTGCTTAGCAGCTCAAAGTCTCTTTTATCCTTAATTTTATGATTTTATTATCAACAACAGATGTTAAAAATGAGCTAAGTGAGCTCCAGAGAGATCAGTATCCTAGAAGTTGACCTGCCTGCTGAATTCTGAACAAAATAGGGTCTTAAACATATCATAGCAGTAGACTATATTGATCAGTTATCCGATTCAGGAAACAAATCATGTACTATTATAATGCCAGGCATGTGAAGCAATCAACATTTCTGTTCGTTATCAGCTTTGTTACTCTTTCACATTCATCACAGTAAGAAAAACTGAAATCAAATATAATTTTGCTTAACAATTCAGTAAAAATAATTAATAGCTGGCATTGAGTTTAAGACTGTAATTCAAACCTGGGTTTCTGCTGCTGATCATTAACCACTAAACTTGTGCTGCTTGAATATTTTACTGCCTAGCAGCTCACTGACAGCCATAATATATGGCTCAAAGTTGACCTCAGCCAAATCTTCTTAATTGCTGAGCCGGGATGTACAATTCTTGCAGAGAAGGGCCAATCTTTTTATACAGAATGTCTATTGAATTCCCAGTAATGCAGATACCTACTTAGCAGCTAAGTAGAGTGGAGCCCACATAAGACAAGTCTCTGGGTCTGGGATTACTTCTGTAGGCAGTGAGGGAACTTGAACCAGTGACCTCCCAGTTGAAAGCCTAATCACTGTAACACACGTGCCCTGTACATAGTCATTTTAAATGTATACACATCATTTCTATTACATACATTTTACACAGTAGAACTCAGTGGATTAATAACTAAGACCATTTATTTTAAAAGTCAATAATTTAATTTGTCATAATGTCAGCTTGTTAATTTTAAATAAAGAACTGATGACGTGGCAATTATATCATGAATGCCCCTGAGGAATAAGCCACAACTTTGCAATTCTAGCCAAATTGGTCTGTGCATGACTGACCATGCAATGGGCACGTTCATGCCAGTACTATGGGCAGGCTGGCCACACTGAGTTTTGCACTGGGTGACTCTCTGCCTAATTTCAATATGCTGCAGGTGCAGGAAAAGCTTGCTCAGAGATCCAGTAGCATACTTGGCCAGGGAGTCCTAAATGTGTAATTGCAGCGGCTCTTAAAAGGATGTAACTTGCCACCAAAGTGGAAGTTGTGTGCTGGTACCATGGAAATACATGGGCAGCACTGCTCCAATTGATGCTGAAGAGTTGGAGGTCCAGCTGCAGGAGGTGCCCCAAATGATGTTGTCTCTAGTTAAGGGCTAAAGGCCAGCCTCCAGCACAAACACAGACACCAACTACATAGAGAGAGGGTCATCAGCCAATGCAGTCATCTAACTCCCATATAACAGGCTTCAAATCAGGAAGCAGCATACTGGTATCAGAAGCCAGGTGAAAGTGAGAGTGCCTCCCACTTTAGCATACAGTTCTTGCATGATACAAACCTAAGCTGGAAACTACTGCACCCTCTGGGTGATACCATTTGAAGCATTTTCCAATGTCATGTGAGCATTTTCCTGTTTGAGAACTAATAAAGACAAAGCGACTGGAGGAGCTGTTACCATAGTGATTGCACTGGTGCTGAAACCCACTTTTCTGAATAAACTGGTTTCAATTTGAAAAATGTTTATGAACATTTCTGGGAAGCAAAGATGCACCTGTTTAAATAGGAATAATCTTGAGGCCACTGACCTCTAAGTTGGAAGGTTGTAGGTTCAAGCGTCACGTCTGGAAACAGTACACGTGCAGCACTGAGGGACTGCTGCACTATCAGAGGTGTTGCCTTTCAGATGAGACTTTAAACTGAGGCCCTGTCTATCCTCTGAGAGAGATGTAACAGCTCTCATGGCACTGATCACAGAAGATTAGAAGAGATATACCAGTGTCCCGGCTAACATTTATTGCCAACCAACATAACTAAAACATAAAATAAAAACAGAAAATGCTGGAAACACTCATCAGGTCAGGTAGTGGAGAGAGAAGCAGGATTAAAATTTCAGGTCTGTCACCTTTCATCAGAACTGAGAAAAGTTAGAAATTTAGTAGGTTTTGAGCAAGCAAAAGTGGGGAGGGCGGGAGGAATAATAAACTGGAAGGTCTGTGATAGGGTGGAGTGCCGTGGTGGTGGTCTGTCCAAGGGCAGGTCCTGCCTTTTTTCTCCACCCACGAGACAGGAGTATTGTAATATTCTAAGTATTGTTAATCTAATACAGAGTATCTATTGAGTACTGAGTTAAGAGAAACCAGAGCTTTATTGAAAGACATCTTCCAAGAGACTACATGAGGGATCCAAACCATGTGTTGTTACATCACTTCCTGTGATGAGGTACATGGTATGATTAGCATATTAACCACTTAGAATTAACCATTAACAACTCAATGTCTAATATAGCACATTATACTGCAAGCATGACTAGGGAAGAGGGTATATGAGTTGGTTTCCCATTGCCTGCCTCAGACCAGGACACACTGTTGATCTTGTTCTGAATCACATGCTAGCGATCTAGCCAACAGAGCTAATTATCTGCCCAGGGTGGAGGGTAGGAAAGATTAAATAACAAAACATTTCATGGTACAAAGTCAAAAGGAATGGTAATTGGACAAGTAAAAAAACAACAAAAGATGTGTCTAGAGAATGGCAGGATAGCAGGCGTCTGAACGCAAAGTAAAGGAATTAAGAAAGAAACAAGAGAATAGACCGAACCAGCAAAAAAAAGAAAGAAAATGGAGGCAGAGGTTATGATGTAAAATTGTTGAACTCATTGTTCAGTCCAGAAGGCTGTAAAGTGCCCAGTTGAAAGATGAGGTGCTGTTCCTTGAGCTTGCGCTGAGCTTCATTGGATCACTGCAGCAAGCCAAGGTCAGAAAGGTTAGAGTGGGAGCAAGGAGGAGAATTAAAATGACAGTAAACAGGAAGCTCAGGGCATGCTTGTGGACTGAAAGGAGGTGTTCCGCAAAGCAGTCACCCAGTCTGCGTTTGGTCTCCCCAGTGTAGTGGAGACCACATTATGAGCAGCAAATACAGTACACTAAATTGAAAGAAGTACAAGTAAATCATTGTTTCACTTGGAAGGAGTATTTGGGGCCCTGGACGGTGAGAAGGGAGGGGGTAAAAGAGCAGGTGTTGCATCTCCTGCACTTGCACGGAAAGGTGCCATAGGAAAGTGGGAAGGTGTTGGGGGTGGTTGCGGAGTGGACCAGGGTGTCGCAGAGCGAATGGTTCCTTCGCAGTGCTGAATAGGGAGGGGAGGGGAAGATGTGTTTGGTGGTGACTTCACACCGGAGGTGACAGAAATGGTGGAGGATGATCTGTTGCATACAGTGGCTGGTAGAGTGGAAGGTGGGAACAAGGGGAACCCTATCCTGGCTCTGGGAGGGAGGGGAAGGGGTGAGAGCAGAAGTGCATGGAATAGAATGGACATGGTTGTGAGCTCTGTCAACCACAATGGTGGTGGGGGTGGGGGTGGGGGGAATCCTCGGTTGAGGAGAAAGGAAGACATATCAGTGGCACTAATATGGAAGGTTTCATCACCCGGACAGATGGGACAGGGCGGAGAAACTGGGAGAATGGAATAGAATCTTTACAGGAAGCAGAATGTGAGGAAGTGTAGTCAAGGTAGCTCTGGGAATCCATGGGTTTATAGTAAATATTGGTTGATAGCCTATCCCAATAAATGGAGACAGAGAAATCAAGGAGGGAAGGGAAGAGTCAGAGATGGACCATGTGTAGGTGAGAAGAGGGTGGAAATTGGAAGCAAAGTCAATTAAATTTTCCAATTTGGGATGGGAGCAGGAAGTGGCATCAATACAGTCAGCAATGTACCAGAAAAAGAGGTGAGGGAGGAGGCCTGAGTAGGACTGGAACAAGGAAATGGCAGGCATAACTAGGACCCATACGGGTATCTATAGCAACACCTTTTATTTGGCAGAAGTGAATGCAGCTGAAGGTTCAATGTGAGAACAAGTTCAAGCAGGCAGAGGAGGGTGATGGTAGATGGGAACTGGTTGGGCCTCCATTCAAGGAAGAAGTGTAGAGCTCTCAGACTGTCCTGGTGGGGGATGGAGGTGTAGTCAGAATGGACATACGTGGTGTAGGGCCAGGAAACTGGAAACTGTTGAAGTGATGGAGAGCATTGGAAGAATCACAGATCTAGGTGGGAAGAGTCTGGACAAAGAGAGAAAAAATACAGTGAGATGGAAAGAAATCAGTTCTGTGGGGCAGGGATAGGCTGAAACAATGGATCTACCAGGTCAGTCTTATTTGTGGATTTTGGGAAGGAGGTAGAAGTGGGCTGTATGGGGTTGGAGAACTATGAAGTTGGAGGCCATGGAGGGAAAATCTTCCGAGGTGAGGTCAGTGACAGACTGGAAACAATGACTTGATGTTAGGTATTGGGGGTATGATCCGGGGTGGGGGTGAGCAAGAGGAAGTGTCAGAGAGTTGAAAGGTCACAGATCTGAAACATTAACTGTTTCTCTCTCCATAAATGCTGCCAGATCTGCTGAGTATTTCCGGCATTTTCTGCTTTTATTTCAGATTTCCAACATCTGCAGTATTTTGCTTTTGTATCACTAAAACATGGTCAGTTTACCTCAATACTGTTTGTGAGATCTTGCTGTGCACAAATTGGCTGATGTTCTTCCCTAAATTACTAGTGACTACAATTCAAAAGTACATAATTGGCTGTGAAACATTTTGGGACATCCCAATGTCATGAAAGTTGCTATATAAATGTAAGTTCTTTGTTTTCTTCTTCTATAAATTCCGACCTTACGGGTGGACAACACCATTGTGCTGTATGTTATTTCATGTTTGGGAATAGGAATTCTATTATAAAGCACCCATTTTCACTTTATAAGATCCTATTGTTAATTTCTGACGAAAGTTCAGAGTCAAAGTGTGACTCTTTCTTTCTCTTCCAGACGCTAATTGATCTATTGTGGCTTTCTCGTATTTTTCTGTTCTTATTATAGCTTATTAATAATTTTCTGCTTAGCAAACAGCAATTTAGGAAATGTAATCCAAACCATTATAACCACAACTCAATATAATTTACCATTGTTTGAGCTCTGAAATGGTAATGCAGCTTATATAGTGCAAACTTTATGTTCTGCACAGGTAACTATTATAAACACATATCTACCTTCATAGCCCACCAGAAGGTGTGATTGAGATAAGCAGAATTCAAGTTCCAAGAGTAGCTCCAGTTCAAACTGGTCAGATAGACTTTTACCTTTAACAAATAGAGAGCAGCTAGAGTCAATTGTAATGAGGATCAACATCTCTCAAACTTGAGAGACTACCAAAAGTGTAGAGAGCTGGATCAATTGTACTAAGGTAACAATGAGCAAGCCAGAGATCTATTATAGCCTAATGCATGCTTGAGTGACCTTGCTTCCAAAAGCAATGGCTACTTCTGAATTTGAACCTTGAACATAAGAATGAAAGAAATCCAGGTGACTGCATTGTTTGGGAGAGATATCCGTGGACAGAATTGGTGAAAAAAACAAAAGCTGAGTACCACCTAGTGCATTAAATACTGACAGATGAAGGATTCAGAAGGTAATTGGGTCAGTGCCCAATTCACCATATGTACAAAAAGTGTTTAAAGTAGGAAAAATGATCAAATAAGGTATTGAATTAAGAACTGGACAGCACGGGGTGAGGTGAGATGACCTATTTTATTCAGTTCTCCCACTGGTATGCTGCTTGAGCCTTATGGACCATTATAAATGATTAATGTGAAGCTGTAGCAACTTTTTTATTCCTGGCACAAACAATGGTGTGCTCATCATAGTCTTGTAGAAAACTGCTGGCCAAGTCACATCTCTGTGATTCCAAGAACATTATGTGTATAGCCAACTCCGAGGAGATAAAACCCCGAGGAGTCTGCAGATGATAACATGATTGTGAGGCATTTGTCTAGAGCAAGCCTAGTGCAATTAGTAAACATAGTGAATATTTACATCTTAATGGCAATAATTTGCTGTCAAAATAACAGTGATGCTAATGCCCCTCGCTGTTATTTATGCAGAAATGTTATAAGAACTTTAGGTGAGGGCAAATGTACGGTTAAATGCAAAAAATACAAAACTTGCTGTCTGAGTTGTGCCACTCCACTGTTAACTTTGTGAAAATGGCATCTTGTTGCCTAACTCATCATTAAAATGCATTGAATTGCATGAAGTTACATGATAGATATGAACTACACTCGCTACAGAAAGTTAAGTCTTATCCAATTCAGTCTAATTACTCTTTTAATAACGTGATTAGTGTTAATTATTCCAGATAAACCTCTCTGGCACTGAAAATTAACTATTGCAAGTGCGGAGTCTCATTCCTTCAGGCTTTAATTGCCAGAGCTTTTAAAAATGCTAAATTTAAAAAAAATTCCTTTTCCATCCCTTTTATTTCCCTCCCTTAATTCAATCTTTCTTTCTCTCTCTTACATAAGAATATAAGAAATAGAAGCAGGAGTAGGCCATTCAGCCCTTCGAGCCCACTCCACACATGGCTGATCTCCTATGTCAACACCATTTTCCTGCACTATCCCCCTATCCCTTGATGTTTTTAATATGTAGAAATCTATCAATCTCAGTCTTAAACATACCCAATGACTGAGCCTCCAAAGCCCTCTGGGGCAGAAATTCCAAAATTCACCACCCTCTGAGTGACGAAATACCTCCTCATCTCAGTCCTAAATGACCTGCCCCTTATTCTGAGACTGTGTCCCCTGGTTCTAGTCTCCCCAGCCAGGGGAAACATCTTTCCTGCATCTACCCTGTTGAGCCCTGTAAGAATTTTGTATGTTTGACTGAGATCATTTCTCATTTGTCTATACTCCAGAGAATAAAGGCCCAGTCTATTTATTCTTTCCTCATTGGACAATCCCTCCATCCCAGGAATTAGTTTGGTGAACCTTCGTTGCACTCCCTTTTTTCTCTTTCTGTACTTGATTTGGCATGGAAATCACCCACTGTAATTTACACTTCCTGTTTAATCCTTGCACTGTTAATTGCACAACCCTTCAATCTGATTGGTCAAGAAAATATACAATTGCTTTCCCTGTATACTCAGGTCCCAGATGCCTGGCTTTTCTCACTGCAACATTATCGCAACATTCAGCAACTTGTCACACAAAAGACCATCACGAATAAACAGGCAAAGACAGTTTGACTAATGGTGGATGCTGTTTGTTGCCCTGCTACAGCAGGAGGACTGGGAATGTCCCCTCCTGTTTTATCTACACCCCAGTGCTGGTCCTGTACGTACATCAGACGCAGGCTCTTCCTACCCATTTCAGAGGTCTTGGGAATCCAAGATCATCACTGTGTGGGGGGTGTGGGGGGGGGGGGGGGAGATCTGAAATAATGGGTTTCTGCCCCCAATTCCTCTGCACTGTGCCAAGGAACTCAGCATTTTCCAGGTGCAGCAAAGAGAAAAATTGTTGTTACATTAAATCTAATGATGTATTTCATGTTACCAAATGAATGAAATGTGAATTTAAAAAACATAGGAGAGGGAAAGAAGATTCCTTTAACATTTTTTGCCTGTGGGAAAAATTTTGTTCTCATAGAAAATAGTGTTGTTCTTCTAGAATGAATGATCTGGCCTGAAGCCTTGCTCAAATTACACAAATAATGAAGTATACTATTCATAGTTCTATTTAAAAAATGTGTTTGACAAGTGCATTAGTTACACTTCCTTCTTCCTCCTTGTTGCTGTTGAGAAAAAGATGTTGCAGGTCCAGTAGAAAGTTTCCCAAAATAATATCACATTTTTTTTTATTTGTTCATGGGATGTGGATATCTCTGCCAAGGCCAGCATTTATTGCCCATCACTAACTGCCCTTGAGAAGGTGGTCAGCTGCCTTCTTGAACCACTCTAGCCTGTCTGGTGTAGGTACTCTCACAGTCCTGTGAGGGAGAGAGTTCCAGGATTTTCACCTAGCGACAGTGAAGGAACAGTGATATAGTTCCAAGTCTGGAAGGTGTGTGACTTGGAGGGAAACTTACAGATGGTGGAGTTCCCATGTGCCTGCTGCCCTTGTCCTGCTAGGTGGTAGAGGTCATGGGTTTGGAAGGTGCGATTGAAGAAACCTTGGCGAGTTGCAGCAGTGCATCTTGTGGATGAGATACACTGCAGCATCTGTGCACCGGTGGTGGAGGTAGTGAATGTTTAAGATTGCGGATGAGTCGCCTGTCAAGCGCGTTGCTTTGTCGCGGATGATGTCAAGCTTCTTGAATGTTGTTGAAGCTGCACCAATCCAGGAAAGTGGAGAGTATTCCACCACACTCCTGACTTGTGCCTTGCAGATGGTAGACAGGATTTGGGGAATCAGGAGGTGAGTCACTCACTGTAGAATACCCAACCTCTGATCACTTAATTACATAATTAATTAATGCCTTGTCTGTTTTACGCTGACTCAAAATTAAAGCAAATGCATAAGTAAAAGTCTGAGGTGGAAAACCAGGCAAACCCAATGCATCTCAGCTGGTTCTCTAAGTGACCCTGAGTAGGTGTAAGCATATCTTTAAAATAGAACAGATTACTTCTAAATACCAATAGAAATGCAGAATTGTTAATGATTTCCGACAGTGTCCAATATTTAACTCAGCATTTAACTGCCCTCTTTGGCTTTTTTATCTTGAAAGAAGCCATTAAGCAAATGGAAGAAAAAAATCTTTAACATCACAGTGCAATTTCCTGTTTGCACATTGACAAGGCGACATAACCGGCTTTGTCCAACAATTTAAGAACTTACTGTCTTGTTTTGTTTGCTTTAAACTAAATGGTTTGTAAGGAACTTCAATCCTATTGCTTAGGCTAAAAGAAAATCACAGAGGAAAAAAAAGAAGCAGCACTAGTACCTGAATTTTATCTCTTAACAATGCAAGAAAATTAATGTATTGGTTCATTCTTAACACAAAAGTCCGAGTGTATCAAGCCTGTGTCCTCAGTACCTTGCTCTACGGCAGCGAGGCCTGGACAACGTATGTCAGCCAAGAGCGACGTCTTAATTCTTTCCATCTTCGCTGTCTCCGGAGAATCCTTGGCATCAGGTAGCAGGACCGTATCTCCAACACAGAAGTCCTCGAGGCGGCCAACATCCCCAGCAT
Organism: Heterodontus francisci; assembly: GCF_036365525.1. Classification (NCBI taxonomy): domain Eukaryota; kingdom Metazoa; phylum Chordata; class Chondrichthyes; order Heterodontiformes; family Heterodontidae; genus Heterodontus; species Heterodontus francisci. The sequence goes on from NC_090379.1 coordinate 33,314,183, forward strand.
ATACACCCTACTGAGCCAGCGAAGCTTGAGATGGCTTGGCCATGTGAGCCACATGGAAGATGGCAGGATCCCCAAGGACACGTTGTACAGCGAACTCGTCACTGGTATCAGACCCACCGGCCGTCCATGTCTCCGCTTTAAAGACGTCTGCAAACGCGACATGAAATCCTGTGACATTGATCACAAGTCGTGGGAGTCAGTTGCCAGTGATCGCCAGAGCTGGCGGGCAGCCATAAAGGTGGGGCTAAAGTGTGGCGAGTCGAAGAGACTTAGCAGTTGGCAGGAAAAAAGACAGAAGCGCAAGGGGAGAGCCAACTGTGTAACAGCCCCGACAACCAATTTTATCTGCAGCACTTGTGGAAGAGTCTGTCACTCTAGAATTGGCCTTTATAACCACTCCAGGCACTGCTTCACAAACCACTGACCACCTCCAGGTGCTTACCCAAGGTCTCTCGAGTCAAGGAGGCCAAAGAAGAAGAAGGTTCATTCTTAGCAAAGTTCAATGACTGTACCACATACAATTTTATTGCAATAAAGAACATAAGATATTTTCTATAAAGGAAATTTTAAAAATGAAAAAGGAAACAAAGCAAGGACTATACACTATTGTTCAATAATTTAAATCATTTTGTACAAACCTGTCCAAATAGATAAGTTAAATGAGACCTAGATAAAGACTCTGAGCTTTTTTGACCTCTTGGTGCGTGTAGGAAAGTGCATCATCATTACATCAGTCTAGTGGAGACGTGTGACCAGTGGTGTTCCACAGGGATCCGTGCTGGGATCACTGTTGTTTGTGATATACATAAATGATTTGGAGGAAAGTATAGGTGGTCTGATTAGCAAGTTTGCAGACGACACTAAGATTGGTGGAGTAGCAGATACTGAAGGGGACTGTCAGAGAATACAGCAGAATATAGATAGACTGGAGAGTTGGGCAGAGAAATGGCAGATGGAGTTCAATCAGGGCAAATGCGAGGTGATGCATTTTGGAAGATCCAATTCAAGAGTGAACTATACAGTAAATGGAAAAGTCCTGGGGAAAATTGATGTACAGAGAGGTTTGGGTGTTCAGGTCCATTGTTCCCTGAAGGTGGCAACGCAGGTCAATAGAGTGGTCAAGAAGGCATACGGCATGCTTTCCTTCATCGGACGGGGTATTGAGTACAAGAGTTGGCAGGTCATGTTACAGTTGTATAGGACTTTGGTTCGGCCACATTTGGAATACTGCATGCAGTTCTGGTCGCCACATTACCAAAAGGATGTGGATGCTTTGGAGAGGGTGCAGAGGAGGTTCACCAGGATGTTGCCTGGTATGGAGGGCGCTAGCTATGAAGAGAGGTTGAGTAGATTAGGATTATTTTCATTAGAAAGACGGAGGTTGAGGGGGGACCTGATTGAGGTGTACAAAATCATGAGAGGTATAGACAGGGTGGATAGTAAGAAGCTTTTTCCCAGAGTGGGGGATTCAATTACAAGGGGACACGAGTTCAAAGTGAAAGGGGAAAAGTTTAGGGGGGATATGCGTGGAAAGTTCTTTACGCAGAGGGTGGTGGGTGCATGGAACGCATTACCAGCGGAGGTGGTAGACGCAGGCACGATAGCATCTTTTAAGATGTATCTAGACAGATACATGAATGGGCAGGAAGTAAAGAGATACAGACCCTTAGAAAATAGGCGACAGGTTTAGATAGAGGATTTGGATCGGCGTAGGCTTGGAGGGCCGAAGGGCCTGTTCCTGTGCTGTAATTTTCTTTGTTCTTTGTTCTATTGTGCAGACACATCGCCACAGAAATACACAATATAGCTGCAGGTGTGTAAAGCCTGTTTGCTGACATTTGGGAGAAGAATGGGCCTGGTTTCTATGTGTTGTGACATTGTAAATACATTCAAAAAGAACAAATTTATAGTTTTGCAGCACAACAGCAACTAGAGCATTTTTTCCCTCTCTCTCCTACATCCCCCAACCCTAATTGCAAGTTTAGCTACAAATTTTCCATTTATGATATTGAAATTGAAAGTTTGTGAGAGCCAATGGAACAATTCTTAAATATTATAACAAAATGTATTCACATCAACTTAAAAACAATAGTTCATTGTTTCTTCCTGGCTTAATGTGGTGACTATAAAATTATGTCAATTTATGCCTGTATATTAAATGCAACTTGTACTACTTATCAAACCTTTCCCACCACGCCCCCCAAGTTCAAACCCTTCGTCCTTTACCCCTTCCTATCACCCCCCCAACCAATCCAAGGAGTTTCACCCCGCTCCCTCTTCCCGAGCTGAAAAAAGTTCCTCCTCCCCCCCTCCCCACAGGAGTCGTCCCTCATTTCCCCAAACGGGGATTCGAAGGCGCGGCATTGCCAGACACCCAAATGAGGATCAGTGTGGCGATTAACGAAGGCGACGGGACCTTCATTAAATCCGGTATGTAAATTAATTTACATATGGAAATCATGGTCCCATTATTGAGCGGTGGGGCAGCCGCCACGAGGCCTCGCCGCCGACGTCGAGATTAGTAAGGGGCCTGCCTGCATCGGGGTCGATGGTGGGCCTCTTCTGTTCCTATCTTCATTGACCACCCCCCACCACCGCCCCCCCGGCACCATTCCCATAAATGGAGAGGTTTTAAAATCCAGCCCGTTGTCTCAGAATAGTGCTATCTGAGGGGAGCAGATTTGCATCAGTCAATGGTGTTGATTTTAACTCCCAGTGGATTTCCAGAGACAACCATAAGAGTCATGAATCCAGAATAATTTTAACTATTGGGTCTTATTGCCTTGTTGCTAACACCAGATAAATTGGGTAGTCAATGGCCACCAGCCGACTTTCAGGTAGATGTGGGAAAGGTGGGAGTCCATGCAGAGGAAGCCTAAATTTTCTTTGTGGGGCCTGGAGGAGCATTCTTGCTCCTCCTGGCTCCACAACAGACAGTTAAAAAAAATTACTTTATGTCCTTGTCCTTTTCCTAACCTGCTACAACCTGGTGTGAAAGTCACAGAGACTTCCCTGTTCAAGTCACTCTGGGGAAAATCAGACTAGCCTGGCTTTTGCATAGATGATAATGATGAGGCTAATGATGAGGTAAATCAGACAGCAACATCATCCACACATGTGCAGTTAAACACAGAAATCCGGAAGTTGCCAGAGGTTTCTCCACATGATGCTCTATAGCAGCTCTTGTTAATAGGCTCGGCATTGACATCAATGCAATGGCATGAATTTTGGGTACATGCACACTAGTTTCCCCTTAAAGATGCCAAAATGTTGGGGCTGGTGCATGCAGGAATAAATAAATTATTATTGGCGTGATAAATAATTATTACTGCCAAACAACCTCTCTGACCCTGAAAATTTAATTTTACAAGCTTGGTGTCTCATTCCCTCAGAAGTTAATTAGTTTGGAGATTTAAAAGCAACTCTTTTTAACTTTTTCTGTCTGTCTCTTTTATGTCTCTTTCTTAATCCCATCTGTCTTTCCCAATCTTTACTTTGTTCTCTGTACATGATTTAAATCTAATTTATATTTCCAGCTTTATACTTCCTGATTTAGACTCTTCATGACTCAGTGAGGATTTTTCAATCTGATTGGCTGAAGAACCTTGATCTGCTCAGAGACATCACAGATGCCCTGTAGAAGGTGTCACAATGGATCAGACACCAGATTGATGCAAGTCCCTGCTTAAAAGCCCAAGAAAATGTTGTGGACAGCTGTCAACATAGTGAATGCAAGTGCTGTTTCTTTGCCGCTGGCTGCAAAATCCGGGCCATTGTGTCTGATGTAAAAACACTCATTTTATTATATAATTGAGGTTTAAGATTTCAATGGGGTACCTAGAAGAGCTGAGTGATTGAATACCTTCCTGACTCAGAGCCCTCTTGAGCCACCCTGTAACAGTCTAAGTAGCTACGATGTTAATTCTGAAAATTCAATTTTGCCGTTGATTTTAATGGTAAAGCAGAGCTATGATGATTAGCCGTTCAACTTTTACAGTGAGGGTTTCTGCAGAGCCAATTAAGGCATGGCATAAGTAATGGCATAAGTTGCTCACACCGTCATTTTCTTGAATTTCTGCACTGTATTAATGATGTACGCTGCATATACGCTATTCCTATGGTGCAAGTTTTCAGCAAATTCAGGTCCAACAAGTTTAAACCTAAGGCATATGATGTGAAGTGACATTTTGCAGTAATTTTTGCAGGGATTCTTCATCAGAAGATTGGAAGAGTTTTCCGAAAAACAGCATAAGCAGCAGCCCCTTGAAAATTCTACCCGCACTCTGCCATTTGATGCTGCTCATTCCTAGTAACGGATGGTTCATTCCTAGGTCACCATCTGCCTATGTGACAAGATTTGTGACCAAGTGTAATATTCAACTTTCAAGCAGACCAGATTGTAATAAAATCAAGTTCCAAGTTAGTCACGATCGTACCCTTTTGCCAGATGCTAGTAAATGGCATCATGAAATTCAATTTCTATTGCTGGGAAAGAAAATGTCAATCTAATGTCACTTTATCTTTGAATATGTAACAGACTTGTCCAGTCCGCTATAGCTTAATGAACAAAATTTCATATCAATATAGGAATACTAAGGGCATTGAAGGTTAATGCCAGCTTTTGCATAATGTGTTGTAACACCAAGACAGTCACTATATCAATGTCCTGCACAAATTCTGGTTTTAAATTTTTATTACAGTGTTAAGTGAGTTCAGTTGATAGTATTTGTACCTCTGGGTCGGTTGGTTACTGGGTTAAGCCACACCTAGGTTGACACTCCAGTACAATGATGAGGAACCACTGCGTTGTTAGAGGTGCTGTCCTTCATTTGAGGTGTTAACCCAAGGCCTGGTATATCTGTGTTTTGCTGAATGGTAAGGATACTGTTCAAAAAAGATTAGTAAGTTCTGCTGGTGTTCTGGCCATTATTCCACCCCATAACAGTACAATGAAAAAAAATGATCATCTCATGGTTTGTGTTAGTGCAGGTTGGTTATTGTGTTGGCCTGTATAACAATAAATCAATACCATCGAAAAGTAATTACTTATGAGATAGTTTCCAAAATTTTGATGCAGCACTGAGATAAATGAAAGTAATTATTTCTGTTGGGAAACATCCGAAAGCCTCTTGGCTTCTTCACACCTGCTTCCAGGTCACTGCTTAGTGACTAGCAAATAATTTATTGATTGGTGCAAAGTTTGACAATTTGCCATGATTTTACCCAGCCAATCTTCTCAAGAAGCCATTGAAGTACTGGATCAAGATGAAGTTTGGTACAAACCTTCTTTCTGTACCTATAATGGGAGAAAATAGTTTACCAAGAAAAGCTTGGAGCTTTGTTCATTGGCTGAAGATGGTTTAAATAATCCAATTCTTTCTCCCACCCCCATTACAAAGTGTCTGATTGCCATAGATTCCTAACTGTGTATGTGCCTGGAGGGAGACATCCGAATCCTATGAATAACCTAATCAGAAGAAAATGAGTAAACGGTCTCATCCTTTCAAAATGACTGAAATTTTATTCAACCAGCTGAAGAAGACAGGAGACAGCAGATTTCGGAGAAACTGTTGAAAGTACACTAGAACACTTTTACTTTCATAATCTTGATCTAACTAAATGAAACACTCCCTGCTTATCATTCAAAAAATAATATAAAGACAAACTCAGCATTTGAAAAAAAAGTACCTTAACAAAATCAATTGACAGTATAATTTGATGGATGTCTCTAAAGCTATTCAGCTATTTCACTACAATCATTTTAAAACTGAAATGAACTGACACTATTATCATCGTTTGCAATCAACAAAATCCAATTTTGAAGGTAGTGAAGCTTCTTTTTATTGCAGGGAAAATGCTTGCTAAATTTGGTAAAGATTTATAAAAAGACCTTTTTTTCTTCCTATGTATATTGTAGGGAGAGAGTGATAGAATGAACCTCATTCTTATTCTCTTTCCATTAAATATTGAGGGCTAGAAATTTGTCTCAGACAGTGGCACAAAACAGGTGATATTGGATTGACTGCCTGTTATATGCAGCACCTGATATTTAATTTCTGTTCCAATTGATGACCTTGGGCAGTTTAATTTTTAAATTTTTATCCCAGGTTTTCTCAACATGGAATTTACAGTCTGCATTGCTCCTGTGTGATATACTTGTAAGGGTGAGGGCTTGCCCCGGTACCCAAAAACGCCTCGAGAATCGGATGCCTTGTACCAACGAGTAATCTTTATTTACAAGCCTGCAAGGAGAAGTCTACTCTCATGAATGATTTTAGGGCTTCCACTAGTGCATTGTTCCAAGCAGTCATTTTATACAGTTTTACAGGAGGTTTACTTGATAAACTGTTTCCTAATTACATCGTCTCCCAGCTATTGCCTTCCCTGATCTCGTCCCGCATTGGTTATATTATTCACCTCATCAACCTCTTGATTACCCTATTCATAGGATTCTTAGCCTATTCATAGGATTCGGATGTCTCCCTCCAGAGCTCATTACTTTCTGATTAGGTATTCATATAATTTGTGTGTCTAGCAGGCAAGCTTTCTCAAGTTACAAGGACCTAAGTTACACCAAGTATCCCGTGGTTCCCTATGCTAGTCTCCCCTACAAATCCCCATTTTGGCCTTTGGCCAGCACCTGGCCCAAGACAACTAGGATTCTCTGCCCGTTGAATAATCTGGCGATCCTACCATTTTGATGAGCTTTGGATCCTTCCCTAGCATTTTTTTACGACCTCACCTGTGTCCTAGTGACCAGGCTTAGTCTGGCATTGATACTTTGTATTATGGCACATAAATTACTGCAGTCAAGCCTGCAGTACTCCCAGGGTACACCATTTCAGTCCCCGCTTTTGGCCCTAGGCTACTAGCAAGATGGCCAACTAACGTTAAGTGCTCCTTGCTCCATCACTGTTGGCCAGACTGGTGGCTAGATTTGCACGGTTCTATTTTCTAAATTATGTCTAACATCTCAATTTAGGTGCCAGGGTACAACATTTAACCATAAATCTGATAGCAATTTAGCAACTGCACCGCTACCAGTACATGGGAATCAATTCTAATCCAAGGGTGAACGTCCATCTTAATACTCCAGTTTAGGGTGGTATTAAAACCATGCGCAGCTCTCGTCCCTATCCCTATCGGATGTGGACAGACAACATTATTCCCTACACCCAGCCAGCAAGATCCCGTAAGGGGGGAATCTTTCTGGGTCGCGTATTTGGGTACGAGGTAGTACTTTGGCCAATTGCCATCTCCCATGATCCCTGTATTCTCTACCCTGAGAAGGGGTTGGATGCCCCGGTTCTTTAGCGTTTTGCTAGCATGTTGGTTAAATTCAAAATTAACTTAAAATTCCATTTAAACATTGCTTTGCTCAATATGATTTAGAAGTCAGCAAGCTCATTATAGCTAACAGCTGTAATTCATTAATAAATATCAACTGGCTCTACACAATTATTCTAGCAATTCAATTTTTTTTAAATTAAGAGTTACATTGAATCAGTGAATCTGGATGTGCAGTTCAGCCACAAAGCTAGCCAATGTGCTCATGTACACTTCATGGAGTCTAACAACCTTTCTTGTTCAGGATACAAATAATGAACAGATTACCCAAAATGGGACCCTGTAGTCAACATTCACGTTGGTTAGACAATTTAATAACAAATAACTTGAATAGAACTTAATCCAACAAGCAACTGCATACAGATATAACAGGGGTTATAAAGTTAGAGCTACAGTGGGTGATACTGACGCTAGATTTATGCATGACTGCTTTAAGTATAAAGGGAACCTTCATTGCCACGCTTTGCAACTTCAGGCACTGCTGTTCCCCCTTCCCAGCTGCCCTGGGCTACTCCTTAGCCATATTAGTTCGTTAATCGTGATATTTCACATTCCAAGCACTCGATCGCAATTGGCATTGCTCAAGTTCTCATAGAACAGGCCTTGTTGGGTCCCCCACTCAACCGACTTGGTTCCTTCCGTGATTGTGATTGCCAGACATATCAGCAGTACTGCGGTTTTCATGGTCCTGTAAAGAGAGAACATAGCGGATGCTGGTTGTCACCGGTTACTCCTTATTATTCTTTGCGTTTCAATACTCCTTGATCTGTGTCCAGTGTTTCCACCGGCCTTTCTCTTCCATATCCACACGTACAAGTGTTGCTCATCATCAGGACCTCGTAAGGTCCTTGCCACCGAGTTGCTAAGCCTGGCTTTGCAAGTATGACTCTAACAATCACTTGATCCCCTACTCCTGGCAACCTTTCCCTGCCCTTCAGAATAACTTCCAAGTTCTGATGTTCCCGACTTAACCACATTTGAATTGCGTCTTCTTTAACTTTATGCAAAAGTTTGAAAGGTTAAAACTGGGTTCCTGCCGGACTTTTACAAGGCTCTGGATTTATCTTTATATTTGGAAAACAAACTGGAGCTTCACCCCCAGTTGCCAGTAGTTTGTGCCAGTATGTCTCAGTTTTAAAATTGCACTGAAAATCACAAATTCAAGCACACAAACATCATGCGCCCAAATAAAATAAATATATCCACACGCACCAGCAGACAGAAAAGAGTAGCATGGGCGTTTAAAAGAAGGGAAACAGAAATAAATCAATTACGACAATGATCCCAATTCTCCCCTCTTCAAATGTCTTGCAACAACTAATGTCCTATTGGGAAGGAAATCTGCTGTCCTTACCTGGTCTGGCCTACATGTGACTCCAGACCCACAGCAATGTGGTTGACTCTTACATGCCCTCTGAAATGGCCTAGCAAGCCACTCAGTTGTATCTAACCGCTACGAAGTCAATAAAAAGGAATGAAACTGGAGGGACCACCCGGCATCGTCCTAGGCACTGGAAATGACGACGGAAAACCCAGCCCGGTCGACCCTGCAAAGTCCTCCTTACTAACATCTGGGGGCTTGTGCCTAAGTTGGGAGAGCTGTCCCACAGACTAGTCAAGCAACAGCCTGACATAGTCATACTTACGGAATCAAACCTTGCAGACAATGTCCCAGACACTGCCATCACCATCCCCGGGTATGTCATGTCCCACCGGCAGGACCGACCCAGCAGAGGTGGTGGCACAGTGGTATACAGTAGGAAGGGAGTTGCCCTGGGAGTCCTCAACATCGACTCTGGACCCCATGAAGTCTCATGGCATTAGATAAAACATGGACAAGGAAACCTCCTGCTGATTACCACCTACCGCCCTACCTCAGCTGATTAGGCAATACTCCACCAGGTTGAACAGCACTTGGAGGAAGCACTGAGGGTGGCAAGGGCACAAAATGTACTCTGGGTGGGGCCTTCAAAGTCCATCACCAAGAGTGGCTCGGTAGCACCACTACTGACCGAGCTGGCCGAGTCCTAAAGGACATATCTGCTAGACTGGGTATCCAGCAGGTGGTGAAGGAACCAACAAGAAGGGAAAACATACTAGATCTCGTCCTCAAAAATCTGCCTGCCGCAGATGCATCTGTCCATGACAGTATTGGTAGGAGTGATCACCGCTCAGTCCTTGTGGAGACGAAGTCCCGCCTTCACATTGAGGATACCCTCCATCGTGTTGTGTGGCACTATCACTGTGCTAAATAGGATAGATTTTGAACAGATCTAGCAATGCAAAACTGGGCATCCATGAGGTGCTGTGGGCCATCAGCAGCAGCAGAATTGTACTCAACCACAATCTGTAACCTCATGGACCGGCATATCCCCCACTCTACCATTACCATCAAGCCAGGAGACCAACCCTGGTTCAATGAAGAGTGCAGGAGGGCATGCCAGGAGCAGCACCAGGCATACCTCAAAATGAGGTGTCAGCCTGGTGAAGCTACAACACAGGACTATCTGCGTGCCAAACTGCATAAGCAGTATGCGATAGACAGAGCTAAGCGATCCCATAACCAACGGATCAGATCTAAGCTCTGCAGTCCTGCCACATCCAGCCATGAATGGTGGTGGACAATTAAACAACTAACTGGAGGAGGTGGCTCCACAAATATCCCCATCCTCAATGATGGGGGAGCCCAGCACATCAGTGTGAAAGATAAGGCTGAAGCATTTGCAACAATCTTCAGCCAGAAGTGCCGAATTGATGATCCATCTCGGCCTCCTCCTGAAGTCCCCAGCATCACAGATGCCAGACTTCAGCCAATTCGATTCACTCCGCGTGATATCAAGAAACGACTGAAGGCACTGGATACTGCAAAAGCTATGGGCCCTGACAATATTCCAGCAATAGTACTGAAGACCTGTGCTCCAGAACTTGCCGCGCCCCTAGCCAAGCTGTTCCAGTACAGCTACAACACTGGTATCTACCCTGCAATATGGAAAATTGCCCAGGTATGTCCTGTACACAAAAAGCAGGACAAGTCCAACCCGGCCAATTACCGCCCCATCAGCCTACTCTCAATCATCAGTAAAGTGATGGAAGGTGTCATCAACAGTGCCATCAAGCGGCACCTGCTTAGCAATAACCGGCTCAGTGACGCTCAGTTTGGGTTCCGCCAAGGCACTCAGCTCCTGACCTCATTACAGCCTTGGTTCAAACATGGACAAAAGAGCTGAACTCAAGAGGTGAGGTGAGAGTGACTGCCCTTGACATCAAGGCAGCATTTGACTGAGTATGGCATCAAGGAGCGCTAGCAAAACTGAGGTCAATGGGAATCGGGGAAAAACCCTCCGCTGGCTGGAGTCATACCTAGCACAAAGGAAGATGGTTGTGGTTGTTGGAGGTCAATCGTCTGAGCTCCAGGACATCACTGCAGGAGTTCCTCAGGGTAGTGTCCTAGGCCCAACCATCTTCAGCTGCTTCATCAATGACCTTCCTTCAATCATAAGGTCAGAAGTGGGGATGTTCGCTGATGATTGCACAATGTTCAGCACCATTCACAACTCCTCAGATACTGAAGCAGTCCGTGTAGAAATGCAGCAAGACCTGGACAATATCCAGGCTTGGGCTGATAAGTGGCAAGTATCATTCATGCCACACAAGTGCCAGGCAATGATCATCTCCAACAAGAGAGAATCTAACCATCTCTCCTTGACATTCAATGGCATTACCATCACTGAATCCCCACTATCAACATCCTAAAGGTTACCATTGACCAGAAACAGAACTGGAGTAGCCATATAAATACTGTGGCTACCAGAGCAGGAGAGAGGCTAGGAATCCTGCAGCGAGTAACTCACCTCCTGACTCCCCAAAATCTGTCCACCATCTACAAGGCACAAGTCAGGAGTGTGATGGAATACTCTCCACTTGCCTGGATGGGTGCAGTTCCAACAACACTCAAGAAGCTCGACACCATCCAGGACAAAGCAGCCCGCTTGATTGGCACCCCATCCACAAACATTCACTCCCTCCAGTGGCAAAAGTGTGTACCATCGACAAGATGCACTGCAGCAATGCACCAAGGCTCCTTAGGCAGCACCTTCTAAACCCGCAACCTCTACCAACTAGGACAAGGGCAGCAAATGTATGGGAACATCACCACCTGCAAGTTCCCCTCCAAGTCACACACCATCCTGACTTGGAACTATATCACCATTCCTTCACTGTCACTGGGTCAAAATCCTGGAACTCCCTTCCTAACAGCACTGTGGGTGTACCTACCCCACATGGACTGCAGTGGTTCAAGAAGGCAGCTCACCACCACCTTCTCAAGGGCAATTAGGGATGGGCAATAAATGCTGGCCTGGCCAATGACACCCACATCCCATGAATGAATAAAAAAAAACTATAATTAGAAACTAAAGGAAAAAGATAAACTCTCACAAGCAGACAAATTCCAAGAGATTACGCAGCAGCCTGTCACACATTCTTTGATGAGTATTTATTCTGAACTAGCTGATATGCGTCCCCTTTTCTGAGGCCCATAGCTACCCAAGTCTTCATTTCATTCCAGGTGCCTTGAGCCATTCTCCCTTCCTCTGGTAGGGCTGAGTAAATCTCGCTCCTGCTCAGCTTCAATACACCTCTGCTTCAACAATCTCTTGTCTGCCTCCCTCTTTTCCCATTCCCTTATTATATCAGAGCAATATGCCTTCAGGAACTCCACTTTCCAGGCCCTCCAAGTTGTCTCTTCTATATGTCTGAGTCGTTCCTCCTCTCATTTATCTCTTTCTTTCTGTAATTGACTCCGTCCTGTCAACTATAGCACACCTATCTTCCTTCTCTTACAAAAACAAGAAATGCTGGAAATACTCAGCAGGTCTGGCAGCATCTGTGGAGAGAGAAGCAGAGTTAACATTTCAGGTCAGTGACCCTTCTTCAGATCTCCCTTCTTATGAAGGACCTGAAACGTTAACTCTGCTTCTCTCACCACAGATGCTGCCAGACCTGCTGAGTATTTCCAGCATTTCTTGTTTTTATTTCAGATTTCCAACATCTGCAATATTTTGCTTTTATCTTCCTTCTATTTCCTTAATTTACTCAATTCTAACTCCGACTGTCTACGCTTTACCTCCTGCTGCTTACACATAGCCTGATACACCAACAGCAAGACTGTTTTCATTTATCTGTCTTTACATGTGGACCCCTGCTTCGGCTGCTCTGCCTCACTGACAGGGTCGTCCGAAATCTGTACAACCCGGACCCACTCTATAAATGTCACTACCACCAAACAAAGCAATGCTTTCTAATAACTTAAAACACTCCTCTTTATCGTAGCTTCTTCTAACTTCTTCTTTTAACTTACACCAATTTAATACAACTTCACTCAGACGCTTCGCACACATTTAGATTTACCGTTCAACAATTTCTGAACGTACAAAGAGACCAAACACCAACATCGACTCTCACACACACACAGTCTCCTGCGCGATAACGGCCTTCGGGATACCTCTAAATCCCCTGTGCGGCTTCACCTACTATGTGGCTCTGCGCTGTGGCTTTCTCAGTGCGGCTCTCTGCCCGGTTCTCTCAACTCACGACCAACTGCCCTGGCGTGAGCTTTGATCGCTCAGCACTCGAGTCTCCAGGCATTGATTCTTTGATACCCACTTAAAGTACCAGTCCGCGACTGTGAGGTAGACCTTTCCTAACTACGGGTAATAAAATAAAAGGTACTCACCCCTTGATTGGTCTCCTCGCTGTCGTGGTCCTGATGTGGTGCACCCTGCTGACTACGCCAAATGTAAGGGTGAGGGTTTGTCCCAGTACCCAAAAACGCCTCGAGAGTTGGATGTGTTGTACCAACGAGTGATCTTTATTTACGAGCATGCAAGGTGAAATCCTACTTTCACGAATGATTGTAGGACTTCTGCTAGAGCATTGTTCCAGCAGTCATTTTATACAGTTTTACAGGAGGTTTACTTGATAAACTGTTTCTTAAGTACATCACCTCCCAGCTATTGCCTTCCTTGATCTCATCCTGCCTTGGTTATATTATTCACTTCATCAACCTCTTGATTACCCTATTCATAGGATTTGGGTGTCTCCCTCCTAAGTTCGTTTCCTTCTGATTAGGTATTCATATAATTTGTGTGTCTAGCAGGCAAGCTTTCTCAAGTTACAGGGACCTAAGTTATGCCAAGTTTCCCATGGTTCCCTATGCCAGTTTCCCCTACATACTGATTCTTATTGTCTTGGATTTGCGATCTGTTCTATGCATTATAAATACAAAGTGCTCCTGACAACGCAGCCCCCGGCTGACATCATCACAGCGCTCCCAATTTCGCACATGCTCAATTTAGGAGGGAGAGGGGGAGCGAGCGGCCGAGAGGGAAGAAGGGGCGAGACCACAGGTTCTGTTCTAATGCACACACAATCCCGCATATGCAGCTATCCTGAAGCTCAGATGTAAGTACAAAGCTCACTGAAGTTGGATCAAGTTGTTGTTTTGGCTCTTATTACAACAAAGAAGCAGCTCTCTGCCAATGTTCATGCTGAACACGAGCTCCCAGGATTTGTCTATTCCAACTTCCAAAATGTTAGAAATCTCTTTTTAAAATGCTTACTGGTTTAAAATTTGGATTTGTGTCCTGAAATAATCGTCAATTAAATTCATTAAACAACCCATTGCAGGGAGCAGGACCGGGGACCAGAAGTGGCAATTTTGGTTTCATTTGTTTTCGTTTTTGTGATATATTGAGCAGCGCCATCTTTGCTACTGGCAGCTGCCAAAAGTCGCAGACAGTGAAATTAAAGTGCATGAGGCTGCGTTTGCGCATGTGCAAGTACTGCGCCACCTAGTGGTTGCGTTGTCAGCAAACTCGGCCTTATAAATATGCACTAATCTTTACGATTGACATCTGAGTAGGTGGGAGGAAAACCTAAACAAGGATTATTTCACTTCCTACATAAAAAACTAACTCAACAGAAATGTGGAGAAAAAAATACAATTCACGAGACAAAAGAAGAGCAATGTAGATATTTCACAATATCACACAATTATGTAGGGTGAGGAAAGCCATTTGGCTTTCAGAAGGACCCTAAATTCCCTCCGTTGGTTCTTAAATTATTCCAGGGTTTTTGTCTGCATTACTTTATCTGGGAGTGCATTCTATTTTTGTTCATTCTTTGTCCTTTATAACAGTCAAGGTAATGGATTACTTAAAGTTGAAAATTTTCAGGAATTAAACATCAGAAGTAGATTTGAGGATGTAACCGATCAGTGTGTTAGGATGAACTGCAAGTCCTAAGGAATTAAATATTTTTTAGTTGACTCTTCACAGTTAGATATGATGTTGGGCTAATGAAAATTCACAGATTTTCTGTTTCCTATCATTGATGTAGATATTTATAGCAAAGACTCACTTGATTACCACATTAGGATTAATAAATCTGCTGGAGACAATGCTTAGAGTATGTAGCTTTTTGGGGGGAGCAAGTTGCTGAAACTTGCGGAAACATCACCATTTTTAAAAAGTCTTCAAGCTAAGCTGCTAAGAAATTCAGAGAGGTCGAGTTTCTGCTTGCCCAGTATGGAGTATACACTTTCTCCCCTAAGGGATACATCCATTTGTTTAAGCACAATTATCAGAACCAAAGCTTAGGGACCTTTAAGTACCCATAGGGGTATTATTGGAGATTGATCAGCTAAAATTGTGCATTTGGGGCGGCATAGTGGTGCAGTGGTTAGCACCGCAGCCTCACAGCTCCAGTGACCCGGGTTCGGTTCTGGGTACTGCCTGTGCGGAGTTTGCAAGTTCTTCCTGTGACTGCATGGGTTTCTGCTGGGTGCTCTGGTTTCCTCCCACAGCCAAAGACTCGCAGGTTGTTAGGTAAATTGGCCATTGTAAATTGCCCCTAGTGTAGGTAGGTGGTAGGAGAATGGTGGGGATGTGATAGGGAATATGGGATTAATGTAGAATTAGTATTAATGGGTGGTTGTTGGTCGGCACAGACTCGGTGGGCCGAAGGGCCTGTTTCAGTGCTGTATCTCTCTATGACTCTATATCAGCACAGAGCAATGTTTGACCAAATATAACCATCCAACCAGTTAGGGCATTGCCTGGCACAGTTGGAGCCAAATGGCAAGAATCCTAGAGCTCATTGCCAGGTCTACCCCTTCAGGCTCCATTATTGGGCCAGTCAATCATTAAACCTACTCTGGAGACTATCCCTCTCTCTCTATCTCAGATCAGAGTTTCCATTTTCCAGAGCGTTCATTTGATTCTGAAATTCTATACATATCATTATGGAGGTCACATCAACATCCCCCCTCATAAGAACAAAAGAGCTTTGGGGGCCCCACTGGTCATCTGGCCCCGGCTACCTCACCATACAGCAGGTCCTTGCTTATGTAACCGTCTTCCATCCTGCAGACATGTCCGATCCACCAATGCTGCTTCTGTTTGATTAGTGTCAACGCACCTGGGAGGACTGTCACATTTATGATTTTGTCCTGCCCATAATGTGCCGCAGACAGCGAAGATGGAAATTATTGAGCTCCTTTTCCTGGTAGCTGTAACTTGTCCATGTTTCACAGCCATACAGCAAGGTGCAGAGAACACAGGCCTTATAAGCCATGAGCTTGGCCAAAGGGTCAGCTTGATGTTACACAGGAAGTCAATGGAAAGGAAAATCAGGAGAGATGTATTCTTTCTTCTTTTGGGCCTCCTTATCTCGAGAGACAATGGATACGCGCCTGGAGGTGGTCAGTGGTTTGTGAAGCAGCGCCTGGAGTGGCTATAAAGGCCAATTCTGGAGTGACAGGCTCTTCCACAGGTGCTGCAGAGAAATTTGTTTGTTGGGGCTGTTGCACAGTTGGCTCTCCCCTTGCGCCTCTGTCATTTTTCCTGCCAACTACTAAGTCTCTTCGACTCGCCACAATTTAGCCCTGTCTTTATGGCTGCCCGCCAGCTCTGGCGAATGCTGGCAACTGACTCCCACGACTTGTGATCAATGTCACACGATTTCATGTCGCGTTTGCAGACGTCTTTATAACGGAGACATGGACGGCCGGTGGGTCTGATACCAGTGGCGAGCTCGCTGTACAATGTGTCTTTGGGGATCCTGCCATCTTCCATGCGGCTCACATGGCCAAGCCATCTCAAGCGCCGCTGACTCAGTAGTGTGTATAAGCTGGGGGTGTTGGCCGCTTCAAGGACTTCTGTGTTGGAGATATAGTCCTGCCACCTGATGCCAAGTATTCTCCGAAGGCAGCGAAGGTGGAATGAATTGAGACGTCGCTCTTGGCTGGCATACGTTGTCCAGGCCTCGCTGCCGTAGAGCAAGGTACTGAGGACACAGGCCTGATACACTCGGACTTTTGTGTTCCGTGTCAGTGCGCCATTTTCCCACACTCTCTTGGCCAGTCTGGACATAGCAGTGGAAGCCTTACCCATGCGCTTGTTGATTTCTGCATCTAGAGACAGGTTACTGGTGATAGTTGAGCCTAGGTAGGTGAACTCTTGAACCACTTCCAGAGCGTGGTCGCCAATATTGATGGATGGAGCATTTCTGACATCCTGCCCCATGATGTTCGTTTTCTTGAGGCTGATGGTTAGGCCAAATTCATTGCAGGCAGACGCAAACCTGTCGATGAGACTCTGCAGGCATTCTTCAGTGTGAGATGTTAAAGCAGCATCGTCAGCAAAGAGGAGTTCTCTGATGAGGACTTTCCGTACTTTGGACTTCGCTCTTAGACGGGCAAGGTTGAACAACCTGCCCCCTGATCTTGTGTGGAGGAAAATTCCTTCTTCAGAGGATTTGAACGCATGTGAAAGCAGCAGGGAGAAGAAAATCCCAAAAAGTGTGGGTGCGAGAACACAGCCCTGTTTCACACCACTCAGGATAGGAAAGGGGTCTGATGAGGAGCCACCATGTTGAATTGTGCCTTTCATATTGTCATGGAATGAGGTGATGATACTTAGTAGCTTTGGTGGACATCCGATCTTTTCTAGTAGTCTGAAGAGACCACGTCTGCTGACGAGGTCAAAGGCTTTGGTGAGATCAATGAAAGCAATGTAGAGGGGCATCTGTTGTTCACGGCATTTCTCCTGTATCTGACGAAGGGAGAACAGCATGTCAATAGTCGATCTCTCTGCACGAAAGCCACACTGTGCCTCAGGGTAGACGCGCTCGGCCAGCTTCTGGAGCCTGTTCAGAGCGACTCGAGCAAAGACTTTCCCCACTATGCTGAGCAGGGAGATTCCACGGTAGTTGTTGCAGTCACCTCGGTCACCTTTGTTTTTATAGAGGGTGATGATGTTGGCATCGCGCATGTCCTGGGGTACTGCTCCCTCGTCCCAGCACAGGCATAGCAGTTCATGTAGTGCTGAGAGTATAGCAGGCTTGGCACTCTTGATTATTTCAGGGGTAATGCTGTCCTTCCCAGGGGCTCTTCCGCTGGCTAGGGAATCAATGGCATCACTGAGTTCCGATTTGGTTGGCTGTATGTCCAGCTCATCCATGACTGGTAGAGGCTGGGCTGCATTGAGGGCAGTCTCAGTGACAGCATTCTCCCTGGAGTACAGTTCTAGGTAGTGCTCAACCCAGCGGTCCATCTGTTTGCGTTGGTCAGTGATTATGTCCCCCGATTTAGATTTGAGGGGGGTGATCTTCTTGATGGTTGGCCCAAGAGCTCTCTTCATGCCATCATACATTCCTCTGATGTTTCCGGTGTCTGAGGCCAGCTGAATATGACTGCATAGGTGTTGCCAGTAGTCGTTTGCGCAACGCCTAGCTGTTCTTTGTGCAGTACTTCTGGCTGCTTTAAGTGCTGCGGATGTTAAATCGCTGGGGGCTTTCTTGTAGTTCAAAAGTGCAATGCGCTTAGCGGCTATGACAGGTTCCAGCTCTTCATTATGAGATTGAAACCAGTCTGCATTTCTCTTCGCACTTTTGCCGTAGGTGGTCAAAGCTGACTCATAGATGGCGTCTCTGATGTGGGCCCACTTGGTCTCAGCATCCCCTGTGGGAGTGTTTTGAAGGGCTGTTACAAGTGAATTTAGAAATTTTTGTAACAGCTGTGGGTGAGAAATTCTGCTCGTGTTGATGCGCGGGTGGCCCTTCTGCTTGGAATGATGCAACTTCTTTGGTCTGAGTCTAACCTTGCTGCACACCAGGGAGTGGTCGGTGTCGCAGTCCGCACTGTGGAAGCTGCGTGTGATTTGAACACTGTTTAAGGCGGCTCGCCTTGTGACAATGAGGTCTAGCTGGTGCCAACGACGTGATCTTGGGTGCCTATATAATGATGTCTTAATCAATAGCGACCATTTTACACTATCACCCAAAGCCAAAATTACATCCAAGGTCCATAATTAGTAGTCATTTTCTCACTCTCAAACATGCACACCCTCTTTAAATTAATACTTAATGCAAATTTTACCTCAAGCTTTTGAAATTTAAAGTTGTTTCTTGATGCACTGGCTAGCATATTGATGTTAAATCCCTTTCAGCCATTTTGACTAATTTTCGTTCAGCTTCTCATGGATAAATGATAACTTAATATGACTTCTGAAGAATTTATACAAACACAGTGATTAGAACATTGTGATTGAAACTGTGCCTGAGTGATTGCTTCAAATGAACCATGCTTTCAGATTCCTGGCAATCCCTTTGTGTGTTGCCTGATTTGGTGGAAATGAATGCATGCAGTTGCCCTTGGCAAGATGGACTTGCCTGTAGGAACGATTGTAGTACAAGTGACTCAAACCATTTGTCTTCTAAATTGCTTTGATGCAGTTGATTTAAATACCCAAATTTTAAAATATTAATCTGCGACATTCTTCAATGTCCCATTTTAACGATGCTATAAATGGACAAAAATGGAGGCTCAGCAAGTTACTCCATCAAGGAACTGAGATATACACCCAACGAAGGTGGTTTAGTACTTGGTTACCTGAATGTGAGGCAATATTTGTGATACTGCAATTGGCCTCAGCATAGAGTTAAAGGACAATTCAGACTGCTTTGGCATTGCTGATGGCTTTTATTGACCACTAGAGGTGGACATCGGCTGAAAATTGAATCAGATCTAACAATGATGCAGTTGGATGGGCTGCCAATAATGTGTTGATTGATAGTAAGTGGGCCATTTGTGTGACAACGGAGACTAAACAGCCTGCAGAACTATTCCATAGCCAAGGAGTATATAAAAAATAATGGTAAATTTAATCAAAATTAGTGCAATTTGTAGATGGAGCAGTTTAGAAATACAGAGAGATGTGTTTAAGTCGATTCTTCCTGGCATCACATCAGTAAAGGTAGAACTCAGATGTATGTGAACCAAATTGCTGTACCATCATTATAATAAAAGCAAAATACTGCAGATGCTGGAAATCTGAAATAAAAACAAGAAATGCTGGAAATACTCAGCAGGTCTGGCAGCATGTGTGGCGAGAGAAGCAGAGTTAACGTTTCAGGTCAGTGACCCTTCATCAGAACTCTGATGTTTGTGTTGATTGTTCTGATGTTCATTTCCAGCATTTCTTGATATTATTGCTATACCATCATTGTCCACTTGAGGGTAGCTATGAGCATGGACTACAGCAGCAGCTAGCAATGCCCAGATGAATTGAGCCATCTTTGTTGAAGACAAATTAAGTAAATAAGAATTGCCATTGAATTTGCAACACAAACTCAGTACAATTTGAGTAATTATGTAAATACAATTGAAATAAATACAAAGGAAGGAAATCTATGGTAAGCTGGCCCACAAGAAAATTTAAGAGATGATTTCTGATATTGGATCACTGAAGGGAAGCTAAGGAGATCTATTCTTGGAGAAAATACATCAAGGAAATATATTATTACAACTTTCAAAATAAGATTTTATGCAAAACAGCATAGATAAATAGAGGCCATGGTTATAAACAAAAGAAGCCATAAACTTAAACCTTTGGGGTGAATTCCCAACTTCACTTTCTTGAAGTGCCTATTGTAAATTGGTTCATGCAGATCAGTGTGAAGCTCTGCACAAGAAGCACTACACTGTAAAAAAAAAAACCCTCAATATTTTAGCTTAAGTCATTGACTTATGAAATAAACCGTCACCTAGATATCACCTACAATTGCAGCATCCAACAGGGAAATGGATCAATTTTCAATCAACTAGTAGTGCGTGTGTGTGTGTGTGTTTGTGAGAGTGAGAGTGAGTGAGCGAAAGAGACGGACGATCCTAAAACATTTTTTAAACATATGAAAGTGCAAGCAGTTTGCTGGGTAAAGCTAAGCGTTTTAAGGATCCAAAGAGAAATTTTTAAGTAGAGGAGAGAACACGCAAAGGTATTAAATGAGTACTTTGCTTCTGTCTTCACAAAGGAAGCAGATGTTATGAAGATTACACTAAAAGCAGAGAGGGAAGTTATAATAGATAGAGATGATGTATTAAAAGGATCAACATGACTGAAAGTTGGTAAGTCACCAGGGCAAGGTGGAATGAATTCTCGGTTGCTGAAAGAAGAAATGGTAAAATAGCAGAGGCATTGGTGTCACGGACCTGTAATTATTTTTTCTCCTTGGATTAAAAACAGTGTGTGTGCCATTACAACTTTGTTAAAAACAGTGCGGGAGAAAGTTCTGGAATTTCTGAGACACAATGTACCAGCTGCATTTTCTGTTACCCTGAACAACAGCAGGAGAGGTCACATGGGGCAAAGTGTCCACTTGGCTGTGTGTGGAACTGGCAGAAACCAGTTAGTTCTGAGAGACTTTCCAGTGAGGCAAATTGAAGATAAAAGGAGCTGTTTTATTCTCTCTCAGCGGAAATTCTACAATGAACTACAAGCCAAGTTAATTCCCTGAATAAAGAAGAAAAACCTCCTTTTTCAAGACACCGTTTGAATTGCTGTGCTCATTGTTCAAAGAACTGTTTAATTGCTAGCTGCAGCTGAAGAGTTGAATGCTTATCTTCTGAAGGACTATTTTCATCAAATGCACATCAGAAGACCTCATCCATCAGGAACATAACCTACAAAGACTTGCTTATTTATTTATTCCTAAGAGACAGCTAATTTTTTTTTAAACTCCACTTTTAAAACCGGTTAACTGTTAGGTTTTGAATGTATGTGTGTGAATGGGGAGTTAGATTAAAATAATTTATAAGGTCTTTAGACATAGGTTTATCTTAATAGTGTTTAAGATTTAGTTTTTTTAATAAATAGTTAATTTGTTGTTGGCTAAAGATACCTGGTTTGGTCTTTTTCATTCTGGGGTTACTAGAGTGTTTAATTTAGCTGTTTTTCCAATTGGATGTGAAAGCTTAATGACGTGCTGCGACCTGTGGAGTGAAGGGACTGAATTGACATGCGTCGCTTCTGCCGCGGTCGTAACATATTTAATTGGGCGACTCAGTCCGGTATCAGAATCATTAATTGCTCGTCTCTGGGACAACACATAAATTGGGGTCTTGCCTCTGGCATCATATTAATTGGGGTCTTGCATCTGGCATCATATTAATTGGGGTCTTGCCTCTGGCATCATATTAATTGGAAACTCAATTATCAGAATCCAAATCTAACGCCAATTATGAAAAATAAAAGGAACCAGGTTTCTTGTGTAATAAGGTACAGTCTATACCATTATAATGGCATTAGTAGTTGCAGCAGAGTTTCTTGGTAAGGAGAATGTTTCCCTCAGTGACGTGATAACTTTTAGCTAAGAATAAGCTAAGAGAATTGGCAGAAAAATTGGGGTTAGAATTGAAATCAGGTGCCAAAAAAGCAGAGCTATTTGATTTAATAGTCCAACATTTAAAATTAGAAGGTGATGAGGAAAAAGAAGGTAGTTAGTCATAGACTAATGCAGTGGAACTAGCCAGAATTCAGTTAGTTTAGAGATACAGCACTGAAACAGGCCCTTCGGTCCACCGAGTCTGTGCCAACCATCAACCACCCATATATACTAATCCTACACGAATCCCATATTCCTACCACATCCCCACCTATCTCTATATTTCCCTACCACCTACCTATACTAGGGGCAATTTATAATGGCCAATTTACCTACCAACCTGCAAGTCTTTTGGTTTGTGGGAGGAAACTGGAGCACCCGGAGAAAACCCACGCAGACACAGGAAGAACTTGCAAACTCCACACGGGCAGTACCCAGAATTGAACCCGGGTCGCTGGAGCCGTGAGGCTGTGGTGCTAACCACTGCGCCACTGTGCCAAAAACTTGAAACAGAAAAAGAAACAGCAACGTCATTGGAAAAACTTAAGCTTCACCAAGAAAAAGAAATAGCAATAGAACTGGAAAGGCTTAGACTTGAATTTCAAAGAGAAAGTGAAAAAGCAAAGGAATTTGAATGAAAAAAAATGGAACTAAGACAAAGGGGTGGTCTTGAATCCAGGGAATATTCTGGTCAGGAAGAATCTGAATCCAGCAAAAAGCAGTTTAAAAATTTATACAAGCTCTTCCTAAGTTTGAGGAAAGGGACTTGGAGGCATTTTTTACATCTTTTGAAAAAATAGCCTAACAGATGAAATGGCCGAAGGAAAGCTGGACACTGCTCATGCAAAGCAGGTTGGTAGGCAGAGTTCATGAAGTTTATGCCATACTTCCTGACGAGGCTTCTGCAGATTATGAGATGCAAAAAAAGGCTATTCTCGCTGTGCATGAGTTAGTTCCTGAAGCTTACTGTCAGAAGTTTTGGAACTTACGGAGATTGGCTGTGCAGAGGTATGTAGAATTTGAGAGGGTGAAGCAAATTAATTTTGACCGTTGGATACTGGCATTAAAGATGGACACCATATTTGAGAATGTTCGAGAGTTGATACTCTTGGAGGAATTTAAAAACTCCATTCTTTCAGTAGTAAGAACTCACGTAGATGACCTGAAAGTTTTGAAAGCTAGGCAAGCAGCGGAAACTGCTGATGATTTCGAGCTTGTGAATAAGCCTAAATCTTTGGTCCGCCACCCCCTTAAACCACAGAAGGATAGAAAGTGGGAGAGTGAAAGGAAGGCAAGTAGCCGGGGACAAGAAGGAACAGCTGGGAATGTCCCAGGATCACCTCCTGAGGCCAGGAAGGACGGTGCTGAGGATAGGAGTGAAGTTTGCAAGCCGAAGTGTTATCATTGCCACAAAATGGATCATATTCATTCAGAATACTGGAAATTACGAGGTAAACCCATAGGACTTGTTGGGGTACGCAAAGCTAATACAGAAGAAAAGACTGTGACTCACAGTATAGCAGACCAGACAGCTTGAATGACAGCTGTAAAACCAGATGCAAAAATTAAGGAGAGTGTAGAAGTTAAGAATAAGATACCTGAAAGATATAATTAATTTTTGTCAAAGGGGAAAGAAACTCCATATTCTGTAAGTGAGGCAGGAAAACCTATCATTATACTCAGGGATACAGGAGCAACCCAAACACACTTGCTGGGGAAAGATATAAAGTTTCCACCAGAAAATGCCTTGAATGCTAAAATTTTAGTTAATGGGGGAGGGGGAGTATATATCTGTACCATTATATAAAGTATGCCTAGAGAGTGACTTAATATCTGGGATGGTAACTGTAGGAGTTATCCACAGTTTGCCAGTAGAGGGAATTGATCTACTCCTGGGAAATGATTTGGCTGGATCAAAAGTATCAGTTTCTCCTATAATTACAGAGGAACCAAGTAATGTTGGGGAAACAGAGCAATTACAGGAACAAGTTCCAGGAATATTTCCTGCGTATGTAGTCACCCGAGCAATGGCGAAACAGGATCCATTGTTGGAGGTAAAAGTGGCACCACAGGCAGATAGCCAAGTATCTGAAACCTTATTTGGGGATTTAGATAATCCAAATGAGATGTTTAACAGAACAGGGCGGCACAGTGGCGCAGTGGTTAGCGCAGTGGTTAGCACTGCAGCCTCACAGCTCCAGTGACCCAGGTTCAATTCTGGGTACTGCCTGTGTGGAGTTTGCAAGTTCTCCCTGTGTCTGCGTGGGTTTCCTCCGGGTGCTCCGGTTTCCTCCCACATGCCAAAGACTTGCAGGTTGATAGGTTAATTGGCCATTATAAATTGCCCCTAGTATAGGTAGGTGGTAGGGAAATATAGGGACAGGTGGGGATGTGGTAGGGATATGGGATTAGTGTAGGATTAGTATAAGTGGGTGGTTGATGGTCGGCACAGACTCGGTGGGCCGAAGGGCCTGTTTCAGTGCTGTATCTCTAAAAAAAAATCTTCTATAATTGCAGCACAGCAAGCTGATCCAGAGATATGCCGACTAGCACAAATGGTTCTGACAGAAGCTGAGGCGAAAGGAGTTCTGGAAGGCTATTACATGGCAAATGGAGTTTTGAGGAGGAAATGGAGACCCCCTCATAGATCTGCGGACGAAAATTGGACAGCTGTTGAACAGATGGTGGTACATGACATTCCTTTTGTAGGATATAGGGGAATTCAGAAGACCAAATCACATTTAAGCCAACATTATTACTGGCCAGGTCTTACAAAGGATGTGAGACAATTTTGTAGGACGTGCCATATATGTCAAATGATTGGAAAACCACAACCAACCATAAAACCGGCACCATTAGTTCCCATACAAGTGATTGAGGAACCATTTAGCAGGGTATTGGTAGACTGTGTAGGACCCTTGCCAAAAAGCAAAACCAGGAGATCAATACATACGTACTATCATGGATATGATTCCTCAGCTCCAGATCCAGCAATACCTCCTTAGGGATGTGTTCTTGGGGAATTTATCACTTTTGCAAAACAGTACATTAAACACTTCAAGAATACTTTCAAGATGGCTCCTGGGCTGGAAGCTCCCTAGCTGTTCAACTCTATCCATGGCCATCTGCTCCCATCCCTAACGTTTTCTTCCCCAATCTGCCCTCTTAAACTGTTTAAATTCCCCTGGCTCTTTAAATCAGTTCATTTTAGCCCTATCTAAAAGTTAACAGTTAGTTTAGTGTATGTTACCTGGGCCCACTGCCCTCCCCCAGCCACACCTGCTCTTTGTTTTCTCAATGAAATTGATCCGGATGAAACTGACGAGAACAGCTGCCGATACTTTAATCTCCGATCCTGCTGTCTTCACAGTCCAGAGTGTTTGCAGCCACGGCATGCGGTAAGTCCATTGAGGTGAAGAAGGAGCTGCGGGACCCGAGAGAAGTCCTGAGAAAAGGTGCCCCGAACACCCAAAACATCCACGAACGGCCCCCCCGGCCGCAACTTCAAAGCGCCCGCGGGAGATGGCTCGGAGAGCATCTGCAGCGCACTGTCGGCAATGCTGCATGCCTTTATTTAAACCACGGCAAAAAAAAAAAACCCTTAGCAAATGTAATCACCTCTAAGTCTGCCAAATGATGCTTCACCTCCCGAAGGACGTGGATGAGCATTCCGGACGTCGATGGTGGGCACTGAGGAAATGGCTTATTACCTGCACCAGATTCCACCCCCCCTCCCCCCCCCTTTACCCCCCTTCCACCCCCCCCCACCCCCGTCCCCGCTCCACCCTCTCAGCTCACCCCCTCACAACCCCGTCCCAGCCCGCCCCCCCCTCGCACCATCTTCACCCCGCACCCCCTTCCCCTGCACCCCCCCCCCCCACCCCCTCCCTCTACCCCTCCCCCTTGCATCCCCTCCTCCCACCGGCACCATCCTACACCTGTGTAGGGGCCCCAACAACCCCACTGCCTTGTGGGCGTCTCGGGAGAGACCAAGGCTAAGGGAGTAAACCCTAACAGAAAATCCGGAGCGGAACCCCGTAGGCGGTCATGTGTCACCTTTGGCATGTTTCCGGCAGTTCCTGCAGCCATACTGGTGCCAAACGTCGTGTCCTGCACTCCTTTGGACCCCACCAGAAAGGCCGAGAGGGGGGTTTTGACGACTGGGCAACTCTCAACCTCCATAAATTTGCCCAGGCATGCGCCATGGAGAGGTCACTCCATAGTTGCCTCACAGCGACTGAAACAACACGGAACGCAGCAGTTACGGGTTATAAGTCCAGATAAATTGGCGTAGAAACTGGGCGCCACGGGTTGCCTTTGTCATGGGAGAGGTCATTGCACCTCACTGGACAGCTACCGCCCGCCTCAAACCGGGCAGCCCCCGGTCAATAAGGTTCTGTCCCGCCACAGTCTGCCTGCTTCAATGGGTGCTTGGAGCTCAGGGTCATTGCCCGAAAGGTGGACTGATACACCACACCAAACAACATGAAAAAAGGAAAGAAGGTACCAGCCCTTCGCTTTGCAAGCTGGAACGTCAGAACTATGTGTCCTGGCCTGTCGGAAGACCTTACACAAATCAACGATTCTCGGAAGACCGCCATCATTAACAACGAGCTCAGTAGACTCAATGTAGACATTGCAGCACTTCAGGAGACTCGCCTCCCCGCGAGTGGCTCTCTAGCAGAGCAGGACTACACCTTCTTCTGGCAGGGCAGGGATCCTGAAGAACCAAGACAGCATGGAGTGGGCTTCGCCATCAGAAACTCCTTGCTCAGCATGATAGAGCCTCCTTCAAATGGCTCGGAACGCATACTGTCCATCCGACTGCTCACCACCTCTGGTCCAGTACACCTACTCAGCATCTATGCTCCAACACTCTGTTCCGCACCTGAAGCTAAAGACCAGTTCTATGAACAACTCCATAACATCATTAGCAGCATCCCCAACACCGAACACCTATTCCTGCTGGGGGACTTTAATGCCAGGGTTGGGGCCGACCATGACTCATGGCCCTCCTGCCTTGGGCGCTATGGCGTTGGAAGGATGAATGAGAACGGGCAGAGACTGCTTGAGTTGTGTACCTATCATAACCTCTGCATCACCAACTCGTTCTTTCACACTAAACCCTGTCACCAGGTTTCATGGAGGCACCCAAGATCACGTCGTTGGCACCAGCTAGACCTCATTGTCACAAGGCGAGCCGCCTTAAACAGTGTTCAAATCACACGCAGCTTCCACAGTGCGGACTGCGACACCGACCACTCCCTGGTGTGCAGCAAGGTTAGACTCAGACCAAAGAAGTTGCATCATTCCAAACAGAAGGGCCACCCGCGCATCAACACGAGCAGAATTTCTCACCCACAGCTGTTACAAAAATTTCTAAATTCACTTGTAACAGCCCTTCAAAACACTCCCACAGGGGATGCTGAGACCAAGTGGGCCCACATCAGAGACGCCATCTATGAGTCAGCTTTGACCACCTACGGCAAAAGTGCGAAGAGAAATGCAGACTGGTTTCAATCTCATAATGAAGAGCTGGAACCTGTCATAGCCGCTAAGCGCATTGCACTTTTGAACTACAAGAAAGCCCCCAGCGATTTAACATCCGCAGCACTTAAAGCAGCCAGAAGTACTGCACAAAGAACAGCTAGGCGTTGCGCAAACGACTACTGGCAACACCTATGCAGTCATATTCAGCTGGCCTCAGACACCGGAAACATCAGAGGAATGTATGATGGCATGAAGAGAGCTCTTGGGCCAACCATCAAGAAGATCACCCCCCTCAAATCTAAATCGGGGGACATAATCACTGACCAACGCAAACAGATGGACCGCTGGGCTGAGCACTACCTAGAACTGTACTCCAGGGAGAATGCTGTCACTGAGACTGCCCTCAATGCAGCCCAGCCTCTACCAGTCATGGATGAGCTGGACATACAGCCAACCAAATCGGAACTCAGTGATGCCATTGATTCCCTAGCCAGCGGAAAAGCCCCTGGGAAGGACAGCATTACCCCTGAAATAATCAAGAGTGCCAAGCCTGCTATACTCTCAGCACTACATGAACTGCTATGCCTGTGCTGGGACGAGGGAGCAGTACCCCAGGACATGCGCGATGCCAACATCATCACCCTCTATAAAAACAAAGGTGACCGCGGTGACTGCAACAACTACCGTGGAATCTCCCTGCTCAGCATAGTGGGGAAAGTCTTTGCTCGAGTCGCTCTGAACAGGCTCCAGAAGCTGGCCGAGCGCGTCTACCCTGAGGCACAGTGTGGCTTTCGTGCAGAGAGATCGACTATTGACATGCTGTTCTCCCTTCGTCAGATACAGGAGAAATGCCGTGAACAACAGATGCCCCTCTACATTGCTTTCATTGATCTCACCAAAGCCTTTGACCTCGTCAGCAGACGTGGTCTCTTCAGACTACTAGAAAAGATCGGATGTCCACCAAAGCTACTAAGTATCATCACCTCATTCCATGACAATATGAAAGGCACAATTCAACATGGTGGCTCCTCATCAGACCCCTTTCCTATCCTGAGTGGTGTGAAACAGGGCTGTGTTCTCGCACCCACACTTTTTGGGATTTTCTTCTCCCTGCTGCTTTCACATGCGTTCAAATCCTCTGAAGAAGGAATTTTCCTCCACACAAGATCAGGGGGCAGGTTGTTCAACCTTGCCCGTCTAAGAGCGAAGTCCAAAGTACGGAAAGTCCTCATCAGAGAACTCCTCTTTGCTGACGATGCTGCTTTAACATCTCACACTGAAGAATGCCTGCAGAGTCTCATCGACAGGTTTGCGTCTGCCTGCAATGAATTTGGCCTAACCATCAGCCTCAAGAAAACGAACATCATGGGGCAGGATGTCAGAAATGCTCCATCCATCAATATTGGCGACCACGCTCTGGAAGTGGTTCAAGAGTTCACCTACCTAGGCTCAACTATCACCAGTAACCTGTCTCTAGATGCAGAAATCAACAAGCGCATGGGTAAGGCTTCCACTGCTATGTTCAGACTGGCCAAGAGAGTGTGGGAAAATGGCGCACTGACACGGAACACAAAAGTCCGAGTGTATCAGGCCTGTGTCCTCAGTACCTTGCTCTACGGCAGCGAGGCCTGGACAACGTATGCCAGCCAAGAGCGACGTCTCAATTCATTCCATCTTCGCTGCCTTCGGAGAATACTTGGCATCAGGTGGCAGGACTTTATCTCCAACACAGAAGTCCTTGAAGCGGCCAACATCCCCAGCTTATACACACTACTGAGTCAGCGGCGCTTGAGATGGCTTGGCCATGTGAGCCGCATGGAAGATGGCAGGATCCCCAAAGACACATTGTACAGCGAGCTCGCCACTGGTATCAGACCCACCGGCCGTCCATGTCTCCGTTATAAAGACGTCTGCAAACGCGACATGAAATCGTGTGACATTGATCACAAGTCGTGGGAGTCAGTTGCCAGCATTCGCCAGAGCTGGCGGGCAGCCATAAAGACAGGGCTAAATTGTGGCGAGTCGAAGAGACTTAGTAGTTGGCAGGAAAAAAGACAGAGGCGCAAGGGGAGAGCCAACTGTGCAACAGCCCCAACAAACAAATTTCTCTGCAGCACCTGTGGAAGAGCCTGTCACTCCAGAATTGGCCTTTATAGCCACTCCAGGCGCTGCTTCACAAACCACTGACCACCTCCAGGCGCGTATCCATTGTCTCTCGAGATAAGGAGGCCCAAAAGAACAAAGAACATATGGCAACTCGATTGCCAAAGGCCATTCCTTTGAAGTCAATTACTGCTAAAATAGTAGTAGAAAAGTTAACCCAGTTCTTTGAGGTATGGGTTACCACTTGAAGTTCAATCGGATCAAGGTTCTAATTTCATGTCTACGATATTTCAAGAAGTCATGGCCAATTTGGGGATTAGACAGTTGAAATCTTCAGCATATTACCCACAGTCACAGGAGCTTTAGATAGATACCACCAAACTCTCAAAACAATGATTAGAACATACGGTCGCGAATATCTGCATGACTGGGATGAAGGACTAGACTTTCTTTTATTTGCCATCAGAGACTCACCGAATGAGTCTACAGGCTTCAGTCCTTTCGAATTGGTTTACAGATATGAAGTTAAGAGGTCCTCTAAAACCTATAAAAGACAGATTCTTGGAACAAAGGAATGAATCTTCGATATTGGACTATGATTCTGTGTTCCGGAATGACTCACAAAAGCTTGCGGTGTGGCTCAGGATCACCTTAAAGCATCACAAGCCAACATGAAAAAATGGGCAGACAATTATGCAAAAGCCTGCGATTTTCAACCAGGAGATGAAGTATTGGTGTTGTTGCCTTTACAGTGGGAAGCATTAAAAGCACAGTTCAGTGGCCCATATAGCGTGATCAGAAGAGTGGGTAAGGTAGGTTACTTGATTGACACCCCTGACCGCCTGAAGAATCGGTTGTGTCACATCAATACGCCAAAGCAATATTATCGCAGGGAGGAGGATAAGCAAGTACAGGTATGCCAGGTAATCGGGACTGTTCAGAAGGAAAATTATAGTGAGGATGAAGCAGGCCGAGAAAATTCTCAGATTGAACCTCCAACTATCAGATTAGTGAATACAGAATGGCTAGGAAAATTGGACAACATGCTTTTGCACTTAGAGGCAAAACAATGTGAAGACCAAACCAGGCTTTTCACAACATTTAAAAGAGTTTGTAGGGATAAGCCAGGATGTACAATCTTATTCACATATGATCACAGAATCACAATAATACAGTGCAGAAGTGGCCCTTCAGCCCATCGAGTCTGCACTGATGCATTAAAGACACCTGACCTGTCTACCTAATCCCATTTGCTAGCACTTGGCCCATAGCCTTGAATGTTATGACGTGCCAAGTGTTCATCCAGGTACTTTTTAAAGGATGTGAGGCAACCCGCCTCTACCACCCTCCCAGGCAGTGCATTCCAGACTGTCACCACCCTCTGGGTAAAAAAGTTCTTCCTCAAATTCCCCTCAAACCTCCTGCCACTCACCTTAAACTTGTGTCCCCTTGTAAGTGACCCTTCAACTAAGGGGAACAGCTGCTCCCTATCCACCCTGCCCCTCACCTTAAACTTGTGTCCCCTTGTAAGTGACCCTTCAACTAAGTGAACAGCTGCTCCCTGTCCATGCCCCTCATAATCTTGTACACCTTGATCAGGTCACCCCTCAGTCTTCTCTGTTGCAGCGAAAACAACCTAAGCCTATCCAACCTCTCTTCATAGCTTAAATATTCCATCCCAGGCAACATCCTGGTGAATTGCCTCTGCACCCACTCCAGTGCAATCACATCCTTCCTATAATGTGGTGACCAGAATTGCACACAGTACTCCAGCTGTGGCCTTACCAAAGTTCTGTGCAACTCCAACATGACCTCCCTGCTTTTGTAATCTATGCCTCGATTGATAAAGGCAAGTGTCCCATGTGCCTTTTTCACCACCCTATTAACCTGCCCTTCTGCCTTCAGAGATCTATGGACGAACACGCCAAGGTCCCTTTGTTCCTCGGAACTTCCCAGTGTCAGGCCATTCATTGAATACTTCCGTGTCACATTACTCCTTCCAAAGTGCATCACCTCACACTTTTCAGGGTTAAATTCCATCAGCCACCTTTCTGCCTATTTGACCATCCTGTCTATATCTTCCTGTAACCCAAGACACTCAACCTCACTGTTAACCACTCGGCCAATCTTTGTGTCATCCGCGAACTTACTAATCCTACCCCCTACAGTCATCTATGTCATTTTATATAAATGACAAATAGGGGACCCAGCACAGATCCCTGCGGTACGCCACTGGACACTGGCTTCCAGTCACTAAAACAGCCATCTGTCATCACTCTCTATCTCCTACAGCTAAGCCAATTTTGAATCCACCTTATCAAGTTACCCTGTATCCCATGTGCATTTGCTTTCTTGATAAGTCTCCCATGTGGAACCTTGTCAAAGGCTTTGCTGAAATCCATGTAAACTACATCAACTGCACTACCCTCATCTACACACCTGGTCACATGCTCAAAAGATGTGGATATAGGGGGAACCGTTCCTTTAAAACAACATCCTTACCACTTGAGTCCAGACAAACAGGCCCAAGTAAAAGCAGAAATCCAGTACACGCTGGAAGACAATTTGATTGAACCCGGTCAAAGTAGCTAGAGTTCACCAATAGCTCTAGTGCCAAAACCTGACGGTCAACCCAACTTTGCATAGACTATAGAAAGGTCAATGCGGTAACAAAGGCAGACTCCTACCCAATTCCACGTTTAGAAGACTGTATCGACAGGGTGGGCAGTTCTAGCTTTCTTACTAAGATCGACTTGTTAAAGGGATACTGGCAAGTTCCTTTGACTCCTCGAGCCAAAGAGATATCAGTTTTGGTAACACCTGTCGGTCTTCATCAGTGCCGGGTGATGCCATTCGTGTTAAAAATTGCCCCAGCCACTTTTCAAAGATTAATCAGGTGGTAGCCAGTGTTCCCAACTGTGTAGTGTATCTCGATGATGTACTAATATACAGTAACACTTGGCAAGAACACTTAAATCAGCTAAAAATTCTGTTTAAAAAGTTGCAAGTCGTGGACTTAGTGATAAATCTGGCAAAAAGCGAATTCGGAAAAGCAAGACTAAATTACCTCAGACACATAGTGGGACAAGGACAGGTATTGCCAAAAATGGCAAAGGTACAAGACTTAGTAGCATTCCCTATCTCTAAATCTAAATGGGAAATAATGAGGTTTTTAGGGATGTGTGGTATTTACAGAAAATGTATAAGGAATTTTAGTACTGTGGCTGTTCCATTAACCGATTTGCTACAAAAAAGAAAAACAAAGTGGTCTGGTCAGATGAATGCCAGGCAGCTTTTGAAAAGCTAAAGACAATCCTAACTAATAAACCAGTGTTGGCTGCTCCAAATTTTGCTAAACCCCTTAAAATAGCAATTGATGCCAGTGAACTGGGGGTTGGTGCAGTCCTATTACATGATGAGGAATCGGGCATAGAGAAGCCAGAGTACTTTTCAAGAAAACTAAATTGCCATCAAAAGAAGTATTCCACTGTAGAAAAAGAAATATTGGGACTTTTGCTGGCTCTCAAACATTTTGAAGTATATGTCCACCAGGACTTTAAAGAAATATTAATATACGCTGACCATAACCCATTAACGTTCGTGGAAATTTAAAAACCGAAATGCTAGAATCTTTAGATGGAGTTTGTTCCAGCTTTATCATTTAGAAATTATAGTTATTTCAGGGAAAAATAATGTTATCGCCAACTCTGTCTCAAATTTAACCACGCTACCTGATATGGATGGCAATGGTACAAAGAAAATGCTGTAAATTATTAGTAGAGTGAATGGTGTGTGAATGTGAAAAAATAGCAGTGTTATTCCCAATTTCTATTTTTTTCACATTGTAATAAAATGCATTTCGGGAATGGCGTTTCATTTTGTTAAGGGCGGAGGTGTCACGGACCTGTAATTATTTTTTCTCCTCGGATTAAAAACAGTGTGTGTGCCTTTAAGACTTTGTTAAAGAACAGCATATCTTTAAGGGAGAAAGTTCTGGAATTTCTGAGACAGTGTACCAGCTGCATTGTGTTACTCTGGGAAACAGCAGGAGAGGTCACATGGGGTGCAAAGTGTCCACTTGGCTGTGTGGGGAACTGGCAGAAACCAGATAGTTCTGAGAGACTTTCCAGCGAGGCGAACTGAAGATAACAGGAGCTGTTTTATTCTTTCTCAGCATAAATTCTACAATGAACTACAAGCCAAGTTAATTCCCTGAGTAAAGAAGAAAAACCTTCTTTTTCAAGACACCATTTGAATTGCTGTGCTCATCATACAAAGAACTGTTTAATTGTTTGTTGTAGCCAAAGAGTTGAATGCCTATCTTCTGAAGGACTATTTTCATCAAATGCACCTTAGAAGACCTCATCCATCAGGAACGTAACCTATAAAGACTTGCTTATTTTATTTATTCTTGAGACAACTTTTTTTTTTAAACTCCACTTTTAAAACTGGTTACCTGTTAATTTTTGAATGTGTGTGTGTGTGTGAATGGGAGTTAGATTAAAATAAGTTATAAGGTCTTTTGACCTAGATTTATCTTAAGTGTTAACTATTTATTTAAAAAAACCTAAATCTTTTAAGTTGTTGTTGTCTAAAGATACCTGGTTTGGTCTTTTTCATTCTGGGGTTACTAGAGTGTTTAACTTGGCTGTTTTTCTGATTGAGTGTGAAAGCTTAATAATATGCTGCGACCTGTGGAGTGACGGGACTGAACCCACAGTGCATTGCTCCCGCCACGGTCATAACATTGGCCACAATCTTTCAATCCTGATTGGATAGAGTAGTGTCACTATTCAAAAAAGGGGAGGGGGATAAACCAGGAAACCACAGGCCAGTTAGCCTAACATTTGTGGTGGCAAGTTATTGGAAACCACCATCGGGGACAAAAAAAAATTTGTTAAAGGTAAATTGTGTCTGACAAACGCGATAAGGTAGAGAGGGCTGATCAAGTTACAGCAGTAGATGTATATATGAACTTTCAGAAGGCATAAGACAAAGTGCTACACAGAAGGCTTAAGACAGAAGCCAGGAGGTATAAAAGGGGAAGTAGCAGTATTCATACGATATTGGCTAAGTGACAGGAAGCAAATGGTAGTGGTAGATGTATGTTTTACAGACTGTGAGGTGGTTTGCCCCAGGGGTCAGTTTTGGGTTCATTACAATTTTTATGAATGACCTAAACTCGGTGTAAGGAGCAGCATTAAAAAGTCTGCAGATGATATGAAACTTGGCAAAGTAGATCACGAGACAAAAAACAGAAAATGCTGGGAATATTTAGCAGGATCAGGCAGCATCCGTAGAGAAAAAAACAGAGTTAATGTTTCATGCTGCCTGACCTGCTGAGTATTTCCAGCATTTTTTTGTTTTTGTTTCAGATTTCCAGCATCCGCAGTCTTTTGCTTTGAGAGAGCAGACTGAGGATAATTATAGGCTTCTTGACAGGATGGTGAAATGGGCAGAAGCATTGCCATGGAGGTCAAAAGTGTGAAGTGATACACTTTGGGAGGTCTCTGATGGAGGGCAGTATACTATAAATGGCATGATTTTTAAAAGTGTAGATGAGCAGGGACAGCTTGGTGTCCATGTATACAAATCCTTAAATGTGGAAAGGTGGCTAACATTTGTGTTATAGAGGAATAGAGCCTAAAAGCAAAGAGATCATGCTACAACTTTATAAATCATTGGTTAGGCCTCAGCTGGACAATTCTGGACACCACACTTCAGAAAGATGTAAAGGCATTGGAAAGGGTACAGAAGTTTACCAGGGATGAAGGACTTCCATGAGGAGAGCATGGGAAAGTTACGACTGTTCTCCTTGGAATAAAGAAGGTTAACAGGTGACCGAATAGGGGTTTTCAACATTTTGACGGGTTTTGATAAAGCAAATAAAAAGATATTCCCTGTGGCAACTGGGTCAAAAACTCGAGGTCATGGATTCAAAATCTTTGGTAAAAGGTCTAGAGAGATGAGCAGAAATGTTTTTCACAAGATTGTCGGGATCTGAAACACTATACTTGAAAATGAGGTGGAAGGCGACTCCACAAATAATTTTTTAAAAAAGGGAGTTGGACAGGTACATAAGGATGATATTTACAGGGTTACAGAGAAGAAAAAAAATCCGGGATGTAAGACTAAGCACGACTTCTCTTAAAGAGCCAGAATGAGTCTAATAGAATCATAGGAACTTGCAGCCTATGAACACTGAAAAATGTTGAGATCTGATCATGAAACAGGACCTCGAAGGCAGTGAGCTGCACAACCTTTTCTCATTTCTCTGCTCTTATGATTTTGTGCCATTACATTATAGTATCAAACATCATACCATACATTGAGTCAAAATTTTTGGAATAGGTTTATTAAAAGTTATTGCACAAATCAAGTCATATCTGTCCATCAATATAACTACATAACTGCATTTGTATGTACAAGTTCTAAGGAAGGGGAGTGGGAAAGTTCCAAGATAAAATGCAGAAAAGAATTAAACTTTTTAAACTCTATTTCTTATTCCCATGATCAAAGCAAAGGGTAAGCTAGTTCTACAGTATATACACAGACTTGTTGGTCTGTAGCCATGTGCTACATAAATATATTTAAAGATCTGGATTCAGCTTCGATGGGCTCATGCCGGTTTCTTTTCATTGGCCATCTGGTCGGAACGAACCATGGTGTATCTCTGGTGTGTATGTCAGAAGCACTATCATTACCCAGAAGTGTAGCAGCACCTAAAGTAACAAAATCTTTTAGTTGAACATGCATGGAATTTCTGGCAGGAACATATACGACGTCACCAAGTTTCTCATTGTGATGCTGAGGGGGCCATCTCCCTGCTGTTTGAGGTACACTGATTGCCAGTATCAGAGAACCAAATTTATAAAAGGAAACACTTGTAAAAAGTTGAGCTATTCAATCTTGAAAGGAGGTGACCAAGAGTAGCGCCCACGGAAGTATTCAAACTATAAATAGGATACAGAAGGCAGGTGAGAACTACTGTTTCAAGCTGAACCGCAAGAGTAGGAAAATGGGGCACAGGTTGAAAATAGTGAAGGCATATTTAGGATTTACATCAGAAAAATGATCAACACATAGAAAAACAGGTTTCTAGCTAGAGGGAGGCAAAAATCAATTAAGCAACAACGAATGTTGTGATTGAAGGTTGACGGGCCGGGCAAACTGCACCTTTGTTTCTGGATGGATGAGCTTAAATGGCCAAGGTACCTTCTGTATTAGTACTGAACTGTGAACATTACAGCGAAATCACCAATGTTGTCCCTGTATTTGTAAATCAAGGTTTTCGCTTTGGGTGTGATTTACACTCAAAATAGCCCTAGCTTTGAGAAGTGCCTCCCTTCGCCCCACCAAGTTTCTGTTCAAATTCATTTGCATATCACAGAACATGAAACGAGCCATGACTAGTGTAATTGCGTAGCATTTTAGAACGCAATGTTAAAAACATATGCATTAAAATGTATTACTTGATATATTTAAGAGTGGTGCAGCTTTATTACTACAGCTGAAAATGGGTTTATTATTTTGAAGCATTTTGATCAGTGTCGAGACCAGCACTTTAAATGCCTGTTAAAAAAAACTATACACAGCCATTTTCTAGTTATTCTGGCATACAGTAGCCAGTTCCTTAGCAAGTTAAAAAAAATATTCAAAAACTTTTAAAACATTCCTATTAATGCCCTTAGCCTAAAGAAAAGCAAATTTTTAGAGCCTCCTCAAAGGTCCGTAAATGAGCATAATTAGTGGAAACTTGCAATAGTAATTAATTAATCCTGAGGGTGTGGCTATGTTTATGGGTGGGGCTGGCTATTCGCGCAATGTTATTTAAAATGAGCGCAAAAGATTATGGAAACTCTATTCGTGCCCGATGCAATTTCCGCTTAAAATTCCATGATCTTTGACATTAGTTTGGCTAATTTCTGGTGAATTGTGCCGGAAAAAAAATGCACAACCTCATGGGAACTGCAAGCCTAAATATTTTAATTGCAAAGCCCAGTACAATGCTTTTAGGTATATGTCTGTGAAAATGCCTCGCTTCACCTGCTCACCGATTATGTTTCTTTGATTGGGGTACAAAAAGCCAGTCGTTTGTTATATTAAGAAATTAAGCAATTTGATCATCCTCAAAAAAAATTCATTCCTCACAACGAATACAACTTTGTTTCCCTTTATCTGATGCTTTTTTGTGATGCTAATTTCTTTTTAGATGGATGTTGATAGGAATTTCATTGTATTCTGATTTCCTATATGCTCCATCCATGAATCTGCATGAATCGTAAATTTACCAAGAACTTTAACACATTAACTTGGAGGTGCTTTTATATTGCAGTAGCCTTGTTGGGCTCCCTAAACGTAGGTCTTGCACTGCTGACTGCAAGCCAAATAAAGAACTGCTGGGACTCTCAAAGACCAGCTAAGATGGGAATTCCTGACAGCCACCTTTAGTTTTACATGTGATTTGTGGATAGCTGCACACAACCCATGCAGGGGAACCTCAGCAACCTAAAAGCATTTAGTATATCTGTACAACTGCTTTTATATTTCAATTTTGTTACTAAATGTGAACACATTGCATAAAGTAAGCTCTATAAAAATACTGTCAATTGCCTGAAAGATGGTCAAGCACAAAGCAATGAAAGTGCATACATAATTGGGGAACAGGTTTATGCTTCGATCAGAATGAAACCAAACTTTTTGAATTATGCAAGTAAGCACAACTGCATCTGTCAAGACAAGAGATTTGTGGGAATCAAGTACTTTTGTTACTCAGATTAATTATATTTAATACATTTAAGGTATCGGTACAAACAATTTAGAAAATGGTCATGCTGGCACTGCAATGTCAGTCAACAATCTCTTTGCTGCAAACACAATCTATATACTACCTCCATAGCAATTAAAGGCTCTAGGTTCCCCTAATAGAGACGGAAAGGCAGCAAATTTTGGTTACAAAAAGGTGTTACTGTGATAATAACAAGTCAGACCATTAACAATCCAGAGATAGCAGCAGAAACGCATGGCTGCCACAACTGAGCTTTTAACTCTTATATTGGAGTCTATAGTTGTCTATATTGGAGAAGGTGTGAGCAGAGCAAAGGCACTTCTCGTTAAGGGAGGCAACAAAAAAGGGAATGACAGCTCATGGCATCCTTGCACTTTCTAGACAACATTGACAGTTCTGAGCAAGTCTCGATTAAGGAATGGTACATGTCAGAAGGTTGAAAATATGGATATTGCCACAACTACAAACTTCAGTAACAGCAAAGACAGCTGCCAAGTTTTATTTCTGTACTTTCCTTGAAACTGAAATTGTTCCATGTGTTTTTTAGACTTATAAGCAAGTGTGCCAAATTCTAGCACTAAGGCAAATCATTTTAAAGTTCAAGAGTAAACAGCTTACTTTGTACGTCATTAACAAGTTGAAAGGTTGAAAATGTTGAGTTCTGTTTGTAATCTATTGCATCCGACTAGTGCCTTTTTTGGAATAATTATAGCATATTAAATCAGGTTAGAATCATTAGCTTTTCTTTTTACTTAGTCATTTAATCTGTTAGTGAGAGGAAAGCCAAGACCCAAAAATTCAACTGAACAATGCTGTCCTCTATTTTTCCCCCTTTTCAGGTCCACATTACTGACACCCAACCTCTAGTGCCTGATGCTAGGAGGTTATGAGGTATACAGAACAGAAAAAAAGATTCACTAGCATAGAATAGCCAACAGTGCTTTCACAAACTCTGATATTTCATCTCTGGCTCTGGGAAAGGCAGACCAAACCACAATCGTACAGCTCAATGAATTCCATACTTTTGGACATCATTCAGGCTCTTTTTCAGTTTTCATTCCCAGTAAGGGCTATCTAAAATTGGAAAACTTTAGGATCAGTCTATATTGAACTTTTCAGTCTCTGACACTTCATTATGATCCAGGAGTGACTTCACTTTTGCAGGTAAGTTGAGATGTGGCTACAGAGTATTAGGTCTCTTGCCAGTGTTCTTGGGCAGAGATGATGTTTGGACAGGGAGACTATAGGAGACAAAGAGAGACAAACTACCTCCATTCCCCACACCAGAATAAAAAAAATTGTATTTATAAAAATACATTAGAAAGGTTTCGACTTTATTCCTCTATTTCTTTTCTTTGTGCAGCCTATTTCTCCTCAGCCTATATTTTGCAATGAGAACAGTTCACTGTACCTCTTTCAGCTGTATGTACTCTCCTTAGCAGATTTTTCATTCAAAACTGGCCGCTTAACATTCTGTGCAGTCTGCCCATGTGAGTGGCCAAATGATGGAGAGGTCACTCTACTGATCACTCAGTCTATGATATGCCATGGGGTTGGGGGAAACCCATATCTTCTGAGGAGACTTTGAGCGCTCAAGCAACCACACAATTTAAATTTTGTAAAGGGTGACTATTTTAGCATCGGGATTAAGAGCAGCAGCAATAGGAGCGAAAGAGCCAGTAGCAGTCGGGTAGTGGCAACAGCATGCATTGGAGCTGACAAAGCAGCTGGAAATGCAGGTCTGAACTGAGAACAGCAAGAGGCTTGAAAAACAGCAAATGGGCTACCTAATGTGCCCCTAGCAAAGATCACTGAGACACCTTAGCACCACCCATCTGAACTTGTTCCAGTGGCTGCTTTAAATTGAATAAAAACCCAAATGCTGAAACATACCATCAACCAGAATACTTCAGACATACATTGTAACTGGTAAAAGAATAAACTCACCATATAAATAATTACAAATACCCTTGCAATTGGATACCGTCTCAGAAAAATTCCTAACCGGATGCTGTGAAAGACATGAGGCATTATTTCCAGTGCCATCGTCATACAGTAGAAACAGAACATTAAAACATGTCTATGAAAAAAATTCAAGATCAAATGTACATATACCAGTCACAATTACATTCTGTAAAAAGAGTCAAAGCAAGATTTAGCAGCAGAAATTTACCTGAATCGGTCTATTGTATTTGCTGCTTTGCGGACTTTCCCGTACATTCCTGCTGTGGTACTATCTGTTTCACTGAAAAGAACGGGGACATTCCTCATACGAG
Organism: Heterodontus francisci; assembly: GCF_036365525.1. Classification (NCBI taxonomy): domain Eukaryota; kingdom Metazoa; phylum Chordata; class Chondrichthyes; order Heterodontiformes; family Heterodontidae; genus Heterodontus; species Heterodontus francisci. The sequence continues at coordinate 33,354,908 of NC_090379.1, forward strand.
CACCTGTTTCAAGTACCATATATTCATTAAAGTATATCAATTCACAGATGGATGATTTTTTTTCCTAAAGCAAATGTAAATGAAAACATTGGCCCATATTTGGTGGTCAGCAACAAAGTGCTTGCTGCTGACCTTGAAGAAAGCAGCCTACAGAGATCTAGCAAACTCTGTGGATTTCACATTTTCCAACATTAATTTAATTCTGGCGTCAGCTATAGGGAATCTCCAGTGTCCAGCAGCAGTGCTGTTATCAAGCAGGCTTAGCAACCAACCACACTGCAGCATTCTCAAACAGAGCAAACCAGGAAATAAAAACCACTGATTATCCTTCATTTTCAATCATTTCACAGACAGTAAAATGAAGATTGGGAAATACACATGGGATTAAGGTAGATAAAATATTAAACTTGTTTAAAAAAAAGTTACTTTAAAAGCTCCAAGGAATTATTATAAATGGAGAAATTTGATATTTGATCAATACAAAGTTAGTTTTTTTTTAAGGGCCAGAGAGGTTGTTCAGCAGTAATTAAAACTTAGTATGACATTAAAAACCCAGTTACACCTCATTCAACAAGGCGTAAACGTTTCAAGGGTTTTTATAGCAAGACAAAACAGAGAAAGCTCACAGCAATTCAAGTTTCAAATTTCAAATTTCTATTTGCGAGGACTTCCAACAGTGCACTCTATGGAAGAGCAGGGAATCACTGACAGCAACTTCTGGATTCCCACACTTAATTGCACATGTGCAGGTGCCAGAAGCTGATGGCAGTTTCACAGAGTAATGTCAGTGAACGCTGATGGTTTTACTATCATTACAACTGCAAAATCCCAAACAGTAGCCAGAACTTCTCTCCATGTCAGAAAAATATCACTGATTTATGGTGCAGTGGGGTAGTACTTGTCATGCCATCCAAATCGTCATCAAACATACATCTTTTAAACACCTTGTTATATAGTGATGCCATGTCCTAATCATCTTTTTGTTGCATAATGGAACATTAATATGGAAGTTAAGCCTTAAGTTAAGGGAAACCATTAAAAGATTATACTCATTCAAATTAAGTCATCAAATTTGTTCACTACTGCTACTGAAACCAAACATGATTGCAGGGAATACATCGGGGAGAGAAATCTCAATTCTTATTTCACTGGTGAAAGGACCTGGATAAAAAGGGCAAGTTTTACAGTCCTTTGACAAGTGAGATTCAATTCACAAGCTCACTCCTAACCAAACATCAGCCACTATTACTTTGAACAGTAAATTCAAACCATACAGAGTCCAGAGCAAAACTGATTTTACACTGGAAATGATAATAGATAAAGTTTGGTTGCATTCAATGAAAACCCTTTATAGAGAAGTACCACAATTGTGAATAAGACCATTTAAATCAGAGGCTTAATCTTAAGTTTATATAGCCCATTCTCCAGCCTTGAAGACCTAAACCAAGAACTTTCCAAAGTAGCTCATGTGACTGAAGTGATATTTGCCTACCTTCATTGTTTTCCAATATAGGTACATTAATAGCAGGCCCATTAACATTGCTTCCCTGTACACTCTTAAGCTGCTGTTCAAGGCGTTCCAGCTGGAAGACAAGCGAGTTCTTCTCAGTGCTGAGGGCCTCCAGCATGGTCTGTTTCTGGATCAAAGTCTCAGTCAGTTGGTGAAGCCGGTTCTCCAGCTCGGTATGGCTGCTACTCATAACTTTGTTTGTAAGCTGGAGGCGGGTGGGGAAGACAAAACTCAGCAACTGAGTAACCACGGAAGTTTATAATGCAGAATGAGAAGATTTAGACCATCAATACTGGCTCTTTGATAGAACAGTCTAAAACTAATCTCACTGCCCTGCTGCTCTCCCCATAGCCATGCTTCATTTTCTTTTTTGCCCGCTTTGCTTATCTGCTTTGCCCTGAATTAAAATGCAATAGTCTTTCCCTCAACCATTCCCTGTGTGACAAAGCAAAACAATTAAACAGAGTTGAAAATGCACTTATTGTTTTATGGAGAATTATATATATTTAGCATGTGTTTCTCCAACTGACGATAATTATCCGATCTTAAAATATGAGATAAACACATTAACAGAAGATGCAGTACAACTACTTTTCTGTGGTGTGCCATTATTCTGTGCTTAAAAAAAAAAAATCACAAAATGTCTTTGGCAGAGGACTGTACTTTTCCTCCTGAATAGAAACTGTCACTCAATTCCATTGAAACAGCTAAAACTACTTTACAGTGAGGTTATCTGTTAATCCACATGATTGTGTATTTGACTTTTGAATGGAAAACCACAAATGCCATCATCAGGGCAGCAAGAAATGCTACCCACATTTTAAATGTATGTGCCCCTCAACAAAAGGATGCCATAGCCTCCAGACTTGCATCCTCCTTGATTCAAACTTCATTTTCCCTCAGCCTCCCATCAGAACAGTCATAGCTTCTGGATCCCGATTCTTTTCTTCCAATTTCTAACTCTCAAGTCCCAGATTCAAGCATTCCCATTTTGAACTTCCTCAACTATCAACATGACATGACTTGACCACTTCAATATTCCAAAATAGCCCCTACAGGGCAAGAGTCTTTGATATTCACTACATCAGAGTCAATATGGAAAATATTTTGAAGCTGTGAAGGTAGACAACCAAATTTTACACAGAATACAAAAGACATTTGAACCAGCACCTGGTTCCTGAGTTTCTGAATTTCCTCCTCTCGGTCCTTTATTCTAGTCTGCAATGTGTTCTTTGTCCGGTGTAGCTCCTCTTCTGTGTACTGAAACTCCTGCAAATCCAACCCAGAGTGATAAATGTAAATAGACGATTATTAATAGCTTAATTAAAAAAAATCAAGCTTCAGTAGCTGAATTACTCTAGCAAGCTTTGGGCGGCACAGTGGCGCAGTGGTTAGCACCGCAGCCTCACAGCTCCAGCGACCCGGGTTCAATTCTGGGTACTGCCTGTGTGGAGTTTACAAGTTCTCCCTGTGTCTGCGTGGGTTTTCTCCGGGTGCTCCGGTTTCCTCCCACAAGCCAAAAGACTTGCAGGTTGGTAGGTAAATTGGCCATTATAAACTGCCCCTAGTATAGGTAGGTGGTAGGGAAATGTAGGGACAGGTGGGGATGTGGTAGGAATATGGGACTAGTGTAGGATTAGTATAAATGGGTGGTTGATGGTCAGCACAGACTCGGTGGGCCGAAGGGCCTATTTCAGTGCTGTATCTCTAAACTAAACTAAAATAAAATCTCCAACTATACAAATGTATACAAACACCCCAATATCCGCACACCTGAATGTCACAGCTACCCTCTTCCATATGGTTTATCGAGCAAATTCTGTCCGACTGAGACAAGTCCCTAACTTATCATTGTGAACTATTTTTATAGTCAAGCAGTGTTCTGACTGAGTACAACTCATATTTTGAGAAAAGCTCTTTCCTCTCAAACGTATGTAGTGCCCTAAACAGCCACAGTCCAGCGACACTTTACAAATCTATCTTGAAAAAATTAAATTTTAACTAACCAAGCGAATGAAAGTGATATTTTTCTCGGCTTGCTTGAAAAGTGGGAAAGTAGCAGCATAAGGGTGTATATATTTACAAATTTTAACTTAACAGGTCAACGTTTAGTAAAACATTAGATGTTAAAATACATTTTGTTCATCATACTAATGAACCTTGTATCTCCTAACGAAAGATTGACTAAACTGCATTTGAGCCAATGCTGCAGAGCAACTTCTGAATAACCATGTCATATTAGAAAGGTAAACTATTTTTCTTCACTGATTGAGATAATTGTTTTGAATTTCAAACTATAGTTTAAAAAGTATTTTCTGCAAATTTTTTTCCATCTTACTTTGTACAGTATATGCATATAATACATGTATTTAGATTTCACGTGTTTGGGGAGGGGGTTTTCAATATTTCAAGTGTTCTAACAACCATAATGCAGTGCAGCTTTGAGCAATAGAAAACAAACCAAAATAATATGAACAAAAGACAACACTATCAATATTGAGATGATAGAGGTTAATAAAGTTAAGGCAACAATAACAATTTATGAAATAAAAACAAGAAATGCTGGAACCACTCAGCAGGTCTGGAAGCATCTGTGGAAAGAAAAGCAGAGTTAACGTTTCGGGTCAGTGACCCTTCTTCGGATGCTTCCAGACCTGCTGAGTAGTTCCAGCATTTCTTGTTTTTATTTCAGATTTCCAGCATCTGCAGTATTTTGCTTTTAATAACAATTTATGTTTTGGTTTGAAAATTCACAGGAGATACACTTGCCTGTTTCTGTCGCTCCAGTTCGGCCTCCAGTTCCTTTTTGGTTCCCATTAGTGCATTGACTTGTTCCTGTAGCTCTTGGATTTGTTCCCTGGATGACTCTGCCTCACCCAACTGCTGAGTCTCTGTATCCTGTCATTGAATTCAATTTCATTGTTAACATATTAGCCTCAAAGAAATTGAATACTTTAAATGAATTTAAAGTAACTCTTACAATTATTCAATTTTAAGTCATATCATTGTAAATCCTATGCTTAAAATAGGAATGGAACAGAATTACAAAATTACACTTTATAGCAAAAATGGGATCCATAAAAAAGGAAAACAGCGATGGTGCTCAATCACTATTCAATTAGTCTGAACACTATGATTTAATAAGTGCAATAAAACATTTTAAATTAGTTTTCTCCTATTTCTACTTGTTAATCTTTATGTATTACACAAGATGGTGATATACTTGAACATATTAGCATTGAAAGGGAGGAAATATTAGCTGTTTTAGCAGGCTTAAAAGTGGATAAATTCCCAGGCCCAGATGATATGTATCCCAGGCTGTTATGTGAGGCAAGGGAGAAGACTGCAGGGGCTCTGACACAAATTTTCAAATACTCTCTGGCCACAGGTGAGGTTCCAGAGGATTGGAGGACAGCAAATATGGTACCATTATTTAAGAAGGGTAGCAGGGATAAACCAGGTAATTACAAGGCCGGTGAGTCTAACATCAGTGGTTGGGAAACTATTAGAAAAAATTCTGAGGGACAGGATTAATCTCCACTTGGAGAGGCAGGGATTAATCAGGGATAGTCAGCATGAGTCAGGGGGAGATCGTGTCTGACTAACTTGGTTGAATTTTTTGAGGCGGTGACGAAATGTGTCGTTGAGGGTAAAGCAGTTGATGTAGTCTATATGGACTTCAGTAAGGCTTTTGATAAGGTGCCGCATGGGAGATTGGTTAAGAAGGTAAGAGCCCATGGGATCCAGGGCAATTTGGCAAATTGGATCCAAAACTGGCTTAGTGGCAGGAGGCAGAGGGTAATGGTCGAAGGTTGTTTTTGTGATTGGAAGCCTGTGACCAGTGGTGTACCGCAGGGATCGGTGCTGGGACCCTTGCTGTTTGTAGTGTACATTAATGATTTAGACGTGAATATAGGAGGTATGATCAGTAAGTTCGCAGATGACACAAAAATTGGTGGTGTCGTAAATAGTGAGGAGGAAAGCCTTAGAATACAGGACAATATAGATGGGCTGGTAAGGTGGACGGAGCTGTGGCAAATGGAATGTAATCCTGAGAAATGTGAGGTGATGCACTTTGGGAGCACCAACAAGGCAAGGGAATATACAATGGATGGTAGGACCCTAGGAAGTACAGAGGGACCTTGGTGTACTTGTCCATAGATCACTGAAGGCAGCAGCACAGGTAGATAAGGTGGTTAGGAAAGCATATGGGATACTTGCCTTTATTAGCCAAGACATAGAATATAAGAGAAGGGAGGTTACGATGGAGCTGTATAAAATGCTAGTTAGGCCACAGCTGGAGTACTGTATACAGTTCTGGGCACCACGCTGTAAGAAAGATGTGATTGCACTGGAGAGGGTGCACAGGAGATTCACCAGGATGTTGCCTGGGCTGGAGCATTTCAGCTATGAAGAGAGACTGAAAAGGCTAGGGTTGTTTTCCTTAGAGCAGAGAAGGCAGAGGGGAGATATGTTTGAGGTATACAAAATTATGAGGGGCATTGATAGGTTAGATAGGAAGAAGCTTTTTCCCTTAGAGGAGGGGTCAATAACCAGGGGGCATAGATTTAAGGTAAGGCGCAGGAGGTTGAGTGTGGATTTGCCGAAAAAATTTTTCACTCAGAGGGTGGTTGGAATCTGGAACACACTGTCTGAAGAGGTGGTGGAGGCAGAAAGCATCACAACATTTAAGAAGTATTTAGATGAGCACTTGAAATGCCATAGCACACAAGGCTATGGGCCAAGTGCTAGAAAATGGGATTAGAACAGTTAGGTGCTTGATGGCCGGCACAGACACGATGGGCCGAAGGGCCTGTTTCTGCGCTGCATAATTCTAAAGTGCACTTACTTTGAAGCCACTGACAGCTATAAATCAAGGCTGTATTTGCTGACAATGCAACCACTAGGTGGCGCAGTGCTTACACATGCACAAATGCAGGCTCTCCAACTGGAACGTCACTGTCTGCGACGTTCAGGCAGCTGCCAGGATTAAAGATGGCATTGCTCAATTTATCACAGAAAATGCTTATGGCTAGATCATTCTAGCAAATTAACCTTACATTAAGTTGGATGGAAGGTCAGTAGTATGCAACTATGTAGTTATAGGATACGAACTGTGGTTCATAAAATGGAATTTTGAGATTGAATTTCCATTGGAAGATAGTGAATTGGCACCCCGATCAATAGAAAAGAAAATCGGGCAGAGTATAAAATGTGCTGCCAATTCATTATTGTGATTCGTTTATGAGACTGACCAGGACTGATTGCACCCGAACGCAGCTACTAGCTCCCACCCCACTGGCCACTCTCGCCCCTCAGCAACTCGCTTTCTCCCCCTCCTCCCCACCAGCCGCTTCCATCCCTCAGCCGCTCACTCCAGACCTCGCTGCTTCCCCCCCCACTTCCCTGGCCGATTGTTCCCGGCTCGCACCACCCCGCTCTCTGGTCGCTCGCTCCCTCACCACCTCCCGCCGCTAGCTCTGGGCCGCGCCGCTTCCCTCCTCTCGGCCACTTGCTCCCATGTTTCATCAGACACCAGGCGCCGCCTGAAGAAGCAAGGCAAGGGGTGATGGGCCGATGTAGGAGCGAGTGGCCGAGAGGAGGGAAGCAGCGCCACCTAGAGTGGGGTGGCACGAAGCGAGGATCAATCGGCCAAAGGAGTGGGGGGAGCAGTGAGGTCTGGAGCGAGCAGCTGACGGGAGGAAGCGTCGAGGCCTGGGGTGAGTTGCTGAGAAGTGAGAGCTCCAGCCTCAAAGTCTCCCATTCAGCCACTTCATCCAGCCGAGTGGGGGGCTGGATACCCGATGAAGCTTTATCGTGCATGCGCGAAGATGGACCTGGCACGGATACGCGATGCATTGGTGCTGTGCGATGACCTCATCCTGCACATGCGCCACTACGTCCTTGCAAGATGTAGTTGCTCATGTGCGCAGCTTGGTGCACTCTGATGAGGTCAGCGCGCCGGTGCGCTGTCTGGAATCATTTTGAAGATGGAAATGTTGGCATGAGAGCAGGGGGTATTGAAATGGCAAGCGACCGGAAATTCGGGATCATGCTTACAGACTGAGCAGAGGTGTTCCGCAAAGCGGTCACCCAATCTGCTTTTGGTCTCCTCAATATAGAGGCAACTACATTGTGAACAGCGAATACAGTATATTTAATTGAAAGAAGTACAAGTAAATTGCTGCTTCACCTGGAAGGAGTGTTTGGGGCCTTGGTTGGTGAAGAGGTAAAAGATAAAAGCATTTTAACATATTAACTTTGTTATAGCACCACCTAGTGGCAGACAGCCATCGCAAACGATTTAGGAAAATTTTTTGCTTACATGGATTAGAAAGTCCTAAACTTCAGACTAGGAACATATGATCCCTGAAAAACTGATACCCATAACCTCACCTAATTTGTGCCAGGTGCCCACAAAAACGCCACTACATATTAAAACAATCCCTTGTGGCAGCTCACCACCACCTTCTCTAGGGCAATTAGGGATGGGAAATAAATGCTGGCCTGGCCAGCGACGCCCACATCCCATGAATGAATGAAAAAAACCATAAACATATATAAAACTTACCTCACTGGCCGTGGGGGAATTTGCAATTTTGACCCATAGTTTTGTGCGCCTGCTCAAGGCCACGGCAGGAAGACCTGAAAAACTGTCAGACTTGTGACTCACTTGAATTTTGCTGGCGAACTGCAGACGCCGAATGGGTGCATTGCTGCAGCTCATTTGTTTTGGACAGCGGAAAGTCAGCTGGCTTCTTTTCTGAAAAATAATTCTCAGCACTTGGGCATTGCTGGCAAAGCTAGCATTTATTGCTCATCTCTAGTTGCTCCAGGGGAGTTGTGGTGAGCCTTCTCCATTAATCACTACAAAGTGTTCCATACAAGTGAGCGGCTTGCTGGATCACTTCATCAGGCAGTTAAGAGTAAACCATGTTGGTGCGGGACTGGAGTCACATTTTAGCTAGAGCAGGTAAGGATGACGGGTTTTCTTCTCTAATGGGCATTCTTTTATGGATCAACCAGCATGTTGGTTGGTCCTGTTGTTGGGGGTGGGAGAGGGGGAGCGGGGGGGGGGGGGAGACGAATACAGTTCCCAAGGGTTGCGGAGGGAGATTTTCTGGGGCCAGAGGAGACAAAAAAAAAATACCTCCTCCGAAGTGGCCTGCAGTGGTCCCTTCAGGCAGCGCAAAGCCCAGTTCAATTGAGGCTACACCACCCGTTTGCACATCATAATTCCAATCGGGGAATCTACAACTGGCATAGGGGCCTGATTTTTATATTTCAACAGCCTCCAGACTATTTCAGTCAGGCGTGCATTCAATGCCTACCTGAAAACTGGATCAGGTGGGCAAATGGATGTCCAAAGTACCATTCAGACTTTCTTGTTGGAGCTACCTGTTTTTTCAGACAAGAAACGGGTGGATGGCAGTTGAAAATTCCCATGCAACCAGCCCCGCTCCCCAGATAGTGGTCTGAACAGTTTCTGTTCAATCACTGCTAAAGCTAGCAAAACGGTGCATCATTTTGAGAGCGAGTTTTACAGTTGAAAGTATGCAGCTGATTACCTGTAGTTCTACTCTCAGTTGTTGGATGTGACCCAGCAGTTTTTGGACCTCTTCACGTTGCATGTCACGCTCATGTCGCAGTTCCTCCAGTTCCATGGTGCTGACAGCATGATTTTCTAAACCTTCAAATCCAGAACCCTCTTTTAGGCTGTTAATCAGTTTCTCTTTGGACTGTTGAAAAGATGTGCATTAATACTTCATAACAACAAATTTGTTTTAAATTGTTTTGAGATAATGATCGAGAAAAAAAAGTGTGTAGCATGTCACTTACAATTCCACAACAAAACATATTCATACGGGAATTACCACATTTAAATTTTTACATCATTATCTCTCTTCGGTAAAACTTCAATAAGTTCTACTCCAAATAGTGTCAAAGTGGATCACTGGATCAGTGATCGCATCAAAGGCTTTTCTCTGATTTTATATTTAAGAATTTCCCCTAAAATTAGTCATCTCTGGCAGCAAACTGCAAAGATTTAAAATGATAGAGATAATATTAATATGGAAATTGACTCAAGCTACCCAATTTACTTTTGTCCCCAAAGTACACTTTTGTTAGCAAGATTCAAATTCTGAAAAACAATGAAATGTTCAAGTTACTTTTTTTTTAAAAAAAGCATTTCGCTCTCAAGTATGATTAAAATAAATTATTTGATTTTCAAGTATTAGATATTTGCCTAAACATAGTTGTGTCCATCATAGCTCTTCGTGCAGCAAACTTAATCCCATTTCTTGCTCTTTTCCTTTTATATTGTTTCTTGTTGAATACTTAGCCAAGGTTCTCTAAATGATATAATTATGCCTCAATAGCTACTCGTCATAAAACATTCTGTAATAGCTCTGGTGAAAAATATTCTAATTCCCTCTTTGTTATTAGTAATAATTCCAATTTTATGCCCCATTGTTAACAATTCCCTTTTCAGCAGAAACTTGCTATCAAAATAAAATCTGGAATGGGGCTCTTTTTGCACATTTCACACATTTATGTCTTGGGACCCTGGTTACACAAAAATGATAAATTACCAATTTTACAGTACTTTCTAAAAACAAATGGAGAGATTTTCTCTACTTCTCCATAACCTGGTCCTTACTTGAAGGATTCTGGTAGCTTTTTGCTTGTAGTCCATTAGCTCCTGTTTAACTAAATCCAAGCTGGTCTTAACGACTTTGAGTTGTTGCTGCTGATCATCTGCCCTCCTTTTCTCTTCAATTGCCTTTCTCTCAGATGCTGTCAGTGTTTCTGCCAGACTTTGGCGCTCGAATTCCACCTTACTGAGTCTGGCTGCAAATTCATTCTGAACAGAAGTTACGAAGGAGGCACATCAGAACAACTCAAGCATTTTATATATACTTGGGAAAAGATCAAGTAAATTTTAACCATTTTCGTGGCTTAAAGGCAAGCATAAAACATTGCTGAACAATGTCTGGGAATAATATATAATTTCATATAACAAAATTAACAAAAAGGAATACGGCACATTAAGTCCTTGCAGTTGCTCAACCTCAAGTATTCACAGAAAAGTAGCTTTGTACCTATTTCCCACTCATTGTCCAGGGTCACATATGAATGACAGCCCCTTGGACAATACATTGGAGGGGAATAGGGGGATTTAAAAAAAAAATCATGCATTTGAATTGAATGGCTTGCTAGGCTAATTCACAGGACAGTTAAGAATCAACCACATTGCTGTGGGTCTGGAGTCAAATGTAGGCCAGACCAGGTAAGGACCACAGATTTCCTTCCCTAAAAAGGACATTAGTGAACCAAATGGGTTTTTACAACAATGGTTTCATGGTCACCATTAGACTAGCTTTTAATTCCAGACTTATTAACTGAATTCAAATTTCACCATCTGCCATGGTGGGATTTGAACCTAGTCCAGTGACATTACCACTACGCCACTGTCTCTGCTTTTAAGTTCATCGTACTAGGTTTGCCTGTCATTGAGAAGACAAGGTCCATGAAGAGGAGCTGGGAGCAGAAGCTAAGTAATCGTATTTGTTGACCTTCCTTGAAAATTCAATGAATGCACAGGTCTCCACAAGGTCAGACGTCATGAATAACGAACTAATCGTCGTTCTAAAGTTAGTCGAGAGCTGGGGCAGAGGAACTAGAATTTGCCAAAAATACTTAGAGATATAGTACTTTTCTCAATTTAGATACAAATTTCTACTAATTTCCAGGAATAAAAAAAGCAAAACCTTTTTTAAAATGGCATAGATATACACATTTCTTTTATATTTGTCTCTCTAATACAATGATGAAATTGTAAGGATTAGAGCATTTGCATGGCTTAGATCATAATAAGAACTAGGAGTAGGCCGTCCGGCCCCTCGAGCCTGCTCCGCCATTCAATAAGATCATGGCTGATCTTTTCGTGGACTCAGATCCACTTACCCGCGCTCCCACCGTATCCCTTAATTCCTTTATTGTTCAAAAAGATATCTACCTTAGCTTTAAAGACGTTTATTGAAGAAGCGTCAACTACTTCACTGGGCAAGGAATTCCATAGATTAACAACCCTCTGGGTGAAGAAGTTCCTTCTTAATTCAGTCCTAAATCTGCTCCCTCTAATCTTGAGGCTATGCCCTCTTGTCCTAGCTTCACCTGCCAGTGGAAACATCCTCTCCACTTGTATCTTATCTATTCCCTTCATGATTTTATATGTTTCTATAAGATCCCCCCTCATTCTTCTGAATTCCAATGAATATAATCCCAATCTACTCAGTCTCTCCTCATAAGCCAACCCCCTGAACTCCGGAATCAACCTAGTGAACCTCCTCTGCACCCTCTCCAATGCCAGTATATCCTTTCTCAAGTAAGGAGACCAAAACTGCACACACTACTCCAGGTGCGGCCTCACCAGTACCTCATACAGCTGCAACATAACCTCTCTGCTTTTAAACTCAATCCCTTGAGCAATGAAGGACAAAATTCCATTTGCCTTCCTAATTACTTGCTGTACCTGCAGACCAACCTTCTGCGATTCATGCACAAGGACACCTAGGTCCCTCTGCATAGCAGCATGCTGCAACTTTTTACCATTCAAGTAATAATCCTTTTTACTGTTACTCCTACCGAAATGAATGACTTCACATTTATTAACATTGTATTCCATCTGCCAGACCTTTGCCCACTCACTCAATGTATCTATGTTCCTCTGCAAAGTTTCACAGTCATCTGCACACTTTGTTCTGCCACTCATCTTAGTGTCATCTGCAAACTTTGACACCCTACACGTGGTCCCCAACTCCAAATCATCTATATAAATTGTAAATAATTGCGGTCCCAACACCGATCCCTGAGGCACACCACTAGTGACTGATTGCCACCCAGAATAGCACTCATTTATCCTCACTCTCTGCTTCCTGTCAGTCAACAAATCCTCTATCCATGCTAATACTTTACCCCTAACGCCATGCATCCTTATCTTATGCAGCAGCCTCTTGTGCGGCACCTTGTCGAAGGCCTTTTGGAAATCTAGGTACACCACATCCACTGGGTCTCCATTGTCCACCTTGCTCGTAATGTCATCATAGAATTCCAAAAGATTTGTCAAGCATGACCTGCCCTTCATGAACCCATGCTGCGTCTGCCCAACGGGACAATTTCTATCGAGATGCCCTGCTATTTCTTCCTTGATAATAGACTCAAGCATCTTCCCCACTACAGAGGTTAAGCTAACTGGTCTATAATTCCCCATCTTTTGTCTACCTCCCTTTTTAAACAGTGGCGTCACATCTGCTGTTTTCCAATCAGCTGGGACTACCCCAGAGTTCAGCGAATTTTGGAAAATTACCATCAGTGCACCTGCTATTTCTCCCGCCATCTCTTTTAGTACCCTGGGATGCATTCCATCAGGGCCAGGAGACTTATCAATCCTTAGCTCCATTAGCTTGCCCAACACTACCTCTTCCGTAATAATGATTGTTTCCAGGTCCTCACCTACGTTCGTCTCTTTGTCAATTACTAGCATGTTATTAATGTCCTCCACTGTGAAGACCGATACAAAATACCTGTTCAATGCCTCGGCCATTTCATCATATCCCATAACTAAATTCCCCTTCTCATCCTCTAAAGGACCAACGTTTACTTTAGCCACTCTTTTTCGTTTTATATATTTATAGAAACTTTTGCTATCTGTCTTTATATTCTGTGCTAGTTTTTTCTCATGTTCTATCTTACTTTTCTTAGCTTTCTGTTGACCTTTAAAGTTTTCCAAATCTTCTAGTTTCATGCTGCTTTTAGCCACTTTGTATGCCTTCTCTTTCAATTTGATAGCCTCCCTTATTTCCTTAGACACCCATGGCAGATTACCCCTTTTCTTCCAGTCCTTCCTTTTCACTGGAATATACTTTTGCTAAGCACTTTGAAAAATTGCTTTGAAAGTCCTCCACTGCTCGTCAACTGTCCCACCGTAAAATCTTTGTTTCCAGTCTACTTTAGCCAAATCCTCCCTCATTCTATTGTAGTCCCCCTTGTTCAAGCACAGGACCCTGGTATTGGATTTTATCTTCACACTCTCCATCTGTATTCTAAATTCAACCATACTGTGATCACTCCTTCCAAGAGGATCCCTAACTATGAGGTCATTAATTATTCCTGTCTCATTACACAGGACTAGATCTAGGATAGCTTGCTCCCTCGTCAGTTCCATTACATACTGTTCAAGAAAACTATCACGGATACACTCAATGAATTCCTCCTCAAGGCTACCCTGACTGAGCTGGTTCGACCAATCTACATGTAGATTAAAATCCCCCATGATAATTGCCGTACCATTTTTACAGGCATTAGTTATTTCTTTGTTTATTGCCCGCCCCAATGTGATGTTATTATTTGGTGGCCTATAGACTACGCCTATTTCTTCTTAGAGTTTCTAATTTCCACCCAAATGGATTCAACCTCATTCTCCATAGAACCTATATCATCTCTCAGCACCGCCCTGATGTTGTCCTTGAGTATCAGAGCTACACCACCTCCCTTACCTTCCTGTCTGTCCTTCCGAATAGTCTGGTACCCCTGAATATTTAACTCCCAGTCGTGACCAACTTGTAACCATGTCTCCATAATGGCTACCAAATCATATTTATTCGCGATGATTTGTGCCGTTAACTCATCAACCTCGTTACGAATGCTACGAGCATTCAGGTAAAGTGCCTTTATGCTAGCTTTCTTACCCTCATGATTCCCAACATCTCTAATAATAACTCCTGAGTTAACCTTCCTTTCTGCTTCTTTCATAGTCTGCCTTGAACTTAAACCCTCCTGCACACGTTAGCCTGCTGCTTACCTTTTTATTTATCATCATACTCCCTGTCGTTTTCCCTTTCCCTTCCCCCCGAGTCACTAGTTTAAAGTCCTAGAGACCACCCTATTTATCCGTTTCGCTAGAACACTGGTTCCAGATCGGTTCATGTGGAGACCGTCCCATCGGTACAGATCCCCCCGGTTCCCAAAACTGATGCCAATGCCTCATGAAATGGAACCCCTCTTTCCCACACCACTCCCTTAGCCACGTGTTTACTTCCCTAATATTCTTATCCCTAAGCCAATTTGCACGTGGCTCGGGCAGTAATCCGAAGATTATGACCCTCGAGGACCTGTTCCTTAATTTCGCTCCTAGTGCTTTATAATCCCCAAACAGGTCCTCCATCCTAGCCTTGCCTATGTTGTTAGTCCCAACGTGGACCACAACAACTGGATCCTCCCCCTTCCGCTCCAATATCCTTTCAAGCCGGTCAGAGATGTCCTGCACCCTGGCACCGGGCAGGCAACACACCATGCGGGACTCCCGATCCGTCTTGCAAAGGATACTATCTATCCCCCTAATTATAGAATCTCCTATAACTACCACTTGTCTTTTTGCTCCCCCCTCTTGAATGGCCTTCTGCACCATGGTGCCATGGTCAGTTGGCTCATCCTCCCCGCAGCCCTTTTCCTCATCCACACATTTTATGAATAACTTTGCAATACTTTTTCTTAAGGTTAAATGTAATGTCAAGATTGGATTGCAAAGCATGATGGTCATCCTCATTGAAATGTGTCACAATAAAAAGGTGAAGTTGTGCAGCTGGGGGGGGGGGGGGACCACATTTCAGGTTAAGTCAGCAACAGAGAGATTGGGAAGCTGAAAGGTGACATTTTTTCCACCACTACAGGCTTTGCAATCTGCCAGTATTTTCTCTCACATGTGCTCTGCAGTTGCAGCATCTAGAATATATGGTACTTGCAAAAAAGTATTCTGAATGAACAAAATTGTCAACCCCCTTTTTTGTGATTTGGCTTCTTTTTGTGATTTGGCTTCTTTTTGCAATGACAAGGGACAGGGCAGGGAAAGGACTTGGAGCACAAAGATAAGAAGAAAGAATAATCCACTTACAAAATTCTCAGACTTTTTTTTTTAATAACAGTTCTCACATTTTGATTTCTAAAGTTTCTAGCTTCAGTTGTTTGCAATCTGATGCAGGCAAAGTTGGTGTTAACAGTTTTATCTGAAACTAGGTCTGCTTCCAGCTTCAAAACTGCATTACGTGGCAAACTATTTGACTTGTAATTAAATACATCCACATGCCTTGGTTCGTTATAAGTTACAAACCAGACCAAGTGAAATACCCAATATAAACAAGGCAAATGCAACATGCTAAATGTTCAATTGACTATGATATTCGGCTACAAACCTGCATTTGTTTGTAGCTGTCTTGTTCTCGTTTCAGTGATGACTCTGCTTCCAGAAGTCTCTCTTGCATTGTCTGTAAGGATTGGTTGTGCAAGCTGCTCCCTTCACAATGATCTTGCAGTATTCTTTCAGAAAAAAAACATACATTATAAAACCACCTCTGGGATTTCTAGATGTAACATGTAATAAGCACAGCATGCCTAATTGATTGGGGCTTTTATAATAACTATATACTTAACGGAGTCTGTCGATTCCAATTTGCCTGTGTAATATCCTTAATTAGAAACACAATCAAATTATAGCCACAGGACAATGTTTTACTACTTCAAAAAAGGAGGAATGCAAACATATAACAGTGATTTAGGTGGTGCAGCAATGTTCTATTTTGGGCCCCAAGTCTGAATCCAGTACGATTGATTGAATTAAATCCTCTCACTTCCAATAGCACAGATAAGTGAAATTACTTTGGCTGATTGGAATCCAACCCATCATAGAATAGCAACTGTATGTAACAAGAGTAAAACTACTGATAGCCAAGTATGTGAGTTATACCGATATCATTAGCCTGATGGGAAAAAATAATTAAGTAAGGAAGCCAGCTTATTAACGGATATCGCACCACCCCTTGCACAGACCCTGTGGACTGACAGCAGATTGCCTATCATTGCCCCTCTCCGCATCTCCCTCCAGAATGTATGTTCACTTGCGAACAAAGCCCTTGCCATCCATGAGCTTACTGTACATGATCACATTAACATCAAGGTCCTGAAAGAGACATGGTTGAGGAGTGTCATCACCTTTTCCCTGAATGAATGTTCACTCCCTGGCTATATTTTCCACTTGCCCTACTCAAACCTCTGCAATGGTAGTCCTAGCCCTCATCTCAAAATCACTCCTTGGTTTGTCTCCCTACTCTTCTGGCAAATTCTCCTCCTTTCAGCATCTCACCTTGTTCCTTCACGCCTCTCATTTAAAACATTATCCTGTATTGCCCACTTAAATATCACACCAAGATTTTCACTTTGAAATCTTCTCTGCTTTCCTCCCTCAGTACAGAGCAATGCCTCATCCTTGGTGATTTCAACCTCCATCTCAACTCTTCTTGCTCTCTCGCCCAAGTTCACTACTCTTTTCCTTAAATCTCTCTCTGCCATTTCACGTGGCCTTGGTACTCTCATTGTAACGATAAGTGATAAGGCAATTGCTGATCATTTCCTTGTATCACTATCTATCCATATTCCCCTCCACACTTACTTCTGTGTCCAACCCTGGAAAAAAAAACTTACCCTCAAGTCACTTACTGCTGCACATTCCAATTCCCAGCCACCTAGGCTTTGGACCACAATTCATCATGACATTTCTGAATCTATCAATCTGCTAGATCATACACTCTCCAAGACCTTTTCCCCATTCAAACCATTACATTCTCTCAGCCTTGTTGTTTCCCCTGGTTTACACCTCATCACCACTCTCTTAAGAAGTCCAAGTGACACAGATTTGAACATCTGTGGTGGACAACTGGTTTAGTCAGCCAATGGCAAATCTGGCTGAACCACAAAGCATTATTGGGTCTTGCTCTCCATTGCTCAAACTCTTCACTATTGAGAGATCATCCAATAATACAAAGATAGCCCGTGGCTTCTCTTCACCACAAACCATCTTCTTAAACCATCCTCCCTAACTCTTCTACTCTTACCTCCAACAAGGGCGAGGAACTCATGGACTTCTTTGTCACAAAGATTAAGACAATCCATTCAGCTGCCTCACCTCCTTCCGTTGCTTCCCGTTGCCCACTGGGGCAAAATTTCCCCATCATTGACCAATGCCCTCTCCCTGAACTAACATCTTTCTCTCGATTCTATCCCATCTTCTGCCTTGCTCTCTCCAAACTCATCTTGTCTGCGAGACTGAACTCCTGCTCCCTAAATCTTATCCTGATCAAGCTGTTAACCAACCAACTTCCCTTCCTGGGCTACATGTTGGCTAATATTGTAATGGCTCCCTCTCCTCAGGTACACTCCTCCTCAAATCTGCATCATCACTCCCCTCAAAAAGAACACCGTTGACCCTTCCTTCTTGCAAACTACCACTCCATCTCCAACCTCCCATTCTTCTCCAAAATCCTGGAATGTTGGCACTTCCCAAATCCTTGCCTAACTTTTCCATAATTTCATAATTGAATTGCTCTAATCAGGCTTCCCACCTCGTCACTAATGGAACAGCCCTCGTCAAAGTCACAACTGACATTCCTTGTGACTGTGACCATAATAAACTACCCCTCCTCGTCCTTCATGACCTCTGCAGCCTTCGACACAGCTGACCACACCAATCTCCTCCAACACCTCTCCTTCATTGTCCAGCTGGGCGGAACTGCCTTTGCTTGGTTTCATTCTCATCTATTAATTGTAGCCAAAGTCACCTACAATGATTTCTATTCCTGCTCTCTCACCATTTCCTCTGGAGTCCTGCAATGATTTATCATCTACATGCTGCCCCTCACCAATTTCATCCGAAAATTTAGCATCTGTTTCCACATGCACATTGACGACAACCTGCTCTACCTCACCCACTGCCTCTGAACTGGCAGACTGCTTGTTCAACATCCAGTACTGGATAAACAGACATTTCCTCCAACTAAGTATTGGAAATACCAGAGCCACTGTCTTCGCTTCCCTGCCATAAACACTGTTCCCCAATTTGCACCAAATCCTGTTCCATCGCCCCTCTACTCACTAAGCTACACTGGCTTCCAGTTAAGCAATGACTTGATTTTAAAATTCGCATCCTTGATTTCAAATCCCTCTTTGCCCTCGCCCTTCCCTATCTCTGTAATTTCTTCCAGCTGTACAACCCTCAGATGTCTCAAATGGAACACGTTTGGTCCCCAGCCAAACCATGTGTGGTTGCAAGTACAATCTTTTAAATGTATATTTAAGTATGCTTAATAAATCTATGACACTTGATGTCAACATTAAAGAATATTACTAATCTGAGGAGTAGATAGAACATCTAATCATAAATAATACCATCTTAATGTTCGCACCGTGAAGTACAAAGACTGAAGTTGGGGTTAAGGCAGAGAAAAGAGAACTTCACCCTGTATCTAGTTCTGCTACGCCCAACCCAACAGCATTTGTTGAGAAGGTTGGGTGCCCTAAATAGGAAAGTGCTTCATTCTCCGCTCCCAACACCCCTCAGCTTAAAAAACAGATTAAATCATCGCCAAAGCACACTAACAAATTAAATGATGCCCTAATTCCTCCCAATATCACATTATTTCTAGTCAATTGTGTGGGTAACAATTTTTTTAAAAATTCATTCATGAGATGTGGGCATCGCTGGCAAGGCCAGCATCTATTGCCCATCCCTCACTGCCCTTGAACTGAGTGGCCATTTCAGAGGGCAGTTAAGAGTCAACCACATTGCTGGGGATCTGAGTGACATAGGCCAGACCAGGTGAGAATGGCAGATTTCCTTCCCTAAAGGACATTAATGAACCAGATGGGTTTTTACAAAAATCGACAGTGGTTTCATGGTCAACATGAGACTAGCATTCCCGATTTTATTAATTGAATTCAGATTTCACCATCTGCCCAGGTGGGATTTGAACCCATGGCCCCAGAGGATTATCCTGTGCCTCTGGACTAGTAACCAGTGACATTACCACTACACCCCGCCTCCAGGATTGTCAACGATGATGCAACCATGCCTATCTTTGGAATCTGAAATTTCAACTGGCTGGTAAAATGCCCTTTAAAAGGTTTCTTGCATCTCCAAAAATTGACAATGGGAGTAGAAAGCCAAAACAAGAAAATTAAGTAAAACAGATATATTAGAGAATAAAGTTTTCTTTAAGAAAATAGAGTGAATAGGAAAGTGACATGAGGGAAAATGAGGACTAGTTAAATGGTTTCATTTTTCTTATTTTAATATAAAATTATGCTTTGGTATTTCATGTAGTTTAGGGTCAATATTACAGTAATAAAGGTATTCCCAGTGTTTGAGTACTTGTTACTATGTTAATTGTTTATTAGGCCAGCACAAAGCATGAACAAGAAAACTAATTCAGTCATACAAGGAAAACAGGAGGTTCCCTGTTGCAAGTCTGAAGAGTAATATGTTAATGACATTTAAAAAAAAACAAGGACTTTTTGTAATTATGTGACATAGGATATATTTTTGCACAAATTGCAGAGCATTAGACAATGAGATAATTTTCTGATATCCAATTCATTTCAAGTAATCCTGAACCAGATACAGCCAAGGTCCAAAGCAGATGAGGATTCCCCCTGACAATGTGGCACTACCTCTATCTTTAAAGAGCATCCTTCGATGTACTAATTCATTGCACTTAGGACCTCGTCAAATGAGATTTAATGAGTTTATCCCACTTATCCAAGGTAGATTTGAAACAAAAATTTAGCTGAAAGAATCAGTGTTCAAAAAACTTGCAACACCTAAACTCAGTCCCTTTTATGAGCTTTGTGCTATATTGGAAATGAGAGTCCAAGGAAAAATGTACATGCCAACAAATTCATTAAAACCTGTTTTTTTCATTCTGCAGTAGCTCCAGTGCTTCGTTACGCGTCTTCAGAAGCTGATCTGCCTCTTCCAGTCTTACTTTGAGCACAGCCAGCTGAGAATCTTTGGCACCCAACACCTCGTTCAGATCATCCACCTGGGAACGCAGTTCCCTACCTATCCTGTCAGACTTCGAGTTTTCAGTATTCCATTTCTCAATCTGTTTTCTGGCTTTATTTAACTCTAAAACAACAAATGTTTAGAAATAAACAATTAGACAATATACAGATGTGGGAGGCCATTCAATCCATCTTAGCACATCCAAACAAACATCAGGGTCTCTTCCCCCACCCCCCACATGTAATCTAACTACATCTTTAATTAATTCAGGATTTTTAGCTCTACTACCATACCTAGATTGCCTTTTCAAATCTTTATCACTCTTTGCATGAAGAAATTGTTCTTTCATCAGTTTTAGCCGATGCCCCCTTATTCTCGTGTCTTGCTTTACCTTATCTATGCCATTTAATACCTTGCATACTTCTATACAAGGTCGTCTCTCAGTCATCTCCTGTCAAAGCTAAGGGACACAATCTTATCCAACCTTTCCTTGTATCTGGTTTCAGGGATCAGCAATGTTGTTGCTCCCTGCACTGCATTCATCACTTGGATGCTTCCCTCATATTTTGGGGGCCATAAGAGTGGTCAAGGTATGGTCTACATTATTGTAGTTTTAGCATGACATGCTATAACTTACACTCTACTGATCTAAGAATAAAATTCAGCATTCCATTTGCTTTGTTTTTTGCTGATGCAAGGCAAAATTACATATTTAAAATGGAAATTCAGTCAAACTTGTGACGCAGCAAATTAATTTATCACTGTAGAGTGCATAAATTATTGCGACTCAGGCTCAAGACTGTAATTTCCCTGTATTAAATTTCCAATTCTGACTGGTCCATCCAGGGAAAGAAACCGCACTCAGTAAAACTCCTCCACTCTTCAGTAAATTCAACCAAGCTATTGCTTCTCTTCACTTTTCACAGGTCCAATGGTATTTTCATTCTCAATACAATCAGGAAGCATTACTTGACACCATAAGAGAGTCTGGAATTCTGTTTAATTCATCATACGGCTTTGTAGATAGCAGCAGCTATCAACAGGTTCCACCTCCCTCTCTGAGGTATTGATTCATTTTGGCACACAACCTTTTGGTTGTCAGCAACACTCCACTGGTGGTGATTATTCTTCACTTGTAAATCTAGATAAGTGAGTACCAACTGTGAATAGTTGCTACCCATGGGGGAAACATTGTAGCTGAGCTCAATCCTGTCTTCCTCACCTGAATTTCATATTTGTGCACTTTATAGAAGAGGCCATTGGACAGCTGTCAGAATCAGCAAACCTGGCTGTTTCTCCTCTCCCTCGCCCAAGAATACAGAGATAAGTGTAGTCACTAGGATAGCAGTAGAGTAAAATGGTATGTATGCGAAATTTCCTACCTCTACTTGAACTTTGAAAAACAACCAGCAATACAAATTAGAGTCTAAACATGGAATGTGTCAACATTCTGGGGGTTACCATTGACCAGAAACTGAACTGGACCAGCCACATAAATGCTGTGGCTACAAGAACGGATCAGAGACTGGGAATCCTGCGGTGAGTAACTCACCACCTGTCTCCCCAATGCCTGTCCACCATTTACAAGGCACAAGTCAGGAGTGTGATCGAATACTCTCCAATTGCCTGGATGGATGCAGCTCCAACAACACTCAAGAAGTTCGACATCATCCAGGACAAAGCAGCCCACTTAAAAGATTTCAAATGACCTACCCACATCCTGAGAACGAAGTGATCACCTGGAAGGGGGTGAGGTTGAGGGTGGATTTGAATTAATTTTTTTTTTTTTTTAACAATTGTTGCTTCCCTCCTGCCCCAAATCCACCTGTTCCTGTGGTTACCATTACCCCTCCCCAAATCAAATCTGGGATCTTTAATGTGTATATGGCTCAGTACAATGACACATGGCATACTTATCAGCCAAACAATTTGAAAAGAATGTTACTCTTCAAACATATTAAAACATAAAAATAAAGAGAGCTGGATCATAAGCAGCTGAATAAACCAGCCTTCTTTCTGCTGTTAGTTTTAGTACTTTGCTTGAATTTGAACAATTGCTCCCAGAACATAAGCTGGTGATGAAAACACTTAACTTCTCTGCAGCAAAATATTTTATATAGAGTCATAGAGTTATACAGCACAGAAACAGGCCCTTCGGCCCATCGTGTCTGTGCCGGCCATCAAGCACCTAACTATTCTAATCCCATTTTGCAGCACTTGGCCTGTAGCCTTGTATGCTATGGCATTTCAAGTGCTCACCTAAATACTTCTTAAATGTTGGGAGGGTTCCACTATCACCTCTTCAGGCAGTACGTTCCAGATTCCAACCACCCTCTGGGTGAAAACATTTTTCCTCGAATCCCCTCTAAACCTCCTGCCCCTTACCTTAAATCTATGCCCCCTGGTTATTGACCCCTCCACTAAGGGAAACTGTTTCTTCCTATCTAACCTATCAATGCCCCTCAATTTTGTATACCTCAATCATGTCCCCCCTCAGCCTTCTCTGCTCTAAGGAAAACAACCCTAGCCTTTTCAATCTCTCTTCCTAGCTGAAATGCTCCAGCCCAGGCAACATCCTGGTGAACCTCCTCTGCACCCTCTCCATTTTAGTTTTACATTTTTAAGCCTGCCTTTGTTTGCAGTTCACTCATGCCACCTTTGACAAGAATCATAACCAATGTTCCCTCTAAATTGTGTGGGTGTACGGATGAGCAGGGAACAAAGATGCACCACACAAGCAAAACCCCCTTTAAGATGCGCGGTCACGCTTTTAAGTTACAGGAGCCACGGAGTGCAACAAGCTGGCTGTGCACAACAAACAGAAGTTAGAGGGAGCATTGATCATGACAGATAAAGCATTTACTCTTCCTGAGCCTAAATTATGGACTAGACATAAAAATAATTTTGTGCTATTAGAAATGCATGAGCCTGGAATCCCAATTATATAACTGACACCTACAGGGGGCTAACTTTCCCCGGCAAATTATAGACAGATAACCAATGCATTCTGAAAGGCCCAAAGTTACTATTCCTGTCATACCTTCTTGTGTTTGCTTTGATCTCTGAATCAACGATGCCATTTCTTGGTTCAAGGAGGAGACCTCGCTCCGCAGCAGCTGGTTCTCAAGCCGAAGGTTCGATAGCTCTAGTGACTGACTCTCATCTTTAGCTGAGAAACTTAGGCTGGATGTATTACTCAATGGTTCCTCTTTTGAGGACTCCATTTGGGTATCTTGACTCACAGAACCTTCTGAGGCATCTGAATGTATGAAAAACAATGATCAGTAAATGAAATAAAAGCCATGCACAAAAATTTATTTTACACTTTTGAGGGCTAGGTGTCATAAAGTTAACTTCTACAGGACCAATAATTGTGGAAATTTCAAAATCTGCTTCACTGATACAGTTCACTAACTTACCATAGTGCAAATCCAGATCTGCACATCATGCAAACATTTTAGGATTAAACTTTGCAAGTCATCTGGTGAGCAGCCTTATTCAATGGTAATTGGAGTGTTGTGGGGTAGGGTCTACACAGCCGTCTGGCAGCACCCTAAATTTTCTGATTACTTTTAATGATACGGAAAAAAATGCGCGCACAATGTGGTGATCTCTGTGTCCAGTTCTCCAATCTGTGCTCCCATGGAATGAGGCTCCATGTTGGGAGTGGTGTCTTTTACAATTCACTAATCTCCAACGTTCAATTAGAACAAAAAAAAAAGTAACATGCAAGTTACAAATACATTCCACTAGGCATACATACATGCTTCACTTTGGCCCACCAGGATCCATGGGGAAAAAAAATTACCAAACAAAAAAGGAAATCATATTCTTCTACAATGTCAGTATCTAATTACCTGCATAATTAAATTTTGCATATATTTTACATCGGTCCTTTGTAATACTTCAAAGAGAGGAATTTTGCTTTATTTCTAAGCCTACGAGTCAGAAACCCATTACTACTGCCTTCAAAAAAATGTAGCCCTCCCTTTGTGTCCAGTTTGTCTGCTGCTCTGGATCCGAGCCCCTTACTTCTTTCCCCTATATTTTTTCTTGACCCTTTTCGGGCCTGTTTCCTATTCCCCTACTCCATTCCACCTCCCATTCCTGACAGTCAAACATGTTACATTTCAGTTTCCCCCATCATGACGCCACTCCCCACCAAATCTCTACCCCAACCTCACACTACTCCTCTATCTTCCTATTCCTATCTCGCCATCCCAGCCTCAAATCTGCTTGAGAAAGGCCCACAGCTACCCTACGTGGCGCTCTCAGTATTCTCCGAGCAGACACTGGTCACTGGCTCCATACAAGCATCAACTCCTTTCTTATGTTCTCCTACTGATCTTCCCAAACTGCATATCCGCTGGTGGCAAATCCAATCAATCTCCTTTCTGTTCCGCTCACCTCACACACCACTGCAAACAAGGTCATGGCCATCACGATTGCAATGACATCATGGCTTTGACTGAAACTGCCCTCATAGGTGGCAATAACTTGAACTTTACAGACGCTCCCTTCCTGGTTATACTTCCACCAGCTGTGTCCCCCAAAAATCATTGCAGTGACGATGTGGCTCTCATTACCAAATCATACATTATGCAATTAAACTGTGGTCAGGTTTATGGGATTGAGATTAGACAACATGGGCTAGGTCATTTCTAAGCTCCTGGAGCTGGGACAATTAGAAACTACATCAAAGCAAACATCTGAGGCATTTTAAGTGAAACAATTAGCACAATACATATTTCCCACATGGTTTCCTGGCAGTCATGTGGGAATTAATTCTCAATAATCTTGATTATAATCACATGTCCACACTGAGAGCTACTGTTAGTGAACTGAAAAGACATGAGGGTCATACACACCTTAATAAAAGCCACCCCAGGAAATGATTTCAAGACTGCAACCCAATCTCATAAGCAGGTGAACTGCTCTAACTTCACTGTGAAGTTTCTGACATTATCTGGACTGACCTTTACAGCACAGGAGAATTCTGTTATCTCTGCTAGCTCTTTGCAAGGACAATCCAAAAATAATCTGTTGTTGCCCATTTTCTGCTTCCAATATTTATCTAATTTCCCCTTAAAAGTTGCAAGTGTCTCAAATATTCCTTGTGGCAAACCATTCCACGCTCTGACAACTATAATCAGAGAACTTTCAGCAATACTGCCTTATCAATAATTATACAACAGACATGACTGGACTGTTAAATAAACAGTAAATATCTGGATTAATTGCACCATTCTCCTGATTAGTGATGAAAGCAGAGGCCTTTAGTTTTATCAGTACACAGCCAAGTCACCTCATCATGGAAATTATGTACACAAATACTTAGATTTTGGACAAAACAAATACAAATCCTTTGGACATCTGTTTATCAATAATGTTCTCTTTCAAAGTCATACTGTCCGAACATAGATTGAAATTTGTCAATTTCAGAGTGTACTACTAGGAAGTCAAAAGATACGATGGAAAGAGGTAACGAACAAACAAAGGTTATTGTGAAAAATAAAAGCTCATGGTGTAAGCGGGTAACTAGAACTAGAACATTACAGCGCAGTACAGGCCCTTCGGCCCTCGATGTTGCGCCGACCTGTGAAACCATCTGACCTACACTATTCCATTTTCATCCATATGTCTATCCAATGACTACTTAAATGCCCTTAAAGTTGGCGAGTCTACTACTGTTGCAGGCAGGCCCCTACTACTCTCTGAGTAAAGAAACTACCTCTGACATCTGTCCTATATCTATCACCCCTCAACTTAAAGCTATGTCCCCTCGTGTTTGCCATCACCATCCGAGGAAAAAGACTCTCACTATCCACCCTATCTAACCCTCTGATTATCTTATATGTCTCTATTAAGTCACCTCTCCTCCTCCTTCTCTCCAACGAAAACAACCTCAAGTCTCTCAGCCTTTCCTCGTAAGACCTTCCCTCCGTACCAGGCAACATCCTAGTAAATCTCCTCTACACCCTTTCCATAGCTTCCACATCCTTCCTATAATGCGGTGACCAGTAACATATTGGCATGGATAGAAGATTGACTAGCTAACAGGAAACATAGAGTAGGCATAAATGGGTCATTTTCTGGTTGGCAAGATGTAATGAGTGGTGTGCCACAGGGATCTGTGCTGGTGCCTCAACTTTTTACAATTTACATAAATGACTAGGATGAAGGGACTGAAGGTATGGTTACTAAATTTGCTGATGACACAAAGATAGGTAGGAAAGTAGGTGGTGAAGAGGACATAAGGAGGCTACAAAGGGATATAGATAGGTTAAGTGAGTGGGAAAAGATCTGGCAAATGGAGTATAATGTGGGAAAATGTGAAATTGTCCATTTTGGCAGGAAGGATAAAAAGCATATTATCTAAATGGTGAGAGATTGCAGAGCTCTGAGATGCAGAGGGATCTGGTGTCCTAGTGCATGACTTGCAAAAGGTTAGTATGCAGGTACAGCAAGTAATTCGGGAAGCTAACAGAATATCATTTATTGCGAGGGGAATTGAATACCAAAGTAAGGAGCATATGCTTCAGTTATACAGGGCATTGGTGAGACCACATCTTGAGTACTGTGTACAGTGTTGGTCTCCTTATTTAAGGAAGGATGTAAATGCGTTGGAAGCAGTTCAGAGAAAGTTTACTCGACTAATACGTGGAATGTGCGGGTTGTCTTACGAGGAAAGGTTGGACAGGCTCGGCTTGTATCCGCTGGAGTTGAGCAGAGTAACAGGTGACTTGATTGAAACATACAAGATCCTAGGGGTCTTGACAGGGTGGATGTGGAAAGGATGTTTCCTCTTGTGGGAGAAACTAGAACTATGGGTTATTATTTAAAAATAAGGGGCCACCCAATTAAGGCAGAGATGAGGAGAAATTTCTTCACTCAAAGCGGCGTGAGCTTTTGGAACTCTCTTCCTCAAAAGCAGAGTCTTTGAGTATTTTTTAAGGCAGAGGTAGATAGATTCTTGATAAGCAAGGGGGTATAAAGTTACCAGGGGTAAGTGGAGTAAGCTGTTCAGCCATGAACTTACTGAATGGCGGAGCAGGCTCGGGGAGCCGAGTGGCCTACTCCTGCTTCTAATTCGGATGTACTTCGGCAGTCAGGCTAAACTGGAACGAATATTTATCATTTTTTCCCTTTTCCAAAAGGAGGGAGAAAAATGAAACAAATTTAAAGCAGTCTCTTAAATGATACCTGCCTTAATTTCCCATACCAGCTATCCTGATGGCGCCTGAGTCAGATTAGAATTTACACATTTTTATGCTATATGAAGTGGAAATAAGTTGAGACTGTATGAAGTAATTTGACTTAAGAGCTGTTTAAATAGAAAAAAGCTTTCATTCAATTGGTTTTATAGTGGATTTGGATACAGATCTCTTTAAAAAGGCAATGTGAAAACGAATAGTACCATCCAGTTTACTCACACACAATGAATGCAATTTTCTAATTTTGAAATTTGGCAAAATAGCATTTAAATGACAATGGTATCCAACCATGAGAAATCCAAACATTTTGCACATCCGTAACAGTGTTTAAGTGCAGACAATTGGAAATTATGCAAAGAGAAACGCCATGATTTATTTTTATTGAAACGATTTCATACCTGGTCCAGCAGCAGAGTCATCCTTGACAATGCTCTCTTCAGTTGTCTTCATATTAACGGTGCAAGTAGATACCGAACTGAGACTGGAAGTTCGAGAATGACTTTTTGGTGTGGAAGGTTTTGCTGTCTCTCGTTTGTTGTCCACCCTTCCATTTAATGATTTTTCCGAACTATTTAGGAAATCAAAAAGTTGGTCATCATTTGGTTCAATCTTTTTTGGTCTTACAAATTGCGTTGAGGGTCTGCTTAGAGAAGAGCTTGCAGGCGCACCGGCTGTAGCTTCAAAGGTCCGTGGTGACGAGGATACATTAGAAGCTCCAGCAAGGAGGATGGCCTTTTGTCTCTTAATGTTACCAGCAGCAGAGGAAACATAACCAATATTAGTGTGGACTTGTTGGTCAGATTTACTGCTCAGCTGATTCAGGGCAGAATATTGGCTGGAAGAACCGGCTTCAGCGCTGACAGTGTTTGTTGCAGTTACATTTTCAATGGGTGTAGTTAGTAGTGCTGCTGCTGCGCCCTGGTCCACTTTATTCAAGAAGTCTTCCGCCTTCCCTGCAAGCTCAACCAACCATGACATCCTGAACTGCTGTCAGAGCTGAAGGAAGTATTACAACATGACCTATTCACAAAAGAGCAAAAAGCATATTTTCAATCCAATTACCTAGAATGCATATGCAATAAATGGTAAATGGAAACAAAGAAAATCAATTTATTGATCAACCTGGTCCCAAAAAGTGCAGAACATTACATGCTCGGAGATGCAGGGCGTTCTGGGTGCCCTAGTGCATGAATTGCAAAAGGTTAGTATGCAGGTTCAACAAGTAATTAGGAAAGCAAATACAATGTTATCGTTTACTGTGAGGGAAATTGAATACAAAGGTAGGGAGGTTATGGTTCAGTTATTCAGGACATTGATGAGACCACATCTGGAGTACAGTGTACAGTATTGGTCTCCTTATTTAAGGAAGGATGTAAATGCATTGGAAGCAGTTCAGAGAAGGTTTACTAGACTAATACCTGGAATGGGCAGGTTGTCTCATAAGGAAAAGCTGGACAGGCTAGACTTGTATCCGCTGGAGTTTAGGAGAATAAGAGGCGACTAAGATTCTGAGAGATCTTGAGAGGGTAGATGTGGAAAAAATGTTCTCTTGTGGGAGAATCTAGAACTAGGGGTTACTGTTCAAAAATCAGGGGTCACCCATTTCAGACAGAGATGAGGAGAAATGTTTTCTCTGACGGTCATGAGCCTTTGGAACTCTATTCCTCAAAAGGCAGTGGAAGCAGAGTCTTTGACTATTTTTAAGGCAGAGGTAGAAAGATTCTTGATAACCTTTTACCCCCTTGCTTATCGGGGGTAGGCAGGGATGTGAAGTTGAGATTACAATCAGATCAACCATGACCTTATTGAATGGTGGAGCAGGCTCGAGGGGCCGAGTGGCCTACTCCTGCTCCTAATTCATATGTATGTTCGTATACCAACATCTGTTACTGCTATAAAAACTGCTGCTGAATGGTGAGCAGTATGCTAACGCTTACAGGACTAAATCAGTACTAAATAAAGCTAAATTACAGAATACAAACTACACAATGATAGTGGCATTAATGGGATTAGTCTCATGAGGCAGAGGGGGAAGATTAATCGGACCCATTCAGCAGAATGAAGAAGCATGTTACATTGCACCAGTGAATTCTGCTGGGCAATGCCGAAAAAAACGATACGCACAAAGCATTATTTATACCTTTCTTTCACCAATGTCACATGACACAAACATTGCAAAGCACTTCACACAGGTTATTATTTTTGGAGACATTTTGCAGTAGAAATGTCCTACACACAATGAGATTAATCATTAGCCAATCTGTTTCTGTTGGTGCTAAAACTTGCGGAATGGATGTTGACCAGAACAATAGAGTGCCACGGAATCTTTACCACCCACCCGAATGGATAGATGAACCTCAGTTTCATGTCACTTGAAGAGTGGTATCACAATAATGCAGGCAAGAAAGAACATGACCTCTATTTGAGCCAATAGCCTTCGGACCCAGACCATTAAGTCATCTGGACCAGATCCAACAGCACATTTTATACAGGGGATCTGAAAACAATGAACCATAAAAATAGTGCAGCAACTAAAATAATGCAGTAAAGAAAAGGAAATCAGTCATCTGGGAACAGAATGTTGCAATAAAATCAAAATATAAATGAAGAATATTCAGAATCTAAATGTTAGGACCGAGGTGGGAGGAGTGCACTGTTAATTCAGTCCCACTTCACAGGAGAAGTGGGACTGAATTAACAGTGCACTCCTCCCAAGGCCACAACATATTCTTGACATTTTTCCACTTGTTGAAACAAACAGTCAATAAGATACGCTATTTGCCCCAGAATAGAACACACTAAACAGGTTGCTTTACAGATTATAAAATAAGTCCTAAATAGTAATGAAATAAAACAATATCACATAGATCAAATTTCTAGAAATCCAACATTAAATTTTAAAAAGTTCCCTTTACCTTAGTTCCTTCACACTCACATACACACATATATATTCCGGTTAACCAAAAGAAAAGTAAAAAAGGATTTTTAGATCAGAGCTCTATTACAGAGAAAAAAAAACATACTCAGGCAGATCACTTGCCCACCCCTAAAATAAAAGCAGATAAGACACGCTGCACCAAACTGGCAAACAGTCCAATCTCCAAGCACGTGTAGACAGGATCGTTAGATAAAAGGAAAAGCAACCAAGAGCAAAGAACCAAAAGTTGGTTCCAGAAAAAGGTGAAATTTTGAAAAAATAATTAGCATCAGCCAAATGAAATCTATCCAAATTCCTAATCCTTCAACTGATAAAATATGTATTCATACCAGGTTTTCAATTTTTTTAGCATGCTAAAGGTTAAGTGATGACAAAGACGACAAACAAAATGACAATGAGAGAAATATTAATCTTGTTTAACAAGATAAGGCTATCCTTACTGTAATCCACACACAACTTCAAAACCATTTGGCATTCCTGAATCCATGACAGTTGGAATAGAAAGTGCGTTGCATTTAAATGCTCATCGACTACAAAGCAGATGTTCCACCATCACAAGTTGCACCACTGCCTTAAACACCAGTTTTAAATCTACACCAGACAGCACCGAGAATGTGATTTGTTACTGATTACACATCACCTCATCTAACATCACAAGACTAACACTTTCTGGATGGTTGTGAGATACTACCCAGAAGGAGCAGCGCAGTGGTTAGCACCACAGCCTCACAGCTCCAGGGACCCTCGATTCTGGGTACTGCCTGTGCGGAGTTTGCAAGTTCTCCCTGTGACCGCGTGGGTTTTCGCTGGGTGCTCCGATTTCCTCCCACAGCCAAAGACTTGCAGGTTGATAGGTAAATTGGCCATTGTAAATTGCCCCTAGTGTAGGTAGGTGGTCGGGAATATGGGATTACTGCAGGGTTAGTATAAAATGGGTGGTTGTTGGCCGGCACAGACTCGGTGGGCCGAAGGGCCTGTTTCAGTGCTGTATCTCTAAATTAAAAAAAACAACAGCAGAAAACATGTGGTATGAAATGAGTCCACAAACACCAGGTTGGGCACCATTGGTCATTTGTTCACATGAAGGATTTACTCATCGTATGCAAATCACAACTACGTAGGCAGCCCTTTAGTATTGAAGCCTTATAATAGAAAATTTACAGACTTGCTGTACATTGGACAGTTGAATTTTTATTCATGGCGACCCCTGAATGCGGATGGTGACAGATTTAGTGATGGGAGTGCCATTGACTATGAAGGTGAGGCTCTCCTGGTGGAAATGGTTATCGCCTGGTACTTATATGGCATGAATGTTGCTTTGCCTGTACGCTACATGTGGGCATTGACTACCTTATTATGTGATCACCAGCAAAATTCTGACCTTATGCTAGCAGGAAAGTCACTGAAGAAGCATCAGCTGATAGACGGGCCTGCTGCCCTGCGGAATTCTTGCGGAGATGCCCAGGGGTGAAAATGATTGGCCTCTAACAGACGCAACCATGTTCCTTTGTACTGGCTACGACATATCCCACTAGAGAGTCTCCCACCCACAGATCCCCACAGTAATTTTACTGAGGCGCTTTGGCGCCTCACTTGGTCAAACAGCTAAGAGACTGACTGTATAGTGCCTTTAATGACAGCAGAAAACAGGTGAATGCAGAATTACTGCAGATCCTGCCACGTTTTATATTGCAGGTAGTTTATTTACAATAAAGATTTCCATACAGAGACTCATTGACGGTCTCTCCCGTGCCTGTAACTTGTTCTCCTCGACTATAAGCATCAAGAAAACCGTGGTCATGGCAAAAGGTGTTGCATCTCTGCCCCGATCACACTAAATAACACCCCACTGTAAGTTGTCAGCAAATTCTGCTACCTTGGGTCCATGGCGACAATCTGTCCTTCGATGCAGAGCTCGATACACGCATAGGGAAAGCAGCTACCGTCTTTGGCTGACTTGTGAAACGCGCATGGGATAACACCAAACTGAACCTTAGGACCAAGCTGATGGTTACAAGGCTGTGTTCTCGGCACCTTACTGTATGGCCGTGGAACACGGGCGACTTACAGCTATGAGGAAAAGAAGCTCTATAATTTCCAACTTTGCTGTCTGCAGCGCATTATGGGTATATCCTGACAGGACAAAATCACAAATGTGACAGTCCTCTCAAAGGCAGAGCTCCCAAGTGTGTTGGCACTAATCAAACAGAGGCAGCTTCAGTGGATTGGACACGTCCGCAGGATAGAAGACGGTCACATATCCAAGGACTTTCTGTTTGGTGAGGTAGCCGGGACCAGATGACCAGTGAAGGTCTGCTTCAAGGATGCTTGCAAGCATGACATAAAGGCTCTAAATGTCAACTATTGCACTTGGGAGTCACTAGCTGGCAAAAGAGGGAAGTAGCGACACATCCTGCAAACTGGTGTGCACTTCCACAGTGCCACAGAAATAGACAGCAACCTAGGGGCTAAAAATTGAGGAAATTAAGGAAATTCATATCAGCAGAGAAAATGTATTGGAGAAACTTAAGGGACTAAAATCTGACAAATCTCCAGGACCTGATGGCCTACATCCTAGCGTCCTAAAAGAGATAGCTGCAGATATCGTGGATGCAATAACTATGATTGTCCAAAATGCCTTAGATTCACGAATGGTCCCATCAGATTGGAAGCTGGCAAATGTTACAGCACTTTTCAAGAAAGGAGGGATGAGAGAAAACAGGGAACTACAGGCCAGTTAGTCCAGCATCAGTCGTTGGGAAAATTCTGGAATCTATTATTAAGGAAGTCTTAATGCACTTCGAAAAGCACAGTATGATTAGAACAAATCAACATGGTTGCAAGGGGGTGAAAAGTATCAGTGGTAGGTGGGAACATGGAGTTGAGGTTACAATCAGATCAGCCATGATCTTGTTGAATGGCGCAGCAGGCTCGAGGGGCCGAGTGGCCTACTCCTGCTCCTAATTCGTATGGTTTTACGAAAGGGAAATCATGTTTGACAAATTTATTAGAGTTTTTTGAGGATGTAACTGGTAGGGTAGATAAAAGGGGAACCAGTAGATGTGTATACTTGGATTTCCAAAAGGCATTCGACAAGGTGCCACACAAAAGATTAATTGGCAAGATAAGGGCTCATGGAGTTGGGGGCAATATATTAGCATGGATAGATGAATGGTTAACAGACGGAAAATGAGTGGGCATAAACAGGGCATTTTCAAGTTGGCATGCAGTCCATAGTGGAGTGCTGCAAGGATCAGTGCTGGGGCCTAAGCTATTTACAATCAATATTAATGATTTAGAAGAGACAGAGAGTAACGTATCTTGAGTTTGCTGATGATACAAAGATAGGTGGAAAGGTAAGCTGAGGGGAAGACACAAAGAGGCTGCAAAGAGATTAGACAGGATAAGTGAGTGGGCAACAAGATGGCAGATGGAGTATAATGTAGGGAAGTGTGAAGTTATGCACTTTGGTCGTTAGAATAGAAAAGCAGAATTTTTTTTTTTTAAAAGGTGTGCAACTTGTAAGTGTCGATGTTCAAAGAGACTTGGGTGTCTTGGGTGTGCTTGTACAAAGGGACGCAGAAAATTAACATGCCGGTGTAACAAGCAATTAGGAAGGCAAGTGGCATGTTGGCCTTTATTGCAAGGGAATTGGAGTACAGGAATAGGGAAGTATTGCTACAATTGTACAGGGTTTTGGTGAGAACACATCCAGAATACTGCATGCAGTTTTGGTCTCCACATTTAAGAAAGGATGCACTTGCATTGGAGGCAGTGCAGCAAAGGTTCACTAGATTGGTCCCTGGGATGAGGGGGTTGTCCTATGATGAGACACTAAGTAAATTGAGTCTATATTCTCTGGAGTTTAGAAGAATGAGAGGTGATCACATTCAAATATATAAGATTGTAAAGGGGTTGGATAGGGTAGACACAGATTATTTCCGCTGATTCGGGAATCTAAAACAGAGGGGCACAGTCTCAAGATCAGTGGCCGATCATTTAGGACTGAGATGAGGAGAAATTACTTCATGCAAAAGGTTGTGAATCTTTGAAACTCTACCCCAGAGTGGATGCTCCATCGTTGAATACTTTTAAGGCTGGGATAGATAGAGTTTTGGTCTCTCAGGGAACCAAGGTATGGCAAGTGGGCGGGAAAGTGGAGTTGAATCCTAAGATGAGCCATGATCGTTTTGAATGGCAGCACAGACTCGATTGGCCATATGGTCGACTCCTGCTCCTATTTCTCGTGTCGTGTACCACGATGAGCAGTTGCTACAGAAGCGTTGCAACAGGCGCCAACGTCAAAATCAACAATACTCAACGTCACTTGGCAAGTTCACATGCAGCAGTTGTGGCAGAACCTGCCTCTCAAGGATTGGCCTGCACAGTCATCAACAAACCAAGAGAAGACACCCCACTTAAATGGATTGTTTGCTGCATGTCCATCATCTTTCGCAGATGGAAAGATGCCAACCATTCCATAATGTAAACAAACCACCCTGAAACAGGTAGCCGACATGTCGAACAAGAGGGTTTTTTTCCCCACAGCCCTCGAAAGCTGCTGTCGTGTACAGTCAACTGGAATACTTTCTAAAATCGATTATGTACAACAAGAACGGGCTAATTCATATAAAATGCGGATTTTTCAGGGAAGGCCTAATCTCTCAATATAAATTAAATAACAGTTCAGGAAATTTCAAGCCAGTGGGCATGGTAAACAGTCACAGCTCCTCGCTGCCCACGAATCACAGCGAGCGCGGTGCTGTCACTGGAGCCCAATAACGAGTGGGATGTCGGAGAGTTAAAGAGAAGGCCTGACCCCAGGCCGATGCAGTAGTAACCAGCCCCCATACACACTTACCAGCTTTCCAATAGCCTCACCGCACTTGGAATGGACTCCCGGGGAGGGAGGTGGCGTGTCCGGCTGCCAGTCACAGCTGTCTCACCAGGATCCCGCTGGTTAAAGTCTCTCGGCCGCTCCGCCTCCACCTTGATGCAGACGTGGAGCAGAATGCGGAACTACTCAATGAGGACCCCAGTCACAGGGTGACTGCGCAACCTGCCTGACCGAAAAACGGGCGGCGTGATGACGTAATAGCGATGACGTACGCCTCACGTGCTTACGCATGGTCGCACTGTGGAGCATTGCAATGTCGCCGCAGGGTCCTAGTTGCCCCGAATGCACTTCCGGGGACCGTATCCCTCTATTCCCATCCTATTCATGTATTTGTCAAGATGCCTCTTAAACATCATTATCGTACCTGCTTCCACCACCTCCCCCGGCAGCAAGTTACAGGCACTCACCACCCTCTGTGTAAAGAACTTGCCTCGCACATCCCCTCTAAACTTTGCCCCTCTCACCTTAAACCTATGTCCCCTAGTAACTGACTCTTCCACCCTGGGAAAAAGCTTCTGACTATCCACTCTGTCCATGCCGCTCATAACTTTGTAAACCTCTATCATGTCGCCCCTCTACCTCCGTCGTTCCAGTGAAAACAATCCGAGTATATCCAACCTCTCCTCATAGCTAATGCCCTCCAGACCAGACAACATCCTGGTAAACCTCTTCTGTACCCTCTCCAAAGCCTCCACGTCCTTCTGGTAGTGTGGCGACCAGAATTGGACGCAATATTCTAAGTGTGGCCTCACTAAAGTTCTGTACAGCTGCAGCATGACTTGCCAATTTTTATACCCTATGCCCTGATCGATGGAGGCAAGCATGCCATATGCCTTCTTGACTACCTTATCCACCTGCGTTGCCACTTTCAGTGACCTGTGGACCTGTACGCCCAGATCTCTCTGCCTGTCAATACTCCTAAGGGTTCTGCCATTTACTGTATACTTCCCACCTGCATTAGATCTTCCAAAATGCATTACCTCACATTTGTCCGGATTAAACTCCATCTGCCATTTCTCCGCCCAAGTCTCCAAACGATCTATATCCTGCTGTATCCTCTGACAATCCTCATCACTATCCACAACTCCACCAACCTTTGTGTCGTCTGCAAACTTACTAATCAGACCAGCTACATTTTCCTCCAAATCATTTATATACACTACAAACAGCAAAGGTCCCAGCACTGATCCCTGCGGCACACCACTAGTCACATCCCTCCATTCAGAAAAGTACCCTTCCACTGCTACCCTCTGTCTTCTATGACAGAGCCAGTTCTGTATCCATCTTGCCAGCTCACCTCTGATCCTGTGTGACTTCACCTTTTGTACCAAACTACCATGAGGGACCTTGTCAAAGGTTTTACTGAAGTCCATATAAATAACATCCACCGCCCTTCCTTCATCAATCATCTTTGTCACTTCCTCAAAAAACTCAATCAAATTAGTGAGACACGACCTCCCCTTCACAAAACCATGCTGCTTCTCGCTAATAAGTTCGTTTGTTTCCAAATGGGAGTAAATCCTGTCCTGAAGAATCCTCTCTAATAATTTCCCTACCACTGATGTAAGGCTCACCGGCCTATAATTTCCTGGATTATCCTTGCTACCCTTCTTAAACAAAGGAACAACATTGGCTATTCTCCAGTCCTCTGGGACCTCACCTGTCACCAATGAGGATAAAAAGATTTCTGTCAAGGCCCCAGCAATTTCTTCCCTTGCCTCCCTTAGTATTCTGGGGTAGATCCCATCAGGCCCTGGGGACTTATCTACCTTAATGCTTTGCAAGACACCCAACATCTCCTCCTTTTTGATAATGAGATGACTGAGACTATCTACACTCCCTTCCCTAGGCTCATCATCCACCAAGTCCTTCTCTTTGATGAATACTGATGCAAAGTACTCATTTAGTACCTCACCCATTTCCTCTGGCTCCACACATAGATTCCCTTCTCTGTCCTTGAGTGGGCCAACCCTTTCCCTAGTTACCCTCTTGCTCTTTATATATGTATAGAAAGCCTTGGGATTATCCTTAATCCTGTTTGCCAAAGACTTTTCATAACCCCTTTTAGCCCTCCTGACTCCTTGCTTAAGTTCCTTACTACTGTCTCTATATTCCTCAAGGGATTCGTCTGTTCCTAGCCTTCCAGCCCTTACGAATGCTTCCTTTTTCTTTTTGACTAGGCTCACAATATCCCGCGTTATCCAAGGTTCCCGAAACTTGCCAAACTTATCCTTCTTCCTCACAGGTACATGCTGGTCCTGGATTCTAATCAACTGACATTTGAAAGACTCCCACATGTCAGATGTTGATTTACCCTCAAACAGCTGCCCCTAATTTAAATTCCTCAGTTCCTGTCTAATATTGTTATAATTAGCCTTCCCCCAATTTAGCACCTTCACCCGAGGACTACTCTTATCCTTATCCACAAGTACCTTAAAACTTACGGAATTATGGTCACTGTTCCCGAAATGCTCCCCTACTGAAACTTCGACCACCTGGCCGGGCTCATTCCCCAATACCAGGTCCAGTACAGCCTCATCCCTAGTTGGACTATCTACATATTGTTTCAAGAAGCCCTCCTGGATGCTCCTTACAAATTCTGCCCCATCCAAGCCCCGAGCACTAAGTGAGTCCCAGTCAATATAGGGGAAGTTAAAATCACCCACCACTACAACCCTGTTACCTTTACATCTTTCCAAAATCTGTCTACATATCTGCTCCTCTACCTCCCACTGGCTGTTGGGAGCCCTGTAGAAAACCCTCAACATCGTGACTGCACCCTTCCTATTCCTGAGCTCCACCCATATTGCCTCACTGCACGACCCCTCCGAGGTGTCCTCCCGCAGCGCAGCTGTGATATTCTCCTTAACAAGTAATGCAACTCCCCCACCCCTTTTACATCCCCCTCTATCCTGCCTGAAGCTTCCAAATCCTGGAACATTTAGCTGCCAATCCTGTCCTCCCCTCAACCAAGTCTCTGTAATAGCAACAACATCATAGTTCCAAGTACTAATACAAGCTCTAAGCTCATCTGCCTTACCTGTTATACTTCTCGCATTGAAACAAATGCACTTCAGACCATCAGTCCCACTGTGCTCCGCAACATCTCCCTACCTGCTCTTCCTCTTAGTCTTACTGGCCTTATTTACTAGTTCCCCCTCATTTATTTCACTTGCTGTCCTACTGCTCTGGTTCCCACCCCCCTGCCACACTAGTTTAAGCCCTCCCGAGTGACGCTAGCAAACCTCACAGCCAGGATATTTGTGCCCCTCCAGTTTAGATGCAACCCGTCCTTCTTGTACAGGTCCCATTTGTCCCTGAAGAGATCCCAATGGTCCAGATATCTGAAACCCTCCCTTCTACACCAGCTGTTCAGCCACGTGTTTAGCTGCACTATCTTCCTATTTCTAGCGTCACTGGCACGTGGCACAGGGAGTAATCCCGAGATTACAACCCTAGAGGTCCTGTCTTTTAACTTTCTACCTAACTCCCTAAACTCCCCCTGCAGGACCTCGTCACTCTTCCTGCCCATGTCATTGGTACCGATGTGTACCACAACGTCTGGCTGTTCACCCTCCCCCTTCAGAATGCCCCCTATCCGTTCAGAGACATCCTTGACCCTGGCACCAGGGAGGCAACATACCATCCTGGAGTCTCTTTCACGTCCACAGAAGCGCCTATCTGTGCCCCTGACTATAGAGTCCCCTATAACTATTGCTCTTCTGTGCTTTGTCCCTCCCTGCTGAACAACAGTGCCAGCCATGGTGCCACTGCTCTGACTGCTGCTGTTTTCCCTTGATAGGCCACCCCCCCCACCAACAGTATCCAAAACGGTATACTTGTTAGAGATGGGGATAGTCACAGGGGATTCCTGCACTGACTGCCTGCCCTTTCTAGCGGTCACCCATCTATCTGCCTGCACCTTGGGTGTAACCACTTCTCTAAAACCCCTGTCTATGACTTTCTGCCACCTGCATGCTCCTAAGTGCATTCAGTTGCCGCTCCAACCGATCCATGCGGTCTGTGAGGAGCTGCAACTGGGTACACTTCCTGCAGATGTCGTCGTCCGGAACGCTGGAAGCGTCACAGACCTCCCACATCTCACAGGTGAAGCACTTCACCCCTCTAACTGACATTTCTAGCACTAATCAATAAATTAATTTAAGATAAATAAATACTTATTAAATCTTTACTAAATTGTTATAACTATATGGTCCCTAGCGCTAGATTCCTACTATAAATATTAAATGCCAGCTAAATACAGTAATCTCCTCCCTCTGGTTTAGTTACTCTACTTATTAATTAGTTAATTAGGGTTTTAATCAATTTTTATCAATGTTTTATTTTCAAATTCAGTAAAAAAAAAATCCCTGCCAGCCAATCAGGTCACAGCTTTCCTGTGGCATCACTTTCAGTTTTTTTTTACCAGAGGTAAGTTTT
Organism: Heterodontus francisci; assembly: GCF_036365525.1. Classification (NCBI taxonomy): domain Eukaryota; kingdom Metazoa; phylum Chordata; class Chondrichthyes; order Heterodontiformes; family Heterodontidae; genus Heterodontus; species Heterodontus francisci. The sequence continues at coordinate 33,394,799 of NC_090379.1, forward strand.
TTATACTTACCGGTCCAGAACTCTGCCCTCCGAGTCTTTTCCCAGTCAGCTGTGCTCTTTGGAAGCTCTGGGCTCCCCTCACTCTGGGGACAGGTAGGAAATGAAAGGAGCTCCTCGCTCCCTCCTTACCGAACTTCCTCACTTACCAAACTTCCACTGTAGCACTCTATTGCAACCCAAGTCAGCACTCCAATGCAAGCAAAGTCAGCACTGTAAGATGGCTCACTTTTTTCTGACTCACTCTAGCCCCCTGAAAACTGGTTTAAACCAATTCTCTAATTAACAAGGTGCAGCTGCAAGCAGAGGCTGAGTGAACCCTGTTTAAATCTGGTCTAAAACTCACCTTCCCCAACCCTAACAGCAACTGTTAAGTTGATCTGCGAAATAAAAGACAGATTAGATTTAAGATAAAATTAACCCTTAATTATCCTCACTTACCAAACTTCCACTGTAGCACTCTATTGCAACTCAAGTCAACACCCCAGAAGGAAAGAGAAAGGGGAAGGGAGATGGGGCGAAAGAGAGAGGGGGACAGAGAGGGTGGGGGGAAAGAAAGAGAGGGGAGAGAGATGGACACAGAGAGTGGAGAGAGATGGGTGAGCGATGGACAGAGAGAAGGGCTAGGCATTGATACAGGAAGGGTGAGAGAAAGCAAGAGGGGAGAGAAAGAGATCAAGATCACACCTGATAGATGGACATCTATCTGGATTCTCTGCATTGCTACATCAAGTATGCAGGCAGACATTGACTACTTGTGCAAGCAAAAACAATGGCAGGTACTCACCAAATAAGGAGAAATGCGTTTTAAATTGGACAGTGTTTTGATGGCATTCGGTTGGCTATAGACTTAATATACAAATTAATTGCCCCCATGTCCATGGCTGAGTCAATAATTTTGCCAAATGTCTGTGGTGCAACGTGTTGGTGCCTATCCTTATGCTGGGGTTCCTTACTGGTGTCAGAAGCTATGTCATGCCTTATCCCCAAGAATCCACCCCTGAAGGTGAGTGCGGGAATGAAAAGCAGTGGTGCTTGGGACTAGCAAAGTATTTATGATTCATGGCAGCTGCCCAGCAAGTGGGCACACACTTGTAGGAAGCGCTTTGTGTGGTCGCATTCTAGTTGGACATTAATTGAATGAACCCCTTTCTGTTTATGAAGGCGGCTGGTTGGTCCTTGGGAATCTCACAATGACCACAAATCCCATGGCCTTCTCAGTCTGACTCTCAGGTCTGTCCTGTTGCGTACGTAGTCGCTGGCTCTCCTGAACAGAGCATTGGTCAGCTCTTTGATGCAGCAGTGCACTGCGGATTTAGAGACCCCACACATATTGCCGGTGGATCCCTGGAATGATCCAGAGGCATAAAAGTTTAGGGCTACATAATCTTCAGGGCCACAGGCATAGGGTGACCACCAAAACCCATTGGTTGCAAATCATCATTCAGCAGCGCACAGAGGTCTGTGACGGTCTCTCTGGACATCTGCAGTCTTCTCTGGCAGTTGCGCTCAGACATCTGCAGGTACGTCATCCGAGTCCTATCGACTCGCTGGCATATCTGGGCTCTTCTTCGCCTTGGCAGCTGCTGCTGCTTGTGTCTAGGAGAATTCTCTTGAGCCGTAGCTGCCTCTTGGGCCCGCCACGGGTGGAGATGCTTCATCACAGCAAGAGGATCGAGAAAAACTGGGAGAATCATACACACTAAAATAAAAGCAAAATACTGCGGATGTTGGAAATCTGAAATAAAAACAGAAAGTGCTGGAAAAACTCAGCCGGTCTGGCAGCATCTGTGGAGAGAGAAGCAGAGTTAACATTTCAGGTCAGTGACCCTTCTTCAGAACTGGCAGATATAAGAAATGTAAAAGATTTTAAGCAAGTATAGTGGGGATGGGGCAAGAGATAACAAAGGAGAAGGTGCAGATTGGACCAGGCCACATAGCTGACCAAAAGGTCACGGAGCAAAGGCAAACAATATGTTAATGGTGTGCTGAAAGACAAAGCATTAGTACAGATAGGGTGTTAATGGACTGAAAACTGAATAGCCACAAGCACAAACATGAAAAAAAAGAAAAAAACAGTAGAAACAAACTGAACAAACTAAAATAAAATAAACACAAAAAAGAAAAGAAAAAAGAAAAAATAACTAAAGATAAAAATAAATTGGGGGGCCCGCATGCTCCGAAATTATTGAACTCAATGTTCAGACCGGCAGGCTGTAGCGTGCCTAATCGGTAAATGAGATGCTGTTCCTCGAGCTTGCGTTGATGTTCACTGGAACACTGTAGCAATCCCAGGACAGAGACGTGAGCATGAGAGTAGTGGGGGGGGGGAGGGGGGGGGGGCGGGTGTTGAAATGGCCACTAACCGGAATCTCGGGATCATGCTTTCGGACTGAGCGGAGGTGTTCCGCAAAGTGGTCACCCAGTCTCCGTTTGGTCTCCCCAGTGTAGAAGAGACCACATTGTGAGCAGCTAATACAGTATACTACATTGAAAGAAGTACAAGTAAGTCGCTGCTTCACCCGAAAGGAGTGTTTGGGGCCTTGGATAATGAGGAGAGAGGAGGTAAATGGGCAGGTATTACACCTCCTGCGCTTGCAGGGGAAGATGCCGTGGGAAGGGGACGAGGTGCTGGGGTAATGGAAGAGTGGACCAGGGTGTCACAGAGGGAACAATCCCTTCAGAATGCTGACAGGGGAAGGGAGGGGAAGATGCGACTGGTAGTGGCATCACGCTGGAGGTTGCGGAAATGGCGGAGGATCATCCTTTGGATATGAAGGCTGATGGGGTGGAAAGTGAGGACAAGGGGAACCCTGTCGCGGTTCTGGGAGGGAGGGGATGGGGTGAGGGTAGAGGTGTGGGAAATGGGCTGGACACAGTTGAGGGCCCTGTCAACCACAGTGGGGGGGAATCCTTGGCTGAGGAAAAAGGACGACATATCAGAAGCACTGTCATGGAAGGTTGCATCATCACAGCAGATGCGTCGGAGATGGAGAAACTGGGAGAATGGAATGGAGTCCTTACAGGAAGCAGGGTGTGAAGAAGTGTAGTCCAGGTAGCTGTGGGAGTCGGTGGGCTTATAATGAATATTAGTAGACACCCAGAGATGGAGACAGAGAAGTTGAGGAAGGGAAGGGAAGTGTTGGAGATGGACCATGTAAAGGTGACAGAAGCAAAGTTGATGACGTTTTCCAGTTTGGGGTGGGAGCAGGAAACGGCACCGATACAGTCATCAATGTACTGGAAAAAGAGTTGGGGGAGGGGGCCTGAGTAGGACTGGAACAAGGAATGTTCGACATATCCCAGGCATAACTAGGGCCCATGCGGGTACCCATAGCAACACCTTTTACTTGGAGGAAGCGAGTGGAATTGAATGTGAGAACAAGTTCAGCCAGGTGGAGGAGCGTGGTCGTGGATGGGGACTGGTTGGGTCTCTGCTCAAGGAAGAAGTGGAGAGCCCTCAAACCATCCTGGTGGGGAATGACGGTGTAGAGTGATTGGACGTCCGTAGCGAAGAGGAGGCCGTCGGGGCCAGGAAACTGGAAATTGCCAAAATGACGTAGGGCGTCAGAAGAGTAACAGATGTAGGTGGGAAGAGACTGGACTAGGGGAGAAAAGGTAGAGTCAAGATAGGAAGAAATAAGTTCAGTGGGGCAGGAACAGGCTGAAACAATGGGTCTGCCGGGACAGTCCTCTTTGTGGATTTTGGGAAGGAGGTAGAAGCGGGCTGTCCGGGGTTGCGGGACTATGAGGTTGGAAGCTGTAGAGGGAAGATCTCCAGAGGAGATGAGATCAGTGACAGTCCTATGGACAGTCGCTTGATGTTCGGTGGTGGGGTCATGGTCCAGGGGGAAGTAGGAAGAAGTGTCTGAGAGTTGGCGCTGAGCCTCTACAAGGTAGAGGTCAGTACGCCATACAACAACAGCACCACCTTTGTCTGCAGGTTTGATGACCATGTTGGGGTTAGACCTGAGAGTACAGAGTGCTTGTAACTTCAGCTTCCTTCAAAAGGTCAAGCCCACCTATCTGGGCCAAGATTTGTGTTAATTTTGATTCTGCAGGATTCCATTACGAGCTCTATGGTATGGCTTGATTTTGCTCTCACAGCTTTTCAGTAAGTGTAAGCTATCATGACCATACTGATACCATTTGAATTGCCTACCTTGGACCCCCGGAAAAAACAACCTATACAGTTGCTGAGTTCTGCACCCCCACCCCCAACAGACCAAATGCATCAGGGTTTGTTGTGTATTTTTTGAACTCAAGAACATCCTATGAGCGATGCTTGACAAGACTGAGATGGGGTTACTAAGGTTTATCTCTAATTATCAACACAAAACTGGACTCAAATCTTTCAAATTGAGGGCTGTGTCTTTCCAGAATTTGAGTTGGAAGAAGGATCAAGTAGGCTGCTGTAACACAACATTGCCAAATTAAATCACAGGATTGTTGGGCAGTATTAAGAGTATGTATCTCAGAATATTCAGGGTGTAAATATGTCTACTGTGTGCAGATTGACCAAATTTTAATTTTATGTTTAAGAATGTAGAATTGCAGAGAGCCAAATGCCTTGTGCACATTTGTTCCAGGTGTTGCTAGGGAAGTGAAACTAAAAGTGAGCAATGATCAAACTCTCATGCCTTGGAACTGGAAACCAGATTAAGCTGATTTATAACTTGTATATGTGTTGAAAAAGAACCTTAAGGAATTGAATATTCACTGTAGAACTGATACTTCTAAAGAAGAGCACCTTACCAGTTTTTCCCCATGTTGGTATTTAGGTTGGTAATTCTGGATGTTGAACATGTCACTTCCGGCTCTCAATCACATGGCATTTGCCCTGTTTGCAAATAGAGTCATAGAGTTATACAGCACAGAAACATGCCTTTCGGCCCATCTTGTCCGTGCCAGCCATCCAGCATCTATCTATTCTAATCCCATTTTCCAGCACTTGGCCTGTAGCCTTGTATGCTATGGCATTTCAAGTGCTCATCTAAATACTTCTTAAATGGTTGTGAGGGTTCCTGCCTCTACCACCCCTTCAGGCAGTTCCAGATTCCAACCACCCTCTGGGTGAAAATTTTTTCCTTAAATCCCCTCTAAACCTTCTGCCCCTTACCTTAAATCTATGCCCCCTGGATATTGACACCTCTGCTAAGGGAAAAAGTTTCTTCCTATCTACCCTATCTATGACCCTCATAATTTTGCATACCTCAATCAGGTCCCCCTTCTCTGCTCTAAGGAAAACAATCCTGGCCTTTTCAGTCTCTCTTCATAGCTGAAATGCTCCAGCCCAGGCAACATCCTGGTGAATCTCCACTGCACTCTCTCCAGTGCAATCACATCCGTCCTATAATGTGGTGCCAGAACTGTACACAGTACTCCAGCTGTGGCCTAACTAGCATTTTATACAGCTCCATCATAACCTCCCTGCTCTTATATTCTATGCCTCAGCTAATAAAGGCAAGTATCCCATATGCCTTCCTACCCACCTTATCTATCTATGCTGCTGCCTTCAGTGATCTATGGACAAGTACACCAAGGTCCCTCTGTACTTCCTAGTATTGTATATTCCCTTGCCTTGTTAGTCCTCCCAAAATGCATCACCTCACACTTCTCAGGATTAAATTCCATTTGCCACTGCTCTGCCCATCTTACCAGCCCATCCATATTGTCCTGTAATCTAAGGATTTCCTCCTCACTATTTACGACACCACCAACTTTCGTGTCATCTGTGAACTTACTGATCGTACCTCCTATATTCACATCTAAATCATTATTGTACACTACAAACAGCAAGGGTCCCAGCACTGATCCCTGCAGTATACCACTGGTTACAGGTTTCCAGTCGCAAAAACAACCCTCGACCATCACCCTCTGCATCCTGCCACTAAGCCCATTTTGGATCCAATTGTCCAAATTGCCCTGGATTCAAATGTTGCTGCATTTACCTTAGTTGAGTGTAGCATTGTCCTGGAGTCTCCAGAAATACGAGATTAATCTTTTGAATACTGATGTGAACAACCCTGGCGAAAAATCATTGGGACATTAATAAAAAATGTTGATTCAGGTTCTTTGAAAACTTTAATGTTGGAGATGGTGAAAAAGCTTTTTGACTGGTTGGAAGTGGAAGGTCATGTCATGAAACCCCCAGGAACATATCCAACAAGAGTTGGCAGCTTTTAGTTGTGTATCTTAGTATAACATTCCTGACCTTGCCTTCTCTGATGCTGAACGATCTGTACTTAGTGAAGGACTCAGCTTATCCTCTTACACCGTGCCTCAATGAATTTCGCACTCAGCAGATGTTGAGCTCTTCTTCCATCGCCTTTGTCTCTGGACTCACTTCTTTGGCCAGGATACCTCCCCTTGATCAGTAAACCCACTCACCCGCCTCCAGTATTCTTCCTCAAGCTGGACCCCTCCCTGTGGCCTCTTACCCGCTCTTGGACTTTTCATTGAGAACTGTTTGATGTGATTTAACCCCTTATAGTGACTAAACCAAATCAGGAGTGCATCCCTATGAATCTCCTTTAATTACATTCAAACCAGACAAATTCTTATGGACACTTATTTGGGTCCAAAAAATTGAACTAGCTTTCCCTCAAAGAAAGAAATCTAACAGAGAATATTACCATCTTTCAGATAGCCTATTTTTAATAATTATGGCTAAGTCATAAATATCCCAGATATTATAATGGTCTGGGAAACTTTCTTCAGTACGTATCTGTCCAACTAAAGAGATACAGAGAGGGGGTTCTTGTAGTTGTATTCAGAATTTATATATATTATATATTTTATAAATTTATTATAGAATTTAACATACAATATACTTTTTAAGTGGATAAGTATATCACAAATATTACTAAGAGATGTAACACATAATCTTATTTCTAACATAGAATCCAAAAGTTTAACCTTGTTAATGTTACAGCAAAATATCTTAGAATGGGGCGGCACAGTGGCGCAGTGGTTAGCACCGCAGCCTCACAGCTCCAGCGACCCGGGTTCAATTCTGGGTACTGCCTGTGTGGAGTTTGCAAGTTCTCCCTGTGTCTGCGTGGGTTTTCTCCGGGTGCTCTGGTTTCCTCCCACAGCCAAAAGACTTGCAGGTTGATAGGTAAATTGGCCATTATAAATTGCCCCTAGTATAGGTAGGGGAATATAGGGACAGGTGAGGATGTGGTAGGAATATGGAATTAGTGTAGGATTAGTATAAATGGGTGGTTAATGGTCGGCACAGACTTGGTGGGCCGAAGGGCCTGTTTCAGTGCTGTATCTCTAAATCTAAAAAAAATCTAAAATATCCATCAAAATTTAAAGTAAACTCTTACCTGAAATTCCCTAAATAAACCATGGGGTGAGAAGTATCGTTTGAGGAATTCAGTACTTCTAAATATTTGCTTCAAGATAGCCTCATGTTTACACTGTTTCTAAGGTGTCATATGACCTTTCATCATATAGGTGTTACCTTTCTGTGTGTGTTTTTCTCGCTTTCAAGATCCATATTTGGTAGTATCATTAACTAACATCTCCACTTAATGTTTTACTGGAGTTCCCCTGCTCTTGAGTTGTGAGCATCTATCTGGTCAAAATGTTTATAATTGTGTTTGCTTGACCTCTTGTTCCGTGTTGTATGGTAGGTTGAACCCTCTGTGGGACAATCTGCCTACATTTACCAATTTCAGCAATTAATTAAATTTATGACTACCTTTTACTGATGTCACACAGGATATTTCAATGTATGTATTTATCCTCCAAATCCCTGGCAACGGAAGTGCTGAAATAGATTTCCCAACTTGTTTCTGGTTCATATTCTATTGTAACAGGGACCTTGAAAGCCTTTGACATTTTTTTTAACTCTACCTTCTTAAAGGGGAAAATCAGTGAGTCTTGAAAACTGACCATTTATTCAATCTTTAATTCTACCTAATTAAGCCTATTATACCTATATTCCATCACATGTTAGCGTGACATCAGCCATCTCAATTTCTCTGCTCCCCTCACTCATTCTAACTTGTCTCCCTCGGAACTTGCTGCACTCCATTCTCTCAGGTCCAACCCCCAAATTATGATCAAACCTGCTGACAAGGGTGGTGATAGTACCTTGCAGAGGCTGAGCACCAACTCTCAGACACTTCTTCCTACCTCCCCCTGGACCATGATCCCACCAACGAATATCAAGTCACTGTCTCCAGGGCTGTCAGTGATCTCATCTCCTCTGGAGATCTTCCCTCTACAGCTTCCAACCTCGTAGTCCCACAACCCCAAACAGCCCGCTTCGACCTCCTTCCCAAAATCCACAAATAGGTCCGTCCTGGTAGACCCATCGTTTCAGCCTGTTCCTGCCCCATTGAACTTATTTCTTCCTATCTTGACTCTACTTTTTCTCCCCTTGTCTAGTCTCTTCCAACTGCATCCATGACTCTTCTGACGCCCTACATCATTTCAACAATTTCCAGTTTTCTGGTGCTAACCGCCTCCTCTTCATTGTGGACATCCAATCTCTCTATACCTCCATCCCCCACCAGGACAGTCTGAAGGCTCTTCGCTTCTTCCTTGAACAGAGGCCCAACCAGCCCTCATTCACCACCACCCTCCTCTGCCTGGCTGAACTTGTTCTCACATTAAACAACTTCTTCAATTCCACTCGCTTCCTCCAAATAAAAGGTGTTGCTATGGGTACTCGCATGAGTCCTAGTTATGCCTGTCTTATTGTGGGTTAGGTCGAACATTTTCTGTTCCAGTCCTACTCAAGCCCCCTCCCCCATTTTTCGGTACATTGATGACTGTATCGGTGCCGTTTCCTGCTCTCACCCGGGACTGGAAAACCTCATAAACTTTGCTTCCTATTTCCACCTCTCACCTCAACATGGTCTATCTCCGACACTTCCCTTCCCTTCCTTTCCTCGACTTCTCTGTCTCCATCTCTGGGGATTGGCTATCCACTAATATTCATTCTAAGCCTCCGACTCCCACAACTACCTCAACTACGCTTCCTCAAACCCTGCATCCTGTAAGGACTCCATTCCATACTCACAGTTTCTCTGTCTCTGTTGCATCTGTTCTGAAGATGCAACCTTCCACAACAGCGCTTCTGATATATCTTCCTTTTTCCTCAACCAAGGATTCCACCCCCCCACCCCCACTTGGTTGACAGGGCCCTCGACCATGTCCCACTCATTTCCTGCACATTTGCCCTCACTCTTCCCTCCCTCCCAGAACCATGACAAGGTTTCCACCCCACCAGCTTTCATTATCCAAAGGATCATCCTCTGCCATTTCTACCACCTCCAGTGTTATGCCCCCAACAAACACATCTTCCTCTCCTCTCCACTGTCAGCATTCCGAAGGGATCATTTCCTCCGCGACACCCTGGTCCACTCCTCCATCACCCCAATACCTCATCCCCTTTGACCAGCAGCTTCCCATGCATTCGCAGGAGATATAACACCTGCCCTTTTGCCTCCTCTCTCCTCAGCAAAACCCCAAACACTCCTTCCAGGTGAAGCAGCAATTTACTTGTACATCTTTCAATTTAGTATACAGTATTTGCTGCTCACAATGTGGTTTCCTTTACATTGGGGAAACCAAACGCAGATTGGGGACCGCTTTGCGGAATACCTCCGCTCAGTCTGCAAGCAGGACCTCGAACTTCCAGTTGCTTGCCATTTTAATTCACCACCTTGGTGTCATGCCCACATTTCTGTCCTCGGCCAGCTGCTGTGCTCTAGTGAAGCTCAATGCAAGCTTGAGGAACAGCATCTCATTCCGATTAGGCACTTTACAGCCTTCTGGGCTCAACATTGAGTTCAACAATTTCAGACCAATGCCCAGTTTTAAACTTGTTTTTCATGTTTTTACTTTCGGACAGACCTGTTCAATATTCTGCCATTAACATTCTCTCTGAACAAATGCTTTGTCTTTTACTACCACTATTACCACTTCCTTTGCCTTTTGTTCCATGACATCTTTATCCTTTAATCTCTCCTGCCCTCTGCTCTTTCACACATCTTCCCTTTTGTTCTCCCCCATCCCCAGTTCACTTGCTCAAAACCTATTACACTTCTCACCTTTGCCAATTCTGATGAAAGTTCATCGACCTGAAGCGTTAACTCTTTTTCTCTCTGCATAGATGCTGCCTGACCCTCTGAGTATTTCCAGCATTTTATGTTTTTATTTCCGATTTCCATCATCCGCAGTATTATGCTTTTATTATAATATTCCTTTGATATTGTAAAATAATCATATCATAGCACACTTTTTAAAATAGTTGCACAATTTGGACAAAAATGTTTAGTAATCATACAATGTAGTCATTTCTGTGTAGGGTTGTTACCTCTGGTTGCATGTATTCCTGCAGGTTTGATCATATGATATTTAATCACATGATATTTGCCCATGTGACTGTTCTGGCAACTGACCCCCATAGTATAGCTGTATCACGAGCAGAGGTTATGGATGCATTGTGACTCCCACTGTATGATATTTATCATGGTGGAACTGGTCTAAGGGATTTTGATCCCAAATTTCTTATCTTATTGGTATGATCATCTAATTCATGGTTTGTTTGAATATTTTAGAGGTCACTTTTAGTTTGGGGAAATTAAATGTGGAGCTGTAAGAATTTCAAAAGGTTGCTGACCACCTATGATTTAAAGTTCAAAGAGCTCAAAGAGTGCTTACAGAGACAGCGTTCGAGAGGTGAGAGCTATAAAACAGCAGGTGGACTTGTTTAGTTGGGAGTTGAAGCCAGGATGTCTGGAAGGGATTGCTGTGTCATTGTTAGCAATATCAGTCATTTATGTTGGTATCATAAATCAAAAAGATGTTTGGGGTTGGAGGGAATTAGTTTAAATTGGTATCTGGGACATCCTACATGTACTACTTGCTATGGAGCTAGATGATGCAGGGAGATGCTTTGAGTCAGGTTTTTTTTCAGTCTCTGTGCTTGCTGACACAGACAGTCAATTGGACTTTTGGAAAGCAGTTGGTTTTGGAAGCTGCTGGACTCAGGAACAAAGTGGCCATCAGGAACCAGGGGCATTTCTGTTTTGAGTAAGTTTCATGCTGAAGCAGGAAATGCAGATCCGTGAGGTATTGAAAGAGAGTTGGAGGATTGCCTAACCTGATGCTCATGGGAGAATCCCCAGGCGACCTCATACCTTTGAAGATAGCTGAGAAATTAAGGAAAATTGAAGTAAATTCCTAAGAGCTGTGGTACACTTTGGATTATTCCCAAGAGAATTGAATAAACAGGCAAAATCCTGTATAGGGGAACTCTTGGGGCATAAGTAAACGTCAAACAGGGGTGTTCTGTCGAGATTTAAAATTTAAAGTATACATCTTCATGTTTCATTAAGGTTTTAATTTTAAAGTATAAATCTTTCAAATTGTAAGTTAGTAGTATTTTGCTCTGTACAGTAAACTTTTTGTTCAACAAAGTGATTCCTGATAACGCAGCAGCCTGCTGACATCATCAGAGCACTCCAAGTGGCGCAAACGGTCTCCTGCACTCCGAGATGCTACGCATGCACAACCTACATCTTTCCATGCCAGGACTAACTGGTGCATGTGCAGGAAAACGCTCTCGCCCCTTGACCATTCACTCCAGGCCACTCGCTCCCCACTCCTCGTTTCCCCCCCGCCCCTCCGACCGCTCGCTCCCCCCCCGCCCCGCTCTCAGGCCGCTCGCTTCCCTGCTCTCCCTCCCCCCAACCTGCAGCTGCTCGCTCCCTGCTTCCTACCCCACCTCCCGCTCGCTGACTGCTCGCTCCCCGCTTCCCCCCACTCCCCCCCCACTCTCCAGCCGCTCACTCCCCGTTTCCTCCCTCATCCCTCCAAGACCCTAGCTCTAGGCCGCTTCCCTCCTCTCAGCCACTCACTCTGCCCGAAGAAGCAAAGCATGCCGTGAGGGGTGACAGGGCGATGTAGGAGCGAGTGGCCAAGAGGAGGGAAGTGGCCTAGAGCTAGCATCTGGATGGATGTGGGGGAGGGGAGCTAGTGGCTGGAGAGCAGGGTTGGTGGGGGAAGCAGGGAGTGAGCGGCTGGAAAGCGGGATGGAGGGGCGGGAGCGCAGTGTGAGTGGCTGGACAGTGGGATGGCACTGAAACCTCACAGAATAATGGAGGGTGTGCAGCACTGTCAGAGGTGCTGTCCCTCTGATGAGACTTTAAACAGTGCAATGTTCTCCGAGTCAAACATGTCCATTGTGTGCTGCCATGGGTTGAAGTTGTTTTTCTGTGATAAATTGAGCGGGTCATCTTTAATCCTGGCAGCTGCCTGAGCGTGCAGACAGTGATGTTACAGTGGAATGAGCTGTATTTGTGCATGTGCTAGTACAGAACCACCTAGTGGTTGCGCTGTCAGCAAACGCAGCCTTTGTTTAAAATGTGAAATCTTGTGGCGTAATTCTTTCAGTAATAACTGTGTATTAGATGTTTTCTTTTTAAAAGTTGGGGGTCCCTAATGGTATCATAACATTATGACTTTTATTGGTCCAGGATGTGTGCAATTGCAAGAAAGGATCCCTCTGCATGTTTTGAGCCAAAGTGATCCTTCAGTACTAATATGCAGTCTGTACTAGCTATTGGATATCTTCTATGACTGGTGAGCACCAAGCAATATATTTAAATTATCTCTGATTTCACCATTTGGATTTGATATTTTTGGTTTGTTTGCTTTGTTTAAATATCTCATTGGATGGGCCATCCCTCGCTGAAATTCTTACAGTATCTTCCCCCATTAAGAGGAAATGCTTCTCGTAGGTTGCCAATCAGACTATTAGAAATTTAGGACCCTTCATGTCTACTGGACAACTTCAAAATCAAAGAGTTGCACCATATGTATTCTCTAGAGTTTCAGTGAATAAGTGTTAGTTTCATGTAACCCTGATTGGCAGCTGCCTTGCAATTACTTCACTGCCAATTAGAGCAGTGGGAAGTAATAGGTTTAAATCTGATAGGAATTTTCAATAAAAAAAGTTTAGATGTGCCCTAGATTTCAATCTCTAACTTCCATCTATGCATAATGCCTAATTTAGAAGAGTGGGACAATTGGATAGCTGGTTCTGGCACAGGCACGATGGGCTGAATGGCTTCATTCCATGCTGAATGATTTGATGATACCCTTTGGTTCTCTGTACTAATTTATAAAAGACAGCATCAGTTATGTAAAACCGATCAGTAAATGCATTAGGTTAACTGTTTGAATTGTTTACAAGCCTTCCTACCAAGATGGATATATTCATAATTCCTGTCCAAATTAATGTATTGTTTTCATTATGCAAGTGTATTCTCTTTTGATTCCACCAGATGTCAGTTATGTACCAAAACAATGTACACAAGTATATATCAAAATGAATGTACTTCCCATGGCATTGCTTGTGGTAAATTATATACTTTTGGAATAAATATACCATGGGTTGCTTGTTCAATCATATGAAGCTCATAACGTTTTTTTGTAGGTTAGAACAGTGGTTCTCAAACTGGGGTCCATCGAGACTTGCCAGACGGTCCACAAAATAATCTGAAGAATATTATTCGGAGATTTTGAGAGGAGAGGATGTTTCAAAATAACTAGGGTGTATCATGGAGTCATGAAGTGGAATTTTACCACCCCCCCCCCCCCCCCCCCCCAGGTGGCGGAAATTGGGGGGTGACAGTAAAATGTCAGGGAGCCACCTCAGGTTGGCTTACCGATGCAGTTCCACCGCCAGGGATGTTTCCCAGCAGCAGCAGCAATTTGGTTGCCTGACTCCTTTCAGCTGGTAGTCAATTTGAATGATTAACGTCCCAATTATGGGTGATTTTCCAGGGCTGCAGGCCACCAGTGACGGAGGGGCCTCACCTGCTGCGTGGGGAGCCCCCAGCTGCATGGAGGGCATGGTGAGGGGGCATCGAAGCCAGAGGCTCTATGGCGCAGGGAGGTGTCTGCTGGCAGCAAATGACATTCCCCTGGCCTCAACACTACCACTGGAGGGGTTTCCCCCATGTTCTCCAGGCACTGCCTATTTGGCCAACGTAGAAATTTATTTAACGCTCACCTTTCCGAGGGGACCTTAAAATGGACGTGCCCTCGCATTCTCCTTGCTGTCTCAGCACCGGCTACGTCTCTCAGTGGCACCGCTGAGGCTCCAGAACAGTTGGCCCTCTGATTTGTCCAGCAGTATGGAAGGCCCACCCACTGTCCTTAATTGTCCCGCTTTTAATTGCCTTCATCTGGTAATATCACATGGGAAGTCCCACTTCCCGCCCGAGCATGCTGGCAACCTGAGAACTACCCCAATAACGGAGCCTCCATTGCTTTGGCAAAGTCTCGCCCATAGAGTCAGTATGGCACAGAAGGAAGCCATTTACACCATCGAGTCTATGCTGGCTCATTGTAGAGCAGTCCAGTCAGTCCCATTCCCCACTCTATTCCCATAGCCCTGCAGTTTATGTTCCTCAAGTGCTTATCCAATTCTCCTTTGAAATCATTCATCATCCCTGCTTCCACCACCCTCATGGTCAGCGAGTTCCAGGTCATTACCACTCACTGCATTAAAAAGTTCTTTCACACATCCCCCCACATCTCTTTCCCAAAACCTTAAAATCTGTGTCCCCTAGTCCTTTTACGATTAGCTAATGGGAACAGTTTTTCCTTGTCTACCTTATCTAAACTGTCATAATCTTGTACACCTCGAACAAATCCCCCCTCAATCTCCTTTGCTCCAAGGAGAACAACCCCAGCTTTTCCAACCTAACTTTGTAGCTAAAATCCCTCCTCCTCACCCTCTCAAGGACCCTCACATCATTCCTAAATTGTGGTGACCCTCACATCATTCCTAAATTGTGGTGACCAGAACTGGATGCAGTATTCTTGTTAGGGCCTAACCAAAGCTTTATAAAGGTTCAGCATAATTTGCCTGCTTTTGTATTCAATGCCTCTATTTATGAAGCCCAAGATGCCATAAGCTTTGCTAACCACACTCTCAATATGTCCTGTCACCTTCAAAGATGGTTGCGCATGCATCCCCAGGTCCTTCTGTTGCTACACACTCCTTAGAATTGCACCATTAAGTCTATATTGCCTCTCCCTATCCCTTCTGCCAAATATATTCCATCTGCCACTTATCTGCCTATTCTGCGAACCTATCTATGCCCTGTTGCATTCGATTCGTATCATCCTCACTGTTTGCCTCACCTCCAAGTTTGGTATCATCGGCAAATTTTGAAACTTTACTCTGTATTCCAATATCCAAGTCATTTACGTATATCAAAAAAAGCTGTGGTCTTTGCACTGACCCTTGTGGAAGACCACTGTCCATCATTCTCCAGTCTGAAAAACAACCATTTACTACAATTTATCAAGGAAATCAGCTAACTTGCTTTTATCTATGAATGACCACAGGAAGTGGTCCGGAGTAAGTGAATGAGTGGCAGCTGGTGAGGCAGGTTTGGTGCGAGGCGGGAGCTAAGGAGGGGAGCTTGCATGGAGGAGCACTGAGAGCGGCACTAAGATTTACAATGTCCAAACCATCTGGTTGTCTCCATATTTTTGCTGACTTCGTGTTGAACACTGGAACAGAATTCACTGAACTGGTTTAAAGTGCCAGTGAGCATTGTACAGGTAGGTTATTAAATTTACCAGTTAATGCATCTATCAAATATTTTAATTGACAACAAACATTTATGCTGTTTGTCATATAATTTAGATGGGGTCCGTGATATTAATCCATTTGAAAAGGTCCTTCAAACAAAAATGTCTGGGAACTATTGGGTTAACAATAGCTATGGGTAGATTTTAGACTGAATGAATGAAATATAAGTGAGATATTTACATTCCATTTACTTAGGTTATCTCATTAGCATAACTTAAAGTGTATATTTGGGCAATTTAAAGAGCAGATTTGTGGAGGAAGAAGAAAATTGTCATTAGTTAAATTTAAGGTGATAGGAATAATTTAAAGGGAGTGTCACAATAGGGAACAAAAATTCTGAAGGTCTTTGGAAAGCTTTTCAAAAACACCTAGGCCAACTTTTGCTAAGACTGAATGGAGAGGGGATTAAGAGGAAAGAGATAAAATTGAAGGAAAATGAAACCCAAGGTGCAGGCATGAATTTGCTGACAAGTGAAGTTAAGTGCAAAAATTACATTGAGAGCCAACTGACATCATCGAACTCCAATTTTCAATATTTTAATCAGCTGAGTTCCCTCTGCAGGCAACCATATACCCAGAGGAGCTCCAGCAGATTGGCGATAGCTGCAATGGGACATTACGTTTTGCACTTCATTTTCAGTTTGCCACTGCCCTGTCTCCACCAGGTGGCGTTAGGGTAGGGGCCTTGAAATCAGCCTGTTTATATTTTTCAGAACAATGAGGGTTTTTTTATTTGTTTCATGGGATGTGGGTGTTGCTGGCTAGGTCTGCATTTGTTGCCCACTCCTACTTGCCATTGAGAAGGTGGTGGTGAGCTGCCGTCTTGAACCGCTGCAGTACATCTGGTGCAGGTACGCCCACAATGCTGTTAGGGAGGGTGTTCCAGGATTTTGATCCAGTTCCTTCATAAAGGAACAGCGATATATTTCCAAATAAGGATGGTGTGTGGCTTGGAGGGGAACTTGCAGATGGTGCTGTTCCCATGCATCTGCTGCTCTAGTCCTTTTAGGTGGCAGAGGTTACGGGTTTGGAAGATGCTGTCGAAGGAGGCATGGCGAGTTGCTGCAGTGCATCTTGTATATGGTACACACTGCTTTCCATGTGCATTGGTAGTGGAGGGAGTGAATGTTTAAGGTGGTGGATGGGGTGCTGATGAAGCGGGGTGCTGATGAAGCAGGCTGCTTTGGCCTGGATGGTGTCGAGCTTCCTGGGTATTGTTGAGGCTGCACTCATGCAAGCAAGTGGAGAGTATTCCATCACACTCCTGACTCGTGACTTGTAGATGGTGACAGGTGTCAGGAGGTGGGTTACTTGCCACTGAATTCACAGCTCTGACCTGTTCTTGTAGCCACAGTATTTATGTGGCTGGTCCAGTTCAGTTTTTGGTCAATGGTGACCCTCAGGATGTTGGGGAATTCAGTGATGGTAATGCCATTGAATGTCAAGGGGAGATAGTTAGAATCACTCTTGTTGGAGATGGTCATTGCCTGGCACTTCTGTGGTGCGAATGTTACTTGCCACTTATCAGCTCAAGCCTGAATGTTGTCCAGGTCTTGCTGCATATGGACACGGACTACTTCAGTATCTGAGAATTGCAAATGGTACTGAACAATGTGCAATCATCAGCGAACATCCCCATTTCTGACCTTATGATGGAGGCAAGGCTATCGTGGAAGCAGCTGATGGATGGGCCTAGGACATTACCCTGAGGAGCTCCTGCAGTGATGTCCTGGGGCTGATGATTGGCCTCCAACAACCACAACCATCTTCCTTGATGCCACACTCAGTCAAATGCTGTCATGGTATCAAGATCAATCTCTCTCACCTCACCTCTTGAGTTCAGTTCTTTTGTTCATGTTTGGACCAAGGCTGTAATGAGGTTTAGGAGCCGAGTGGCCCTGGCAGAACCTAAACAAACATCAGTGAGCAGGTTGTAGCTGTTTAAGTGGTGCTTGATAGCACTGTTCACAACACCTTCCATCACTTTGCTGATGATTGGGAGTAGACTGATGGGGCGGTAATTGGCCAGATTAGATTTGGCCTGGTTTTGTGTATAGGACATACTTGGGCAATTTTCCATATTGTAGGGTAGATGCCAGTGTTGTAGCTGTACTGGAACAGCTTGGCTAGGGGCACGGCTAGTTGTTGAGCACAAATTTTCAGTGCTACAGCCGGGATGTTGTCAGGACCTATAACCTTTGCAGTATCCAGTGCCTTCAGCCATTTCTTGATATCATGTGGAGTAAATCAGGAACAACTATTTCCCCTTGAATCAGCAGTTAGGAAGCCTGAATTTAAGATTATGACCAAAAAATGGATGGAGGAAGGTTTTTCCCCACTAACCAGATTGGTAGGACATGGAGCACATAATCAGAAGCAATGGGGGAAAACACCTTCTGAAATAGCTTTTATGAGGTAAGTGGAATTAAATTTGATAAAGAAAATGTAAATGCTATGGAGAAAGGGCAGGGTTAATATGTCTGTTTCTGTAAGCTAATCTGCAAAGATGTACCAGGCAGTTCATGCTGCACAAAATGTCCTCTGTGCCCATCTCCCAGCGCTTGTACTGCAGATAGAGGTGAACATATACCACATTGACAGCTGTGATGCTGAATACATCAGTAAGATAATGTGAATGCCTGACTAATTTTCTCAGAAACACTCAATTACCGTTTGTCCTGATTTCAGTGGCAGTACAAGAAAGAAAGCATGCTGGGCTGAACAATAGCCCAAATTCCTGCTTAAACTCCATTAACCATTTTGCAGGCCCTGTCTCACTTACTCAGCCATGACTGTGTGAGAAACTTTTCTCAGGATCTGGTCAGCAGAGTTGCTGATGTAATGCTGTGCCATCTCCTGCAAGGATACTGCACAGCATACGGCTGGCACATTCAAGGTCAGTCATGGTCTGAATCTTGGCTCCACATCCATGCACTGCTAGCCTAATGGGGACAATATAGGGTGGCACATAGAACATCCTCCTGCCCATAGCACCAACTTAACTTCAGCAACCAAGCAGTTGCTATTTTGCTAGTGTCCTCTGAGTAGGTCGCAGCTCACAGAGGGCACCCAACTGATTTAAATATTTAAAATTGGAGTTCTATGATGTCAGTGGGACCTCAAAGTCATTTTTGGACCGAATGGGCAGAGAATATGCCCACCATGCAGGGTCTGGCTTGTATCAGCTGGGCTGAAGAAGAGCAAAAAGGGAAGATAGACTTTATTTTTGTGGGGTCTGGAAGGGCAGGGGTGCTCCTCCAAGTTCCACAAAAACAGCCTGTGCTGCGTTGCTTTGGCTCTTCTGTCTCTCTCCAAGGATGGCCCAACTCTTCCTTACTTACCTGAGTCAAGTGTAGGATTGCCCTGGGAGTCTCCAGAAATTCAAGATTAATCTTCTGTGAGCAACCCTGGAGAAAAAGTTGGGGCATTAAAAATGTTTTAATAAATTATTTGAACACTTTTTTTATTAGTTATAAATATATTGCAGATGGTAGTAAAGGCTGTTTGGCTGGTTAGATGTGGGAAGTCATGTAATGAAGCCCCGAGGATTATGTCCAACAAACGTTGGCAGCTGTAGTTTTGCAGCAACCCAGAGCCAGTGGGCTTTATTGGGATATGGCGAGGGTGGGGTGGGGGGTCTATCTCCAGCTGCAGCCCACCAGCCAACCCAAGAAGGCCTGGACTTCAAACTCTACTGGGTGGCAGGTCAGTCTGAAGTCTGCTTGGGAGAAAAATCAAACCTATTATCTCGATCTCTGCTTCACATTATTTATACTTATTGTTACAAGTGCTTCTATTTTTTTGTTAAATTTTGAGAATTTGTGTTTTAAAACCGGAAAGGAATTTTTTTTTACAGGGGTCACTGAGAGCTTTGAAAACAAACAGTTACTGCAAGGCACCTGTTTTCAAATAATTACCCAGCAAGGGTTGTTTTTGACTTGGGGAAGATGTTTACAGAGAAGTGAGAGGTCAAAATTTATGGAGGTTATGAGGCTTGTCTCTTGTGACATTTTTTATGGTTTCGCTTTGGACAGTGAGTTGGGATGTGGAGAATGGTTTTGAAAAGACAGTTGTGGAAAACTTGCCAAGAAGAACAAACCACCCAAATTTCCAGCAGTTTGGAAACAGCCTGCTAGTTTTCCATCTCTTGAGGAGCTGAGAAGCAAGTGTAAAAAGCAGACGAAACTGTTGCCGCATTTCTCCAGTGTCTGAAACCTCTGTTGCTGCATTTCCTGGAAGCCTACCCAAACTGATCTGCAATGTCACCTGAAAAGAACTGTTCTAGGAAGATCCCAGTGACAGCCGTCTAGACGCATTTGGACGCCAAACAAAAACAAAGGATATCTTTCCATATCTTCTCTTTCTTCTTCAAGAATTAGCAAGTATTTAACCCGTGTTTTTTTGTCTTTACTTTTGTAATAGAGCTCAAAAATGCAAATCCCTTTATTTTTTCGGTTAACCTGTGTATGTGTGTGTGTGTGTGTGTGTGAGTGTGAGGAGCTAAGGTAAAAAGGGAACTTTAATATTTCAATCCCTGTGTTTATGCATTGCTTCATTTCTGGTTAAGACTTGTTTTATAATAAACTGTGAATTTTGTTGTTTATTAAATAAACCTGGTTGGTGTGTTTTATTCTGGGATAGAAATAGAGTCTATGATTGACTGTATCGGTAAGTGGGGAAAAATTTTAAACTATATTGTGACCTGTGGAGAAGTGGAACTAGAATAAACAGTGCACTCCTCTTGCCTGGGTCATAATATTATGCATTATATATTTATTTCCCTTTCCTGTTCTCTCAATCTCCCCATGCTACCTGCTTGTTCAAAATGATGAAAACAGATGAAAAACAGTGATGTTCATGGTATAAAATTAAGATTTTTAGACGCTGCCCCTTTTGCATTTCTCAATTTAAAATTACACATCAAGTGAAATGGCAGAGATGGATTTATTAATAGAAATTGTTTTATTTTTTAAAAGTGCACACAAGTCTTGAAATGATTCATGCGTTTTATAAAATTTCTGTTTAGTTTCCAAGAAATAGGATTATCGGTTTAAGTAGGCTTGCCTTCTGTGGTTGGACGTGTTCCTCGAGGTTTCACATTTCCCGACTCCAATTGTCCTGCCTATTAAACGACCTATTTCCCAGTCTTCAGTTGTTTTATAACTCAAAGATAATTCAAAGAAAATGGAACAGTAATGTATGCCCCTCTGATTTTTCTCCCGGGAGATTGATGTTTAATTCCTGGAAGCTTGGCAATATTTAACCCTAAATGACAACACAACTGGTTAATAGAGTTGTCTATTTTGTTAAATGCAATTGCTTGAAAACAATAACGAAAGATTCCACACCATAAAATATTAAAAACGATTATTTAAAAGAAAACAGACTTTAACACTTTTAGTACTTTCCCAGTTTTGTTTAAAAAACTGAACACTAACTTTTATCCATTGGACAGCTTGAATCGATCACCCGCAGTACATGTTGCCAATTCATATCTCACCATTCCATGGCATTGGTTCATTTTCTAATCCTACCCCCAAAAGGTAGATGTACACTTTTCCATATCTGTATTTAACAACAAACATGATGCATTACAGTAGATTATTGAATATTTTTCTTAAACAGAAAACCAACCCCCTCCTCCCTTCCTTTTTCCAGATGATTACAGCGGCCAGGGATTTGCTGAGAGGGTTTAACTGGTTGATACAAGTGTCAGTCAGTAGGGAGTTCCTCTTTCACTGTAGCAGAAGCAGAGACTGCGCAGACTGGTAATCAGTACGAGCAAAGGAACTGGGGGTGGATGAGATTAAAGTAACCTCGGAAGGTAAGGAGTTTTGGCACACCGCACTGTACAAAAATGTTCATCAAATACATGTTTAATACAGTTCGTGTTACAAGTGCATAGTGACGGAAGCAGAAAGAGACGCAAACTTGTGTTTTAAGGGAACGGTAGCTGTGTTTACTAATCTGTTCTCAATACAATCGGGAATACAATGGTGAGAAAACGAAACATGTCAATTGGCAACCTAAAGGCATTTTTTGTCGGATTTCCTCTTATGCTTTTTAATGTATTCAGTATCTGATATGAACTAAAGAGGGTGAGACTAATACTTTCTGACAATGAAGAACAAAACTACTAGTCATTCCTAATACTAACACTGATAATATTGTGCAATACCTGGGGCTTTGAAATGGGCGTGATTTAATTTTATTTAACATTTACACTGAATATATGTTTAATGAAACGTGCCTTGTGTTTACTGGCGCAATAGGCAAGGTTCAGTAATGATGCCTTCTTGCTATCAGGAGAAGGTGTTAAATTTCTTGCTTGCGAATAAAAAAAACTGCAAATCTGAGACATGAACAGAAACGATGGAACTGTGCAGTGGGCCCTTTAGCATGTGAAAGATGGCTGGTTAATCTTTGATCATCACAACTGTGCAGTGTGCAAGCAAAACATTATCTCATTCTTCCTTTGTCAGATCTTGAAAGACCAAGCTCTACACTTCGCAGTTTCAGTTTGTTTCTCTTTTTTTGTTCCAAGAATGTTTGGAAAGTGGAATATGTTTTAGGTGGGAGTTAGATCCTTCTCTTCCATCTTGTTCTTCTGCGCTCCCACCTTTTGATACTCTGTACAAAACTGATAATACTACGTAAAAAGGCTACTAACTGACTAATACAGATGGCAAGGCACTGTTTCCAGAATGCTTAGAACAAGCACTATAAATATATGATACAATAAAACATTAAAACTGATAGGTTTCAATATAGCAGCACAATAATTTGACTTTATTTTTACTTTAACTTTTTCCTGATACTGTACTATTAGTCGGTTAGCAAAGTGTTGCTTTCAGTAAGTTGGATGATAAGCTTAAGGGGCTTGATAGGGTAGATGCTGGGAGGATGTTTCACCTGGCTGAGAAGTCTAGAACTATGGGTCTCAGTCTCAGAATGGGGGGTTGGCCATTTAGGACTGAGATGAGAAAAAATTTCTTCACTCAGTTATGAATCTTTCTGATTTTCTGCCCCAGAGAGCTGTGAATGATTAGTCACTCAGTAAAGACAGACATCAACAGATGCTTGGATACTAAAGGAATTGGGTGTGGCATGGGAATGGTCCAGGAAGGTGGAATTGAGGGAGAAGTTCAGGCCTGATCTTAATAAATGGCGGTGCAGGCTCTAAGGGCTGAATGGCCTGCCTCTGCTCCTTTGGTTTATGTTAGCTCCTTTTACAATGTGAAATGCAGAATATAATCTAAGATAAAACTTGGCTGTCTCTAAGAACGCAGAGTCTATTTATTCAGTAAGGTCTCGGTGCATTAATCATTTATTTGCTTTTGAGGGCGAAACTCTTAATCGGGACTTGAAATGTGTTGGTAAAGTCCTTCAGGTTGCATTCTGGCAGTTGAGAAACAATTGCCTTTGTTCCTTTTATGTTTTTTTATTTGAAATGTGGTGCTTAAATTTGCTTGACATTTGAAGTGTGACAGAAAGGAAATATGTGCTAGATGAACTGTTATTATAATTGATTTCCAGTAGCGTTATGCATGGGTAGATTAAGTGATCTGCTGTTTTCTAAGGATAGGAGTCTCATGCGACGTCACGTTTTTGGACTTCTGACAATTTGGCTTAAATTTGTCATTTATTTGCATTCTGACAAGTTAAGTTAGCTTACAATTGATTTAATCCTCATAATGTAAGCTGCTGGAAATTTAGATTCTTTCCAGATTAAAAAAAATGTTAGAATTGGTGTTTCTCATATATAGCGTCAGTTTGTGAGCGAGATTCATTTAATATTCACATTCAGTATTTGTTGTGGGGTGGGGGGCGGTGGGGCGGGGTGGCGTTGAGTGGTGTGCATACCTAGGAGGGCAGTGGCAGGCTTGATTGGGCAGTTGAGCTCCCAATCAGCAACAATTTATCTATCACCTGGTTAGGCCTCAGCTGGAGTCTTATACCCAATTCTGGGCATCACACAGAATGCAGAGGAGATTTACTAGAATGGTAACAGAGATGAGGATCTTCAGTTATTTGGAGAGACTACAGAAGCTGGAATTGTTCTTGGAGAAAATTAAGTAGAGATTTAGTAGAAGTATTGCTATGATTGCGAATTCACTGCCTGAAAGCAGATTCAATAGTAACTTCTTTATTTTTTTATATATATAATATACTTTAAAAAGGAAAAAATTGCAGAGCTATGGGGAAAGACCAGATGAGAGGGACTAATTGGTCAGCTGTTTTAAAGAGCTGACATAGCCACATTGGGTCAAATGGCTTCCTGTATGTTTCTGATTCAATAAATGTAGCTGTGGTTATAAGTCAGGTTTTAGTTTTCTGAATAGCTGGAAAAAAGAGATTTTGTTGTGGAAAACGGAAGTAAAAGTAGGTGCTGTCTAACCTGCAAAGTGTTTCCAGCATTTCTTTTATTATAGAAGCAGGGCACTCTGTTCCTATGGTTAGAGACAATTAAATGCAGATATTTGCTAGTCTCTGCACTGAATAGCTGGTAGAATGCCATGCTTTTTTTAATCAACAGATTGAAATTCATTGAATAAAAAATAAATCAGCTTGTTGGTTTACAAATGACCTTGTCTCGCGTGTTTATCAATTGTTCAGGCAGTTGGAAATGCACATGGGGGAGTTTGCAAAATTACAGTATCCAGTACATGGCGCAAGAGTTTTTATTGTTTACCTGAGCCTTGCTATCATATGACTGGCAGTTAAGGAAAATATTGATCATAGGAAATGCAAGATCTGCTGACAAGAGGAAATAATGGTCAAAAGAATATAAAGTGTAGACCAGAAATTTGTGATGCCATGCAGTGCAGAATGTGCTGAGTTAAGGCCAGAGAGTCTAATTGCCATTAAGTGATGTGTGTATAGGAGGTGCAAACATACTGCTTCTGATCTTTTGTGTTGCTGGACAGTGGTTTTGTTTTCATACCATTCCTTCGAAGTGTGCTAAGATTTGAAAAATGACAGACAGAAAATGCATGCTAGATGTACTATCTCTATAATAGCCAATCTCCAATGATATTGCTGATGCTAAGTAAAAGGCTATCCTGCTTTTTTAACAGAACGGATGCTATGACATACCAGGACCACTGATTTTACAGTGACCGAACAAGCGAAATAGCTTTTGGTGTTCTGTTTTTTGTTGAAGTTCTGAATTGTCTAATTTTGTTCTTTTTTCTGTGAAGGCTGTAAATCAGTGGCTTTGTTGATAATTATCATGTTCCATTGCCTAGGTACTCAATTTTTTTAAACCTACCTTTTTTTCTTTAAACTGAAAATACATAGTAAGATGGAGGTAGATAGTTGGCATTTAGTAGCGCTGAGGATGGTCTTGGACTGTACAGAACTGGTTTGGGGGTGCTGGAATCTGGTAGCATTTTGGTAGGGGATCCTAAGAGTACAGTACAGAAGGGTCATCCTGCCATTTGAAGGGCTTAGTTGAAAGTTCTGTGGATTGGTAGCAATGAGTGAGTTTTTTTGCGGGGGGCTTTGGCTATAATGGTGGTATTCAGCTTCAGAGGAGGGAGATTCCTGGTGTTTCACAGAGCTGTAGTGCTCTTTGAGTTTTGGAGCACTGAGATAAGAGTGTTGAGACTTTGAAGTGCAGAAAGCAGGGGTCCTTGCCCTTGTTAGCACTGTGGGTCCATGGAGATAGTGTTGTTATTTAGCAGAGGTTGAGGTTTTTACATTTTGATAGTACTGAGGTGGGGTTCCTGGGATTTGGGAGAATTGACCTCGACCCCTACATTGTTTTGTCATGCTAATTGTTTGACAGCCAATACTGGATGATCAGAAATCTCCTTCAACTAAGTATTGGGATGACCAAAGCCATTGGCTTTGGTCCATGCCACAAACTCTGTTCCCTAGCCCCTAGCCCCTGACCACTATCTGAGGCTGAACCAGACCGTTGGTAACCTTAGCATCCTACTTGACTATAAGATGAGCTTCCGACCAGACATCTGCTCCATCACCAAAACCATTGTCTTGCACCTCTGTAACATCGTCTGTCTAAGCTCATCTGCTGCTGAAAGCCTCATCTGTGCCTTTGTTACCCCTAGATTTGACTATTCCAATGCATCTGATCTTTCACCCTCCATAAACTTGAGCTCATCGAAAACTCTGCCTGTATCCTAACTTGGAACGAGTTCCGTTCACCCATAACCCCTTTCCTTAATGACCTACAGTTCTTCCCATTCTGACAATGCCTCACTTTTAAAATTTCCTTCCCTATTTTCAAATCCTTCCATGGTCTTGTCCCTCTCTATCTCTATAACTTCCTCCAGCCTTACAACCATTTGTGATCTCTGCGCTCCTCCAATTCTGGCCTCAAGCAGCCCATATTTTATTTGCTGCATTTTTGCTGGCCATGCCTTCAGCTGCCAAGTCCTAGCTCTGAAATTCCCTCCTTAAACCTCTGCCTGTCTACCTCTGTCTCCTCCAATTAGGGCGGCGCAGTGGTTAGCACCGCAACCTCACAGCTCCAGCGACCCGGGTTCAATTCTGGGTGCTGCCTGTGTGGAGTTTGCAAGTTTCACTGTGTCTGCGTGGGTTTCCTCCGGGTGCTCCGGTTTCCTCCCACATGCCAAAGACTTGCTGGTTGATAGGTTAATTGGCCATTATAAATTGCCCCTAGTGTAGGTAGGTGGTAGGGAAATATAGGGACAGGTGGGGATGAGGTAGGAATATGGAATTAGTGTGGGATTAGTATAAATGGGTGGTTGATGGTCGGCACAGACTCGGTGGGCCGAAGGGCCTGTTTCAGTGCTGTATCACTAAACTAAACTAAACTTGAAGACACTCCTGAAAACCATAACTCGGACTGAATTTTTGATCACCTGCCCAATTATCTCTGTATGTGGCTTGATATCAAATGTTGGTAATGCTTCTGTGAAACTCCTTGAAATATCTTACTATGTTGAAGATGCTATATCCATGCATTTTGTTGTATTAAAAAAGGAGTTCATTGTTTTAAAACCACAGGCCAATTTGGAAGTGAAACACTTGCGCACAGAAAGTGTGGTAGAATTTGCTTCCTCAAAATGCCATGGATGCTGAGATTTTCACGACTGAGATTGATGCAATTATGTTAAGTAAGAACATTAATGGATATGGAACAATTGGGTCTAATTGGCCAAACAAGCTCAAGGAGCTGAATGGCCTTTCCCTTGTTAATTGCATATTAATTGTTTAATTGTATAGAGATGGTGGGCATTAACTGGGGATTCACTTGTGCCCCAATAAATAGACACGGACTGAAACTGTGGTTATTGGGCTCGGCTATAGTTCTATCCTTCAACTGGTTTTCTGGAATGTAACATGGCAGTCTAAGGGTGAAGGCTGGAAACTAAGAATTTTTTCAGACAGAAAATTACAATCCCAGTGGCCTTTGTGGAAAATGGCAGAAAACAAGTGTAAATTTATCAGGGTATGATTACTCTCCAATGTTCTCCAGAGTCTGAACCATATGATCTGTGGAAGAATGAAGTGGATATGTGGACATGGATTATGACGCGACCAGAGAAGAAACTAGGTATGGCTTTGGCTTTGTCATTTCCAACAGGAAGTAAAAGTCAGAAGCAAAGCATTTTGTGAGATGGATGCCTGTCAGTTGGATACTGATGAATGTTTGGACCTTCTATGAGAGTTCTTGGATGAAATCTACAAAAAAGATGATCTATTAAAAGCCTATGCGGCATGATCAGACTTTAATAGATATTGAAAAACAAATGGTCATTCCATGGAAGAATATATCATGGATTTTAATAAATTATATAAAAGATTGATGAAATTTAATTTGGGGATGCCTGGTTCAGTGCTACTGTTTTTGTTGCTGGATTGTGCTAAGGTGTCGGATATGGACAGGTTGCTAGTTCTAACTGGTGTTCGATTCTGGGTGAGGGAAATCTGCTAGATCAGATGTCTGCTGTCTCAAACATTCCTGGGGAAATGGTCATTTTCCTTCAGCCTTCATGGAACAAATGAGACAAACCACAGTGACATAAAGAATAGAGGGCTCACTGCCAGATTTCAAAATGGTCCAGATACTGGAGACAGGTGTCAGTACAATGAAAAGATCAAAGATAGACTGAACGACGATGAAAGCACCTTTAGCTGAAGACAAATTGTTTCATCATTGGCATTCTCCCATCTATACAGCAATTCCATTAGGCTGGGGTAGTTTCACATGGTGCACTTTAACTGGCTGAAGAGACCAATCTGTGAGAGGCAGGTTCTTCCAAAAATGAGATGATTATCAGGTGTCGTGGGGCGCTAATTTCGGTAATGGTGCCTGCTGTCAAGCTAGTGTAGCTACTGATCATCATGGTGGTGCACACCGACCCACAGGTAATGTCGCCATTTCCCTATATTGTTGGCTAGTGTTTCCCACATGTGAAAATCGATTGTTTAGGGCCTTCATGTCAAGCTTACAAGCATCCTTGAAACAGAGCTTTGGGTGCCCGACTGGTCTTCTGGCTCCAGCTACCTCCCCATCCAGAATATCCTTGGGAATGTATCCATCTTCTATCCTGCAAACACCCTGAGCCAGGGAAGTCGCCTCTGCTTGATGAGTGCTAGCATACTTGGGAGATTTGCCTTTGGGAACTGTTGCGTTCATCATTTTGTCCTTCCATGAGATGTCGAGAATGCGTCGCAGACATCAAAGCTGAGAATTGTTGAGCTTCCTTTCTTGATAGCTGTAAGTTGTCCATGCTTCATAGCTATATAACAACAAGGTGCTGAGAGCACAGGCTTCATAAACCAGCATCCTGGTCCATGCACGTCTCGTGAGTCAGGAAAAGGTGGTGGCTGCTTTCCCTACACATGTCGAGTTCTGCATCAAGAGTCAGATTGAGTCCATGGTGACAGACAAGGTAGCAAAATTTGCTAACCAGTTCCAGCAGAGTGTTTTAGTGTGATCAAGGGTGGAGCTGTAACGCTCTGCCCCATAACCACAATTTTCTTGACACTTATAGTAAGGGAGAACATGTTACATGAGAGAGAATCCGTGAGTCTTTTGTAGCTTGAGTTTCTGTGTGGGTGACTAGTGCAATATCAGCATAGAGGAGTTCTCCGATCAAGATTTTCTGTATTTTTGTCTTCACTTTTAATCTGGACAGATTGTAGAGCTTGTCATCTGACCTAGTATGCAGGTAAACTCATTCCATATCTGCAGGGAAGGCAAAGGTCAGGAGCATGGAGGAGAAAATAAGAGTGGGGACTAGGACACCGCCCTGGTTCACACCATTCTTCACCCTGAAATTGTTGAAAGTGGAGCTGTCAAACCCTTTTGCATTTTGTCATGAAAAAAACAGACGAGCCTAAGGAGTTTTGGACAGCCAGTTTTCTGAAATTTTGAGTCCTGCACTGCTGACAGTATCGAATACTTTTGTGAGATCTATTAAAGCAAGGTAGAGAGGTATGTACTGTTCCCTATACTTCTCTTGTAGCTGGAGAACGGAGAAGATCTGCAGTAAATCTGCTAGCACGGAAATCGCACTGTGCTTCTGGATATGCTCGGTCTTCAGGTCTGCAAGTTAATGGAATCTTTTCAGCATGATCCTGACAAAGGCCTTTCCAGTAACCATGAAAAGTCAGGTGCCCCTGTAGTTGATACAGTCTCCACTGTCGCCTTTGTTTTTGTCGAATGTGATGATTTTTACATCACCGTGCCATGTGGAAGGGATCCTGCCCTCTACCAGGAAGGAGGAGGTTTTGAATGTCTGACATTAGAGGGGGCTTTCTGTGCTTAAGCAGTTTGGCTGGAATTTCACCCTCGCCAGGAGCTAAGGAATCAGTGGCCCTTTCAAATATAAGTGATGAGGTTTCTGCTTCTAACTCATCCAGGGTAGGAGGTGTGAAAGAGCACCAAATGCAGACTAGGAGATGTCTGTCTCATGGGAGTACAGCTCTCAATAGTGTTTAGTGCAGTGAGACATCTGTTGATAAGTACATCACCATCTGCCGTCTTTTCAGAGGGGCAACTTTGGTATTGGTAGGACCAAGCCGATTCACTCCACGTGATATCAAGAAACTGCTGAAGGCATTGGATACTGCAAAGGCTATGGGCCCTGGCAACATTCCAGCAATAGTACTGAAGAAATAAAAGCAAAATACTGCGGATGCTGGAAATCTGAAACAAAAACAAGAAATGCTGGAATCACTCAGCAGGTCTGGCAGCATCTGTGGAAAGAGAAGCAGAGTTAACGTTTCGGGTCAGTGACCCTTCTTCGGAACTGACAAATATTAGAAAAGTCACAGATTATAAGCAAGTGAGGTGGGGGTGGGGCAAGAGATAACAAAGGAGAAGGTGCAGATTGGACCAGCCACATAGCTGACCAAAAGGTCACGGAGCAAAGGCAAACAATATGTTAATGGTGTGTTGAAAGACAAAGCATTAGTACAGATTAGGTGTGAATACACTGAATATTGAACAGCAGCAAGTGCAAACCTGAAAAAAAAACTGAAAAAAACAGTGGGTAAGCAAACTGAACAAACTAAGATGAAATGAAATAAATGCAAAAAAAGATTGTAAAAAATGTAAAGAAGAATGTAAAAAAAAAAGGAAGAAAAAATAAATAAAAATGAAAGTAAAATGGGGGGCTGTCATGCTCTGAAATTATTGAACTCAATGTTCAGTCCGGCAGGCTGTAGTGTGCCTAATCGGTAGATGAGATGCTGTTCCTCGAGCTTGCGTTGATGTTCACTGGAACACTGCAGCAATCCCAGGACAGAGATGTGAGCCTGAGAGCAGGGGGGAGTGTTGAAATGGCAAGCAACCGGAAGCTCAGGGTCCTGCTTACGGACTGAGCGGAGATGTTCCGCAAAGCGGTCACCCAGTCTCCCCAATGTAGAGGAGACCACACTGTGAGCAGCGAATACAGTATACTACATTGAACGAAGTACAAGTAAATCGCTGCTTCACCTGAAAGGAGTGTTTGGGGCCTGGGATAGTGAGGAGAGAGGAGGTAAATGGGCAGGTATTACACCTCCTGCGATTGCAACGGAAGGTGCCCTGGGACGGGGACGAGGTGGTGGGGGTAATGGAGGAGTGGACCAGGGTGTCGCGGAGGGAACGATCCCTTCGGAATGCTGACAGGGGAAGGGAGGGGAAGATGCGACTGGTAGTGGCATCACGCTGGAGGTGGCGAAAATGGCGGAGGATGATCCTTTGGATATGGAGGCTGGTGGGATGAAAAGTGAGGACAAGGGGAACCCTGTCACGGTTCTGGGAGGGAGGGGAAGGGGTGAGGGTAGAGGTGCGGGGAATGGGTCAGACACGGTTGAGGGCCCTGTCAACCACAGTGGGGGGAAATCCTCGGTTGAGGAAAAAGGAGGTCATATCAGAAGCACCGTCATGGAAGGTAGCATCATCAGAGCAGATGCGTCGGAGACGGAGAAACTGGGAGAATGGAATGGAGTCCTTACAGGAGGTAGGGTGTGAAGAAGTGTAGTTGAGGTAGCTGTGGGAGTCGGTGGGCTTATATGGATATTGGTAGACAACCTATCCCCAGAGATGGAGACAGAGAAGTCGAGGAAGGGAAGGGAAGTGTCAGAGATGGACCATGTAAAGGTGAGAGAAGGGTAGAAATTGGAAGCAAAGTTGATAAAGTTTTCTAGTTCGGGGCGGGAGCAGGAAACGGCACCGATACAGTCATCAATCTACCGGAAAAAGAGTTGGGGGAGGGGGCCTGAGTAGGACTGGAACAAAGAATGCTCGACATATCCCACAAAAAGACAGGCATAACTAGGACCCATGCGGGTACCCATAGCGACACCTTTTACTTGAAGGAAGTGCGTGGAGTTGAAGGAGAAGTTGTTCAATGTGAGAACAATTTCAGCCAGGCGGAGGAGGGTGGTGGTGGATGGGGACTGGTTGGGCCTCTGTTCCAGGAAGAAGCGGAGAGCCCTCAAACCATCCTGGTGGGGGATGGAGGTGTAGAGCGATTGGATGTCCATAGTGAAGAGGAGGTGGTTGGGACCAGGAAACTGGAAATTGTCAAAATGAAGACTTATGCTCCCGAAGTAGCTGTTCCAATGCAGCTACAACACTGGCATCTACCCGGCAATGTGGAAAATTGCCCAGGTATGTCTGGTGCACAAAACCAGGACAAATCCAACCCGCCCCATTGCCGTCCTATTAGTCTACTCCTGATCATCAGCAAAGTGATGGAAGGGGTCATCGCCAGTGCTATCAAGTGGCACTTGCGCAGCAATAACCTGCTCAGTTTGGGTTCTGTCAGAACCAGTCAGCTCCTGATCTCATTACAGCCTTGGTCCAAACATGGACAGAAGAGCTAAACTTGAGAGGTGAGGTGAGAGTGACTGCCCTTGACATCAAGGCAGCATTTGACAGAGTATGATATCAAGGAGCTCTAGCAAAATTGGAATCAATGGGAATCGGGGGGGAAGCTCTCCGCTGGTTGGAGTCATACCTAGCACATGGGTGGATGGGTGTGGTTGTTTCAGGTCAATCATCTCAGTCCCAGGACATCACTACCCTGAGGAACTCCTGCAGTGTCCTAGGCCTAACTATCTTCAGCTGCTTCATCAATGACCTTTCCTCCATCATAAGGTCAGAAGTGGGGATGGTCGCTGATTACGCAATGTGCAGTACCATTCGCAACTGCTCAAATACTGAAGAAGCCCATGTCCATATGCAGCAAGACCTGGACAACATTCAGGCTTGGGTTAATGTGTGGCACGAGTGTTACTTGCTGCTTAAGTGCCAGGCAACGACCATCTCCAACAAGAGAGAATCTAGCCATCTCCCCTTGACATTCAGTGTCATTACCATTGCTGAAGCCCCCACTACCACCATCCTGGGGGTCACCATTGACCCAAAACTGAACTGAACTGAACCAGCCACATAAATGCTGTGGCTACAAGAGCAGGTCAGAGGCTGGGAATTCTGCTGACTCCCCAGTGCATGTCCACCATCTACAAGTTATTGGTGTGATGGAATACTCTCCACTTGCCTGGATGGGTACAGGTCTAGCAACACTCGACAAAGCAGCAACAGAATTGGCATCCCATCCACCACCTTCAACAGTCACTTCCTCCACCACTGGTGGAGGAAAAAAACAAGAAATGCCAGAAATCCTCAGCAAGTCTGGCAGCATCTGTGGAGAGAGAAGCAGAGTTAACGTTTCAGGTCAGTGACTCTTCTTCAGAACCATCTACAAGATGTACTGCAGCAACGCAGCACACCTCCTTCAATAGCACCTTCCAAACCCGTGACCTCTACCACCTGGAAGGACAAGGGCAGCAGATGGGAACGCTACCTGCAAGTTCCCCTCCAAGCCACACACCATCCTGACTTAGAACTATATCGTTGTTCCTTCACTGGGTCGCTGGGTCAAAATCCTGGAACTCCCTTCCTAACAGCACTGTGGGTGTACCTACACCCCCCAAGGACTGCAGCGGTTCAAGAAGGTTACTCGCCACCACCTTCTCGAGGGCAGTTGGGGATGGGCAACAAATACTGGCCTAGCCAGCGATGTTAACATTCCCCTGAACGAATTTTTTTTAAAAGCCCTCTTCATCCCATCATACATAGCATGTGGATTTTCATTGTCAGAGGCAGTTTATATTTCTTGACTATGTTGATCCAGTGTTTGTGCAAGATTTCCCTGTCTTTTGCGTGACTGCCTTGGCTACTTTCAAGTCGCACTGTTTTCTGGCTGTTGGGTTTATGTTGTGCATCAGGTAGGCTTTACTTTGTGCTTTTAATGACAGATGACATGTCTGCTGAGTAAGTCTGAAACCAGTCTTTGTTGTGGATTCCGCCTTATACCAAATATTGCTGCTGTGCCATAAATGATTGAACTCAGTGACTTCCAAGCTTTGTCAATATCCACATCGGCATTTGCTGGCAAGCCTTTAGCGGGCAGCAATTGCTCACGTGCAAAAGCAAACTGCTGGTATTTGGCATAATTTCTTGTCCTGGGGATGTTGATGTGGCGGGCTGTCATGTTTGGAACTGTGAAACTTTTGTGTTGCACCTTCATTCTGCTGATGAGTAGTCAGTGTCACAAGTGCGCTGTGGTAGGTGCCGGTGTGGGGAACATGTCTTGTGATCAGGTCAAGTTACTGCATATGGCCAGATCTTGGATGTTGCCATGATACCTTGTGGTGATGTTTGCCCTCAAAGAATGTGTTGGAGATGCAAAGTCCATTCTGGGCAGGAAGCTGTTGTTCATTGTCATTGGATTTTGCCCAGATCATGATCACCAAGGTACATTGGCCATGAATCTCTGTCCAATCCAACACGTGCATTGAAATCACCTAGCTGAATAACTAACTTCTTGCCATTTGGAATGTGCTCCAGAAAGTCATGTTGAGAGTCACAGAATTGATCTTTGTCATTCAAGGTTGG
Source organism: Heterodontus francisci (assembly GCF_036365525.1). Taxonomy (NCBI): domain Eukaryota; kingdom Metazoa; phylum Chordata; class Chondrichthyes; order Heterodontiformes; family Heterodontidae; genus Heterodontus; species Heterodontus francisci. The sequence goes on from NC_090379.1 coordinate 33,428,827, forward strand.
CACATAAGCACAGATGTTGACAGGGACAGACAAGGTAGATAGACACAGAGATAAGGCATTTGGAAGTTACTACTGGTGGCTCAATTGACTCAGTGTCTTTTCAGTCAGCAATAGATTGACCATGTTCACCACAGTGATTTTTCTTTCTTGCCATGCAAATAAAAGGTGTAGTTAGCCTTGTGCATAGAGTGTGTGTCAGCTAATCTGGTGTTCCCTACAGCAATGTTGACAACAAGCTTGTGTAGCTCGTGGTCAATCAACACAGCCATGCATATGCTCACTGTAGAATGTGAGTCATTGTTCATGCCAGAGCCCGTGGTCCTGATTGTTTCATTTTCCAAGCCAGTAAATTTCTCCTTTTTTGTTTGTTGGGTACTCTCTCTCTTTCTTTCCATCCACTTTGTTGAGTTAAAAATTCCTATCCTCCTGTACCCAGAGTCAAAGGAACACGGTGGGTAGACCTTACTTGCTGGGGGTTGCTCAGGTTAAGGTGGGCGGTGACTGACCAATAGGACATGATGATCCTTACCACCGACAAAGGCAACCTGTAGTGCCCTTGCTCTTCACCAGTTGAGCTGAACTTATAACTCATAGACTGCAACTTCCCATGTTTGTTTCCTCACTGAGAGTAGGATTGAAGTGTCCTCCATTAGTTTGCATAACCGTAGGCATGGTTTTAGGAGGTGCAAACTTGCCATGCATACGAACCACCCCTCTCTCTTGACCTTGTAGACTAATATCCATAGGAAAGATTAAAGTCTATCCATCTGCGGCCCAGTCGGTTGCAGTAGTTGCTTGCTTGAGAGAGATCATCAACTGCCTAATGGGACTCCACTCCAGATTTCTTGTTGGTTTTACTCCCTTAGCCTTTAATTCTCTGCTATTGCTAAAGGCAGTGTCTAGCAGATTCAGCTGCCTCTTGAGGCAGTTCAAGCAGTGAATCTCATTGCCCAGGTAAGCTAGACCAGTACCCCTCCTGCGGTCGTCTTGCCCCCATTCTGATAGCTGGTGGAACCAGAAATGATAGATGAATAGGTTTGGTGATAACACAAGAGATCATCTAAAAGAGGTGTAATTCCATATGAAATAGCTGGTATATGCCATTTTCTAACTCCTAATGTAGCCTCTTGTGCAATATCTATGCTATTTAGTTTTTAGTTTTAGAGATACAGTACTGAAACAGGCCCTTCGGCCCACCGAGTCTGTGCCGACCATCAACCACCCATTTATACTAATCCTACACTAATTCCATATCCCTGCCACATCCCCACCTGTCCCTATACTTCCCTACCACCTACCTATACTAGGGGCAATTGCTATTGGCCAATTTACCTATCAACCTGCAAGTCTTTGGCATGTGGGAGGAAACTGGAGCACCCGGAGGAAACCCACGCAGACACAGGGAGAACTTGCAAACTCCACACAGGCAGTACCCAGAATTGAACCCGGGTCGCTGGAGCTGTGAGGCTGTGGTGCTAACCACTGCGCCACTGTGCCGCCCTTCAATGAGTAAACCTTCAATGAAAAAGGCACAAATGAAACTTTATGGAGTATGATAGGGCAATTATTTTTGGTATAGTTGAATCCCAGGAATGCACAAGGAACTGTTAACGGGTGCTTCATTTAAGGCTCTTCTGACACATAAGAGAATTCTGAGGAGGAGGTGGAGGAGGATGATTCTGAACAAATTATACTGGTCACAAGGAGTTTTAGTCCTGTGATGAATGTGTTTAGTTGTGGATCCCTTTTAACTGTGCAGATAGTGCTTGCACTTCTACGGTACGTGAACCAGATTGGTAAAATGTTAATTCACTAAGTAGTGACACAAGGGGCTGGAGTTTGTTCTCCCCCAGGCGGCGGGTTCCGTGGTGGGGGGGCTTGAAGATGGCTCCGGATGAGGCCCACCACGGACTTCGTTGTGAGGGCCGGGCCCGATCCTCCCGGCGGTTGTCCCTGCTGCTGCACGACAGGACCACAATTTAAATACTCTAATGAATAAAATTCATAAATTTAAATTGACACCTGCGATCTTGAGGGTCCACAACCATCTTCGGCACACAGCCGGCATTCCTGCGCCTTCAGATCCCCATCCGGGGAAACATGGCGCCACACTTGTGGGGAGGGGGGAAGGAGGTAATTTTGTCAGTGCGGGGGTGGGGGGGGGGGAGATGGGGGTCAAATATACATGATGGGTATAGGAGATGATGGGAAGGGTTGAACCTTAAACTTAATGCAGTTTGTGGGGAGGGAAGGTCAGATGTAAAGGGTAAGTGTTTTTGGGGCGGGAAGGGCAAATAGTTATTGTAATTGTTATAGGGGGTGGGAAAGGGACATTAGAAACGTATTTCATCTTGTGGGGAGGGTAGGACTTTAAAAATTTAAATTGCGCAGCAGGGCTGGGCAGGGCCCTTTTAAAAATGGCGCCTGCACCCAGACAGCTGACTCCATTGCTAGGGACAGACAGCCCGCCCCCTCCACGAAATTTGCGCGGTGATGGGGCAGGCGATCCCGGCTATTTAAATGAGCCACCGCACTTGCGATTGCAGCAGTTCTTTGGCATGCAGCCCTATTGGGCGTGCTGCCATTTTTTGAACTCGTCGCCAAGATTGGTGGTGGGCTTTTAAAATCCAGCCTAAGGTTAAGGAATATAAGGGTACTACTTGCTTTAGATTTGTTGATGACGACACACTGAGGTCACTAAAGAGAGTTGTAATTCCATGTGAAATAGCTGGAGTAATCCATTTTCTAAGTACTGGTGTCGTGTCTAGTGAGATACCAATGCTGTTGAGTAAACCTTCTATGAAAAAGGCATAAATGAGACTCGACAATTACTTTTGCAAAAGTAAGCGGATCTGTAGTTTACCCAGTTAGGACATTATTGTATCTCCTTAACAAAACCTGATGTTTCTCGACAGGATGTTAGGATGTTAACGGCATAAGATAAGAATCAGAAAGGAAAAAAAGCAAAATGTCTGAAAGTTGCATAGACAATTTGCTCACCCTACTTGGTAAAGGTTAAAACTTGTGCTAAAGGTTGCAGGTGTGGTTGATGATGAGTATACGATGCTAATAGAGATTTTTGTGAGTGTGAAATTTGTAAAAAGTATCAGACGCTGCTATGTCCTATTGTAAGCATTCCGTTGGCATGTGACTTTAACAAGGTAGTTGCCATTGCTCAAATTACTGGACAAAGACAAATATTTTTATTCTATATTTTGTAGACCTGGCGAACAGATTTAGTCTTTCTGTAGTAATGCATAGTAAAGACAAAAGGGTTATTATCGACCAAAATAATGGGGATCAGACATGTGGCACCAGTGACGTTTCTGACTGATGGAGGGAAATTTGCCAATGACGAGTTTAGAGACTTGTGAAATGATGAACAACATGGTCATGAATACTAGTAATGGACTCTGTCAAAGGAATCATGCGGTGATCAATGAAATGCTGTATAAAATTTTAGCTGCTGGACCAGACTGCAAGTTGACAACCATCCTGGCATATGTGGTTCATGCAACGAGTTCACTCCAGATAGTTGGAGGATATAGTCACTATCAATTAATCTATGGGCGAAATCCTAAATTGCCTTCAGTGTTGTGCGATAGTCCTCCTGCTTTAGAAGGTACTACAAATTAGTTCAATTTTGTTCTGCACATTTGAATGCTTTACATGTAGGGAGATGAGTTTTCATCAAGGCTGAGGACTTGGATAAAATTCAGAGAGCACTGACACATCAGGCTGTATTTTAAAGGCTCTCCCGACGCCAGGAACGGTGGTGGGGGGCCATGACGATTGCAACGGATGAGGCCCGCCACCGACCCTGACGCCGCAGGGCCCGTACCGGCGGTGAGGCCTCATGGATGCCCTCCCGTGGCTCGGCGACGGGACCCGCATTAAAATATGCAAATGGATACTTACCTTTCATTAACATGCCGGCCGCAGCGATTCTGAGAGCAGGTTCCCCGATTGGGGAAACGAGGTGCGACACCTATGGGGAGGTGAGAGGAGGTGATTTTCTCTATGTGGGAGAGGGGGGAGCGGGGTTAAAATGCTTTGGATTGGTCGAGGGGTGATGGGAAGGGGTAAAGGACAAGGGTTTCAAACTTTTTGCGGGGTAGGGAGAGGGTAGGTCAAATTTTCATGATAGTTATTCCAGGGAGATAAGGACAGGACTGATGTGTAATGCCATTGGGGGATGGAAGAGGGCATGGAAAGCTTATTGTATTCATTTTTAAAAACTTTAATAGTCACTATTCCTTTAAAATTTAAATGATCATTGAGGGCTATAAGCCCTTTAAAAATGGCGCCTGCGCATTGGCACCAGACGCCGTTACCAGGGGTGGCTCACCTGCCCCCTCTACATCATCGGGAGGGGCGTGGGGCGGCTGCCCCAGCTATGCTAATGAGCTGCCGCATTTGGAATCGTGGCAGCTCTGCGACGTGGGCCCCGTGCGTGCAGGCCGCACATTTTTCCGCCCGCCCCCTATTTCAGCAGCGGGCTTTTAAAATGCAGCCCACTTTATAAAACCATCTGAGATCGAATTTAATTCAGGAGATTTGATTTATTATAAATGAGAGGGTCAAAGGGAATGGAAAGGTCCTTGAAAGGTAATAGCTCATGATGGTAAGACAGTGCTTATCAAACATAGCAATCAAACTGTTAAGGTTCATTCCTCATTGTTGATCAGAATTAATTACAAACTCTCAGGCTCTGAGCAGCTGATAGAAATAAACTATGCGCCCCTCCATGCTCCGTGAGTTTTGTGATGAAGGTCTTGAGGAACAGAATACAGATCAAGGGGTAATGTGAGTGGTCATGATGCCCATGACAAAGCTCACACGTCCAAAGGCCAATTGCCCAGAGTGGGTACTCGGGTGACATACATTCCAGAGAGGCCTAGTGAATGAAGGATGCAAAAATTGTGGAATGTGCAGGAAAAGCTAATGGCAAGTTGAAATATTGGTTGACTATTCAGGATAATAGCGTGGACTGGTGGAATGGGGTGCAAGAGTGGAGAGTAAGAAAGCAGATTGCAAGTACTGATGGTGTGTTTCCTAATGCAAGAGTCACTTCAACAATCACGCCCGTTTGGGCGGCGCAGTGGCGCAGTGGTTAGCACCGCAGCCTCACAGCTCCAGCGACCTGGGTTCGATTCTGGGTACTGCCTGGGCGGAGTTTGCAAGTTCTCCCTGTGACCGCGTGGGTTTCTGCCGGGTGCTCCGGTTTCCTCCCACAGCCAAGGACTTGCAGGTTGATAGGTAAATTGGCCATTGTAAATTGCCCCTAGTGTAGGTAGGTGGTAGGAGAATTGTGGGGATGTGGTGGGGAATATGGGATTAATGTAGGATTAGTATAAAATGGGTGGTTGATGGTCGGCACAGACTCGGTGGGCCGAAGGGCCTGTTTCAGTGCTGTATCTCTAAATAAAAAATAAATTAAAAATAAAGACCCTCCGGTAGTGCAAGAATGTGCTGTCACTAGTAGTTTCGACAGACATAAAAGTGCAAGTAATGGCGGTAGTTTGAATTAAACAATGAAATAAAAGCTGCAGAACAGTCTCGTAAAAGAACTAGAAGCAGAAGTCTCCTCATGATTGTAAAGTTTTGGTAGCTGTCAATAAACTTGCTAATAAGAGAGGCAAAACAAAGGGAATTAGATAGTTGAGAGTTTGGAGTTTATTCTGAGGTACCAATCAAGGGACAACCAGCTTTGTCACATAAATGGATTTGTACTGAAATAGCCCTTGCAGATGGGACTTTATAAGGCTAAAGCAAGGCTAATTGCTACAGGTTCTGAAGAGTGACTGGGTGATACAGATGTTAGAGTGTACTCTCCCACAGCTGCAAAACTAATCTTGAAATTCCTTTTATCTCTTTTTTGGCCACATATTCATGGGAATGTAGCTCAATCGACATAAAAGCCACATTTCTGCAGGCTGATACTTTTCGGAGAGAAGTGTTTCTGAAACTGCCCAAGATGCAGAAGGAAAACTATGGAAACTTAACAAGTGTGTCTTTGGCCTGAATGATTCTTCCAGGGTGTTTTTTTTTTTGGTGAGATCTGTTTTTCTGAAAATAGTTTGTATTGAACTAAAAGCAGATCCCATAATGTTTTATTGTTACCATAAAGGAAAGCTTTTAGACATGTTCATGATGCATGTTGGTTTCTTATGGGGTGGTACTGTGGAATTTGAGAAATGTGTTAAGGTTAGGGTAGAATTTAAAATTGGAAGTCAGGCTTGTGGGGCTTTTTAAATATTAGTTAAGATAGTAAGCATAATAGGTCTGGAATAACTTCAAATCAACAATCCTATTTAGAGAGTGTTTCTCCATCCTGGTTAATCATGCTAGGTCTTAACAGAAAGATGATGTTATAGCAAAAGAAGAGTCAGAGCAATTGTGAAGATTGGTTGGGCACTCAGACCAGACAGGATACTAGTTTGATACTAGTTGGAGTTAAGTCCTACAATGAAGCACCCTAAATTCGAGAATTGTTTGTTTTAAGGGCAAATAAAACACTTAAATACGCATTTCTCCAGATTTAATTTTTTAAGTTCACATCCTTGGGTGACAGAGAAATAAAGCTAGTCATTTTTAGCAATGCTTCTCATGCTAATCTTCCAGATCGGTATTCTAGTGCAGCTGTTTTCATAATATTTCTTATGGGTGAAAATGGGAAATGTTGTGCATTAGCTTGGGAGGCTAAGGAAATAAAAAGGGTTGTGAAAAGTACTTTAGCTGCTGAAACACTAACTCTCTTGTGGAGGCAGTGGATATGAAATTCCTATTTGTCAAATATTTTAAGTGAGATTCAGTAAAATGAGTCTACTGAAGATAGTATTTCCATTGAATGTTATATAGATAATTGTTCATTGTGGGATAGTGTACATTCTACAAAAAGTTAGGGATTGACCTCGCTGGCTTGAAACAAATGCTGGAGAGTAAGGAAATCTCTCAAATTAAATGGATGAATGCAAGTCATCAACTGCCTGTTTGTTTTACAAAAAGATGCATGCACAAAGAAGTTTCTAGGGGTCCTGGTTGGAGGGCATCGTGCACTGTAATGCTTTGTACAGAATTGAGGTTTTTGATTTACCAAATTTTGGTTGTACATGTAAACTTTGGTTATTTAGAGAGAGAAAGGAATCTGTTAATTGTATATTAATTGTGTGTTTAATTGTAGGCAGGTGGTGGGCATTAACTGGGGATTCATTTGTGCTCTTATAAATAGATACTGACTGAAACTGTGGATGTTGGGTTAGGAGATGCAATGCTTGTCAAATGCATCTAAAACTGTGCAAAATATTGGCTCCAGTTCTGTCCTTCACCAACTACCTTTCTGAAGTATAACAGCCCTGTTCCTATTAGTTGATCATTCATGATATTTAGAGAGAGGGAGAGAGCTTTTTTTTAAATGTGCCTCAACTGTGACACCTCTCAGTGGACTTGCCCATATTCTTCTCAATAGGTTCTCAAGTACGGTGTACATTCATACATGTGTTTTATTAAGCTATTGTATGATTAAAGGTACATGTAAAATATAAGGTAATTTGTTCATCTAAATAAAGAAGCATACACATTTTGAAGGTACACTGCACTTACTGTCTAACCAGTGCCTGTGGAAGATAAGTATTGATCTATCCAGGCTTCTTTCACTGTAAGCAATGCCAACTAGACCTAAGTGTTTTTTTTTATTATTCGTTCATGGAATGTGGGCATTGCCGGCTATTATTATTGCCCATCCCTAATTGCACTTGAGAAGGTGGTGGTGAACTGCCTTCTTGAACCGCTGCAGTCCTTGGGGTGTAGGTACACCCACAGTGCTGTTAGGAAGGGAGTTCCAGAATTTTGAGCCAGTGACAGTTGGGTCAAAAAGCTTGTTTGCTCCTGGGATCTGGGGATTAGCCAGGCTTTGGGACGGTGCAAAGGGCACCTGCATACTGATGGTCAGCTTGGGTAGTGTTGGTACCCCTCCTGGCCAGTGTGTAGGTTGTAGTGTTTGAAGTTATTTATGTTAAAGCAGACCCTAGACTGCCCTAAATTCCTCACTTCCAGGTTTCGGTCAAATACTGCTTGTTCTGATTGGCAGATATCCCACTTGTTTCATCCACCTGTTTATTGTAGTTGGGGATGTATCAGAGTTGTGTTAGTCTGCTCATTGAAGGGTGAGGCCTCTTTCCTCCAGCGCACAGGTCCAGCAAGTGCTGAGCTGGGTCCTCTGGGACTGTAAAATCTTGTCACATTCTGAATGCTTTCCAGGACTGCTGACCAGAATAGCTGAATGCAGGTACTGCACTGACCACACTCCCTTCAACAGTTGCCTGGTACAAAGGGGTGGAATTTGCAGAGTTTGTGCAGGTATGGAATGCATGATATATGATTTTGTGTTCATCACGCATTTTGCTGAAGATGGTAATGTTCATGATCTGATTGAATACCTATTGTAATGGTTGGCCATGGTCTTATTACCAGGTTTTCCATTAGTCGTGGAGATAATCCTGCCACTTCGGAAATCATTGCTGTGACTGCATTTAGAATACTGTGTACTGTTCTGATCGCCATAATGCAAAAAGAATATGGCAGCTATTGAAAGTATGCAGCTAAGAGCAACCAGAGTGATTTGAAGAGATGGAGGGACTGGATAATGAGGAGTGATTATGTAAATCAGAATTTTTTTTTTAAATTGGCATGTTTTGAGAGGTTTTATTTTCTGTATTTAGCATTGTAAAAAGATTAGATTACATAGACGATGACAAGCTATTTCCCTTTGTCTGGAATGGTAGAACTGGAACAAATGACTTGCCTGTGGAGGGGAGGGGGGAATATATTCAAAACTAATCGGCAGAAACAGCAGTTCAATGAGTTGAATGGTCAGTCTGTGGACCAGACTGTCTAGAGAGAGATGGTGGCAGCAGTTAATATTCATTCAGGTGCAATTGTGGGATATAGTATATGAGTAATTTGAGACATGACATGGTAAGTGAAGCATCCTTGGGAGGAACAGGTGACTTGGGAACTGTGGCTCCCAAGGCTGTCCAACACTGGGGTTTTCGTTGTGTCTTGCCTCGGATATTGTCAACTAATTGATAGAGATTGATTACTATGATTGGTCAGAAATTCCAATCTCACTGTATCATGCAGCAATCAAAATGTTAGGTGAACGAGATGGATCTAGTTCTGATGAATGGTCATCAACCTGAAATGTTAACTTTTTTTCCCCTTTCCAACAGATGCTGCCTGACCTGCTGAATATCTCGAGCATTTTCTATTCTTACTGCATATGCTAGAAAAATAAAATATTTCGCTTTTCTCTTGGTGTTTAATTCACTGCTACTTCCTTTCCAGGAATGCCCACCTTGAAGTCCTGCTCTTCTCTCTGACAAGATCTCCTTTGTCTCTTTTTTTTTCAACCTTGTTTAGCTTCATTGCTTTCTGTTTCCCTTAATGTGTTTGATCAGGTATCATCTACCAAACTGGCTTTCACAGCCATATCTCCTTCCTCAGCAACTATCTTTGGCTCCAACTTTCACATGGATTCCAACTGAAATTCCACCCTCATGTTTCAGATCCACCCATGATTTATAGATATCTCTAAAATATTCAGCATCCTTTGAACCATTGCTCTTGTCACATCCTGAGATATGTGCTCAATGCCATGTGCCACCACATGCGTGCTCTTAACTTCTCTTCAGCAGCATTGGCTCATTTTATCTCAAAGCTGACCTGGTCTGCAGTTCCATTTCATCCTCCGTCTCATCCGGAGCTTTAACACAAACATTCTTCTTCCTTTTTCAGGGTGTCAAGAATTGCAAGTTTTAACAATTCTTGGATACCAATGCCCCTTAGAATCCTTCTTCCCCATCCCTTCCCTGTAACCCCATCCCTTCTTCCAATCTCATCCCTTGCTGTGTTTTCACTGTTCCCTCTCTGATCCCAAACGATCAGTCCTCAACAAAGGAGTCAACTTCATCCCCTTTTTGCTCCCACCTCAGTGAATTTCAAGTTCGGCACAATACTGAGCTCTTCTTCCTTCAGCTCCACATCCATTTCTTTGACCAGGAGTATCCTCCTCCTCCCGTCACTGGATCCTTTCTCCTGTCTGCAGAATTCTTGTTCCACCTGGGCCCCTCCCTCTGACCTTTTACCATCTGTCATTCTTTTCGTTGAGAACTGCTGGTGTGAGATCAGCCATCTCAATTTTTCAGCTCCCCTCACTGACTCTAACCTATTTGTCACTGAACTTGCAGCACTCCATTGTCTCAGGTCCAACCCTAAGAGTGTTGTTAAACCTCCGGCCAAGGTGGTGCTGTGGTTGTTTGGCAAACCAGAGGCATCTGCAGTATTTAGCTTTTGTAAATGAACTTTGGACTTTTTTCGTCTGATATTTCTTATTTTGCTAATCGTGCCCTGGATGTGGCTGTGCATGCAAACGGTGCTGAGTTGAGGAAAATTCCAAGGGGGTTAGCTCATGCTGAAGTCGGCAAAGTATTGGATGATTCTGGAGTTCGTGTTCCATGTGGAGATGACAGTATTGGTCATGATGAACGGTCTACATGCCTTAAATGTTACATCAATGTTCCCCAGTGTTCCAAGCATGTTCTGTTTTGATATCAGCTGTGGCTCAGTTGGCAGAACTCTCGCTTCTGAGTCAGAAGGTTAAGGGTTTAAATCCCACTCCAATCTAGGCTGACCGTCTAGTGCATTACCTCATTGGCTGAAAAGTGCTTTGGGATGTCCTGAGGTTGTAAAATAGCACCATATATCAATGCAAGTCTTCCTTTTTGTTCCAGATCTCCAGTAACTGCTTTGTAATAGTCATTTTGGACTAGTGAAATTTTCTATCAATATATTTATTTTCAAATGTTTCAAGATAATAGTACAGCAAAACCAGAAGAACCAGTAGAATTATATTGAACTTAGTATGGAAAACTGTACCATTTCATAAATATCAGTTTCCTAACCGCCACCGGTTGCATCGTTAACTTTGCAATGACACTTGCAAAATATGTTTTGCTTTGATGGTATTGAGATAGCAGTTGGTGGAACAGGTACAAGTTCTTTGTCTCTGCAGCAACAGTTATCTTAGACTGTCAGTGTACCATGGAAATCGATGCAAATTACAAAAAAGGCCAGCAACCAGAAGAGGCTACTAATTCCTTTTTGAAATTTCTACCAAAAGATTACTGTTTTTTGTAAATTGTGTGTACTGTTTCGAGTCAGAATGGATAAAAAGATGGAGTATACGCTTATCCACCTCACCATTCCGTCACAGCAATAAATCTCTGGTTTTGCTCACGGTATATCAGATGATATGCTCATTTATAAGGTAAATAGTGTTGTGCCTTGTTAATTCACTGTGTTGCACTGCTGGAAGGTGGGTCTGTGTCCCTTTAAGATGACAAAGTGTAACTGAAGTCTTGGGCTATTAAGTTTTTTTAAATTGTTTTATGGCCAGTGAACTTTAGAAATTGGATTGTGTTTATCAGTTTGAAAGTCCAGCTCAGATACCATCATCCTCTTTTAGATTCTTTTCCACCTGTAACACAGTGTGATTTCTGCACCCCGAGATGATGCTGATTTGATGTTACTAATGATCTCTTGCATTGCTAAAGATGAGTTGGCTCTAAAATATTCAATAATTATAAACCTCAAGGCATACCCATGTAATGCCGTTCCCACACCTTGACACTTGCAGAATGTGACAAGTTAGCAGGGGAAAATCCATGCAGGAATTAACCTATTGCAATGACATATTACAGTAAATGAGAATATTGAATCAATGTTTTTTTTAAAAGTGCTTTGCCAATCAAAAATTCACCTTGTGTTCTGAGATCATGTAACTTTCCGAGTTTTTGGGAGATATGACTCACTGATACTTTGCATCAGACCACATCTACTGTACAGTTGGTGTGGACAGGAAGCTAGGAAAAGGTGGAGGGATGGTTCTGTTAATTAATGATGGTATTCATGCAATAGAGAAAGATGACCTAAGTTCAGGAGACCAGGATGTAGAAGCAGTCTGGGTAGAGATGAGAAATCATAAAGGCAAGAAGTCACTTGCGGGAGTGGTGTACAGGCCACTGAACATTAACCACATTGTAGGACGGGGTATGAAGGAAGAAATAATGGCAGCTTGTCAGAAAGGTACAGCGAATAATTATAGGGGGATATTAACCTACATATAGACTGGAAAAATCAGATTGGCAGAAGTAGCCTAGATGACAAGTACATAGAATGTTTTCGGGATAATTTCTTGGAACAATAGATTCTGGAGCCAACCAGAGAGCAGGCTCTGCTAGACCTGGTATTGTGCAATGAGAGGATTAATTAATGACCTCATAGTTAAGGCGATCATAATATGATTGAATTTTACATTCAGTTTGAAGAGTGGGTCCAAGTCTAGTATCAAACTTAAATAAGGGCAATTATGAGGGCATGTAAGCAGAGTTAGCTAAAGTGAGCTGGCAAATCGGGTTATGGGATAGGTCAATAGAGATGCAGTGGCAGACATTTTAAGGGGATATTTCAGAATACACAGAATAGATACATTTCAACGAGAAAGGAAAAATTCCAAGGGTGGGACCTGCCATCTGTGGTTAACTAAAACAGTATCAAACTTAAAGAAAAAGCCTATAATTACACAAAGATGGGAGGCAGGTCAGAAGATTGGACAGAATATAAAAAAACACCAAAGTATGACTAAAAGATTGATAAGGAAGGTAAAATTAGAGTACGAGAGAAAGCTAGCTCGAAATATAAAGACAGATAGTAAGAGTTTTTATAGATATTTAAGAAAGAAAAGAGTTAACAGTGAGCATTAGTCCTATAAAAAGTGAGTCTGGGAAATTAATAGTGGATAATGAGATGGCAGATGAACTGAACAGATATTTTGCATTGGACATCACTATTGAGGATACAAGTAACATCCCAGTATCAGCTGTAAGTCAGGAAATGGAAGGGAGAGAGAAACTCAAGAAAATTATAATCACCAGGGAAGTGACACTGAACAAATTGTTGGAGCTATGGGCTGACAAGTCTCCAGGTCCTGATGGACTTCATCCTAGGGTCTTAAAAGAAGTGGCTTGTGAGATAGTTGATGCGTTAGTTAGTTCTAATTTTCCAAAATTACCTAGATTCGGGGAAGGTTCTGTTAGATTGGAAAATAGCGAATTCTTCAAAAAGGGAGGGAGACAGAAAGCAGGAAACTATAGGCCAGTTAGCTCCTAACATTTTCCCTAAGACCTATGTTAAGCTATTAGAGATGTTATAGCAGGGCATTTAGAAAAATTCAAGGTAGTCAGGCAGAGTCAACATGGTTTTGTGAAAGGGAAATCATGTTTAACCAATTTATTGGAGTTCTTTTGAGGGAGTTAAATGTGCTGTGGATAAAGGGGAACCGATGGATGTACTGTACTTAGATTTCCAGAAGGCATTTGATAAGGTGCCACATCAAAGGTTATTGCAGAAAATAAAAGCTCATAGTGTAGGGGGTAACATATTGGCATGGATGGAAGATTGGTTAGCTAACAGGAAACAGAGTAGACATAAATGAGTCATTTTCTGGTTGGCAAGATGTAACGAGTGGTGTGCCACAGGGATCTGTGCTGGGGCCTCAACTTTTTACAATTTATATGAAGGGACCGAAGGTATGGTTGCTAAATTTACTGATGACACAGGTAGGTAAGTAGGTGGTGAAGAGGACATAAGGAGGCTACAAAGGGGCGGCACAGTGGCGCAGTGGTTAGCACCGCAGCCTCACAGTTCCAGGGACCCGGGTTCGATTCTGGGTACTGCCTGTGTGGAGTTTGCAAGTTCTCCCTGTGTCTGCGTGGGTTTTCTCCGGGTACTCCGGTTTCCTCCCACAATCCAAAAGACTTGCAGGTTGGTAGGTAAATTGGCCATTATAAATTGTCACTAGTATAGGTAGGTGGTAGGGAAATATAGGGACAGGTGGGGATGTTTGGTAGGAATATGGGATTAGTGTAGGATTAGTAAAAAGGGGTGGTTGATGGTCGGCACAGACTCGGTGGGCCGAAGGGCCTGTTTCAGTGCTGTATCTCTAATCTAAAGGGATCTAGATAGGTTAAGTGAGTGGGCAAAGACCTGGCAAATGGAGTATAATGTGGGAAAGTGTGAAATTGTCCACTTTGGCAGGAAGAATAAAAAAGCATATTATCTAAATGGTGAGAGATTGCGAAGCTCTGAGATGCAGAGGGATCTGGGTGTCCTAGTGCATGAATTGTAAAAGGTTAGTATGCAGGTACAGCACCTAATTAGGAAAGCTAATAGAATGTTATTGTTTATCGCGAGGGGAATTGAATACAAAAGTGGGGAGGTTATGTTTCAGCTATACAGGGTATTGGTGAGACCACATCTGGAGTACTATGTACAGTACTGGTCTCCTTATTTAAGAAAGATGGAAATGCTTTGGAGGTAGTACAGAGAAAGTTTACTAGATTAATACCTGGAATGGCGGGCTGTCTTATGAGGAAAGGATGGACAGGCTAGGCTTGCATCCGCTGGAATTTTGAAGAGTAAGAGGTGACCTGATTGAAACATATAAGATCCTGAGGAGTCTTGACAGGGTGGATGTGAAAAGGATGTTTCCCCTTGTGGGAGAATCTAGAACTAGGGGTCACTGTTTAAAAATAAGGGGTTGCCCATTTAAGACAGAGATGAGGAGAAGTTTTTTTTTCTCTGAGATTTGTGATTCTTTGGAACTCTCTTCCTCAAAAGGTAGTAGAAGCAGAGCCTTTGAATATTTTTAAGGCAGAGGTAGATAGATTATTGATAAGCAAGGGGGTGGAAGGTTATCGAGGGGAGGTGGAAATGTGGAGTAATCAGTTCAGCCATGAACTTATTGAATGGCAGAGCAGGCTCAAAGGACCAGGTGGCCTACTCCTGCTCCTACTTCGTATGTTCGTATTTGGTGGCGGGAGATTTATTGAAGTCTTGTTTGTTTTGAGTAATAGCACATTTCAGCACAATTGTATATGATGATAGAAAGACAAAGGTGATGCAAATTTCCCTGACATTTTACCTTCCTTGAAAAAGTTTTACTGATCTTTCCTTCACAAAGTTTATGGGTTGGATTTTATGGGACCCCCTGAAGTTGGGGGGGGGTGCATGGAAAATCACAACGGGGGGTGGGGGGCAGAGGGGCTCTCACCTCCCTGTTGCCAAGCAACCTTACTGGGGGTGGGAAAGGCTGACGGCCTTCATGCCGAGAGGCCAATTGAGGCCCTTAAGTGGCCTATTAACGGCCAGCTAAGGGTCAGGGAGCATTGTAACACAAAGCGCACTCCTTGCGGGCTTGGGAAGGGTATGTGGGGGGACCCCTCCTCCTGTGGACAATCTGTGGCCTATGGAGGTATGGAGGAACGACCTTACCCACTAACATCTCCCCCTGGCCTGCATGACCACCCATTTCTCCGCGAGTGACCCCGCCTCACTTGTTTGAGGTCCTGGTTTCCAGCACTGGGCCTTTGTCCAAGGCCTCTGCAGTACCAGCAGTGGCCACCACTGCCGGCATTACGAATACTGCTGAGCTGCCAGCCCTCTGGCTGGCAGCTTTTTGAGGTGGGATCCCCGTCTTTAAAGGGATGGGAAACCTGGCTCCTGAAATTAAAGGACTGGAGAATTGTTCTGGGTGTGGGAGAGGGGATGTGCATGAAAAAAGCAGAAGCAGGCTTTCCCCCGGCAGCGGGAGCCCCACCTCCAACACAAGATCCCAACCTATATATTTTTAAACATCCTTCTTGTTTCTGTGCTGATTATCTTGTTTTCCTGAAATACAAAATTGAGAATTTCTTCCTTTTTGCAGAAGTGTATGATGCATATTCTTGATTCAAATTAATACTTTTTTAATTCACTAGTTACTTCACCCACGGCAGAATGCAATACTTGGCAATAGGATTTTTGGTGCTAAACCATTTCCTGGTTAAAGTCAACACTCTTCCGCTGGAAGAGCTAGAAAATGGAGGCAAGCACTGGGTCGTACTTGTTGCTGGATCCAATGGCTGGTACAACTACAGGCATCAGGTACTGAATTAGTTAGAATAAAGATGGTTTGTGTGATGTGAATTCAAGTAGTAAATTGTTCATGATCATGTGATCACCTTTCCTAGCTGCATCTCTTATGATGTTGAGATGTACTTTGAGCACCCACACCTTGGCATTTTTGAGTCATAGAGTTATACAGCACAGAGGCCCTTTGGCCCATCGTGTCAGTGCCAGCCATCAAGCACCTATCTATTCTAATCCCATTGTCCAGCATTTGGCCTGTAGCCTTGTATGCTATGGCATTTCAAATGCTCATCTTAATCCTTCTTAAATGTTGTGAGGGTTCCTGCCTCTACCACCCCTTCAGGCGGTGTGTTCCAGATTCCAACCACCCTCTGGGTGTAAAAGTTTTTCCTTAAATCCCCTCTAAACCTCCTGCTCCTTACCTTAAATCTATGCCTGCTGGTTATTGATGAAGGGAAAAAGTTTCTTCCTCTCTACACTATCTATGCCCCTCATAATTTTGTATACCTCAATCAAGTTCCCCCCCCTCAGCCTTCTCTGCTCTAAGGAAAACAACCCTAGCCTATCCAGTCTCCCATCATAGCTGAAATATTCTAATCCAGACAACATCCTGGTGAATCTCCTCTGCACCCTCTCCAGTGCAATCACATCCTTCCTGTAGTGTGGCAACCAGAACTGTACACAGTACTCCAGCTGTGGTCTAACTAGCGTTTTATACAGCTCCATCATAACCTCCCTGCTCTTATATTCTATGCCTCGGCTAATAAAGGCAAGTATCCCATATGCCTTTTTCTAGATGCAGGGAGGATGTTCCTGATGGCTGGGGAGTCCAGAACCAGGGGTTACAGTCTCAGGATACGGGGTATGCCATTTAGAACCGAGATGAGGGGAAATTTCTTCACTCAGTGGGTGGTGAACCTGTGGAATTCTCTACCACAGCAGGCAGTGGAGGCCAAGTCATTAAATATATTCAAGAGGGAGATAGATATATTAATGCCAAAGGGATCAAGGGATTTGGGGAGAAAGTGGGATCAGGGTACTGAATTAGGCGATCAGACATGATCTTTTTTGAATGGCGGAGCAGGCCCGAAGGGCCGAATGGCCTACTCCTCCTATTTTCTATTTTTCTTACCAACCACCTTATCTACCTGTGCTGCTAACTTCAGTGATATATGGACAAGTACACCAAGGTCCCTTTTGACCCTCTGTACTTCCTACCGTCCATTGTATATTCCCTTGCCTTGTTAGTCCTCCCAAAATGCATCACTTTTCAGGATTAAATTCCATTTGCCACTTCTCTGCCCATCTTACCAGCCCAGGTATATCGTCCTGAAATTTTTTTAAGCAGGGTTGTATTATTTCTAACACCAAATTCAATTAGTCTTTCCCACTGAGTCCAAATACCACAGAAGCTGCCCTTCAGATACATTACCTTGTCTAGAACACCACTCTGCCTCATTGCCAGTTAACCCAGCTCTCAAAATGTTACATTGCATGAGTTGGAGTAAATATTTTAGACAATCGGGTTTTTCATGGCTGTTTTTGGTCATCCTGACTCTGAGTACCTGAGCATTCTTCATTCTGCTTGGTGTGTTTCTAATATAATAAGCTTTGAGGTGCATTTCCTCTGGCCAAAGTTTGCTGAAATCTATAAGAAAATTTTAAAACCTCAGTTGTCAGAGATAATCTTACCTTCATGATGTGTGATTGGTTGAGACTCCCCTCTTTCCGCCACTCTGATCCCACTCCACAATCTGGTTGGTTGCCAGTGAGAAAGGAGACAAGCAGAGGGGTGTAATTGGAGGAGGTGGCTGTCAATCAGAGACTGGAGGAGCAGAGGCCGAGTTTCCAACGAATGCTGCTTGGAGAACATCCCCATTCCACTTAATTCTTACATTTTTGCTGAGGGATGCAGGCTGTTAATGCCTCAATGTCTTGTTTTTTTCCTCTGGTTGATAGCAGTAGTGTGTTGTAAAGGCCTGTTACCCGACCCGAACCCGAAGGGACCCGACAACATGTGTCAGGTTCAGGCCGGGTCCGGATTGGGGACACACAGCAAGGTAAGTGTTAAAAGCTAAAAACTTACCTGAGCTGCGTGTCCGGGTCGTCAAACAGGGAAACTGAGTCTGTGCAGTGAGCATGTGAGCATCTCTATGACATCATCACACTCACACTGCAGCTTCCTGAAGATTGGGTGTCGGAAGGTAAGTGAAGGGAACATTGCGGTGGTCGGGTTGGGCTCGGGTCAGGCTCAGTGGGAAAATGGAGGGACTCGGGCCGGGTCGGGCTCGGGTCCCATGTGATTCCGTCTGGTTCAGGTCACTTTTTTTTTGGTGATTTGAGCAGGCCTTTAGTGTGTTGGAGATTAATCTTTAATTCTCAGAGATGCTGGACAATCTGAGAATGTGGACAACCCTAATCTATATTCTATAGGCTAAATTCTGTGTTTTTTGAGGGGATCCATACTGGGAGGGAGTGTGAATGGAATCTGCAGTACAGCCTCCTAGCACTGGTTGTGTCCTGCACTTCCTTCAGATATAGTTTTCCACGGGGAGTACAAGATTGTTGGGAATTAGCCCTCAGTTTACTTACAGTTACATCTCTAATTGAGTACATTCTTTACCCTTTATATTTTGTAAATGCTTGTAATGGACATATTAATTTTCATTAGGGCTTTAAGGACTTTGTAACTTTAAATTCAAGGAATTTTATAACTGGAATAAATATAAATTTTTGGTCTAATACAGTTTTGCCCCAACAATAGGCTGATATATGCCATGCCTACCAGATTGTCCATCAGCATGGTATACCTGATGAGAGGATTATCGTCATGATGTACGATGACTTGGCCCTGAATGAGGAGTAAGTACATTATGAAACAGTTGCCAGAAGTTTTCGTTTGTGAATGCACAGTAACTGAACAGCTTGTATATTTATTTTGTTTGTCTGGCAGGAATCCTACACAAGGTATTATTATTAACCATCCCCATGGAAAAGATGTATACAAAGGTGTACTCAAGGATTATGTACAAGAGGTAACCCTCACATTGAAGTGTGATAAGTTTTTAATACAATTAATGGCTGCTGGTCATATCAAAGTGTCAGCTTGCATTCAGTTGCAATATTGCAGTACTCTTAAGCTATTACCAGTGTTTTGCAAACCTTAAAACTCACATTACATGACTCAAATTTAATATATGTGTGGTGAGAACAATCAAAATGTTAGTAGTTGTATTTAAGGGAAATCTTAATTACCCCTGTGTATTAAATGTTAGGAATTGCGGAATATGGGAGGTTCAGTTGTCTTTGTGCATGAATATTTGAAATATTCTTTCACTATTCTGTAACTTGGTCCCAGATCTTTGCTAATACAGAGTTGAACTATCTGCTAGGATGAGTACTGAATTCATAGGAAAGGCATTGTCCTAATCACTGCCTTTCCTTGAGAATTGGAGCAGTACATCACGGCACTAATGTTCTATCTCTATCTCTTTTTTGAAGCCACTTCTTGTTTGCGAGCATTTCACATAATGGTCATCCTATATTTGGGTCTCTGTCTTGGCTCAGTGGTGGCACTTGCGCCTCCTCAGTTAGAATGTTGTGGGCTGAAGCTGATACTTCAGTGCAAAACTGAGGGAGTGCTGCACTGTTGGGTCTTTCAGATAAGACATTAAACTGAGGTTGTGTCTGCTCTCACAGCTGGAGCTAAAAGAAGTTTCTTTCCCAAAATGTATCCATCAACCAATATCGCTATATGGTTATGTGACCTCTTATTTAATTGCTGTTTGTGGGACCTTACTTTGATTAAGTTGGCAGCCTTGTTTCTCTAAATTAAATTAAAATCCCTAAATATGGACCAGCCATATAAATACTCTGGCTACATGCAGGTCATAGACTGGGAATTCTCTGGTGAGTAACTCGCCTGCTGACTCCCCAAAGCCTGCCCACCATCTACAAAGTCACAAGTCAGGAGTGTGATGGAATACTCTCCACTTGCCTGGATGAGTGCAGCTCCAACAATACTCCAGAAACTCAATACCATCCAAGACAAAGCAGCCTGCTTGATCGGCATCACATTAAACATTCACTCCCTCTACCAGAAGTGCACAATGGCAGCAGTGTGTACCATCTACAAGATGCACTGCAGCAAATCATCAAGCCTCCTTTGACAGCACCTTCCAAACCCAAGACCTTTACCACCTAGAAGAATAAGGGCAGCTGACACGTGGCAACACCACCACCTGGAAATTCCCTTCCAAGCCGCATACTGTCCTGACTTGGAACTATATTACTGTTCCTTCATTGTTGCAGGGTCAAAATCCTGGAACTTCCTACTTACTGTCACTGTGGGTGTATCTATACCACATGGACTACAGTGGTTCAAGAAGGTGGTTCATCACCAACTGCTCGAGGACAATTAGAGATGGGCAATAAATGCTGGCCTCGCCAGTGATGATGACATTCCATGAACAAATAGATAATATAAATGACTACAACTCAAAAGTACTTGATTGACTGACTGTGAAGGGTTTTGGGACATCTGGGGTCAAATAAAGGTGCTAATATGAATACAAGTTCTTTCTTTATTCACATCTCATTTCATACATGCTATTTGTTATCTTTTATATCTTTTGCTGGTATATAGCATGTGACCCCAGAAATCTTTTTGGCTGTTCTGAGAGGAGATGCAGAAGCTGTAAAGGGCAAAGGTTCTGGCAAAGTTTTAAAAAGGTAAAATGACCGTACTTTAACTAGTTTAATGGACTTTTTTTGGCTGATTTGTAACTGATGAAAGTATCCATTTCCAGCAGAGATCTTTTATCAATCATTACTTAAAAATAAATTTGACTGATTTCTGTAGTTGTGTATAAATATAGGGACATATATTTATGAACATTTCATTTTTCTCACCATAACCTACATTATGTTACCTGAATCATGCTTCTTCTGTATGTTATTTGCAGCAAAAGTGGAAAGCTGTGAGTGCTATTTTAACATTGGCAAATTAGCTCCTGCAAAATTCCTATGTATTTTAATGGGATATCAATATATGTAAAATACCTCTGGCTGTCATTTTAACTGGCTGTGCATTAACTAACGCACCAGAAATCATGCTCAGTCAACTGTAAATACTTTATTAACCGAATGTTATCCACTGAGCAACAGCTTTAACGGATGTGAAATTCCGTTTTGACGGGGACGATGACAGGCAATAGTGAATTGGTTGCCTGTATACATCCAGTCCCATTTCCTTTCCACTGACCTCAACGAAAAGGAAAAATATGTGGTTGTATAAGGGGTGGTCAATACATTTTTGCCTTCCTGCTGAAGTTGAATTTCACCTCCAGCATATTTTTGAACACACTTAAATATCTTGTGACTTTAAAAAATTAAATTGAGTTGTATAATGTTCTGTACTTTGGAAACTTAAATATCCGGTTTTTATTATTTTAAAGTGAAAAACAGATAAAATAATTTAACAGTGGGCAGTGAGTCTCTATGCGCAACTTAGCTGAGAGTTTCTATATAATACCCGAGAGCATTTCTTGTTTCTGTCTCTTTTTCTCTTTCCAAAGCCTTTTTTTTCCATATTGTATTTGCACAGAAATTCAAGAATTGAATGTATATTAATTTTGGCCTTGTTAAATTTCAGAACTATAGATCATCTTGTTATGGAAGTAGCTTATTTGAGTCTTGTAAATGCTTCAATTTGCTAAATTGAAAGTCATCCTGAAAAGTTTATTGCATGTGCCATAATTAGGAAAATGATGACACAATCTTTTCATAAATACCTATTTGCATTTATTAAAGATGCAAAATTATATAAAGTTTGAAAAGCTGCCTTGCAAATGATAAATTACTTTCTATTTTACAAGTTTTATCTCATCCTTTCAGCTTTGAATCACTTACCGCAGTGTGAGCAGTTCTAGACAGATAGATGACTTGAATTTTGTCTTTGACAGTGGCCCCAAGGATCATGTATTTGTTTATTTTGCTGATCATGGAGCAGATGGAATACTGGCATTTCCCGATAGTGATGTGAGTAACTTCTCCTGAAAGTAACAGTTGTCAATTTCATTTAAACATTTTGGTTTAATTATTTATGAAGGACGGTTTCACCATGTTCAGTGGTGAAAGTGCTGCAATTGCTGTTGAATTGTAAGAATTTATTTAGCATTTTGCTTGAATAGAATAAATGGTTCATAGTTTTGATCTAAAGTTCAGTATGGCACATATGTTTTAGCAGTCTGATATTCTTTCTAATTTCCGTCTTTTTAACAAGAACACACTCCCCAAACTAGTATTGTACAGGTAGATTTACAGGTCCTTCTTGCCACTGCTGGAGCTGTTCTTTAATGTTTGCGTGCACAGGTTGACCTCGCCTTTCCTCTTGCATATGGTTAATTACAAACCCCTTGTCTTAACTCTGAGTATCATTGTGTTCCTATTCTGAATGTGTCTTTTGATATAAACCAATATTTTCACACAACTTGATGCCCCAGATTTTTTTGGGTTCACCTATCAGTTATTCCACCTTCACATGTAAAAGAAACCTTGCAAGTTAGCGCTTAATCCATTTTATAGTGTGTAATCCTACTATCAGGTTGACAAAATCATTCACTTGTGACATACTGAGCATCTGTTTGCATCCATAGCTTTTGTGAACTATGCAACCAGTGTTTACTTCCTGTAACTGTATTTTTCTAATTTATCTATGTCCCCATAAGTCCTTTCTGTGTACTAAGCAGAGCTCATCCACCTTTCGGCTTGCCACTGTTTTCAAAGTGCAACGTGGTTCTCTGAGAAATGAAATAACTTCACTGATTTACTTCTCTGTCCTACTGATGTGGAGAGACATGTATCTATAAGGGAATTCAGTCCTTATAAAATAATTTACCTACCGTCGAAGTAAATACTTGTACACCTTAATATAAATCAAAGGAGTTCTTGTTTTGACTCTATTTTTTGGATTTTTATTTCATTTCAGGGCGGCACAGTGGCGCAGTGGTTAGCACCGCAGCCTCACAGCTCCAGGGACCCGGGTTCGATTCTGGGTACTGCCTGTGTGGAGTTTGCAAGTTCTCCCTGTGTCTGCGTGGGTTTTCTCCGGGTGCTCCGGTTTCCTCCCACAAGCCAAAAGACTTGCAGGTTGATAGGTAAATTGGCCATTATAAATTGTCACTAGTATAGGTAGGTGGTAGGGAAATATAGGGACAGGTGGGGATGTTTGTTGGGAATATGGGATTAGTGTAGGATTAGTATAAAATGGGTGGTTGATGTTCGGCACAGACTCGGTGGGCCGAAGGGCCTGTTTCAGTGCTGTATCTCTAATCTAATCTAATCTAATTATAGTATTCTACAAGTGCTGAATGAATTGTGTTTTTTCTTCTTTTCAGCTTCAAGTTGCTGATCTGCAAGACACCATTAGATACATGAATCAACATAAGAAATATGCTAAGGTATTGTCGAGCTTTAAGTTCTTCCAGAATGTGGGGAGAAGAGGTGGCAGATGGGGAGTAGTAGAACTTGGGTTAAAGGTTGGTTCACCAAGACTTAAACTGTGGTCATTACAGCAAGGTGAGACTCGGGACTGCCTAGTATTTACTTGCCCAGTACTGTGGGAGGAGAGGGAAAGAGAAAAATTGATAACCTATCATTTTTTTTAAAGAAAAAATCTTTGGTTAACAAATAGTAAGTTTTTATCTTTTTTGTATTTTGATCCACTTTTTTCCTATTCTAATGTAAAGCCATCAATACTTCAGATTAAAGAGATACCAGACTGGAATTTTGTATAAACAATAATTTGCATTTATATAGCATCTTTAGCTAGTACAATGCCCCAAAGCACTTCAGATGAGTGTTTGTTAAACACAATTTGACACCAAGCTACATAAGGAGATCTTGGGTCAGATAAAGGAGATAAGGTCTCTAAGTGTCTTAAAGGAGGAGAGAGAAGTTTAGCGAGAGAATGACAGAGTTTTGAACTTAGGCAGCTGAAGGCACCGGCACCAGTGGTGGCATGATTAAAATTGGGGTTGTGCAAAAAGCAAAAATTGGAGGAGCGAAGAGATCTCAGATGGTTGTTGGGCTAGAGGAGGTTACAGAGATTTGGAGGGCTGAGGCCATGGAAGGATTTGAAAACAAAGATGAGAATTTTAAAACTGTTCCAGTAGTGTAGCAGTACATAGCAAGAGAACCCAATGGTGTGAACGTTGGTCAGCTGTGGGCTGGGATTTTATGCTGGTGATAGGAGTCTTGGCGTCAGGGAAAAGCGACGACGGGAACCCCACGTTGCCTCTTCACCAGAAGGCCCACCGAATCTAGTGCCAATCAGGCACTTAAGTTGATAGCGGCAGGCCTTCCACAGGATCAAGGACTCTGTCACTGGAAGTCCCGCCCTTGGAGAGCGACCAGCAAATCAAAGGCTGGCAGCTCTTCCGCTGAGCAGCGCCACTGCGGAGGCAGTGGATGCCGTTGGAGGAGCACCTCCCGAAGGCTTAGGAGCGACGCTGGACCCAGGGCGGGAGGGGTCTCGCGTGGTGTGGATGGCTCTTGGCGGGAACCCCCCCTTCACGGTGCCGAGTCCCTCGTTCAGGCACAGAGTGCCTTTTAACGAGGGAACCTCCAACAGAGCCGGGACGCAGCCTGCGTGTTTTTTTTTTGTGCTATGCTTCCCGTGCAGTGATAGGGTCGCCCTCTCCACGGCTAATTGCAGTGGCTACAGGATGAGGTCCTTAATTGGGTCTTCGCACCGGGACTAAATTTTGGCGGAGGCGGGATGGTGGTGGGAGATTCCCCCCACCAATACCATCCCACCTGATTTTATGCTCTCCCTGCCTCCAAACCCATCCTGGGTTACCTTAAGTTTTATGTGTAAAGACAGAAATAGATACTTATAGTATTGTAAGAATCTGTTTTTGACTTAAGGAAGTAATGTCTGCTGCTCACTGTAGATGAGTGGACAGCTGTGGAAGAACAGATTCAATGCCCCACAGGATGACTCTCAGCTTTTTACTGAATGACTGTTCGTTTGTTTTTTGCTTTTTTGTAGACTCAATTTTAGCATATTGGACA
Organism: Heterodontus francisci; assembly: GCF_036365525.1. Classification (NCBI taxonomy): domain Eukaryota; kingdom Metazoa; phylum Chordata; class Chondrichthyes; order Heterodontiformes; family Heterodontidae; genus Heterodontus; species Heterodontus francisci. The sequence continues at coordinate 33,453,928 of NC_090379.1, forward strand.
ATGCCAAAAGATAGATTCAAATAAGTTCTGAGTTAAGTGAGATTAGCTTTTATTTTGCTGAGGCACATATAAAGTATAAACTTGTGCAAGCAAATGAGCACATTTTAATTTAAAACTGGGTTTGTGGTATTTGGAAAGCAGCAGCTGTGTTTCCTGCAGGTTCAAACTGACGGCATAAATTTTATTTCTTGTACGTCAACTTTATCTCTGGTTAGATCTGCTCATCTAAAGAAGAAGCAAAGGCAAAGTAGTATCAAAGTAAATAGTATTTAGCAAATTTAAGCACTAGTCTTTGAAGCATATAGGTTTTTCTTTTGCTTATTATGACTTAAGAAAACAGACTACATTGAAATATGAAGATCTTAATCGTTGTACAAAATTGTTTATCGGTTTCAGTAATATTTTAACCAGTATCCAGAAGTGTGCGACTAAATCAAATTATATTCACTCACTCAACTCTTCTGCTAACAATCTATAACTTGTCCAATCCAGTCTATGAAGCTTTGGGTTGAATTTCAATTGTACCACCCTGTTGCCCACTTTACTCAAAAAGCTGAGTTTGCTTTAATATGTCTTACAAAAAAAAAATGCAATATAAATTAATCTGCTTTGTGGCAGTGCACGCATATTTTTAGGAGTTGATCTTATTTATAAATGGATTGAGAGTTATCCCTGTGATTTGAAATTGGAATGTGATTTGAAGGGTTGTTCTGTGGTTTTGTTTATGTTCCATAACTGCTACATAAACGTTCATTTTGTGTTACTTCCTAATTCACCAGTGCGTGGAGGTTTTGGTGCCTTTCTGTATTCCAGAGTAATATTTAAGGATGCAGTAGTAATAGGCTCATGTAGATTATGACTCTGATTTGATGACCCATTACGCTGCTTCCACAGATGGTGTTTTACATTGAAGCTTGTGAGTCTGGATCAATGATGATGGACTTGCCAATGGACATTAATGGTATGAAAATTATAGTAGTTTAAAGCTTTTTGTCTTGAGTGGTAGCTATAAAACCAATATCAAAATGTCAAAAAGACCTTTTGATACGATTTGACATTTTTATTTTTTAAAACAAAGCTTTCAAATGTTCTGTGAGCAAAAATTAGCTATTCCTATTTTGGCCTGCTAGTTTTTTTTCCAGGCTTTCTAAAAGCTCATTGTATTAAAGTTGGAAACTCCAATATTCATGCAAAGCTCGAGCTTATACAACCCTCTAGAGCAACAAGCTAACATTATTATGACTGTAATTGCAAAAATATTATTGTAAATTTTGATGCATGTGACATATGTCAGGCAAACCCTCCACCTGTCATTACTGAGGCACACATGATTTCGCCACATGAACATTAAAACTTAAAATTGCAAGACCCTGACTGGAAGGACATTTGGATAGAACTAGCAGCGTTGGAACAAAAGGGACCCAGTAGTTACTTCCCCAATACACAGAAATGGTCAGAACAGTTTAAGTCACCTGACTAACTGGCTGTTGCAGAGAATTTGAACTTCCAACAAAGGATTTTGAAGAGACTGTTCCATATAAGGAGCTGGTCATATGTTTAAATTGCTGGGCAACCTGGGAGATTTTTTGAATTTGAACTCCCAACAAAGGAACGGAGACAGAGAACGCCATGTGCTCAGGGACTGAGAACATCTCCTGTCTCCCTGCCTCCATCTCTTTCCAAAGGATCTGAATCTTGTGAAGACACGTAAACTCAAAGAGAGAACAGTCTCCTACATGAACGAGGTTTACGAAGAATACTGGCCCCAACGAAACACAAAACCATATCTTCAATCAAGGACTACAGCAAGCTCGAGAAACAATAACAGGATATTGCTTCAAACTGTTCTACTTATCTTTTCTATCCCTATTTGCATGCGTGTGTCTCGTGTGCATGCTAGTGTGGACGCGTCGTATATCTGTAGGCACGAACTGTATTAGAGTTTAAGTTTTAATAAAATTTCATCTATCTTCTTTAAACCAAAGAAAGCCTGTTTGTGCTCATTTCTTTGCCTTATATTTGGAAAGTTGTGAACAAGGATTCACAAAGGGGGAGCTCAAAACAAAGTGTGTTTAAAATTAAATCCTGCAGTATAAATGGGTGGTTGATGGCCGGCACAGACTTGGTGGGCCAAAGGGCCTGTTTCAGTGCTGTATCTCTCTATGACTCTCTGAATAAGACCAGGTGAAGGTAGTAACAGACACCTTGCTTACCTGGTTGTAACACACAATTTAAATCACACTTTAGTTTTTACTATACGTTTCACATTTATATTGCAATGCATAGCCTATTTAGACAAAGTGTATTGATTAAATCCATATCAGTTGAATTCTAAAATTGTATTGAACTAATGACCCTCTTTGCATACACCAGCTATCAATTCCTGACTGAATATGTCTCCTAATGGCCAATAACAAATCATTAGGAGCTGTTTAAGTGTATTACCCATTGAGTATCCTTCTATGTTCCTTTTCTTCCCCATAAATAAGCCAGACTCTCTCTATCTCTGACTCTCATTGCTTGGGTAGTTAGGATCATGGTCTCATGGAGGAAAATAGTTACATTTAGCATAAAAGATGGTACAAATATTGAAGTGTTTGCTGCTGTTTATTCCCAGGAGCTGTCATCCTGACCCTACATCAAAGAATGTGGGCCACTACCCATGCCCCCCAAAAATTGTCAGGCTTCCTTATCATTCCAATCAATGATTTCAAAAGGAAATTGAAGGAAATAAACTTACAAAGCTACAGGGATGGAATAGGACTGACTGGATTGCTCTACAGAGAGCTGGCACAGACTCGATGGGCCAAATGGCCACCTCCTGTTCTGTAAATGACTCGATGACAATAGCACTCCTTCCTGGTCGCCCAACCCACAACAAATCATTTGCTTGAGGGCCACAGCTGATGTCACTGTGGTCTGATTATAGATCCCACTTTGCTGACAAGCTCCCTGTTGATGTCTGCTGCTCCCTGGCCCAATGGTAATGGGTGTCTGAGGCCCAATATTGGGTCTGCTTCCATACTCTCGTCATCAGCTGCATCATATTCATCCCAGTTTCAAATCCCAAATTCTATCCAGGTCACTTGCTTGTCCACTGCCCATTCTGTGCTCCTTCTTATCTATTCTTTCTTTATCTTTTTAAGCTTGATTTTTCCAGGGCTCCTCTTGGTAGCCTTCTAAGCTGCGTTCCTCACAAACTGTGATTTGTCTAAAATTTAACCACCTGCATTCTGTCCCTCTAACTCCACAGGCTCCTTGTCCTCCAATGTAGCAAAACTCTTATCCTTGCAAATTGCTACACGATCTCAGCCCCTTGAAACCTCCTCTAGTCTTGTACCGCAGCCAGTGCACTCTGTTATCTAACTTTAGCTTTTAAGAACATAAGAAATAGGTGCTGAAGTAGACCATATGACCTCTTGAGCCTTCTTTTTTCTTAATTCTTTCATGGGATGCAGGCGTTACTGGCAAGGCCAGCACTTGTTGTCCATCCCAAATTGCTATTGACAACTGACAAAAGTGGCTTGCTAGGTCATTTCAGAGGGCAGTTAAGAGTCAGCCACATTGCTGTGGGTCTGGACTCATATGTAGGCCAGACCGGGTAAGGACAGCAGATTTCCTTCCCTAAAAGAAATTAATGAATCAGATGCTTTTTTTTTTACAACAATCAATGATCGCTTCATAGCACCATTACTGAGACTAGCTTTCAATTCCAGATTTATATTAATTAATAATTTTTAAATGCTACTAGCTGCCATTCAGTATAATCATAGCTGATTTTCTGCCTCAACTCCACTTCCTGCCTGCTCCCCATATCCCTTGATTCCCAGAGAGAACAAAAATCTGTCTATCTCAGCCTTGAATATACTCAACATTGGAGCATCCACAACCCTCTGGGCTAGAGAATTCCAGAGATTCACAACCCTGCTGAGTGAAGAAATTTCTCATCTCAGTCCTAAATGATCAACCCCTTATCCTGAGACTCTGCCCCCATGTTACTGGTTCCCCAGGCAGGGGCAACAACCTATCTGTCTGCCTTGTCAAGCCCCTTCAGAATCTTGTATGTTTCAATGAGGTCAGATCTCATTCTTCAAAACTTGAGAGAGCATGGGCCCAATTTACTCAGCCTCTCATCATAGGACAACCCTCTCATCCCAGGAACCAATCTAGTGAACCTTCGCTGTACCGCCTCCTAGGCAAGTATATGTCTCCTTAATTATGGAGACCAAAACTGCACACAGGACTCCAGGTGCGGTCTCACCAATGCCCTATACAATTGTAGAAAGGTTTCCTCCTTCTTGCACTCCAGTCCCCTTGCAATAAAAGGCCAACATGGCACTTGCCTTCCTAATTGCTTGCTGTACCTGTATGCTAACTTTCTGTGTTCCTTATACAACACACCCAAGTCTCTCTGAACATCAACATTTACAAGTTTCATTCCTTTTTTAAAAAAAAGTATTCTGTTTGTCTATTCTTACTACCAAAATGCATAATCTCACATTTTCCCCACATTATACTCCGTCTGTCATCATGTTGCTCACTCGCTTAACTTGTCTATATCTCTGCAGCCTCATAGCGTACATTTATACCTAGCATTGAATCACCAGCAAACCTTGATACATTACTCTCAGTCTCTTCATCTATGTCATTAATATAGATTGTAAATAACTGAGGGCCCAGCTCTGATCCTTGTGGCACTCCACTTGTTACAGCCTACCAACTTGAAAATGCCCCGTTTATCCCTATTCTCTGCTTCATCTTCATTAATTAATCTTCTGTCCATGTTAATATATCATCCCCAACTCTTATGTTTTAACCTTTTCTGTGGCACATAATCAAACGCCTTTTGGAAATCCAAGTATATTACATCTACTGGCTCCCCTTTATCTCCCCTACTAGTTACATCCTCAAAAACTCATCAATTTATCAAACACCATTTCCCTATTGTAAATCCATGTTGACTGTCTGATCATACTATGATGTTCTAACTGCATTGCTAAGACTTCCTTAACAATAGATTCCAGCATTTTCCCAATGACCGACATCACGCTAACTGGCCGCAGTTCCCTGTTTTAAAGGTCTGCTCAGGTCACGAAAAAAAACCCGACCCGAACCCAACAGAACTACATTGGACCCGAACCTGACCCAACCACCAAAATGTTCCCTTTACCTACCTTGCGTCTCCCAATCTGCTGGAAGCTGCAGCATGAGCGTGATGATGTAATAGAGACACTCACTTGCTCACTGCGCAGACTCACAGTTTCCCTCTTTGACATCCCGGACTCCCAGCTCAAGTAGTTTTTTTTTTTACTTTTAATACTTCTTGCTGCGTGTGTCCGACCTGGACCTGGCCCAGCCTGACCCGACGTGAGCCCGAAAGCCGGACCCGGAAGAGCGACCCGACCCGACCCAAACGCGACACGTCATCGGGTTCGGGTCGGGTAGCAGGCCTTTACCCTGTTTTCACTGTCCCTCTTTTCTTGAATAGCGGTGTTACATTTGCTACTATTCAATCCACTGGAATTTGAATCTAGGAAACTTTCATAACCAGTGCATGCAATATCTCTGCAGCTACCTCTTTTAGAGCCCTAGGATATAGGCCATCAGGTCCTGAGAATATGTCAGCTTTTAGTCTTTTAAGTTTCTCTAATACTTTTTCTCTGCTGATATTAATTACCTTAAGTTCCTCACTCTCATTAGCCTCTAGGTTACCCTGTATTTCTGGTATGCAATCTTGTGTCTTCTACTGTGAAGCCAGACACATAGTATTTGTTCAACGTATCTGCCATTTCCTCAATCTATCCTTCCACCATTGGTGACAAAGCCTTTGTCTAACTCAGCTCAACTCTCTGGAACGCTGTTGCTAAACCAGTCTATCTTTCTACTTCTTTCCCTGCTTTTCCTTGTCACAACCCATCTCTTGAACACCTAACCACTGCCCTGATGCTTAGTACCCATTTCCCCTTGGGTGCTCTCAACATTATATTTTAGCAATAACTTAATTGATTTTAAGTAGTACAATGCCAACATGAAAGCACTGTTGATATCGTATTAAAATGGGAAATACATAGCCTTTCTAGCATTTTTCCATCAGTATTTTGTGAGAGAAAGATAAACTAACATTTTGCCTTTAGCCACCGATTTTTTTTTTTTGTCTTGTCGATTAAACTCTACCCCTCTGATTACAGTATTTGCTACTACCGCTGCCAATGAACAGGAATCATCGTATGCTTGTTACTATGATGATGAAAGACAGACCTATTTGGGTGATGTGTACAGTGTTGTGTGGATGGAAGATTCTGACCAGGCATGTAGGAATATTTCAAAATAACAATACTAAGCATTCAGGTTACAGTGTAATGAATTCTTAATGTTCAAAAATCTCCTCATAAAGTAGTTCACCCTGAAATAGAATTGGAATAAATATATACACACTACTGCCCAAATCTCATTGGCATAATTATCTGCAAAAATTGTAAATACTTGTTTTCTGCTGCAGTGAAAGGTGGGCATTGAACATTTCCAAATAGTCAAGTCTCCAAATTTTGATCTTGCATGTCTGGTGTAGCAACACCTAATGCATATAAAAGAAAAATGATGTAATTTATTCACCAACGGTAGACAAACACAATGCTTTATCCTGAAAAAATTCTGGTAGATAATGGGAGGTTCCATTATATTGGGAATGTGGGGAATATGTTTGGGAAGAAATGTATTTTCTTTCCTTTCAATCATAGAAATCCTAAATTACATTCTTAAAAGGAAAATATTTCAGTTATAATAGCCTTGACTCAAAAGGTTATAATAGATGTCAAATGTACAATTATTAAAGCATTACCTATAGGCAGCTTCATGTATATCTCGAGGTATTTATGATGTAAGTGTAGAAATATGCTGGATTTTTTTTCTGCAGGATGCCAAATTTCTGTACCACATTACTTGCCTTGGTTATATTTGAAATCAGACCTTCTGACGGTTATGAATAAGTGGATGTAGTGGTGTGGTACTGAAGAGTTCTGTTTGCATTCCTATTCTTTTAGGAGGACCTGAAAAAAGAATCACTACATCAACAATTCAAAATTGTGAAGAGAAGGACTAACACGAGCCATGTACAAGAGTATGGAAATCTGGTGAGGATTTGACTTTATAGTTCACAGTGATGGTGTTGTTGAAAAACTTTTGGAAGAGGATTGTGCTGCTTTTAAGCTAGCTGAACAGGTCAGGAGGTGGGGGATGTGAACATAATAAGATAGGAGCAGAGTGGGCCATACAGTCCTTCGAGCCTCTTTTGCCATTCGATAAGATCATGGCTGAACTTTTACATAAACCCCACTTTCCCCAAATCTCTTGATTCCCTTAGTGCCCAAAAGTCTATTGATCTCGGTCTTGAATATACTGCAATGAGCATCCACAGCCTTCTGGGGTGAAGAATTTCAAATATTCACAAATCTAAGTGAAGAAATTTATCCTCATCTCGGTCTTAAATGGCTGACCCCTTACCCTGAGACTATGGGCTGTATTTTACGTTGGGCGGACGGGAACTGGCCACCGACATAGAAATCGGTGACGAAGCTGCTTCCGCCTCGCCTGGGGATCTGACCCGCATTTTACGGGTCCCCAGTCTTTAATTGTTCCAAGACAGTACTTCCACCTGCTTGAGGGAGGAAGTCCCGCCTCTTTGAGCTGCCGGCCAATCCGCGGGCTGGCAGCTCTTAGACCTAGCAGCGCCACTGGGAGCGGTGGCCACTGCTAGGACTGCAGCCCACCTGACCAAAGAGGATGCCTGGGAGCCAGGAGCAAGGTGAGTTTTGGTTGTCTCACCAGGGTAATCGGTCGGCCCCCAGCAAGGCAAGTATGGTCGTTTGGGGGGAAGGTGGCGTCTTGGTTCCTGGGGTTGGTTGGGGAAGCGGGGGCGGCGAAGGCCCTTAGGTGGCCATTAATTGGCAACTTAAAGGCCTTGATTGGCCTGGGGTAGGTGGACAGTTTTTCTCCCCCCTCCCCTGCCGCCCTATATAAAGTGGGGCGGAGGCAGGAGCGGGTCAGGAAGGCCTCCCAGAGCCTCCCGCTCCATTTTACACCACCCCCCTGCCACTATCTGGCTCATTGGGTTGGCGTAAAATTCCGGCCTATGCTTCCAGGCTTTCCAGCCAGGGGGAAACAGCTTCTCGGCATCTTCCCTGTCAAGCCTTCTAAGAATCTTGTGTTTCAATGAGATCACCTCTCATTCTTCTAAACTCCAGAGATAATAGGCCCATTCTGCTCGAGCTGTTCTCGTCCCCGGAATCAATCCAGTGAACCTTCGCTGCATCTCCTCTAAGGCAGGTATATTCTTCCTTGGGCATTGAGATGAAAACTATACACAGTACTTCAGCTGTGGTCTCAAAGTGCAATATAATTGCAGCAAGACTTCTTGCAAAAAAGGCTAGCATACCATTTGCCTTCCTAATTGCTTGCTGGGCTTGCATGTTAACTTTCTGTGACACAACAACACCTAGATCTCTCTCAATCCTGCAATTTACAATACTGTCACCATATTTTTAAAAATCTGCATTTCCATTCTTCCTACCTAAGCAGATAATTTCACACTTCTCTGCATTATATTCTTTCTTGCCCAATCACTTAAGCGGTCTGTATCTCTTTGCAGCCTCTTTATATCCTCTTCCCCACTTACTTTCCCACCCAGCTTTGTAGCGTCAGCAAACTTGGATAAATACACTTGGTTGTCTCATCTAATGTAAAATTTCAAGTATAGCTTGGGAAAGGAATAAAAACAAAATGTTTGTACCTTGAAGATTGGCGTTCATTAGGAATGTGCTTCTCTGATAAGGCTAAACTTTTAATTCACTTCAGTTTCTAAAGAGAAAGAGGATAGGCTGAACCCAGTCCTGAGAGTTACAGTTTGGTTCGTAAAAGAAATGGAAATTTGATAGTAGTAGATAACTTTTGCGTTGAATGTTTAGTATTTTCAAACTTGTGACATTTGGTGCTTTTCTTTTGCCTTCCCTTTAAATTAAGGCCGACTGAAAGCAAAAGATCCTGCGTTTTGCCTTGTTAAAGGTACTTGGAGATGAAAAGTGTTTAAGTAAAGCCCTAAAATTATACTTAGTACAGTTAGTTTTAAAATAACCAGCCCTGTGATTTGGTTTGGATGTGATCTTCTTTCACAAGTTCAGACTGTACATTTATGGCCGCATCACTGCTGATCTCTGCTCCAGTGCACGTGACATTCCTTCCATATTCCAATCTGAAATCAGAGAACAGAATTAATCAAGTAATTCTCTTCACAATTTCATCAAGAGGAAAGAAATAAAATCTAGATTTCCAGTGTCATGTCAAAACCAACTATGACAAATGACATGTTTTGAGTTTTTTAAGAAAGAGCTTTCATTTATATAGTATCTTTCACGATCTCGCAGACAATGTGATTGACCATTGAAGTGTTATTACACAGGCAAATATGGCTGTTGATTGGACACTACAAAGTCCTACAAATAATGACCACTGGTGTTGGCTGAGGAATAAGTGACCATGCCAAGACACCAGGAGCATTCTCCTAATTTCCTTTGGATAGTGCCATCGAATTTCTTAGAGGCAGGTAGAGCCACACTTTATCCAGAAGACAGAACACCCAACAATGCAGTATTTGCTCAGTACTGCATTGGCATATGAGCCTAGATTATGTACTGAAATGGGGCCTGAACACACCCACCTTTCGACTCTGAGACAAGAGTGTTAGCACTGAACAAAGCAGACACTGTTGAAAGCTGTTCGTGAATGTTAATATGTGAATTTTTCATATTTGTTTATCCACTTCCCAGAAACTTGCCCACATGAAACTGAATGCATTCCAGGGCTCCAAGAAGTCTTCCTTCAACACCTCACAGCCTCCAGTTGATATTGTGGATGCAGTACCAAGTCCAGATGTTCCTCTTGCCATTCTTAAACGGAAGTACATGGCCACAAACGATATTAAGGTGGCTCAGAAGCTCCTGAAGGAGATCAATGCACATCTGGAGGTGAGCAGAATATAGCAAAAATCATCCAAATAGAGATACTTCTTATTCCTTTCTCTCATAAATTAAGGTTCTGGGAAACACTTGTAAGGCTGATTAATCAGTTCAATTTCATTTTTTCTGCGGAACACCATGACTATTGATAATTCCATTAGTATTCTTTTAACCAAAGACTGCAAAAACTGAATCATAGGATTGTGGTTTTTTGCATTGAGAATGTAAAGCTATATTAATGTGCTTGATATATAATAGAATTTACTCTGACATTAGGTCTCAGCACACTTTACTGTTCAAAGATCTATCAGTTTACACAACTTGTTTGGAGGGGGAAGGGATCTGTCAGGTCATACAATGTTAACTGGCCATAAATCTCCTGCTGTAATGCATGTTTGTTCTCGAGTAGATAGCATTTACTTTTTTTATGTAGGTGCTAAATTCAAAACTAGCTTGTGCCAAGAAGTGTATTTTTGAAGCTTCAATATAATAACGGAAGCTGCTTGGTACTTGGAGCTCCTTTTACTACTGATGTAATATCATTCCTATTATATTAATTTTAAATACATTTCCCTTTTGATACTTTGTTAGAGGATCTCAAAATTCATTGTCCAAAGTTTATGATTGTAGAGAGATTTAAAAAGCTTACAGTTTTAATATATGTTAAAGGAGGAGGGGGGGGGGGGGGCGGGGGGGAGACAATTAGGGACCGAAAAGGGGATTTATGCATGGAGGCAGAGGGCATGGCTGAGGTACTAAATGAGTACTCTACATCTGTCTGTACCAAGGAAGAAGATGCTGCCAAAGTCACAGTGAAAGAGGAGGTAGTTGAGACATTGGATAGGCTAAAAATTGATAATAGAGTGATTGGGAAGGCTAGCTATAATTAAAGTTTATGTTACCAGGACCAATTTAGATGAATCCAAGGCTAATAAGGGAAGTAAGGGTGGAATTTGTGGAGGCACTGGCCATAAAATCTTACAATCCTCCCTAGATTTAGGGCTGGTGCCAGAGGACTGGAGAATTGCAAATGTTACAGTTTAACCTTGATGGTGGGAAAGCTTTTATAGATGATAATCCAGGACAAAATGGACAGTCACTTGAACAAATGGTGATTAATTAAGAAAAGCCAGCATGGATTTGTTAAGGGCAAATTGTTTTAACTAACTTAGTTGAGTTTTTTGATGAGGTAACAGAGGGTTGATGAGGGTAATGCGGTTGATATAGTATACATGGATTCCGAAAGGTGTTTGATAAAGTGCCACCTAACAGGCTTGTCAGCAGATTTAAAGCCTATGGAATAAAAGGGACAGTGGCAGCATGGATACGAAGTTGGCTGAGTGACAGGAAACAAAGTAGTGGTGAAAGATTGTTTTTCAAACTGGACAAAGGTATATAGTGAGGTTCCCCAGGGGTCAGTATTAGGACCACTGCTTTACTTTTGTTGTTCTATATTAATGACCTAGATTTGGGTGTGCAGGGCACAATTTCAAAATTTGCAGATGACTTGCAAAATTTGCAAGTATTATGAGGAGGATAGTGATGGACTTCAAGAGGACATAGACAGGCTGGTGGAATGGGCAGACAAGTGGCAGATGACATTTAATGCAGAAGAGTGCGAAGTGACACATTTTGGTAGGAAGAATGAGGAAAGGCAATATAAAATAAAGGATACAATTCTAAAGGGGGCGCAGGAGCAGAGGGACCTGAGGGTATATGTGCACAAATTGTTGAAGGTGGCAGGGCAGGTTGAGAAAGCGGTTAATAAGACATACGGAATCCTAAGCTTTATAAATAGAGGCATAGAGTATAAAAGAAGATATGGTGAACCATTATAAAACACTGGTTTGGCCTCAGTTGGAGTATTGGATCAATTCTGGGCACCACACGTTCATAAGGATGTGAAGGCGTTAGAGATGGTGCAGCAAAGATGTACAAGAAAGGTTTCAGGGATGAGGGACTTCAGTTATGTGGATTGGTTGGAGAAACTGGGGCTGTTCTCCTTAGTGAAGAGAAGGTTGAGATGGGATTTGATAGAGATGTTCAAAATGAGGGGGCTAGACAGCGTAGATAGGGAGAAGCTGTTCACATTGGCAGAAGGGTTAAGAAACACAGGACACCGATTTATAGTGAATGGTAAAAGAACTAAAGGTGACATGAGGAAAAACCTTTTACAGAGCAAGTGGTTAGGATCTGGAATACACTGCATGAGTGTGTGGTGGAGGCAGAGTCAATCATAGCTTCCAAAAGGGAATTGGATAATCTGAAGAGTAAGTTGGCCGTACTAGGGGGAAAAGGCAGGGGAGTGGGCCTAGCTACATTGCTCTTGCAGAGAGCTAACATGGACATAATGGGCCAAATGGCCTCCTTTTTGCGCTTTAATCCGTCTATGATTCTACGTTAAAGATACACCATTCTGAAATAACCAGCATTGAAGATCTTTCAGTTCCCCCACCCCTGCACCATTTCAGACTTCCTGCTGAGACCAATTCACGTCAGTCTCAATAATATTTTTTGATTAAAATCAAAGTTTTTTTTCTCCTTTTTAAGATGTGGAGAAAATGTTTATAACTTCATGACTTAAATGGAAATTTAAAAATTGGCTTCAGTTAACCATATCCAATTATATCCATCTTCAACGAGAGACAGACAGCCTTTTAGTGCCACTTCCAGTAGTTAAAAACTGATTAGGCCAAAGCCTCCTTTGTTACTTGCTGGGCAATCTGTCTTGGAAATGCTTAAGTGTGTGTGTGTGTGTGTGTGTGCAGACCTGGGACATGGACCAAGTTCATTATCTCTTGAGACTGAATCACTGAGGGAGCTTGGTTCTAAAAGGAGTCAGGTTCTACATTTTTTTAAAAATACATTAATGGGTATGAGAGAACCGTACAAGATGAAGATTAGTTGCTTTCAGGTGTTAAAAGGAAATGAACCATCAGATGTATCAGACAAAAATCTGCCTGACTGTTAAGAATGTGTTTAGTCATCGAATTAGTCTGTTCTAACATCAAAGTGAAGAGAAACATCCATACCTCTTTGAATCCACGTCGCCTGCTTCACACTCTTGACCACAACTCTCTCGTAATGCACATCAGAGTCTCTTCACAGAAACTACTGAAAAGAATCACAGGGATTTCGGATGACTTCTTTTGTTTTGAAGCAGTTTCTGCATTGTGCAAATCAAACATGCAGGCAAGTACATACCATGGACGTAAACGTAGAATAATGAAGTACACACCAAAGTAGATTATTAAGATAAAAAGAAATGAGTAAGAAAAAGAAACCCTACAAAATCTGTAAGGTGAAAGATTGATGAAATTAGGAAGAATATGGAGTCAATGTTGAGGACTCCCAGGAATGGTGACAGGAGGCATCTGGGACATTGGATAATAAGTATGATTCTGTGCATATGACTGTCAGGGACAACTCTCCCATATTTGTCCCCCGTCCCCAGATGTTAATAAAGAGAACTTTACAGAGCTGTCTGGTCTGGGTGTGCCTTTGACTTGTATGAGTTTGATGTCTAGGTCACAGCCAAGTGTTCCATCCAGTGGTGCTAGACTGGAGAATTGCAAATGTTACACCCTTGTTCAAAAAAGGGTGTAAAGATAAGCCCAACAACTACAGGGGCCAGTCAGTTTAACTTTGGTGGCGGGAAAGCTTCTTGAAATGATAATTTGGGACATAATTAATAGTCATGTGGGCAAATGCGGGTTAAAGAAAGCTGACATGGATTTGTGAAGGGAAAATCATGTCTGTCTAACTTGCTGGAGATTTTTGAAGAGGTAACAGAGAGAATTGATGGGATAATGCAGTTGATGTGGCGTACGTGGACTACTAAAAGGCATTTGATAAAGTGCCGCACAACAGACTTGTGAACAAAGTTATAGCTGGTGGAATAAAAGGGACAGTAACAACATGGATACAAAATTGGCTGAGTGACAGGAAACAGAGTAGTGGTTAATGGATGTTTTTCAGACTGGAGGAAGGTTAGTATTGGAGTTCCCCAGGGGTCAGTGTTAGGACCTACTCATCACGGTATATATATTAATGACCTAGATCTTGATGTACAGGGCACAGTTTCAAAATCTGCAGAAGATACAAACTTGGAAGATTGTGAACAGGGAGGAGGATAGTATAGAAATTCAAAAGGACATAGACAAGTTGGTGGAATGGGTGGACAAGTAGCAAATGAAATTTAATGCAGGGAAGTGTGAAGTGATTCATTTTTGGTAGGAAGAACGTGGCGAGACAATCTAAAATAAAGGGTGCAATTCTGAAGCGGGTGCAGGAGCAGAGGGACCTGGTGTATAAGTCATTCAAAATGGCAAGACAGGTTGAAAGAGCAGTTAATAAAGCAAACAGCATCCAAGGCTTTATTAATAGGGGCATAGAGTACTAAAGCAAGGAAGTTATGTTAAACCTGTATAGAACACTGGTTCGGTCTCAACTGGAGTATTGTGTCCAGTTCTGGGCGCCACACTTTAGGAAAGATGTGAAGGCATTAGAAAGGGTGCAGAAAAGATTCACGAGATAGGTTCCAACGATGAGAAACTTCAGTTACATGGATAGATTAGAGAAATTGGAACTGTTTTTCTTGGAGAAGAGAAGGTTGAGAGGAGACTTGATAGAGGTGTTCAAAATCGTGAGGGGTCTGGACAGAGTAGATAGGGAGAAACTGTTGGAAGGATCAAGAACAAAAGGGCATGGATTTAAGGTAATTGGCAAAAGAAGCAATGAAGACATGATTTTTCACACAGCGAGTAGTTAGGATCTGGAATGCACTGCCTGAGGGTGTGGTAGAGGCAGATTCAATCAAGACATTCTAGAGGGAATCCGATAGTTACCGGAAAAGGAAGTATATGCAGGACTATGGGAAGAAGGCGGGGTAGTGGCATTAGGTGAATTGCTCCTTTGGACAGCCAGCACAGACATGAAGGGCTGAATGGCCTCCTTCTGTGCTGTAACAATTCTGTGATAATGGTTTGATACAACTGAGAGGTTTGTTTGACTCTTAACCGCCTTCCGAGATGGTCTATCATGTTGGTTTTGCACATGTTAAATTTGGCGAAATATTCTGTTGCCCAAAATGTGAAGTTACAAGTGCCTTCCTGTTTTTTAAAATAATTATTGTAATACCATGCTTACGCTACAATCAATTTTTGAGGTAGAATTTCTAATGACATTTCCTGGGTGGCTATGTCTAGCAGCACTGACAGGAACCTAAGCAAATGAATCCATCTTTAGTGAATCTAATTGACATTTTGGGGTTTCTTTGTGCATTACTGTTGTCCGAATACTTCTTGACCAGTCTGTCGTCTTTTGCAGAGTAAACGCCTAATTCAAGAGTCTATGGAAAAGATTGTGTCCATTGTCACAGAATCTGATGAGCATGCAGCATGGATTATAAACTCCCGAAGTCATATCCGTGATCATGTCTGCTACCAAGCTGCAAACTATCACTTCAAAACGCGCTGCTTTAACTGGCACACACCACTGGTAAATATACAATTGGTCCATTTAAAAATTACTTTTAAAAATGCTACGTGGTTTGTTAATGTATCGTTTTATTATGGCACCAGTCATGTTCTAGGTTTAGAGTTGCCAACAAAATGCGATCACCAGAATTTCATTCTGCTTGATGTTCTGCAGAATGGCAGCAAAAAAGAATTAAAGTTACATTTGTTAATAGCTTGTTATAAAGTGGAGATCAAGCCAGTTTCTAGCTATTGCAAAGCATGGGTAGAACAGCTTAAACAAATGCATACAAACTTGGAGAAACATTTTTAATGTATGTTTTCCATCTTCATCATTGTGGTCAACACTCAGCTCTAGTGACATCCCTCTGTACCTCAAACAAAAGGGATTCTTGCCAGTCCAAGCCTGGGCACGGAGTGCTATCTTGCTGTTTGATCATGGGAGCCAGCATAGCAGTCTAATCTTGTCACCTGCCACTCATGCCATCAGTAGGATTCCCAGGTTAGGAAGCAGAAGCAGATATTGGGAACATTCTGTTCCAACTCTCATCCTCTTCCCTAGATTGCAGATTGTGAAGAATCTAGATGCAATTTGCTCACTGCCAGGAGATTGTAGCAACTCAATTGTCACCCTACCTGAGTTTAAACAACTCAGCACAGATCACTGCTGCCAATTATACAGTAATCTTTGCTAGAAATGCAGTATGTGAATGTTTGACTAAGATAACCTTCAGTTTATTCTGGTGACCCTCCTCAATGTGGAACTACCTACAGACACTTGCTGGCCAGATTTGACAGCAAAAAATTGCCCCTTGGCTGAGACGCTGGAGGCCATCTACTATCAATAGAACTATACCCCAGCGTGTTATTGCAATGAAGATCAACAGGAAATAACAGGAAAAATACTTCCATGATGTAAATCTTAATTGTGTAATCTGTAACCTAACAAATTGATCTTTGGTTCAGCAACCATAAAGAGCCACATGTATGCCCTGAATGACATCTGAATCTTTGAAATCTAATGCAGCTGAAGAGCACACTCTAACAAAGAATCTAAATTATAATGGATTTTGTTACATGTGAAAAGTTCATATGTCAGGGAAAGTACTTCTGTATCATTTGTAATGAGCATGTTAAAATTAGACATTCAACCCTTAAATTGAAATGCAATTCTTTGTGCCAAGATTTTGTTATAACTTAATTTCCAATACATAGGTAATAGCAAAGAACTGCTAATATCTATTTTTAATGTTTTTTTTCTTTAGTATGAATATGCACTGAGACAACTTTATGCTTTAGTCAATCTTTGTGAAGAAAGTTTCCCAATCAACAGGTAATGTTTGTGTTATTTTGATTTTAACAGAACATATTGGTTGAGTGGTAGAACTGTGCAGATAGAAATACTCTGTCTCTCTGTGATCAGAAACATATACAGTGCATTGACTGGAATGCTGGAACTTACTATTAAGGAAGATTTATCAGTACACTTAGAAAATTATAGTATGATCAAAGTCAACATGGTTTTACAAAAGGGGAATTGTGTTTGACAAATTTAGTTTTTTGAGGATGTAATTAGTATGGTAGATAAAAGGGAATCAATAAATGGATACTTAGATTTCCAAAAGGTATTCAATAAGGTGCCATGCAACAAGCTAATACGCAAGATAAGGGCTTGTTAAGTTGGAGGTTATGTATTAACATGGATGGAGGATTGGTTAACAGAGAGGAAGCGGAGAGTAGGGATAAAAGGGGCATTTTCAAGTTAGCAGGCTGTGACTAGTGGATTGCCTCGAGGATCAGTGCTAGGGCCTCAGCCGTTTACAATCTATGCTAATAACTTAGACGATGAGACCGAGAGTAATGTACCCGAGAGTTTGCTGACGATACCAAGCTAGATGGGAATGTAAGCTGTGAGGAAGACGCAAAGAGTTATAGACAAGCTAAGTGAGTGGGCAACAAGATGGCAGTTGGAGTATAATGTGGGGAAGTGCAGGGTTATTCACTTTGGTAGTAAGAATAGAAAAGGACAATATTTTTTTTAAAAGGTGTGGAACTTGTAAATGTTGATGTTAGTGGGACTTGGGTGTACTCATACAAGGAACACAAAGTTAACATGCAGGTACAGCAAGCAATTAAGAAGGCAAATGGCATGTTGACCTTTATTGCAAGGGGATTGAAGTACAAGAATAAGGAAGTTTTGCTGCAATTGTACAGGTCTTTGATGAAACCACACCTGGAATACTGTGCGCAGCTTTGGTCTCCATATTTAAGTAAGGATATACTTGCATTGGAGAGGGTACAGTGAAAGTTCACTAGATTAGTTCCTGGGAGGAGAGAGTTGTCCAATGATGAGAGGCTGAGTAAATTGGGTCTATATTCTCTGGAGTTTAGGAGAATGAGAGGTGATCTCATTGAAACATGCAAGGTTCTGAAGGAGCTTGGTAGGATAGACACTGAGAGGTTGTTTCCCATGCCTGGGGAAACTGGAACGTGGGGGCACAGATCAGGATAAGGGGCTGATCATTTAGGACTGAGATGAGGAAAAATTTCTTCACTCAGCGATTGTGAATCTTTGGAATCCTCTACCCCAGGGAGTTGTGGATGCTCCATCATTGAACATATTTAAGGCCGAGATAGACAGATTTTTATTTCTCAGGGAATCATGGGATATGGGGAGCGGGTGGGAAAGTGAAGTTGAGGGAGAAGATCAGCCATGATAGAGGGGCTGTATGGTCTACTTCTGTTCCTATTTCTTGTGTTCTTAAGACTTGGTATAAAACACTAACAGACGTTAGTGAACTAGATGGGATTTTTTTTACAATAATCGATGATAGTCTCATGGCTCCATTACTGAAAGTAACTTTTAATTCCAGATGTTTTTAAAATTAATTAATTGAATTTAAATTCCACCAACTAGCATGGTGGGATTTGAATCTGTTTCCCCTGGGCATTAGCCTAGGCCTCTAGATTACTAGTTCAGTGACATTACCACTACGCCACTGTCTTGCCCATAATTGTAATCCTTATGACTCCCAGCACCAACATATTAACAGGAGGAGTAGCATCATGTGAGCAATTACAGTACCTTTTGTGAAGAGTCCTCCTCTCTTCACACTGCCTGTAATGCTCAGCAGCTTTTGAATCCAGTTCAGTGAAAGTAGATCTAGCTCTTGGTATCTCTTTTTATTTTTTAATCGAACAATACTTTTGTGTTTCAAAGTGAATATGTAAACCATTTGAATAAGTTATCTTATCTCCTTTTACAGTATCCGTCAAGCCATGGATAAAGTGTGTCTTTCGAGGAGTTGAGAAGGACTGGTCCATATGTTTAGAAAAGTTCCCTCTTCATGTCAGTTGGGACTTCAGTGTTTGAAAATGACTGAACAATTTATGTTTGATTTCTGTTTAATTTGCTGTGGAAAGAAATTCTCTTTTTGCCCCCTTGGATTTTTTTTTTGACTCTTTGAAATGACAACCATTAATATTAAACATTTTGATTTTTAGAACAGTTTCATTATATTTTCGATAGTGTGCTCAAATTGCCTTACTGACGCAGAGCTATTCTTTGTGTAATATGCACTTTGTAACTGAAGAGATTTATTTTCCTTAAGTGCAATTGGTGTGCAAATTAGTTATAAGCTACAGGGGTGAAGGGAAATCATTAATTGTTGCATTGCCATTGTAAACAAGATGTTCAATTTAAAACAAAAATAAACACATCTGTAAAACCAAGTGTTCTACCTTCTCTACTTATTTAAAACCATATATAAATCTAGGTTAAATGCTAAAACTTTCAGTAGTAAATCTAGGTGAAGTGTAGCAACGTTTGGTAGTGTTTTTTTTTAAAGAGATACAGCACTGAAACAGGCCCTTCGGCCCACCGAGTCTGTGCCGACCATCAACTACCCACTTATACTAATCCTACCCTAATTCCATATTCCTACCACATCCCCACCTGTTCCTATATTTCCCTACCACCTACCTATACTAGGGGCAATTTATAATGGCCAATTAACCTATCACCCTGCAAGTCTTTGGCATGTGGGAGGAAACCGGAGCACCCGGAGGAAACCCACGCAGACACAGGGAGAACTTGCAAACTCCACACAGGCAGTACCCAGATTTGAACCCGGGTCGCTGGAGCTGTGAGGCTGCGGTGCTAACCACTGCGCCACTGTGCCGCCCCAAATATCAAATTTGTTATCAAATATGTTTTGTAAATCTACCCATAGATGTCCTTTTGTCTAGTGTTTCAGTCTGTTTAATATATCCTGTGTAAGTGATGTAAATACATTTATAATATCTCAAAATAGTGGGAGGGGAAGGTCACTCTTGAAGCAGCTGAAGAGTCTAGAGGACACTGTCCTGAGGAACTCCCTAAGCAACCCTTAGCAGTGATAATTGGCCTTTGACAACCACAGCCCTCTTTGTATATGCTAAGTATGGTTTCAGCCACTTAAAGGTTTCAATGACCTCTGTTTTGCTAAGTCTCCTCGATCCATTTTCAGTCGAATGCTACCTTGAAGGGAAAACACTTATCTGCATATTTCTAGCATTTTCTTGTTTTTTATTTTTGAAATGAGTCAGCCACTGCTGATTTCTGTCTTGACACCCTGTACTGAAAAGTCCATGTGTGGGCATGTCGGGTGAGAATACGGTTGTCCTGTGCTGTGATGCCTCTCAGTTGGGAAAGTCAACTTCGGCAGACCTCAAGATGGGCAGTAACAGATCCGTTCAATGAAAGAAAAATCTGGCAGGGTGTATAACAGATGGCCAATGTATTACTGTCACTTTCATGCCCCTGCCAAAATTGTTTTTCATCCCCTGCCCCCACTTAGTGTCTGGGTTTCTGTATGAAAAAGAGCCACTTGGGTGAGGCATCAGAGACATGGTGACATCTGTGGAATTCCAGCAAACGTTGAGGGCTTCAGGAGAGGAGAAAATCAGAATGGTGCCAGTCAATGAAGATGGCACCATGCGGCCCAGCTCACAGGACAGTGACATGCATGGCAGGGAGATCCATGGCTCTCTGATCAGCAGACGCTTTACATGAGGACAAGTGCACGAAGCCACTGAACCAAGAGGTTCTCTCCCAGAAGCAGCTGTAGGCATCTCTGATTTTAATCGCTATGCCATTGGTGCTGCACCTTCAGTTGCCTAGGCCCCAAGCTCTGGAATACCCTCCCTACATCACTCTGCCTCTCCACTTCATTTTCCTCCTTTAAGACACGCCTTAAAACCGACCTCTTTGACCAACATCCCCAGCATATACACCCTACTGAGCCAGCGGCGCTTGAGATGGCTTGGCCATGTGAGCCGCATGAAGATGGCAGGATCCCCAAGGTCACATTGTACAGTGAACTCGTCACTGGTATCAGACCCACCGGCCATCCATGTCTCCGCTTTAAAGACATCTGCAAACGCGACATGAAGTCCTGTGACATTGATCACAAGTCGTGGGAGTCAGAGCTGGTGGACAGCCATAAAAGCGGGACTAAAGTATGGCGAGTTGAAGAGACTTCGCAGTTGGTAGGAAAAAAGACAGAAGCGCAAGGGGAGAGCCAACTGTGTAACAGCCCCGACAACCAATTTTATCTGCAGCACCTGTGGAAGAGTCTGTCACTCTAGAATTGGCCTTTATAGCCATTCCAGGCGCTGCTTCACAAACCACTGACCACCTCCAGGCGCTTACCCATTGTCTCTCGAGACGAGGAGGCCAAAGATAAGATAACATCTTTAAAGCACATTGGGATGTTTTGTTATGTTAAAGGCGCTATAAATATAAGTTGGCCTTGTTGACCTTCCGTAAGAGACCCTTAGCATCGCTCTGTATCTATCAGGACTATATGTCAAGGCCTTATGTCAACACAGGCTCTCATGAGGCCCTTTCACATATCATCCATCTATTTGATTTCACACCTGGTCACCGTCAACTATTGCATAAAAATTACAAGTCATTATACATTGAATGCCAAGACCTTTAACTCTCATTAAACGCTTCTGCAGTTATCAAATTATCACCAGTGAAACTCCAAGTGCTATTCCATGCATTTATGTACTCACAGTTCTACAGGTACTCCCCCTGCATGTGGAGTTGATGTGGGTGCAGGTTGCTGCCTTTCTTGCTCCAGTGTATTAGATGGCTGTGGCTGGTGTCCTTTTGGTGCCTGAGCCCTACTAGGGTTGCAGCGTTGGTGTTACTGTCAAAGGGGCTGTGGAAGTGCCTTGAGAGAAGCCACCCCCCTGCTGCCTTGAGCCCGCCCTCCTCTGCCCTTTCAGGTCCCAAATACACTCTTGTGGTTGCCTGGAGTTTTTCAGCTCCTGGCAACTAGGAGATGTGTGGCTGGCCCATCTCACCTATCCATTGCCCAATAGACTCATTGATGAGGCCATGCTGTGGAGATCTGTGTACACCCCTGCATCCACTCAGTGCTATGCTCCATGTATCTCTCCATTAGCGTTGCCACTTTCTCAATGGAGTTCACATGCCAGAGATATGGAGCCACTCATGGCATAGATGCACTCTTCCATCATTTACACATGGGACTTCACTGCCTCTGGAAACTCTGGCAGATCTACACATATTTGATGCAGCAGCTAAGGACCTGCTGCTTTGCTGATGACACCTGAGGCCCACCATCTGTATGGAACTAAGCATCGCTGGGCCTCTCCTCACTCGTCTGAGGGGTAATGGCCGGAGCTGTCACTGCCTCTCTTACTTCCTTCTGCACGTCTGTGTAGAGTTCACCAGATTCTGCCACCTGTTCTATATGTACAACAAAGCCCACCGACATGAGTGTATATGCGGTGGTGGAGGGTGCGATGGAATGGTGAAGCCGTGTTTTGAGATGGTGTTGTATCCTGTGAGCCTATCATTGTAACAGGAGCCCTTACCTGATGGAAATACATGATTTAAGTGAAACAGCTGCTCCTTCAACCAAGCTCTGGCGTCTACCCTTGGTCAGGTGCTTCCACGCAGGTGCCACAGGCCACACATGGTGGAGGGAATGTTGGACGCAACCATCACTTTAAACACTCTCCATAGCTTCTACACCTGCCTTGCCCTCAGTGACAGGCTGTCCTGCCATGACCCTCTGATCACAACGGCCTCCTCCTCCTCTATCATCACCATGGTGATGAAAGGCACTCCACCTCCTGTTCATTGACATTCCCTGGCCTTCTGAGCACTGCAAACACAGTCGTATGCAGTGTCACTCCTGTGTCATGGTGCATCTGTGCTGGTCACTCTGGGGCACTGTAAATGTGCAGCACCATGCCGCTGGGATGGCATGGTGAGGCAGCCATTCAGCCATCTCAATGCGGCATTCACCCACGACCCATGGGGCTTGGGTGCATGTAAACTAGACGCCTCAATGTTGACATTTGTGCCTGGTGTTGCCACATGCATGGGTCTACCACCTGGCCTCACATTTCATGGCCATCTTTTAATTCGTACTGGACTTCCAGTGCAACTCGAAATGCTACTCACCTTTCCAGACCGCAGCAGGTCATTAAGTCTCTTCCTGCATTGGACCCAGGTTCTTGCATCGACCCCTTGGCTGCCACCTTCAGGCCTGTCTTCTTGGTGAGGCTTGCTGGCCTCTTCCTCCAGTCTGCTGGAAACAGGGCCTGCCTCCTTTCTCTGACTGCTTGCAAAAGCGCCTGCAGG
The DNA here is from genome assembly GCF_036365525.1 of Heterodontus francisci. Lineage (NCBI taxonomy): Eukaryota > Metazoa > Chordata > Chondrichthyes > Heterodontiformes > Heterodontidae > Heterodontus > Heterodontus francisci. Next base: position 33,477,081 of record NC_090379.1, read on the forward strand.
GAGGATTTGCTGAATTGTGGAGCAGCCCTTCCTCGTTCTGACATCATTGTTCTGCTGCTTTCTTTGCTACTGATCCTCTCCTTCTTGCCTCTGTCTTCAACCTGCCTGACTGCTGTACAGGTACTTTTAAAAATGGCAGTTGCGTACAAGTTGCCGGCACTAGGACTCACCCGCCACCATTAATTGGCCGGTTCCCCCACCTGCAGGCCTTGAATAGGCTGATGCTGGTAAAATCCCAGAGGAAGTCCTTCCATTCACCTGTGCATGCCACTGACCTGCATTTCCACCCAATGTCGGGCTGTCCGCCTGATCAGTAAAATTCAGGCCACTGTTACATTCAGCAGTATCTTCAGTTTATGCCTGAAAGGCGATGGTGAACAGGTCAGTGGAGCTAATGACCTGGACCCATATTTTTCGAAATTTCTAATCAGGAGTATAAGACTTGGATAGATTAAGGGACAAGTTTAATCGACCATCTTAGGGTCTCTGTGAGAATCATGGAGGCAGTTTGAATTTGTTTGCATTGCTGCAGTTTTTTGGGGTCAAGTACAAGAAATTACAAGCTGCATCTGATCCTATTAATAGCTGATGCAATTTGAATATTTGGTGCAGAGACGTACAAAACAACTCAACTAAAAGCAAAATACTGCGGATGCTGGAAATCTGAAATAAAAACAAGAAATGCTGGAACCACTCAGCAGGTCTGGCAGCATCTGTGAAAAGAGAAGCAGAGTTAACGTTTCGGGTCAGTGACCATTCATCGGAACTGACAAATATTAGAAAAGTCACAGGTTATAAGCAAGTGAGGTGGGGGTGGGACAAGAGATAACAAAGGAGGTCTAGATTGGACCAGGTCACATAGCTGACCAAAAGGTCACGGAGCAAAGGCAAACAATATGTTAATGGTGTGTTGAAAGACAAAGCATTAGTACAGATTAGGTGTTAATACACTGAATACTGAACAGCAGCAAGTGCAAACCTGAAAAAAACTAAGATGAAATGAAATAAATGCAAAAAAAGATTGTAAAAAATGTAAAAAAGAATGTGAAAAAGGAAGAAAAAATAACTAAAAATGAAAGTAAAATGGGGGTCTGTCATGCTCTGAAATTATTGAACTCAATGTTCAGTCCGGCAGGCTGTAGTGTGCCTAATCGGTAGATGAGATGCTGTTCCTCGAGCCTGCGTTAATGTTCACTGGAACACTGCAGCAATCTCAGGACAGAGGTGTGAGCCTGAGATCAGGGGGGAGTGTTGAAATGGCAAGCAACCGGAAGCTCAGGGTCCTGCTTGCGGACTGAGTGGAGATGTTCCGCAAAGCGGTCACCCAGTCTGCGCTTGGTCTCCCCAATGTAGAGGAGACCACACTGTGAGCAGCGAATACAGTATACTACATTGAAAGATGTACAAGTAAATCGCTGCTTCACCTGAAAGGAGTGTTTGGGGCCTGGGATAGTGAGGAGAGAGGAGGTAAATGGGCAGGTATTACACCTCCTGCGATTGCAGGGGAAGGTGCCATGGGACGGGGACGAGGTGGTGGGGGTAATGGAGGAGTGGACCAGGGTGTCGCAGAGGAAATGATCCCTTCGGAATGCTGACAGGGGAAGGGAGGGGAAGATGCGACTGGTAGTGGCATCACGCTGGAGGTGGCGGAAATGGCGGAGGATGATCCTTTGGATATGGAGGCCGATGGGGTGAAAAGTGAGGACAAGGGGAACCCTGTCATGGTTCTGGGAAGGAGGGGAAGGGGTGAGGGTAGAGGTGCGGGGAATGGTCCGGACACAGTTGAGGGCCCTGTCAACCACAGTGGGGGGAAATCCTCGGTTGAGGAAAAAGGAGGTCATATCAGAAGCACCGTCATGGAAGGTAGCATCATCAGAGCAGATGTGTCGGAGACGGAGAAACTGGGAGAATGGAATGGAGTCCTTACAGGAGGTAGGGTGTGAAGAAGTGTAGTCGAGGCAGCTGTGGGAGTCGGTGGGCTTATAATGGATATTAGTAGACAACCTATCCACAGAGATGGAGACAGAGAAGTCAAGGAAGGGAAGGGAAGTGTCAGAGATGGACCATGTAAAGGTGAGAGAAGGGTGGAAATTGGAAGCAAAGTTGATCAAGTTTTCCAGTTCGGGGCGGGAGCAGGGAACGGCACCGATACAGTCATCAATGTACCGGAAAAAGAGTTGGGGGAGGGGGCCTGAGTAGGACTGGAACAAAGAATGCTCGACATATCCCACAAAAAGACAGGCATAACTGGAACCCATGCGGGTACCCATAGCGACACCTTTTACTTGAAGGAAGTGCGTGGGGTTGAAGGACAAGTTGTTCAATGTGAGAACAAGTTCAGCCAGGCGGAGGAGGGTGGTGGTGGATGGGGACTGGTTGGGCCTCTGTTCCAGAAAGAAGCGGAGAGCCCTCAAACCATTCTGGTGGGGGATGGAGGTGTAGAGCGATTGGACATGCTTACCCACTGTTTTTTTCAGGTTTGCACTTGCTGCTGTTCAATATTTAGTGTATTAACACCTAATCTGTACTAATGCTTTGTCTTTCAACACACCATTAACATATTGTTTGCCTTTACTCCGTGACCTTTTGGTCAGCTATGTGGCCTGGTCCAATCTAGACCTCCTTTGTTATCTCGCCCCACCCCCACCTCACTTGCTTATAACCTGTGACTTTTCTAATATTTGTCACTTCCGATGAAGGGTCACTGACCCGAAACGTTAACTCTGCTTCTCTTTTCACAGATGCTGCCAGACCTGCTGAGTGATTCCAGCATTTCTTGTTTTTAAAACAACTCAACTGTTGGCTTCTGTCACACTTATTGTAACTGTACCTGTGCTTGTCTGCCAGCCGTGGGTGAGACAGAAGTGGGCAGTTTGGAAAAGTTTGTTTCTGTGTGCACACTGTGATTGAAAGTCCCATTCCACCATTTTCTCCGCTGCTGCCTTTGTGGATAAATGGGCCAACAGATCAGGAGGTTGTTAATGGATAAAGGCCCCCATGCATTCCACAAGTTCCTGCATTGTTTACAGGTATCTGAGACTGCTTCTGAGAAAACTGGTAATTGGCTTCAGTACAAATCATGTGACAAACTATGAATGACCTAGTTGCACCCATGTAAGCTGCAAATGGAAATTGATAAGGGACTTTCCCTCTGGAATATGATTTGTGGAGTTGTTAAATTTTTATGAAGTATTTGCATAAGCATCTTGTGTGGCAATCTCCCTTTCCAAGCCTCAGAATTTAAAAAACGTTTCCCCCCAACCCCCCCGACCCCACCCCCCACCCCCCCCCCCCACCCCGCCTTCTCTTTCCTGAAACTCTTCCTTTAATGTGTTAGTTTTCCTGTTCAGAGCAGGCTTCTTGAAAATCGGTCAGCATCTGCGGCACATTTATGTCTTTTGAAATGGAATAGTTGCAGTGATGTTGGAGATAACTGTCCTAAGGGATAGAATGAGACACCTATTCATTCACCATCACCTTAGCGAGTGAGTGTTGTTTAAGCACTTCAGTTGTCACCTTTGCACCTTCACTTTGAAGGTGGGGATTTATTTCTTCTTTGAATGCATCACCACAAACAAGCTGGCGGTGGGGGAAGTGAGAAGTTTGTTGTAAAGCTGTTAGCCATCGTTAATTTGTATTATTAATGAATCGGGCAAGCTCCAGATAGATAGAATTACATGCTGTGAGGGAGTAAGGGATGATGAATTTTGTGTCTTGATCAGCCGTGCCCAAACTGCGCCGGACGCATATGGGCTCAGCAGCCTTTTAGTCTTCTGGACTGCCTGCCTGAAACAAATGTGGGTTTTCGTACCCTGAATGTGAAATTCAGGTATAAATGGGCAGACCACACTCCCTGCAGTCTCTGCCTTATTGTACTAGGCATCTTAAGGGGGCCGCAGAAAAAAGCAAAGCAAATTTTCAGTTATTTTTGTTGCTCCAGGAGCAGTAGAAGTGTTCTGCTAGGCCTGTTTGAAGTCCTTCCCTGACATTGCCTCTTGCCCCTCAGATCTGACCTACTGGCTGGCTCAGCTTAGGAGCTACCACTTGTTTTGCATATGGCTGAAGTTGAATTTTACTCCCAACATTTGAGAAGGTTGGTAATTGAAAATGTCAAGCAGCTATTTGGAGTACATAACTAAAGCAGCAGCAAATTTAAAAGTGGAAGGCAGTACTTGGCCTTCCACAATATATGACCAACAGATTCAGAGGAATACTTGGTTCGCCCTCTTGGTGCGCAACCAGCAGTTTCAGAGCAGTACTTGGTTGGTCCATTTTTTACATACCGCCACTATTCTTGCATGATAGGTATCGTCTTCAGGGTCCCATTGTAATTATTATACTTGATGGAAAAAGAGGATCAAATATTGGATGGCAGGGAAGTCAGGCAACATCACTGGAGGACGGCTCCTTTCTGCAAGTATTCTTCCAACCAACCGTATTTGCCCTGATGCAATTATTTGGATCTTCCAAAAGAACAATGCTTTCACAGGCTCATATTCATAAGGGAGGCCATGGGCAGCATTTTTAGATCCCGATGGGGCGGGAGCTAAAAATAGCGCCACTGGCTGGCGTGCCAGTTTTACGTCACTGTTCCTGCCACTGGCGATTTTCCTCAGGACGGGGGAAGACCGGCCAGAGAAACCCCCCGGATTTGGGAATAAGGCCAATTACTCCTGCTAATGAACTCAATGGCAGCTCGTTAAGGGCCGGTTTGGGATTTTGTTGGGGGTGCATGGATTGCATGCTAGATCAGGGACAAACCAGATGCAAGGAGCCGGCAACACAGTGGGGATCCAGTCATGGCCGCACTATGGAATTAGGTGGGCCCATAAAAGAGGGTATGGCTAAGAGGGGCACTCAGCCATTGGCACACAGGTGTCATCAGGTGTGTAGAGGTTGAGGGGAATGTAGTCTGTACAGTGCAATGCAGGGGTCCTGTCCCTTCTGGCATCTCGGGGGCATGAGAGTTCCAGACCTTATTGTGCTGCAGCTAAGTGCAAGTAAGGCTACAACTGGTGATGGAACTACAGTTCTCAGATATTGGGTTTAGTGGTGTTAAGAAGCAACATCCTCAGCAGTAGAGTCCAAGCCTGGGCACGAGAAGGGCAGAGGAGAGGGACAAGGGGCAGGAATGCAATGGAGGCCATTCCCACAGCATCATGTGTACCGTTGAAGATGGAACTGCCTGGACATGTCGGAGAACAAGTGCCACAAGTGTTTATCTAGGTAGACGGTCACTAGGATTTGTGCCATCATGGAAGCCCTCACACATGGCAGCACTGCTCTCCATGCTCTGCCTGTAGCTGTCAAAGTCACTGTGGCCTTGAGCTTCTTTGCCTCTGGCTCCTTCCAAGGGTCAGCAGTGGACTTTGGTGGCGTCACACAAGTGGCAGCACACCACTGCATCTCACAGGTTATGGATGCCCAATTTGCCAGAACTGGACAGTACATCCAATTTCAGATGGACAGGGCCTCACAGGCACAGAGGGCATTTGGTTTCGCCTCCATCGCTAGATTCCTCCAGGTGCAGAGCTTCATCGATTGCACCCATGTGGCCATCAAAGCACCGAGTGCCTGACCAGTCAGATTCATCAACATTAAGAGCCTCAACTCCCTCAATGTTCAGCTGGTCTGTGACCACAACAAATGCTTCCTGCATGTGTACGCTCGCTTTCTTGGCAGCTGCCATGAGTCCTTCATCCTTCAGTCTGGGCTGCCACAGCTCTTCACTCCATCGCCCGAAATCTGTGGTTGGATTCTAGGGGACAAGGGATATCCCTTAAAGAAATGGCTACTCACCCCTTTACAAGAGCCCCGAGACAGAGGCACAGAGGCGCTACAACTGAAGCCATCTGCTCACAACCACATTGGGCTTCTGAAGATGCGGTTCTGGTGCCTCGACCGGTCGGGTGGTGCCTTTCAGTATACTCCTACAGTGGTGATCTGCTGTGCTCTCCATAACATGGCCATCCAGAGAGGTGTAAACCTTGAAGAGAGTGAGGCCCTGGAATGACACAGCTCATCAAAGGACGAGGAGGAGCAGGAAGATGCAGAACAGAGAGGTGCGCAGGCTGGACAGGGGAGATGGCCAGGGCTGGCACAGGACTCGAGGATCTTGTCATGATACCATCAATGTCAGGGATCATCTGATCCAGGAATGTTTCAGCTGAGCCGGTGGCGTTCTGGTAATGTCACTAATGTAGAATCCAGAGGCCCAGGCGAATGCCCTGGGGACACGTGTTCAAACCCCACCATGGCAGCTGGTGGAATTTAAATTCAATTAATTAATAAATTCAATTAATAAAAATTTGGAGTTGAAAACTATCATCGATTGTCATAAAAACCCATCTGGTTCACTAATATCCTGTCAAGAAAACCCTATGTACCAAATGAGAAATATTAATTTAATCAGTTGGAAACTTACATTAGACTTTGAATGGAGAAAATCTTGTGGTTAACTTTAAAAGAAAAACTGGCAGCCAAGATGGCCACCGCAATTTGCATTTAAAACACCTTTTTATATTCGAAAGATCCACCCTGAGCCTGAGGTTTGAGCAGCATGGACCCAGGACAATGGCTTGCTCCAAGTGACTAAATTACTCAAAATGGCTTCATTAGCACAACAGTCAAGGCAATCCTAACACATTGAAAGAGCAAACCCCCTCCAAGTGTAAATTGGCATCCCGGGATCTGTGGAGCCAATTCCTTACATTGAATTTCATTAGAAGGTTCCAGAAAACGTGAAGCAACCATGTGACTGTCTGTCTATCTCAGGCAGTAACTCAGACTGTGCAGCAGGAAAAGGCTGCATGTCTCCCTTTCTCTCTTCCCAGCAATCATCAAGTTTGAAAACCGTCTGCAAGTGTGGACCTTCCAAGCCTACAGACCGCTACAGCCAGAGACCAGGGGATAACAGCCACCTACCAGTCTGCCTTCAACAAAACCCTGAGCAAAGCAGCCCAACCACAAAGTTCACTTTGACCAGCTGAGGACTTCAAGAATACAGCTTCAGCCGGAAGACTACTGGATCATCCACTTTACAGACTGTGTATTTAAGTTCCATTTGTTCTGGACTCTAATCCGAACACCAAATCTATTTTTCACTCTGTAATCTAATTGCGTGTATGTGATTCCAGTGTGAATGTGTGCGTGAATGTGTATTTTTTATTATTTTTAAATTGGGGTTAGTTTGTTAAGTATAATAAGCTTACCTCTTCCTTGTTTAAACTCAAGAAAACCTGTCCGATTGGTTCTTTCACGACCACATTAAAGGAAAAAGGTAAAACACTCACAGAGGTGGTAAGCATAACCATTGTTAAAAAGGAAGAAACCTTTTTGCGGTCAAATAAGTGGAAGGGCAAGAGGGGGGACTGTGAGCCCCCTCCTCACTTGGCTGTAACAATCCTTTAGGGAAGGAAATCTGTTGGTCTACAGGTGACTACAGACTAACAGCAATGTGGTTGACTCTTAACTGCCTTCTGAAATGGCCTAGAAAGTCATTCAGTTGTCAAGGGCAATTAGGGATGAGAAACAAACGCTGGCTTTACCAGCAATGCCCACATCCCACAAAAGAATATTTAAAAAAATATCCCCTCTAACTCAGGAGGATGGCATGGACTGGAACTCACTTTGCGTTGCCTGTGGGAGCACTTCCATTGAAGCTGCAGCTTGAATGGATCTATTCTTACCATCAATTAATTATGCACTTCTGTCCAGAGGTCTTACTGTCCACCTTTTGCTTCCCTTCGCCACTTCTTCCCTCTTTTCCAGTTTCACCATTAAAGCACGGAAGCTTACACACCTGGTGTCATGTGTCAATATTTAGAGTGTCTTCCAAAATTTACAAAGTGCGTACTAACAAGTGAAGCAATCTCCTGGGAACCACTCAGTGCTCTGCCCGATGTGTTGGCCTCTGTTGTCGACCACTTATAAGCACGGAGGAGGTGGAGGCAGCCTGTTCGCTTGTCTCTACTTGCGGTTGAGATGCACATGACAATCGTCCTCATCATGCCAGTGGGAGTATCTTCAGAGGCTGTTGCATCATGCAGGGGCAGCCTCCATCACTGGATCCTGCTGCAGAGATGGTTCCTCAGTCAGAGGGGCTAAGAAGGCCGATGATGATGAGGGCACCCCATCCTCTTGGTGATTGCCTCAACTCTTGGATGGGACTCTGGATTGCTGGAAGGGAGCACCAACTGGGGTGTAACTGGCATCCACTCGAGACAACTTCGCACCACTGACTGGCCAATGTTACAGAGCTTTGCATGTATTCTGTGCATGTCAGTGCACTGCTCCTGCATCCACTCAGAGTGCTACTGCATACGGCTCTCCATGAGATTGGCCATTTTCTCAATGGAGGAGCTCATGCACTCAGAGCCCTGAGTCATGGTGGTGAACATGAGCTGAATGGACACCTCCATTCTCAGCCCATGGCCCTGCACTGCCTCAGGGAACTCCGACAGGTGGGTACACATCTATTTCTGTTGATCTAAGTACAGCCTCCTTTCTTGTGACTCGCGAGGCCATGCATCTGTGCCCAGCTGAGCATGGCTGTGGTGTGTCCTCCATCCTCTGAGGGGGACTGCCCAGAGCTGCCTTTCTCACCTCCTCCTGCTCACTAGTGCCGTGCTCTTCACCCAGTGCTACCCTATTTAAGCACGCATGAGGACCAGTGTGAGGGTATCTTCGCGGTGGAGAGTGTGTTTATAAGATGTGACTGTGCTGGCTCTGCTTCCTCGGTTCATTATGATGGCCTTGGTGTTGTGACAGAACCAGGCATTACCCCTCCATGTCAAAACCTGTGGGAGACACAAGAATAGATCATGAGAACTAGCCTTTGACAGGGGAACCTCTACAGTGTTAAGGCTTCCCAATGCAGCTGAGCCTTTGGCATGCTGTCGGATGGGGAGGAGTACACTCCAGCCCTTCATCTACAGATTGCAATATCTCTTTCCCTCCAGCAGGAATGCTCATCTCACCTTTCCTGACTTGCTCCTGTGGAGCCACCCTTGCAATTTCCATGGCAATCACAGTGTGGAGATGGGGCACTCCTCTTACTGTCAGAGCCCGTTCTCTGGCATTGTGATCCCTTTTCTCCTGCAGGGACAGCAGCTAATATACATAAGAAGCTGCACGTATCAGTTCTGGAAAGTCCTCAACTGCGCTAGGGCTCTGAGCCTTACCGAGTGTTCAGTAGGTACCCTGGGCACACGTGACTCCCATGCTCAGGAACAGCATGCACCGTCAGGCTCCTCAGCTGGAATGGCTGCTGGAGGCTGAATACCCAAAGGTCTTCCAGAGTGAAGAAGTTCATTGAACCTTTTATGGCACTGGACCCAGTTCCTCCGGATCATACTTCTGCTGCTGACGGTCTCAGCCACCATGCCACTTTTGTTTGGCTGGGTGGCTTTTGCCTTTCACCTTCTAGAAAGAGGACCTTCCTCCTCCACCTCACTGCCTCCAGGAGAACCTTGAGGTCGGCATCTGCCCCTGGTGCCAGGCCTCTGCCACTCCTCCTGTCTCATGGGTGCTTGCATTTTTCCATTCAAATGGCAGCCTCAGTAATGGGTGCCATGGTGGCATTAAATAGCACCCGCTCTTGCAGAGGCCCACCTCCAACCCACACTCGCAGCTGCTCATTGGCTGCCCAACCCACTTTGTAGCCAATTAGCAACCAGCCTCCACAAGGATTGGGGGCTGTGATTATCCCCCTCCACCTCCACCACCCCCAGAGCAGTGTTGGGACCTGGAAATGGTCCCGAGGTTAATTTCCCGACCCCAAAGGGAACATCCTGCCCCACGATTGAGTTGTGTAAGTTACTGCAGGTTGTAGGTATATACAGGTGTAGAGAGTTAAAAAAATTAAAGCGAACAAAGGAAATTGCTTTATCTTTTACCCAGCTTACAGGGTTTTTTGTAAAGAAAATATATGGTTTTATTGAGCTGTAAATTAGAAAATGACATTTGATCCAGGCAGGTTAGTCAGGATTAAACTGATAGGTTGGAAATAATGTTGGTTTTGTACTTCTTAATAGATTATTGATATACTTTCTTAACATTTGCAGATTTTCAGGAAAGATATACTTCAGTCAAACTGGCAAGTGTCTGGTTCTGGTAGTTTCAGGGTGTGATTGTCTAAGGATCAGAAACCTCCTAGTACCAGCCAATTGCTAACATAGTCTATAAACAGTGATCACTCTCACTGACCGTTACTAACTACTTCACAGCTCTTGAAAGTAAAGGAAAATCCCAGCAACTCTCATATTGCCGCAGTTTAAAGTCTCTGAGATTATGAATATAAAATAATGGTTCTTCAGTTTTTTTAATTAGAATACTGGGCTGAATTTTACAGACCCCCTGATGTCAGGGGTCGTGGCAGGGGTGGTGAGGGTGGGGGCGCAGAAAATGCCTCCGGGAGAGGCCCGCCACGAATTCGACGCCGGAAAGGCCCGGCCCCATATTGCCGGCGGCAGCGAGGCCTTGTGGCGGGTCCCCTGCCGCTCAGCGACAGGAGTCCAATTTCCATATGCAAATTAATGTAAATACCTGAATTAATGACCATCGTGCTCCTGCTGTCCATCCCGGAGTGATATTGGTGTCGGTGGCCAGCACTCCCCTTCCTTCGGATCCCCAAATGGGGATCCGAGGTGGAACACTGGTGGGGAGGGGTGAGCAGGTATGTTTTCCAGTGCGGGAGGAGGGGGAGCGGGGTTAAACGCATCTGATTGGGTAGGTGATGGTGGGAAGGGTTACAGTGCACAGTTTATGAACTTTGGGAGTGGAGGGGGGAAGGTCAAGTGGGCAGGGGAAGTGTTTTGGGGGGGTAGAGGGCAAGTAATGAACTGCATAGTTATTAGGGGGGGGTGAGTGGGAGAGGGCAAAATTAAATGTTTTAAAAAATTTTTGTAACATCTTTCTTGTAACCTCTTTTTTAAAATATTTAAATTAAATAGAAGGGCTCGAAGTCCTTTAAAAATGGCGCCAGCGCCTGCACAAAGGCTGCCGAAGCTATTGCCGGGGACGCACTGCCCTCCCCCTCCACATCATCAGGATGGGTGGTCTGTCTTGGCCACTTAAATAAGCCACTGTGCTGAATATCGCGGCGGCTCCACAATATGCGGTCCGCACATTGTTTAAGTCTGCCGCCATCCAAGGTGGCGGCACCATAAATATCAGCCCATTGTTTGTTTTGGTCACACTTGCTCTACGACATGAACATTTACTAAGTAATTATCATTTTATTTCATTAATGATGAAGTCACTGAGCTGATACTAACAGATGTTTTCCTTCCATCTCTTTCCCATTGGCATTCCAATGCAGATGAGGTCATTAATATCAGCGTGAGAAGCATGCTTGGATGAATAATACATGGCAGCATGGAATGATGGGACCTAGGCTCATGTCAACCAGCTCCCCCCACACGCTGAGTTGCTGACCTCAACTCTTTGGTTAATGAGTTCCCCCTGGTCAGGACTTGTCATAGAGTCATAGTCATTATTGCACAGAAGGAGGCCATTCAGCCATCAAATACATGCCGGCTCTCTGTACAGCAAGCCAGTCAGTCTCATTTCCCCACTCTTTCCCCATAGCTCAGCAATTGCCCATCTAAATTTCCCTTTGAAATCATTAATCGTCTCTGTTTCTACCACCCTCGTAGGCAGCGAGTTCCAGGTCATTACCACCTGCTGTGTAAGAAATTCATTATTTTAATTTTTAACATGTGGACCATTATAGTGAATTAGAAAGTAGTCACTAACTGCCTACCAATCATGGAGAGAAAGATTTGATCTGTTCATGTCTTATCGAGCCATCATATACACTCATTTACAATTTTGGTATAATAATCAATAGGGCAGATTAAGTTTGATAATGTTTTACTTTAAAAATAATACTGAGTATTTGCAACCTTCAGGTTTGAACAAAACTGATTGCCACATGAAGACATTTGTAATGGTAAATGAGAAGTTGGATTAGTACTAGAACTTGTGGGATACCTAAAAATAGAAAACTAAAAAAGGTCTGTTTGTGTGAAGTGAGACTTGTAGAGTGGAGATGTCTGTAGCAAGCAGGTGTGCGAAGCAGTTTTTTTCCCCCCACAAATGTTATGGCAATATATAGTAACGCTTCTTACCACTCTATACAGAGTGACTGTCACATCTGCCCATGTACATTCGAATTGAATAAAAGTGAAACTGAAGTGTAACTCTTCATTGGCATGATTCCTCTTAAATATGCTATGTAACATATTAGTAGATTTTAATTCTACGTAGGTAGGCAGTATAAACACAAGCATGTTACTTACCAACTATTTCCAAAACAAACCTGCAGGGTTTGCAGGAGGATGAGGTGCCCGCCTAAATTTATGCAAATTGCTATCCTATGATTTGAGTAGGACCCCAATGCAGTTTAAAAATGTTTTTTCATTCTCAGGATGTGGGTGTTGCTGACAAGACTGACATTTAATGCTGATCCCTACTGGCCATGGAAAGATGGTCGTGCACTATCATAAACTGAAACAGTTATATTACTTGTAGCTGTTTAATACAATTGAGTGGCTTGTGAGACCAATTCAGAGGGCAGTTAAGAGTCAACCATGATGGTGTGAGACTGGGGATCACATGTAGGCCAGACTGGGTAAGGATGAGAGGTTTCATTCCCTAAAGGACAATAGTGAACCAGTTGGGTATTTACAACAACCTAACAGTATAATGGTCAATTTTACTGATATCAGCTTTTTAAAACTAAATTCAAAACCTCAAGCTTCCATAAAATTTGAGCTCGCATTCTTGGGATTATTAGACCAGTAACATAAACAGTGTACTACTGGGGCCAGAGTGGGAAGTTTGGCTTTCCTGCTAGGCAGAAGCAGATCTGCAGCTGGTCTACAGACAGAAGACGCTCCTTCAGGTAAGTCCAAAAGCTAAGGTGCCAGGAGGAGCAGGAGCGCTCCTTTTAAGCCTGTAAACTTCCTTTAATGGTCTGATCTTGCTGGAAAAATAACAGCATGTTTATGACGCCATCATTATTAATAAGCAAATTGGTCAGGAAGTTCAGGGAATTAAGAAATACCCCACGAGTCGCAAATCTCCAGAACTTGCTGGTCGATTTACGGCACTCCACCATTTACTTCACACAAGTGGTATCTTAGCCCCCCTGTAACTTTCTGGATTTGCACATTCATTTCCCATTAAAATTGTTACAGAAAGTCATGTGTCTTTTTTAACAAAGTAATCATTGTTAATGTGATGTACAGAAATTGAACAATTTAAACTGCGGAGTCTCCTTCCTTCAGGTGATAAGTTGTTCTTAGAGATTTCAAATACGGCAAATTTTAATTTCTACATTGTTTTCTTACTTTTCTGCTGTTTTTCGATTCATTCATGTGATGTGGGCATTGCTGGCTAGGCCAGCATTTATTGCCCTAATTACTCTTGAGAAGGTATTGGTGACAACTGAGTGGCTTGTGATTAGAATGAGACAGAAAAGGTTAGTCAAGGAATTGAGTAAAAGGTTCCACAGCCTTTTCCAATTCATTAATTAACAATGAAGAAAAACAGACCCAGTAATTGTACTGCAGGATAACATTTAATGGCTTAACAGCAGAAATGTTTAGCTGGAGCAAAACAGCGTTTCTGAAAGTGAGCTATCTGACAACAGGGGCCCAGATTTTGCAGTCAGTGGCGAAGAGGTCGTTTTTGCCACTGACTGAACTGAGAAATACAACCTTACCGAGTTGGTTGGTTGCAAAGAGAACTTCAGCTTCTTGCTGCAGCATGGTCCACTGACTAAAGTATCTGTGAGGCCAAGCAACAAGGCGCATTCCCAGTGAGGCCTAGCAGTGAGGCGCATTCCCAGTGAGGCCTAGCAGCGAGGTGCATTCCCGACGAAGCCTAGCAACAAGGCGCATTCCTGGTGAGGTCTAGCAGTGAGGCACATTAACAGTGAGGCCTAGCAGTGAGGCACATTCCCAGTGAGGCCTAGCAGTGAGGCGCGTTCCCAATGAGGCCTAGCAATGAGGCGCATTCCCAATGAGGCCTAGCAGTGAGGCACATTCCCAGTGAGGCCTAGCAGTGAGGCGCATTCCCAGTGAGGCCTAGCAGTGAGGCGCATTCCCAGTGAGGCACATTCCCAGTGAGGCCTTGCAGTGAGGCGCATTCCTAGTGAGGCCTAGCAGCGGGGTGCGTTCCTGACAAAGTCTAGCAACAAGGTGCATTCCCGGTGAGGCCCAGCAGCAAGGCGCATTCCCAGTGAGGCCGAACAGCAAGGCACATTCCTAGTGAGACCTAGCAGTGAAGTGCATTCCTGGCGAAGCCTAGCAGCGAGGTGCATTCCCGGCGATGCCTAGCAGCAAGCTGCATTGCCGGCGAGGCCATGCTCCCTAATGATGTCACGAGCTGAAGACATACTCCTTGAGGTTCATCTTCAGCAAAAAGGCAGGTGATTTGCTTTATAATACTTTTTAACACTTTAACCACTTTTTAAATACTTCAAAGCACTTTTGAAAGCTCTATTATTCTTTCATGGGACCTGGGCATCGCTGGCAAGGCCAGCATTTATTGCCCATCCCTAATTGCCCATGGTGAGCTGCCTTCTTGAACTGCTGCAGTCCAATATATAAAAATACTTTTAAACACTTTTACGAACTTTGACTGCCCAGAATTTTTCAGATGTATTTTCTCCTCTGGTTTCTACTGTTTTACCAGCTCGGTTTAATTAAATTTTTTTTTGCTTATGAGACTTTATATAAAAATTATGATATTATATATTTCCTTATCTGTAAGATTTTTGCATTGTTTAATTTTAATCCCTTTTACCTCCCATGTCTTTCATCTGCACTTCAGTCCGAGTATGCCATGCTGTTTTCCCAGGGAGTTTAAACTCTCTCCCTCCCTCCTTCTCCTGACCTCCCTTTCCCTATGGTGGAGCAGGTCAAGCTGTGGGGTCCGAAAGATGACAAGCGACCAGACAGGGCTCTGAGCCCCGGCAGCAGCAAATCGTTCAACTGCTCCTCGGGCTTGGAGAGGACCAACGCCATGAGGATCAGCCCCAGAGCCCGTGCATCGTGCATCGAGTGTCCAGAGCTAACAGACCGACATGAGCGGAAGAAATGGCTGTTGCTGCTGTTAGACCTGGTGCCGAGACCGACCAAGAGATCGGGGGAAGGACACATCTTCAGTCCTGCACCCAGACTCCGCCTAGCAGGCATTTGCAGCTTTCTTCTAAACCTTCGCGTTTGCCACAATTGGAACTGCAAAATCCAGGCCACTACTGTCAGTTACTTGCTTATCACCATCTCACTTAGGAATGTCCTCTTCAGGCTACTGGCAGATGATTTTTTTGGACTACTGGACAGTAAGGCACTTTAGAAAGTTGTACAGCACATAAATTCATGCACTTATGCCCAATTATCAGCACTGCATATTCTGAAACACAGCATTTCACTGATGGTGTTAAATTAAGGCAATCAATCATATGTTACTTTAAATTATTCAGATTTTTTCACAGCAATGAACAAGAGTGTTTAAGGCAAAAAATATAGACCGAAATAAGTCTGAAACTCAACTATATAGACTTGGCAAACAGTAATCAAGTCGTAAGATACAGAGGAAATTTACGAATATGTTGCCAGGACTGGAGAATTTTAGCTATGAGGAAAGATTGGATAGGCTGGGATTGTTTTCTATTTGGAACAGAGGAGGCTGAGAGAAGATTTAATTGAGGTGTATAAAATTATGAGGGGCCTAGATAGGGCAGAGAGGTCAATAACTAGGGGACATTAATTTAAAGTAATTGGCAAAAGGATTCGATGAGAGTTGAGGGATTGAGGGTGATGGGGTTCTGGAATTCACTGCCAGAAAGGGTGGTAGAGGCAGAAACCCTTTGCATTTAAAAAAAAAACTTGTATATATGCTTGAAATGCCGTAACCTACAGGGCTACAGGCCAAGAGCTAGACAGTGGGATTAGGTGGGACAGCATTTTACATCTGGCACAGTTACAATGGGCTGCTTGGCCTCATTCTGTGCCATAGATTTTCTATTTTCCTATGCTCTCTTTGGCAAAAAATCTAACTTATCCACCATAAAAGGCACAAGAAGGCTTGGATCGTGACAGTACTTAATTTCAACAGTTTCATAAATTCAGCAGAATGGTCAAGATTGTCATAACTAAGTCAACCACCTCAACAAAATCTCAATGTAAAACAAACGCAATAACAATAATCATCATCATGCCAAAAGGAAAAGGGGATTTAGTTGACCAGAGGAGGTTAAGTTAAGCATTCTAATCTACTCTATGATCAAGATAGCATCTCTTCAGATCTTTACAGCCTGGTAAATGCATTTTTTAAATTGATCCAACAGATTTCTGGTTTTCTTGGTGCGGCTTTAATGCATGTTAAAAACTTTATTATCCATTGTCTGTATTTTTGTAACAAACATTAAGGATTGAGCGTGGAAAAGTAGTTTTTAAAAGTATTTTGTACATGAGAAATTAAGTTCTTTATTCCATAAGTTCTAGACTCCGTGATGCCAGATCCTTTCCTGTATTATATAAATATAAAAGGATTTACCTTTAGGTCAATGCACAGAGGAAGAATGTTTGACCAGATATAGTCAGAAAGGAAAAAACATTTAGGGAACTTGATAGACATTAATGATATAAAAGGCAAATGAGATTCCACATCAGAAGTTAAGTGCTTTGGTTAGCAGAACTTAACTTACTGAACTAAAAACAAGAAATGCTGGAACCATTCAGCAGGTCTGGCAGCATCTGTGAAAAGAGAAGCAGAGTTAACGTTTCGGGTCAGTGACCCTTCATCGGAACGGAAGGGTCACTGACCCGAAACGTTAACTCTGCTTCTCTTTTCACAGATGCTGCCAGACCTGCTGAGTGGTTCCAGCATTTCTTGTTTTTATTTCAGATTTCCAGCATCCGCAGTATTTTGCTTTTATTAACTTACTGAACTGATGGGAACAGGGGAAAACATTTCGGGACAGAATTTCTGTGGGGTTTTTCTCAATCTGCCACTAACTTTGGCAGAAAATTGGTGGAAACCCCGAAGAAATGGCATAAACATTCACACATTGAGCAGGATTTTGTTCTGGCTTTGGAGGCGGGCACAGGGGCGGGGTGGGGGGGGCAAACAAATGGCAGGGTGTACTGCTCCTAACGTCGCCCAGGTCCCCTGCCATTTTCTCCAGGGCGATGAAGGCCACTTAGGGCCCTCTTCCTATCTCCACTGCAGTTTTATTGAAGGTGGCGAGGCCAGCCTCCTTGCGGGGTCGGGGGGAGGTCACTCCTTTGGGGGCAAACCAGGGCCCCTAGAGGTTCCTCTCAGCAACAATGGCCATCCCCCTGGGATGACCTCCCCGCCTTTAACAACTCCCTCCACCTCCATTTGGGCACCCCATCGCTGAGGCCTGCCCAAATGGCTCTGGCGACTCTGACCCCACTCACCTCTCCTGGGGTCTTCTCCACTCCTCGGACCTCCTGCAGTACCAGCAGTGGCCACTGCTCTGGGTAGCGCTACCGGTAATGCAGAGCTGCCAGACTTCAGATTGTGAAATAGCACCAGGGGTCTGACAAAGGGCTCAGGCAGGGTCACACCCAAACTTCTGGCCTTCTGCTGGGACCCCTGTCACAGAATAAAATCCGGCCCATTGTTTCCAAAGATCATGCTGATAATCCACCAAAGTTATTGTGGGAGATCAGAAGAACCCCATTGGAAATTCTACACCCTTGTCACTTTTCTCTATTAGCATATACAGTGCAAATTAAGCATATTTTACATGAGAGTGGCAGGAAAGACAGAGAGTCGAGCAGGGGATAAAGAGAGCAGGAAAAAGCGAGATTTCACTGTGAGAGTGGCGGGAAGGAGTCAGAGCAGAACGGGGGTTAATCTTAGAGCAGCATGTTCTAGAGCCAAAGAGAGAGCAGGCTATTCGAGACCTGGTAGTGTGCAATGAGGCAGGATTAATTAATGACCTCATAGTAAATGAGCCTCTAGGTAGGAGTGACCATAACATGATTGACTTTCACATTCAATTTAAGGGAGAGAAGAGTGGGTCTAAGACTAGCATTTTAAATTTAAATAAGGGCAATTACAAGGTTATGAAGACTGAGCTGGCTAAAGTGAAATTGGAAATTAGGTTAAGGGGTAGGTCAGTAGAAGTGCAGTGGCAGATGTTTAAGGAGATATTTCACAACACACAGATTTATTCCAGTGAGAAAGAAATCCTGGCGGTGGGGGTCTTGACATCTGGAAAAAGCGACAAAGAGATCCTCACATCACCTCTTCTCCAGAAGGCCCACCAATCTAGTGCCAAAGAGGCACTTAAGTGGACCATGATGGACCTTTCACAGGATCAAGGACCCCATCACCAGAAGTCCAGTCCTTGGAGAGCTGTTGGCCAATCAGAGGGAGGGGGGTTAGCAGCAAAGGCATAGGAACATTGGAATATGGGAGCAGGAGTAGGCCATTCAGCCCATCCAGCCTGCCCCGCCATTCCATTCGATCATGGCTGATCATATACCTCAATGCCACTTTCCCTTGATGTCATTAGTATCCAAATATCTATTGATCTGTCTTGAACATGCTCAATGATTGAGCTTCCACAGCCCCTGGGGTAGAGAATTCCAAAGATTTACCACGATCTGAGTGAAGAAAATCCTCCTCATCTCGGTCTTAAATGGCCTACCCCTTATTCTGAGACTGTGTCCCCTTGTTCTAGACCCACCAGACAGGGGAAACATCCTATTTACATCCAGCCTGTCATGCCCTGTAAGAATGTTGTAAGCTTCAATGAGATCACTTCTCATTCTTCAAAACTCTATAGAATACAGGTCCAGTTTCTGCAATCTCTCCTCATAAGACAATTCTGCCCTCCCAAGGATTAGACTGGTGAACTTCCTTTGCACTCCCTCTATGGCAAGTATATCCTTCCTTAGATGAGGAGATTAAAACTGTACACAATATTCCAGGTATGGTCTCACCAAGGCTCTATATAATTGCAAAAAGACTTCTTTACTCCTGTACTCAAAACCCCTTGTGATGAAGGCCAATATACCATTTGCCTTCCTAATTGCTTGTTGCACCTGCATGCTAGATTTTAGTGATTCATGAACAAGGACACCCAGGTCCCTTTGGACATCAACACTTTCCAACCTCTCACCTATTAAGAAATACTCTACCTTTCTGTTTTTTCTACCAAAGTGGATAACCTCCTATTTATTCACATTATATTCCATCTGCCATGTTCGTGTCCATTCACTTAGCCTGTCCAGGTACTCTTGAAGCCTCCTCACAACTTACAATCCCACCTAGTTTTGTGTCATTAGCAAATTTGGAAATATTACATTTGGTCCCCGCATCCAAATCATTGATACAGATTGTGAACAGCTCTGGCCCCAGCACTGATCCTTGCAGTACCCCACTAGTAACAGCTTGCCATCCTATGAATGGCCCGTTTATTCCTACCTTCTGTTTTCTGTCTGTTATCCAATTCTCAAACCGTACTAGTATATTACCCCCAAATCCCATGTGTTCTAATTTTGTTAACTAACCTAAGTGGGACCTTATCAAAAACCTTCTAAAAATAGCTCTCAGTGGGCCTCCCCACCCTTCATGATGCTGGGTCCCTCGTTCAGGCACTAATTGCCTTTAAACAAGGGCCCTCACCACCGAAGCTGGGACGCAGCCTGCACAGTTGCAGAGTTTTCTGTGTCGTTCTTCTTATGGGGAAACAGCGAATTGTGGCTGTGGTGGGAAGAGGCCCTTAATTGGGGTCTAATTGCCCAGATAAGGTCTTCAATTGGTGGCGGAGCGGGAAGGCCATTCATAGGCCTTTGCGACCCGGACTAAATTTTGCCGGAGGTGGGATGATGGCGGAAATCCCTCCCTGAACTATTCCACCCAATTTTATGCTCTCCCCACCTCTAAACCCGCTGTGGGGGAAAGCATAAAACTCTCCCCCAGGAGAAGTATGTGCCATCTGTGGCTATATAAGTAAGTTAAAGATAGCATCAAATCGAAAGGAAAAGCATACAATTCTGCGAAGATTAGTGGTAGGTCAGAAGATTGGACAGAATTTATAAACCAGCAAAGAATGACTAAAAAACAATGACGGAGAAATTGGAGTATGGAATAAAGCTAGCTAGAAATATAAAAACAGATAGTAAGAGTTTCTACAGGTATTAAAAAAGGAAAAGAGTAACAAAAGTGAGTGTTGGTCCACTAGAGAGTGAGAATTGTGAATTAATAATGGGAAATAAGGAAATGACAGGACCAAAAGACCTACTCCTGCTCCTAATTTGTATGTTTGTATAAGAAAATATAGATCAAGAATAAGGGCTATTTGGCTTATCAAGCCTATTTCTGCCATAGAACAATTTGCATTAACATTTGCTATTACATAATTTTAATTAAACAAATAGCATTAAATTCCTAACAAAAAATACTGGAAATACTCAGCAGGTTTGACAGCATCTGTGGAGCGAGAAGCAACGTTAATGTTTCAGGCCAGTGATCTTTCATCACAACTATTAAATTCCTACTTGTCTAACTAAAATTATCTACAAACAAGTTGATGTTGAATTCCTTCCAAGCTCTTAAATAATCTAGTAAAGCTCTGTTACATCAAACTAACATTACAATCTACATCATCAACCATAAACATGTATTGCATAGATGCATGTGCATGCCCCAATAGCAGAGGAGCTATCATTTTTTTATTATATTATATTCCATTGAGAAAGATAGACTGTATGAGATGGACCTGTGGCTAACTAAGGAAGTTAAGGATGGTATCAAATTGAAAGACAAGGCACACAGTGCTGCAAAGATGAATGGTCGGACAGAAGATTGGGAAAATTTAGCCGAGGATGACTTAAAAAAAAGAGGAAGGAATTATACAGTATGACAATAAACTAGCAAGAAATATCAAATCAGACAGTAAAAGTTTCTGCAGGTATATAGAAAGGAAGAGAATAGCTAAAGTAAGCATTAGAGGATGAGACTGGGGATTTAATAATGGGAAATGAGGAAATGGCAGACTTTGAATAAGTATTTGGTATCTGTCTTCACAGTGAAAGACACAAAAAGCATCCCAAGAATAGTAGAAAGTCAAGGGCTGAATTTTATCAAGCTCATGACGTCCGGCTGTGTGGCCAGGGGGGGCGGGCGCCAGAAGAGGGTTGTGGCAGAGGCCCACCATGGAGCTCGATGCTGGGAGGGCCTGGCCTGATCCTCCCGGCAGCGGCGAGGCCCCGTAGTGGCACCTCCCACCCCCCCCCACCCCCCGCCGCCGCCGCTGGGCAATGGGACCTGCATCTACACATGAATGAAATGAATACATTTAAATGAACTTACCTGCAATCTTCCGGGCCCGCCGCGATCCTCAGTGTGGTGACCAGCACACCCGCACCTTCAATTCTCTGTCTAGGGAAACCAGGCATGACACTGTTGGGAAAGGGGGAGGAATTAAGGTGTTCAGTGCTCGGGGTGGGGGATGGGGTCAAATAAACTTAATGAGTGTAGGGAATGGTGGGAAGGGGTGAACTTTGAACTTTGTGCAGTGGGTGGGGGAAGGTCAAATTTAAAAGTTAAGTGTTTTTGGGCAGAAAAGGGCAAATAGTTAATGTTACCTCCTCTCTCCTCACTATCCCAGGCCCCAAACACTCCTTTCAGGTGAAGCAGCGATTTACTTGTACTTCTTTCAATGTAGTATACTCTATTCGCTGCTCACAATGTGAGCACTCCTCTACATTGGGGAGACCAAACGCAGACTGGGTGACCGCTTTGCAGAACACCTTCGCTCAGTCCGCAAGCAGGACCCTGAGCTTCCGGTTGCTTGCCATTTCAACACTCCCACCACCCCCCCCCCCCCCCCCCCCCCCCTGCTCTCATGCTCACATCTCTGTCCTGGGATTACTGCAGTGTTCCAGTGAACATCAACGCAAGCTCGAGGAACAGCATCTCATCTACCAATTAGGCACACTACAGCCTGCCGGACTGAACATTGAGTTCAATAATTTCAGAGCATGACAGCCCCCCATTTTACTTTCATTTTTAGTTGTTTTTTCTTTTTTTTTCTTTTTTACAACTTTTTTTTTGCATTTATTTCATTTCATCTTAGTTTGTTCAGTTTGCTTACCCACTGTTTTTTTTCATGTTTGCACTTGCTGCTGTTCAATATTCAGTTCATTAACACCTATTCTGTACTAATGCTTTGTCTTTCAACACACCATTAACATATTGTTTGCCTTTGCTCCATGACCTTTTGGTCAGCTATGTGGCCTTGTCCAATCTGCACCCTCTCTTTTGTTATCTCTTGCTGGAAATCTGAAATAAAAACAAGAAATGCTGGAACCACTCAGCAGATCTGGCAGCATCTGTGGAAAGAGAAGCAGAGTTTATGTTTCGGGTCAGTGACCCTTCTTCGGAACTGTAAGGGTTCCGAAGAAGGGTCACTGACCCGAAACGTTAACTCTGCTTCTCTTTCCACAGATGCTGCCACATCTGCTGAGTGGTTCCAGCATTTCTTGCTTTTATTCAAGAAGCTTTATTGGCCTGGTGGCAAAGAGCTGAAAGTTATAGGGGAACTGAGAATGACTTTAAGGTACAAGATTAAAGAGATTCCCAAACCGCTGTATATATTAAAAATCAGAGTTGTTCATTACTCAGCAGGAAGGCTTGCATCAACCTACTATTGTTTTCTAGGGCAAAAGAAATTAAGGGACAAGAGAAGTAGTCAATAAATTTTAGGGCTGAATTCCCGATATTTAAAGGATTGGAAAAATTGAAAACAGAATATCACATCACTCTGAGGAAAGAGGCAGAGCCAGTGAGCTTATTCACACTGTGAAAGGTCCCACGTCCATTCCTGGAGAAGATTGAAAAAGGAATAGAAGCAATGCAGAGCCAAGGAGTGATATCAGTAATAATTAAACCTACTAGATGGGGCTCTGGTATGGTTCCTGTAAATAAACCAAATGGATCCATAAGAATCTGTGTAGACTTCACTCAACTTAATAAAGCAGTGGAGAGAGAGATCCACCCAATGGCATCAGTGGATGGAAGTTTAAAAAACTGGGAAAAAGCTGCATATTTACAAAATTAGATGCAAACAGTCACCTTTGGACAAAGAGTCTCAATTGTTGGCAACATTTATGACACCATTTGGAAGATTCTGTTTCAACAGTTTACCATTTGGTATTACGTCAGCACCTAAGATCTTTCAGAGAACGCTGTCAAGGATCCTGGAAGGTTTAGAGGGGATAATCTATCACATGGATGACATCCTAATTCATGGTGCAAACCAGAAAGAACACGACACAAGGGTAAGAGCAGTATTACAAAGACAAGAAGAAGCAGGTCTCACATTGAATGAGAAGTGTGTATTTTCGCAATCAACAGTGAGGTTCCTTGGTCACATAATTGATGGGTCAAGTATCAAGGCAGATCCATGGAAGACAAAAGCAATAAAAGATTTCCCAAAATCAGAGAACATAATGGAACTACAAAGATTTATGGGAATGGTGAATCAGGTAGGGAAATTCTTATCAAATTTAGCTACTATAAACGAGCCTTTGTGGCAACTGCTAAAGCCCAATAATATCTGGCATTGGGGAGAAAGCCAGAAAAAAATCCTATGAGAAAATCAAAGAGATGTTAACTTCATCAGAGGTGTTAGTGCACTATGATCCAGTGCTACTGACCATAATTGTATGCCTGCCTGACTCTGTTCCCACCCCCAGTAGGGGCTAAAGTTCCAGCACAGTGTTCCAGGTTGATGTTCCGTCATCAGAACTGAAACTTGGGATCTTCCTGGTCTACAACTTACATCTGTATAGCACATTTCACAACCTCAGTGTGTTCCAAAGCACATTACAGCCAATTAAGTACTTTTTGAAATGTAGTTATAGTTGTAATGTAGGAAATGAAATAACATAGCTCATTTCAAGCACACCACTACATGATTAGATGTTTACCATACCTACCCAGTTGACCTGTTGTCCCTGAAGTGCAGTATAGGGTGGTTCTGAACTCCTAGCACCAGCCCTAGCCTCAGGGCTCTTTCACTATCTACACCACAACTTTACACTCCAGCTGGGTGGCACCAGCCAAGGCTCAGCCAGCAGTGTAGCACACAAATCAGAGTTGAAGTACTCACTGGGGACAGACCTTATGAAATTGTCATTCATCTTTGAGGGAAATGACAGATGAACTGAGAGAATTACATGAGGTAAGCAAACATTTAGTATGGTCTGCTGATGAGTAAGGCATTATTATGTATGGTGGTGGGGAGAGATAGACGTGCAGGAAGATCACTTACCAAGCCAGCAATTACAACAATGTTATGCTAAGTACAGAATGCAGATTCACTTTTTTGTTGGGAGTAGATCTACTCTACAGGATGAATGGGAAACTATTTAACTTAAGTCGCCTTCAGTCCAGAACCAAGGCCACTCCAACCTCTGTCATCGAGCTGCAGTATGCTGGCGATATTTGCCTATGCGCACACTCAGAGGCCGAGCTTTAAACCCTAGTCAATGCATTCATGGAGGCGTATAAAAGCATGGGCCTTAAGCTAAACATCTGGAAGACAAAGGTCCTCTACCAGTCTGCTCCCGCAGCGCAACACTGCCCCTCCGACTATCAGGATCCACGGCGAACCACTGGACAATGTGGATCACTTCTCATACCTTGGGAGCCTCGTCTCAGCAAAGACAGACATCGATGATGAAACTCAGCATCGCCTCCAATGTGCCAGCGCAACCTTCAGTTGTCTGAGGAAAAGAGTGTTTGATGACAAAGACCTCAAACCTGGCACCAAGTTCATGCTGTACAGGGCTGCAGTGTTACCTGCCCTCCTGTATGCGTCGGAAACATGGACACTGTATAGCAGACATCTCAAAGCCTTGGAGAGATATCACCAGTGATGCCTCCACAAGATCCTGCAAATTCAGTGACAGGCCAGGCGCTCCAATATCAGTGTCCTCTCTCAGGCCAACATCCCCAGTATTGAGACACTGGTCATGGTTGGTGAGTCATGTTGGGCGGGCCACATCGTCCACATGCCTGACACAAGACTCCCAAAACAAGCTTTCTACTCCAAGCTCTGTCATGGCAAGAGGCTACCAGAAGGGCAGAGCAAACACTACAAGGATGTTCTTAAAGCCTCCCTGAAAAATGGGACATTTCCACTGATTCGTGGGAATCTCTTGCCCGAGACCACCCAAAATGTTGGTCATCCGCGGAGGTGCCAGCCAGTTCGAACAACATTGACATGCGCAGGCAGCAACCAAGTGCAAACAGCGGAAGGATCGTTTGGAAATTCGAGCAATTCATTCACTCTGCTCACCAAACACCACCTGCCCCACCTGTGGTAGAGTGTGTGGATCCAGAATTGGACTATTCAGTCACCTAAGGACCCACAACCCTGGAGTGGGAGAAAGTCATCCTCGTTCCCAAGGGACTGCCTAAGAAGAAGAAGAAGACAGATACAATGGCTTGGAGTTTCTGCCTGAGTGTGCTGTTTTGTTCAGCATAATTTGGACAAAATTGGTGTGAACGGCGCAAACGAGTGTGGAATTATGGCACAAGGTACGTTCAACGCAAATTGAGTTTCTCAGCAATCTTTTGCATTAGTTTTGAAAATATCCCGTAGGAGACAGGCCTCACCCACAAAACTGGCCACGCACCCCCCCCCCCCTCCCCACCCCAATCCACCAGAGTAGTGAATTATCATTGGGAGTTTCCACGAATTACACTTGTTTGCAGGCTTAGTGGGAGGCTTCAAAAATTTATCTAGTTCTTTTGGGTGCAAGGACACTAAAAGGTGTGTATCAAACGCTTTTGAATGTAATTTTTGTTTCTATTTACTAAGCAACTCTCTACATACCCCAATATAGCTAGCAAATAATCTTATTTTTTTTCAAAATGAATTTCAGGAATTTAAAATCAGATTACTCAAAACTGG
Organism: Heterodontus francisci; assembly: GCF_036365525.1. NCBI lineage: Eukaryota > Metazoa > Chordata > Chondrichthyes > Heterodontiformes > Heterodontidae > Heterodontus > Heterodontus francisci. Next base: position 33,503,059 of record NC_090379.1, read on the forward strand.
TTGATTGACACTGTGATTAAAAAAATGTTTATTTTTTGTGATAAATGCATTTTCAGCTATTTTAATCAAACTTCACCAAATTACCATTTATGAAAGAAAATTTTTAGGGCAATTTAAAAAAAAAAATACATTTTGAAACATTGCCCCTTGGCAGATTTTGCATTCGGCAGTATGCAAATGAGTTTCAGTGGAAAGCCGGGGGAAAATAACATTTTTATTTACACAGTCGCAGTTTTCACTGGAATCGTCAATTACATCCAAAATGGAATTTCTGCCTCAATGTTTGCAGACTAAGTTCCAGGAACCAGCTGGAAAAGGGCAGCTAACAAACAATAAGGTCAGAAGAAAATAGGGAAAATAAATTCAAATATACTTGGACCGGGAAATGAAACTCACTGAGTCATAGACTAAATTACCCACTGTCAATAACCAAATATTATGTCATAATGTTATAAATGTTATAAACCAGCGGCGGTGATGCATGAATTTGAAAGAAATGGGAAACACGAACTATTATATTTCCAACTTCTACAGTTACTACCACATGCATTTCTGACGCACAACCCCTGAGAAAGTCCCACTAAAAGGGCTAAAGAACATCTTTTTCGGTCAGCCGAATGGTTTTGCGTGATCTTTGCATCCAGAAACCTTAGCAAATTATCAACCACTGCAATGTCAGCAAGCCATAAGACAGATGCAGAGAAAGCTACAAGCTCATGCTCAGGGGGAAATGAAGACAAGAAGGCTTCAGTGATGTGGCCACTTGGTTAAGAGAAACCTTAACATTGTTATTACAGTATATGTTTTGCTACCAAAATTACACCTACATTATAACAAAACTTAGGAGGCTGTAATTTTTCCAATACTGTGGCAGGCAGGTTGATTTTATAAGTGAAATAAAAGCAAAAAGTGCTGGGAACACTCAGCAAGTCTGGCAGCATCTGTGGAGAGAGAAACAGAGTTAACGTTTCAGGTTAGTGACCTTTCATCAAGATCACTGACCTGAAACGTTAACTCTGCTTCTCTCTCCACAGATGCTGCCAGACCTGCTGAGTATTTCCAACACTTTTTGCATTTAGTTTAGAGATACAGCACTGAAACAGGCCCTTCGGCCCACCGAGTCTGTGCCGACCATCAACCACCCATTTATACTAATCCTACACTAATTCCATATTCCTACCACATCCCCACCTGTCCCTATATTTCCCTACCACCTACCTATACTAGGGGCAATTTATAATGGCCAATTAACCTATCAACCTGCAAGTCATTTGGCATGTGGGAGGAAACCGGAGCACCCGGAGGAAACCCACGCAGACACAGGGAGAACTTGCAAACTCCACACAGGCAGTACCCAGAATTGAACCCGGGTCGCTGGAGCTGTGAGGCTGCGGTGCTAACCCCTGCGCCACTGTGATTTCCAGCATCTGCAGTATTTTGCTTTTATTTTGATTTTATAAGTGAACTGTTTTGATATTTTTAATTTGCATGAAATGTCTAAGAAGGGCCAATCATAAAGTTGTTTTTGTGGAATGGTGTACGGCGAGGTGGGGGGAGGCTGGCAGAGAGACTCCTGGGACACAGCTCGGTGATCACACCAATGTGTTACTTGCTGACAAAATGCCTTTCCCCATCTAAAATATTCAGCGACTAGCTTTACATTCAGCTTGCTAAAGCTAAATCCAAGCTACAGTAATTCTTCCAAGTTTACATTTAAAGCTATAATCAGGTGTGTGCCTGTGCTAAGGAACCTCACATGCTGCCAGTGCCTATTGGAAGATTGTGGGGACAGTATGCTCGTGGGTTTTCACCAATTACAATTCAAACCCAGAACCAAGCAAATGTTCCCCTCTGATCTCTGGATAGATAGTTCACTCCATGATCCTCATGTTCCTTCTTCCACCATTCTTACTTCCAGCTAGCTCAGTGAGGCTTGCCTTTCCCAATCCCACGGTGATTGTAAATCTTTGGCTTTCTACACTGGTTCAGTGCAGCTCAATGCAGTCTTCAGGAAGAGTGTCATATTTTTCCATTGTACACACTGCAGCCCTCTGCTCTGAATATTGACTTTAATAACTTTAGACATTAGGTATATCATTCATTTTCTTTACAGCAGGGTGGGAGGTGGATGTGGGATGGGACATTCAGCATCAGGGGGTGGGTGGAGGGAAAGCAGGTTGACATTTCAGATGGAGACCCTTTGTCAGAACACAATGGTCTGTGCCCCAGATGTTGACTTCTATTATCTTGAAGTTGGTGACCCCATTGCATTTTCTGTTTTGATTTCAGATCTGTTGCATTTACAATTCCTTGTTATTTTTATTTCTCTCGTTTTCTCCATATTCCTTATTTTCTCATGTTTGTGTGGGCCTTCCCCATATCTTTTCATTGTTAACTATTTTCAGATTGGTCTGTCCTTTACTTTCACATAACTGAACAATGGGTTGCTGGATGATGCAGACACGTGCCACTCAACTGCAGACTGACTTGTACAATTATACATCCTTGAATCACCGTTTTAAAGTATTTTTCCTTAGAATTTTTGGAGTGTGTAAATTACTGTGATCAGGATGGTTAAGGAACCCTAGTAAATTTTCATCTTTACCATCTGGGCATTAAGCAACACTGGGTCCAAGTCCAGAGAAGAACATCTGGAAGGAAAGATCTTAAGACAGAACAGAAAAGCTGGCTTTTGAATGAATAGAGAAAAAAAATCAGGTGGGATCTAGAACAGGCATGCTATCCACCCCACCCAGCTGATGTTAGCGAATATAGGAAGAGCCATTCAGCCTCTCAAACCTGTTCTACCATTCAATTAGATCATGGCTGATCTGTATCTTGACTGCATTTACCCATCTTGGTTCCATATCCCTTACTACCCTTGCCTGACAAAAATCTATCAATCTCTGTTTTGAAATTTCCAATTGACACAACTTCAACAACTTTTCAGAGTTTCAGATTTCCACTATCCTTTGGTGAAAAAGTGCTTTCTGTCATCGCTCCTGAATAACATCTGTAATGGTTATGGTAAAGGTTATGCCCACTTGTTTCAGATGCTCCCACTACAGGAAATAGTTTCTATCTACCTTATCAAATTCTTTAATCATCTTACATATCCCAATTATATCACTGAGATGCAGAAGGATCTGGATGTCCTAGTGCATTAATTACAAAAGGTTAGTATGCACGTTCAGCAAGTAATTAGGAAAGCTAATAGAATGTTATTGTTTATTGCCAGGGGAATTGAATACAAAAGTCGGAAGGTTATGCTTCAGTTATACAGGATATTGGTGAAGCCACAGGCTGAATTTTACCAGCCCCTCGATTTCGGTGTTTGTGGCAGTGGGGCCTGGAAAATACTTGCGGGAGAAGCCCACCACGCTCCCCGATGCCGAGAAGGCCCCACTCCATATTACCGGCGGCTGCGAGGCCCCGGGCGGACCCCAGCCGCTCGGCAGCGGAGCCTTCATCTTAATATGTAAATAAAGGTTAATGCTTGCAATTACACTTACCCTGACCCGACGGCCATCCCACGCCAATATTCCGACCGCTGGCCGGAACTCCCACGCCTTCGGATCTCCATTCAATGATCCAAGGCATGACACTAGGGGGGAGGAGTGAATTTTTTAAGGCGGGGGGCAGAGTGGGGTAAACTCTTTCAATTGGTGGGGGGAATGGTGGGAAGTGGTTGAGGGTTACAGTTAATAAAGGTCAGGAGGAAAGGGTGGGATCTGAATAAAAGTTTTATTGGGTGGGAATGGGCAAATAATGAATCGATTATTCCTTGGGGGGGTGTGGGAGAGGGGAGTGAAAATGTTAGTAAATGTGTAACTTTAGTTTTCAACATTCTTTGCCTTTAAAAATTCCAATGCTACTGAAGGGCTTGAAGCCCTTTAAAAATGGTGCTGGGGCCTGCGTGATGGCACCGGACGCTGTTGCTGCGGATGGAGCAGCCGTCTCCTCTACATCATCGGGGGCAGCTGTTCCACCCCCTCCATTTAAATGAGACACCAAGCGAAATATCATAGCGGCTCAGCAGCGCACAAGATGCGCATGCACCGTGCCTTCTTTCAAGCTCGCTGCTGAGAACGGCGGCAAGCTGATAAAATTCAGCCCCACATCTGGAGTACTGTGTACAGTATTCGTCTCCTTGTTTATGGAAGGATGTAAATGCATTGGAAGCAGTTCAGAGAAGGTTTGCTAGACTTAATACCAGGAATGGGCGGGTTGTCTTATGAGGAAAGGTTGGACAGACTAGGCTTGTATCTGCTGGAGTTTAGAAGAGTAAGAGGTGACTTGATTGAAACATATGAGATCCTGAGGGGTCTTGACAGGGTGGATGTGGAAAGGATGTTTCTTCTTGTGGGAGAATTTAGAACGAGGGGTTACTGTTTAAAAATATCGGGTCACCCATTTAAGACAGATGAATAGAAATATTTATCTCAGAGGTCCATGAGTCTTTGGAACACTCTTCCTCAAAAGGCGGTGGAAGCAGAGTCTTTGAATATTTTTAAGGCAGAGATAGATAGATTCTTGATAAGCAAGGGGGTGAAAGCTTATTGGGGTAGGCAGGATTGTGGAGTGAGGTTATAATCAAATCAGCCATGATCTTATTAAATGGCAGAGCAGGCTCATGGGGCCAAGTTGCCTACTCCTGCTCCTAATTTGTATGTTTGTATGTATTACCCCTTAATCTTCTATATTCAAGTGAATTCAAGCCCGGTTTATGTAACTTATCCTTATTAACCCCTTTTAGCCAAGATATCATTCTGGTGAATTTGTGCTGCACCCCCTCCAAGGCCATTATATCCTTCCTGAAAGGCAGTGTTCAGAACTGAATGCAGTACTCCAGATGGGGTCTAACAAAAGCTCTGTACAGCTGTAACATAGCTTCTATCCCTTTTTATTCCAACTCTCTTCAGACAAAGGTTAACATTTCATTAGTCCTTTCAATTATTTTTGTACTTGTCCAATAGCTTTTAGTGATTTCTGTACTTGGGCCACTAAATCTCTCTGCTCGTCCTAGGTTCATGCCATTTCGAAAAGACTCTAATCAGTCATTCTTTGTTCCAAAGAGGATAACTTCACACTTTTCCACTTTGAACTCCATCTGTCACAGTTTTGCCCACTCACTTAAACTATCAATGTCCCTTTGCAGTTTCTGCTGCAATCTACACTATTGACTGTGCCACCTAACTCAGTGTCACCAGCAAACTTAGATATACAGCTGTCTAGTCCTTCATCCAAGTCATTTATAAATATACTGAAAGCTGTGTCCCCATTACAGATCCTTGGGAGACACCACTAGTCACATTATCCCTACCTTTGTCTCCTACCTTCTAAATAGTTCCCGATTCAAGATAGTAGATTACCTAAAATTCCATGTGCTCTCATTTTCGTTAACAGTCTCTTATGTGGAACTTTGTCAATGCCTTCTGGAAGTCCATTTAAATAACATGCATAGACACTCCCATATCTAACACATTAGTTATCTCCTCAAAATAATCAAATCCATCCAAAATGATCAAAATCCATTCATTAGACATGACTTAACCTTTACAAATCCATGCAGTCATGGCTGGATTTGGAACCCAGTCCTAAACTGAAACCCAGTGTGCTAACCAACAACCTCCCACAACCAGCCCCACTCCACCGCCCCAACCCCATCCCCCTATGTATTTGTTTAAAGAGGCTGGGTCGATTTACTGCTGCTGCTGTACGAAGAATCAGATCATGAGATACTTACAGATGAGGGTCCACAAAGACTGGAGTGGTTGAAGGGGAAGGCCCACCACCACCTTTCAGGACATCAAGAAGGGAACAATAAATCCAGTTTTGCCAGCATTCCCAACATCCCAAAAAAAAGACTATACAAGATGTGTACACACATACATAGTCTGCATCCAAGTGGCCTGCAAACACACACAAAAAAAATAAAATTGGATGCTGGGGAAGAAAAAGAAACAGACCTTTAAATAGAAGTAATTTGCCAAAGCAAGCGAGCACAAGTGGCCTGGATTTTGCAGAGTTTTTGACATTGATCTGTCAGCGTTCATCATCATTATCCCCTCTGAAACTGACCGCAGCATTAGGATGTGGCGCATGGGCAGATAGAATCATAGAATCGAATCATTCAATGGTTGAAGCACAGAAGGAGGCCATTCGGCCCATTGTGCCTGCGCTGGCTCTCTGTAAGCTACTTAGCTAGTCCCACTCCCCTGCCTTTTCCCTGTGATTGAATCTGTCTTCACCACACTCTCAGGCTGTGCACTGCAGATCCTAACCACTCGCTGCATAAAAAGGTTTTCCTCATGGTGCTTTTGCCAATCACCTTAAATCAGTATCCTTTGGTTCTTGACCCTTCTGCCAATGGGAATGGTTTCTCCCCATCTACTCTGTCCAGACCCCTCATGATTCAGATGAATGTGGAAATCCTGACATTGCAGTCTGCCAGTCATTGCTCTACTACAGCTGCACTGTTGACGCCCTACCCATGTCAGCAATCATTGAAAACATTTGATGTGCTGAGAACTTCCCCTTTTCTGCTCTCACATCGCTGTTAGAAATCCGTAAAAAGTTAATTCTTGTTCAATCAGGTGTAACTGGGTTTTTAACAGTTATCTGAGTAATAACATTTGCTGAACAACAGATCTGGCCCTGAAAATAATAATTTTATATTTGTGGAGTGTTGAGCTTTTAAAAATAATTTAAAGTACCTTTTTCATGATATTTCAGCTTCTCCCTTTACCCCATGTGTATGTCCCAATCTTTAGATTGATCTATGTAAAATTTTTAGAAAGTAATTTAATTTAATTGGGATCCTGAAGAACCAAGACAGCATGGAGTGGGCTTTGCCATCAGAAACTCCTTGCTCAGCATGATAGAGCCTCCCTCAAATGGCTCGGAACGCATACTGTCCATCCGACTGCTCACCACCTCTGGTCCAGTACACCTACTCAGCATCGATGCTCCAACACTCTGCTCCCCACCTGAAGCTAAAGACCAGTTCTACGAGGAACTCCATAATATCATTAGTAGCATCCCCAACACCGAACACCTGTTCCTGCTGGGGGACTTTAATGCCAGGGTTGGGGCCGACCATGACTCATGGCCCTCCTGCCTTGGGCGCTATGGCGTTGGAAGGATGAATGAAAATGGGCAGAGACTGCTTGAGTTGTGTACCTATCATAACCTCTGCATCACCAACTCGTTCTTTCACACTAAACCCTGTCACCAGGTTTCATGGAGGCGCCCAAGATCGCGTCGTTGGCACCAGCTAGACCTCATCGTCACAAGGCGAGCCTCCTTAAACAGTGTTCAAATCACACACAGCTTCCACAGTGCGGACTGCGACACCGACCACTCCCTGGTGTGCAGCAAGGTTAGCCTCAAACCAAAGAAGTTGCATCATTCCAAGCAGAAGGGCCACCCGCGCATCAACACGAGCAGAATTTCTCATCCACAGCTGTTACAAAAATTTTGAAATTCACTTGTAACAGCCCTTCAAAACACTCCCACAAGGGATGCTGAGATCAAGTGGGCCCACATTAGAGATGCCATCTATGAGTCAGCTTTGACCACCTACAGCAAACGTGCGAAGAGGAATGCAGACTGGTTTCAATCTCATACTGAAGAGCTGGAACCTGTCATAGCCGCTGAGTGCATTGTACTGTTGAACTACAAGAAAGCCCCCAGCGAGTTAACATCCGTAGCACTTAAAGCAGCCAGAAGCACTGCACAAAGAACAGCCAGGCGCTGCGCAAATGACTACTGGCAACACCTATGCAGTCATATTCATCTGGCCTCAGACACTGGAAACATCAGAGGAATGTATGATGGCATTAAGAGAGCTTTTGGGCCAACCATCAAGAAGATCGCCCCCCTCAAATCTAAATCAGGGGACATAATCACTGACCAATGCAAGCAAATGGACCGCTGGGTTGAGCACTACCTAAAACTGCACTCCAGGGAAAATGTTGTCACTGAGACTGCCCTCAATACAGTCCAGTCTCTACCAGTCATGGATGAGCTGGACGTACAGCCAACAGAATCGGAACTCAGTGATGCCATTGATTCTCTAGCCAGCGGAAAAGCCCCTGGGAAGGACAGCATTACCCCTGAAATAATCAAGAGTGCCAAGCCTGTTATACTCTCAGCACTACATGAACTGCTTTGCCTGTGCTGGGAACAGGGAGCAGTACCTCAGGACATGCGCGATGCCAATATCATCACCCTCTATAAAAACAAAGGTGACCGTGGTGACTGCAACAACTACCGTGGAATCTCCCTGCTCAGCATAGTGGGGAAAGTCTTTGCTTGAGTCGCTTTAAACAGGCTCCAGAAGCTGGCCGAGCGCGTCTACCCTGAGGCACAGTGTGGCTTTCGAGCAGAGAGATCGACCATTGACATGCTGTTCTCCCTTCGTCAGATACAGGAGAAATGCCGTGAACAACAGATGCCCCTCTACATTGCTTTCATTGATCTCACCAAAGCCTTTGACCTCGTCAGCAGACGTGGTCTCTTCAGACTACTAGAAAAGATTGGATGTCCACCAAAGCTACTAAGTATCATCACCTCATTCCATGACAATATGAAAGGCACAATTCAACATAGCGGCACCTCATCAGACCCCTTTCCTATCCTGAGTGGCGTGAAACAGAGTTGTGCTCTCGCACCCACACTTTTTGGGATTTTTTTCTCCCTGCTGCTCTCACATGCGTTCAAGTCTTCAGAAGAAGGAATTTTCCTCCACACAAGATCAGGGGGCAGGTTGTTCAACCTTGTCTGTCTAAGAGCGAAGTCTAAAGTACGGAAAGTCCTCATCAGGGAACTCCTCTTTGCTGACGATGCTGCTTTAACATCTCACACTGAAGAGTGTCTGCAGAGTCTCATCGACAGGTTTGCGGCTGCCTGCAACGAATTTGGCCTAACCATCAGCCTCAAGAAAACGAACATCATGGGACAGGACGTCAGAAATGCTCCATCCATCAATATTGGCGCTCACGCTCTGGAAGTGGTTCAAGAGTTCACCTACCTAGGCTCAACTATCACCAGTAACCTGTCTCTAGATGCAGAAATCAACAAGCGCATGGGACAGGCTTCCACTGCTATGTCCAGACTGGCCAAGAGAGTGTGGGAAAATGGCGCACTGACACGGAACACAAAAGTCTGAGTGTATCAAGCCTGAGCCCTCAGTACCTTGCTCTATGGCAGCGAGGCCTGGACAACGTATGTCAGCCAAGAGCGACGTCTCAATTCATTCCATCTTCGCTGCCTCCGGAAAATACTTGGCATCAGGTGGCAGGACCGTATCTCCAACACAGAAGTCCTCGAGGCGGCCAACATCCCCAGCTTAAACACACTACTGAGTCAGCGGCACTTGAGATGGCTTGGCCATGTGAGCCGCATGGAAGATGGCAGGATCCCCAAAGACACATTGTACAGCGAGCTCGCCACTGGTATCAGACCCACCGGCCGTCCATGTCTCCGCTTTAAAGATGTCTGCAAACGTGACATGAAGTCCTGTGACATTGATCACAAGTCGTGGGAGTCAGTTGCCAGCGTTCGCCAGAGCTGGCGGGCAGTCATAAAGGCGGGACTAAAGTGTGGTGAGTTGAAGAGACTTAGTAGTTGGCAGGAAAAAAGACAAAAGCGCAAGGGGAGAGCCAACTGTGTAACAGCCTCGACAAACAAATTTTTCTGCAGCACCTGTGGAAGAGCCTGTCACTCTAGAATTGGCCTTTATAGCCACTCCAGGCGCTGCTCCACACACCACTGACCACCTCCAGGCGCTTACCCATTGTCTCTCGAGATAAGGAGGCCAAAGAAGAAGATGTAAAATTTTTAGAAAGTAATTTAATTTTCGTGCTTTTCATTTCCTGGTTGGCTGTCTGTGAGAATTCTTCAATGTGATTGGTTTCTTGGACAGCTTGATGACATCTGCAGCTCCACAGCTTGATGACATCTGCAGCTCCACGCTGGGAGTCCCCATTAAGGAACACTGCAATGCACTGCACGGCGAGAGAGATAAAGTTCTCGCCACAGAAATCATTAGATCTCTCAGTGAGGCTTTCGAGGTCAGCGGTGAGTGCCCTTGCTTGATCACTGACCGCAAAATCCAGGCGAAGATGTCATCTTCAAAGAAAAACTGAGAAAACAACACAAAAGTAAATAGGAAACACAAGCAAATCTTTATTTATAGCTTATCCTCAACCCACCATCTAAACTTAATACAAGCAATGTGGTCACTGCTGATTAATATTATGCCAGTTTCAGGACATGACTACTAATATGAAATTAATCAGACAATCCTGAGCACAGCATGTAATGTAAAGAACCTATTCAGGCCGTGCTATTTGCCCTTCCCCTCCTCCTCCCCTTCCCACCCAGATTTTCACAAGTGCATGTGCCATGCCAGTGCACATAACTGTTTGTTCTCATGTTTCTTGTGTGTTAATGGTGATGCTTCATTGAGGAAAGGGAACAGAAATTTCCAGACTGAGAGGTAGTAAAGTAGGCCTGGCAGAGGGCAAATGGTCATTGAATAATGCTAATGGCTCAGGGATACTAAATCTTTCTGATTCTCATATGATAAGAACGATTTGTACTGTAACTTTGAAATACTGCTGTTTTAATGTTGCCAGCAGTAAAATGGAATTAATCAGCCAGTTCTACTCCTGTTGATATAAAAGCAAAATACTGCGGATGCTGGAAATCTTGAAATATAAACAAGAAATGCTGGAACCACTCAGCAGGTCTGGCAGCATCTGTGGAAAGAGAAGCAGAGTTAACATTTCGGGTCAGTGACCCTTCTTCGGAACCCTGTTGACACTGTTCCAGGTTTATCTGTGCTGTGTGCTTTGCCCAACTGGTATCAACAGTCTCAGGCATTTCCCATTGCCTGACTGCTGAACATAATAATGAAACTGCAGACTTTAAAAACATTATATGCTTTAGTTTGCAAATGACTGTTAATTTCTCAACACTGGAACTAAGTAAAAATAAAACATGTTTGTGGTATGTTTAATTTCAAATGAGTAATTTGTCACAAGATCATAAGATGTTTAAGAATGAGGAAGGTTAGTTGGCAAATGTAGATCCCTTACAGTCAGAAACGGGGGAAATTATAATGAAGAACAAAGAAATGGCAGAACAATTAAACACATACTTTGGTTCTGTCTTCACAAAGGAGGTCACAAATAACCCGCCAGAAATGTTAGGGAACCAAGGGTCTAATGAGAGGGAGGAACGGAAGAAAATCAGTATTAGTTAAAAAAATAGTGCTCGGGAAATAAATGGGGTTAAAGGCTGACAAATCCCCAGAGCCTGATAATCTACATCCCAGAGTCCTAAAGGATGTGACCCTGGAAATAGTGGATGGCTTGGTGGTCATCTTCCAAAATTCTATAGATTCCGGAGCAGTTCCTACAGATTGGAGGGTGGCAAATGTAACCCCACTATTTAAAAAAGGAGGGAGAGAAAAAACGGAATTACTGACCAGTTAGCCTTACATCAGTAGTGGGAAAAATGCTAGAGTTTATTATAAAGGATGTGATAGCAGAACACCTGGGAAGCATAAACGGGATTGGACAAAGTCAGCATGGGTTTATGAAAGGGAAATCGTGCTTAACAAATCTACCAGAGTTTTTTGAGGATGTAACTAGTAGAATATATAAGGGAGAACCAGTGGATGTGGTGTATTTGGATGTTCAGAAGGCTTTTAATAAGTTAGTGTGCAAAATTAAACTACATGGGATTGGGGGTCATATACTGGCATGGATTGAGAATTGGTTGACAGACAGGAAACAGAGAGTAGGAATAAACGGGTCTTTTTCCGGGTGGCAAGCAGTGACGAATGGGTACCGCAGGGATCAGTGCTTGGGCCCCAGCTAGTCACAATATATATTAATGACTCGGGTGAGGGAACTAAATATAACATTTCCAGCTTTGCAGATGACACAAAGCTTGGGGTTGGGGTAGGGTGGTTCAGGTACTGTGAGCTGTGAGGAGGATGCAAAGAGGCTCCAATGTGATTTGGACAAGTTGGGTGAGTGGGCAAATGCATGGCAGATGTAGTATAACGTGGATAAATGTGAGGTTATCCACTTTGGTTGTAAAAACAGAAAGGCAGATTATTATCTGAATGGTGATAGATTGGGAAAGGGGGAGGTACAACGAGACCTGGGTGTTCTTGTACACCAGTTGCTGAAAGCAAGCATTCAGGTGCAGCAAGCAATTAGGAAGGTGAATGGTATGTTGACCTTCATTACAAGAGCATTTGAGTACAGGAGCAAGGATGTCTTCAGTTATACAGGGCCTTGGTGAGACCACATCTGGAGTATTGTGTCCAGTTTTGGTCTCCTTATCTGAGGAAGGATGTCCTTGCCATGGAGGGAGTGCAAAGAAGATTTACTAGGCTGGTTCCTGGAATGGCAGGATTGATGTATGAGGAAAGATTGGGTCGACTCGGCCTATATTCACTAGAGTTTAGAAGAATGAGAGGGGATCTCATAGAAACCTATAAAATTCTAACAGGATTAGACAGGCTAGATGAAGGGATGACGTTCCCGATGGCTGGGGAGTCCAGAACCAGGGGTCACAGTCTCAGGATATGGGGTATGCCATTTAGAACTGAAATGAGGGGAAATTTCTTCACTCAGAGGGTGGTGAACCTTTGGAATTCTCTACCGCAGAAGGCAGTGGAGGCCAAGTCATTAAATATATTCAAGAAGGAGATAGAAATACATCTTAAGAGATCAAGGGATATGAGGAAAAAGCGGGAACAGGGTTCTGAATCAGACAATCAGCCATGATCTTTTTTGAATGGTTGAGCAGGCCCAAAGGGCCAAATGGCCTACTCCTGCTTCTATTTTCTATGTTTCTATGTTATCTTGGTTTTATCCAGAAGAACACTCATTGTGGCATTCAATTGTTTCTTAAATGATCCTCTGTTTTATCCACCATTATTTTATTTAGGAATTTATTTCATGTATGGATTGCTCAGTTTATAATTTTGTAAATCTCTATCAGATCATGGGTTGGATTCTTTTCCATGATCCCACCCAAAATGGAATGGGATAATTGTAGTGAATGAGGCAAAATCTGACACCTATTGTCTTCTCACTGCCCCAACTTAGATTTCAGTCCCGTTGCCCTCATTGGGAACACCACTGGCCAACCCTGCCCTGCCTGCTGCATGTAAATACTGATGGTGGTAACAGGGCCTGAATGCCAGTCTATTTCCCTCCTATCGACTACTGATTCCATAAGAACATAGAAATAGGAGTCCTCCAGGACTAGCAAATGGAGAGTGGACCTGTAGTAGTGGCATTAGTGGGTCCTGAAATGAGAAAAAATGAGGGAGAGGCCTGTCTAGCAGCCTTCTCACCCTCTTAATAGGCCTCCCATTCACTTACCTCTGTTAATCTGATTCTCTGCCATAGCTGAGGGTTGAGGTTTTGTTGACCTTTGGGGTTCTTTAAATGCCTGGTTGCCTTTTCTGGTTCTGCAGCTGCGATTTCATTGCAGTAGCTTGAGAGTTTTGTGGCTTGGCACTGGGTGGCTCCCTCAGCGGTAGGAATCCCGTCAGGAGCCTGCCATGAATAGCCAATGAGACCAGAACCAGAGAAGTGGGCAGGGTTGTGGGAGACTCAGAGGAGCAGGCACAAGTCCTGTCTCACTGCTACTTCGTCGTCAGGGCTAACAAGCATAACCTTCTCCAGCTTTTCCTCATACTTCACACCTCTAAGACTAGGGATCAAGCTCATGGCTGTACTCTGAACTGACTCCAATGCTTGAATGTCTCCCTTGCACCTCCATGAGCAGAACTGGATGTAGTATCCAAATGATCAGAGTATCAGTCTCTCTCAGTGCCATCTCTGCCAGGGGATTTATTTGCTTTGAGTTCTGTTAGTCTGCCTTAGTCTTCCATCTCATTTATAGGCTGGAATTTTATGCCACCCAAAGAGCAGGCTGATGGTGGGGGGGATAAAATAGAGTGGGAGGCTCGGGGGGGGGGGGGGGCCCTACCCGACCCGGTCTCGCCTTTGCCGCCATTTCACGTGGGGCAGCGGCGGTGAGAAATTGCCCGCCCGCTCCAGGCCAATCAAGGCCCTTAGGTGGCCAGTTAACAGCCACTTAAGTGTCTCCACCCGCCACCACGGGGATTTTCCCATTGGCAGGCGGACGGCCCAGGCCTGAGAAAAGCTGCCTGTAAAAAGTAGGCAGCCTTCTGATAGCCTGGGGGTGTGGGGGGGGGGCGGACCTCCTGACCCCCAATGCCCAATATGTCCCCTGCCCCCCCCCCCCCCCCCCCAATCGACCTTCTTGCTTCGATGGTGCCTAACCGATCACCCCCAGCGAGGCCCCAAAAACTTGCCATTTTTCCTCTCCATCATCTTGATCTTGAAGCTGCCTTGTTGGCAGCTGAATGAGGCGGGACTTCCTGCCTGAATGAGGTGGAAGTCCTGCCTAAGATCAATTAAGGGCCTAGGGACTGTAAATTCCTGTCTGGATCCCCAGGCTCTGCGGAGACGGGCTCGCCACTGACTTTTGGGTCGGTGGACAGCTCCCATAAAACGAGCGCAAAATTCTGGCCATAATCAGCCATTTATTCACTTGAGGTTACCTCTGCTTGGATAGGGAAGGTTTTCTTAGAAATACTTGGAGGAAGTAATTATTCAGGTCACTTGACTTGAGCCATGAGTTGAGGATTAAAAAACAACTTCGAGTGTGGGGCAGGCATCTACAGAGGAAATGAGTCAGCATTTACTGCTTGCAAAACAGGGGAATCATTTAAGAAACAATTGAATTGGCATTGTACTCTGAGACTCCCATTACTAAGTACTGTCAAGGACTCCAATTATTGCAGAGTATTGGAATTTCTCGTTAAATTATTTACAATACTTAGTCATTCTGATTCTTAAACTCATTTATTCCATGACTGCTTTCAGCCAATGAGGGAGAAACTTAAACTGACCTTGCCTGATGGAACAACTCCTGGCTAATTTCCCAGAGATTATAAACTCCCCATAATTACAGCTGCAGATTTTATTTTGAGCTAACACTTAAACTAAGAAAAAGCCCACATTTCACAAATGCTTTTTAATGTAGGTTATATTTCATTCACAACAACTTTTCACGTAAAAGCTGGAATGTTTACAAAATGGAGCTCAAGACTTGCTCACATGACATTGATCAGGTGATCAAGTTCATTCCGCTTCCTCCACTATCACAGATTTAAATACCATCAGTTTTCTAACCTCCTGTATTTTTACTGGAAGAGATTTTAGTTACAACAGCAACAACAACTTGGTTTTATATGGCGCCTTTAACATTGTAAAGCATCCCAAGGTGCTTCACATGAGCACTATCAAACAAAATTTGACACTGATCCATGTGAGGTGATATTGGGGCAGATAACCAAAAGCTTGGTCAAAGAAGTAAGTTTTCCGGAGTGTCTTAAAGGAGGACAGAGAGATATAGAGACGGAGAGATGTACGGAGGGAATTCCAGAACCTAGGGCCCTGGTCTGAGTTAGGTCTTAGGCAGCAGAGTTTTTAATGACCTCAAGTTTATGGATGGTAGAAGGTGGGAGGCTGATCAGAAGTGCGTTGGAATAATCAACTCTAGATATAACAAAGGCATGGATGAAGGTTTCAGCAGAAAGAGGCCCATAATTGGGCATTAATTGCCCCTTAAGGGCCTCAATTGATGGCAGGGAGGGAAGGCCGTCCATGGGTCTTCACTCCACAGACCTAATTGGGGTGTAGGCAGGAAGGTGGCAGGGTCCCCACTGGGTGGCTCCCTCAGCAGCAGGAATCCTGTCGGGAGCCTGTCATGAATAGTCAATGAACCCAGGACCAGAGAAGTGGGCTGGGTTGTGGGAGAGTCAGAGGAGCAGGTACAAGTCCTGTCTCACTGCTATTCGTCGTCAGGGCATCGCCTTCTCCTCATAATTCACACTTCTAAGCCGAGGGATCAAGCTCATGGCTGTACTCTGAACTGACTCCAATGCTTGAATGTCTCCCTTGTGCCTCCATGATCAGAACTTGATGCAGTATTCAAATGATCGGAGTATCAGTCTCTCTCAGTGCCATCTCTCCCAGGGGATTTATTTGCTTTGAGTTCTGTTAGTCTGTCTAAGACTTCCATCTTATTTATAATCAGTCATTTATTCACTTGAGGTGACCTCTGCTTGGATAAGGAAGGTTTTCCTGTGAATACTTGGAGGAAGTAATCATTCAGGTCACTTGACTTGAGTCATGAGTTGAGAACTAAAAAACAACTTCAAGTGTGGGGCAGGCATCTACAGAGGAAATGAGTCAGCATTTACTGCTTGAGTGGAGGAAAAATTGGATTAGCATTATACTCTGAGACTCCTGGCCATTACTAACTACTGCCAAGGACTCCTAATATTGCTGAGTATTGGAATTTCCCATTAAACTATTGACAATCCGTAATTTTTCTGATTCTTAATTCTGATTCGCTGGATTAAATGCCCTCCCCGCCTCCAAACATGCCATGGGGGAGAGCATAAAATATCGTCCGTTATGTCTTCTGGTTTCCACAGCTTAGAAATAATCACACTTAGGACTTAAAAATGCTGGAGCCCCTTGTGTATTTTCATACAGCTCTCCATTCTGCTTGGTAAATACTGGTTTAGACTGATGCAGTGTTACACATCACATGACTGCAGTACAGCTGGGAATGTGGCACCCTGGAACACACTTATACATAACAATTAGTTGCTAGCTCTTTACGAATAATATAAAAACATATAACATTCCACTTTCTTGAAAAACATAATGCCTCTATATCAATATAACTGTGCTAATCATTAACATTTTTTTCTTTTAAACTAAAGAAGATTAACAATCAACGTTTAGAAATAAATTGAAACCCTTTTACAGTCTTTTATAGCGTGTTTTCTTTTCTAAAAATATTCACAGTACAGCTTAGGTGGAAAGATGTGCCTCCATCTTGTAGATTTGGCATTTGTTGCTCTCAGTGGTGAGTTGCCATGCTGCACAGGCGATGTTGTGCATGTTGTTCCTGGTGTTGTAGGAGTTGTGCTTGCTGTTGCTAATGTTGTGTCGCTTGCTGGTGACGTTGTTGATGTCTCACTGGATAGTGATATTTCTGGTGTTATGGATGATCTTTTCTGTTTTTCCAGCTCAGGTGTAGGTCAAATGTGGACTCTGTTCCTTCTCATTTGCTCACTGGTTTTGGTCTCAAATGATGTATGACCTTGGAGTCTCAGCTTCACTGATAACTTTTGCTGGGCTCCAGGTTTTCATGATTAGATCTGTACATGTACAGTTTGTCCTTTCAACAGCTCAGGTAGGGAGTTAGCATGCTTGTTGAAGTGTTGCTCTCCTCTTACCTGTGCTTCAGTGAGTTGTTGTCTCACTTCCTCCTCGTCACTTGAAGGATGTATTTTGCTTGGCAGAGTTGTCTTATATTTTCTTCCATTCAACAGCTCTGCAGGTGATTTCATGTCAGCCTTGAGAGGTGTAGATTGAAGAGACAATACGGCCAGGTTTGGGTCTTGCTTCATCCCTTGGCATTTCGCACGAGTTCTTTTGACTGTCTGGACATGTCTTTCGATAAACCCTGTTCCCCTGGGTAGTGTGGTGATGAGGTGATGATATTGAACCCATACTGTTCAGCAAATTCCTTAAATTCTCTGGAGGTGAATTCTGTGCCATTGTCACATATTAATCTTTCAGGAATCCCTTGCTCAGCGAACAGAACTCATATTGCTAAGAGGATTGTTGTGGCTCTCAAGTCTTTTACCTTCCGGATAAAAGGGAACTTTGAGTAGTAGTCTGCAACTGTGAGATACCATTCTTGATTGTGTGTGAATAAATCAGCTCCTATGCTATGTCATGGTCTGGGTGGTACGTAAGTAGCTTTCATTTCTTTCTGTTGTGTGTTTCTGTACTTCTGGCATACATTGCATGTAGACACCATATTTTCGATGTCTTTGTATATGCCTATCCAGTACACAGCTGATCTGACTCTGAGCTTACACTTCTCCATTCCCATGTGGCCTTCATGTATCTTCTGGAGAAGTTATCTCTGTATTGTTTTGGGTATAATTATTCTGGAGCTGGCTCACAGAAAACCATCTTCTAGTGAGATGTCATCTCTGATAGACCAGTATTACTGTTTTGCTGGCTGCGTTTGCTGTATCTTCTCAGGCCATCACTGGATCATTTGCTGATAGAGTGACTGTAACTCTTAGACTTTGCTGTTCACATTATTTGACACTGTTTCGGTGATATTACATTCACTAGGTGATGAATCTTTATACCTAGATCTTTTATCTCGTGTTTCTCCTGTGGTGACAACCGAGATAGGGTATCTGCCTGCATCATTTCTCTTCCTGGCTTGTATTTCAGAGTGAAATCGTAACTCTGAAGCCTCAAGGGTAACCTTTGCAGTCTTGCTGGTGCTTTACATAGATTTTTCTTGTAGATCTGCTCCAGAGGCCGTTGATCACTCTTCACTATGAACTGTCTGCCATAGAGATATGTGTGGAACTTCTCACATCCATACACGACTGCCAAAAGGTCTCTTTCTATGTTTGGTCTCAGCTGATGTCAAAGTTTTGGTTGTGAATGCTATGGGCTTTCCCTCGTTTATCAGGGCTGCTCCCAGTCCTTTTGCAGAAGCATCTACTTGCAGAGTGACAGGTTTCTTTTTGTTATAGTATGACAGACTTGTCTCCTTGCATACTACCTTTTTGAGTTTGTTGAAACTCCTGTCGTGTGACTCTGACTCTTGGTACTCTACATATTCTTTCATCAGCTCCCGCAGGTTTGCTGTATGTTCCAACGTATAAGGTATGAAGGATCAAGCCAAGGAAACCTCTCAACTCTCTCTTATCGCTTGGGGCTTCCATCCCAGAGATGGCTGAGATTCTTTCAGGACTTGGCTTGACTCAGTCAGGTGTGTACACCGTTCCGAAGAACTGGTATTCTGTCATCTTCACAAGCCATTTTTTTATTCGTTTGGGGATGTGGGCATCGCTGGCTATGCCTGCATTTATTGCCCATCCCTAATTGCCCTTGAGAGCGTGATGGTGAGCTGCCTTCTTGCACCGCTGCAGTCCTTGGGGTGTAGGTACACCAACAGTGCTGTTAGGAAGGGAAATCCAGGATTTTGATCCAGTGACAGTGAAGAAACCGTGATATAGATCCAAGTCAGGATGGTGTGTGGCTTGGAAGGAAACCTGTAGGTGGTGGTGTTCCCATGCATCTGCTGCTCTTGCCTTTCTAGGTGGTAGAGGTCGCAGGTTTGGAAGGTGCTGTCGAAGGTATGCCTGGTGCTGCTCCTGGCATGCCCTCCTGCCCTCTCCATTGAACCAGGGTTGGTCACCCGGCTTGATGATTATGGTAGAGTGGGGGATATGCCAGGCCATGAGGTTACAGATTGTGGTTGACTGCAATTCTTCTGCTGCTGATGGCCCACAGCACCTCATGAATGCCCAGTTTTGAGTTGCTGGATCTGTGTGAAATCTATCCCATTTAGCACAGTGGTAGTACCACACATCACAATGGTGGTTACCCTCAGTGTGAAGATGGGACTTTGTCTCCACAAGGACTGTGTGGTGGTCACTCTTACGAATACTGTCATGGAAAGATATATCTGCGACAGGTAGATTTGTGAGGACGAGGTCAAGTAGGTTTTTCCCTCTTGTCGGTTCCATCACCACCTGCCGCAGACCCAGCCTAGCAACTATATCCTTTAGGACTCTGCCAGCTTGGTCAGTAGTGGTACTACCGAGCCACTCTTGGTGATGGACATTGAAGTCCCTCACCCAGAGTACATTTTGTGCCCTTGCTACCCTCAGTGCTTCTTCCAATTGGTGTTCAGCATGGAGAAGCACTGATTCATCAGCTGAGGGTGGGGGTGGGGGGTGGGGGGGTAGGTGGTAATCAGCAGGTTGTTTCCTTGCCAATGTTTGACCTGATGCCACGAGATCTCATGGGGTCCAGAGTCAATGTTGAGGACTCCCAGGGCAACTCCTTCCCAAGTATATACCACTGTGCCACCACCTCTGGTGGGTTTGTCCTGCCAGTGGGGCAGGACATACCTAGGGATGGTGATGGCAGTGTCTGGGACATTGTCTGCAAGGTATGATTCCGTGATTATGACTATGTCAAGCTGTTGCTCTGCCAATTTTGACACAAGTCCCCAGATGTTAATAAGGAGGACTTTGCAGGGCCGATAGGGCTGGGTTTGCCGTTGTTGTTTCTGGTGCCTAAATTGATGCCGGATGGTCTGCCGGTTTCATTCCTTTTCTTAGACTTTGTAGCGGTTTGATACAACTGAGTGGCTTGCTAGGCCATTTCAGAGGGCATTTAAGAGTCAACCTGGGTCTGGAAGTCGCATGTCGGCCAGACCAGGTAAGGACGGCAGATTTCCTTGCCTAAAGGACATTACTGAACCAGATGTTTTTTTTTACAACAGTCAATAATGGTTTCATGATCAGCACTGGACTAGCTTTTTAATTCCAGATTTTAAAAAGACAAAGTCAGTTTTTATAACTCTTCAGATTTTGTCCATAATTTGTATCATCGCACTTCTTGTGTGAGTGACACCTTCATTTAACATTTTCTGGTTGCATTTTTCAATCTAATTATGAAATTGCCAATAGGCTCGCCTAATTCCGATCTGAGGCCTTGAAATTCATATTGGTAGGTACAATGATTTGATGTTGGCTGGAGGTGGGCGCTGAATTTTTCAAAGATTTTATCTGGGTTTTTGCTGTCCTCTTCACTCAGTTCCCAGCTATTAAATAAATTTAATCCTTTATCTCCTGCCCACAGAAGGACATAGCTGACCCTCTTTGCTAGTGCTTTTTAGAAAACTACTAAATGTCAATATGCACCTTTGTTTAAACTTCTCAAATGCCTCTACGACATCATCAGCTTCCCAATTCATTATGGGCTGTGGCTGTTCATTCGTTGCTGTGATGGCAGCCATTTCATTTTTGCACGATTCTCTCAGTTTTTTCTCTCCCTCTTTGGCACTAATTTAGGTAATTTAAAAAAAATCTTATTCAGCATTTAATTCATTTAAAATGTCTTGGGCTTACTCACAGACATTTGTTGCCACTATATTATGTCTTCTGCTTCCCATAAGTTAGAAATAATCACACTTTAGTCTTAAAAATGCTGGAGCTCCTTGTGTATTTCAATACAATTCTCCATGCTGCTTGGTAAAAACTGGATTAGACTGTGCAGTGTTATTGGTCACATGACTGCAATGCAGCAGTGAAAGTGGCACCCTGGAACACTTACACAGAACAATTAGTTCCTAGTTAATTGGTTCCTAGCTCTTTACGAATAATATAACAATAAATAACAACACATGGCTATATTCCCCAGCTGAGCAGTGGCAAATGATCTGGTCCCCTGTCGTCCTTTAACTGGCTAGTGAACACCAGCCCTGGGCAATTTGTTCTCTGATTTGTTTTCCCCTCTTCGAAAAGTCAGAAACAGGTTATGTCAGTAAGGATATAGATCTGCATCATAGCACAAAACACATTGCGTTGGAGTCACTGGACAACGTGTGCAATGTAACTGCATTACATGATCTCAAAATGGATGCCCAAGGAGTGTTGAGAGAGAAATAAAAACAGAACATGCTGGAAACACTCAGTAGGTCCTAAGTTCTGACAAAAGGTTGACTGAAGTGTTAACTCTTTTTCCCTTTCCATGGATGCTGCCTGACCTGCTGAATGTTTCCAGCGTTTTCTGTTTCTATTTCAGATTCCCTGCATTCACAGTACTTTGGTTTAAGTGTTGAGAGAGGCCATTTTAACTTACCCTTGGATTTTCCTTCCTTGCCTCTCAGGAAATTTGTTTTATTATCTCTCTGCCCTCTCTGATGACGCGCACTGAGAGATAATGGGTGCAGCCCACATCCTTTGTGGCATATTCGTACATTTGCAGACTAGGCAATCTGAGTGACTGAGATTTTAGTTTGTGGAAGACTCTCTTTGGGGAAAGCAGTGTGGAATCTCTTGCAAGGTGGCTTATGGCCTGCTGAAGTTGAAACAGCAGCTCTTTCCCAGAAACGATATTCTTTGGCGGGGTGGGGGGGTCACATCTTTTAAATTCTGAAATGACAGATTGATTTTTTGATCCTGGTGAAGTTCAGTCCATAATTGCTAGATGTTACTGTAAAGCTAGTTAGTAGTACAGAGAACCAAGTGCATGCAATCAGCTCATCAGTTCTAATTATTCCTAACTTCATCAGCAGGTCTGGTCTTGTGCACGGAGATAAAGGGATGTGTCCACTTTACAGTAAGTGGCTGCATAATGTGAGGGGAGGGGGAGTGGGGACATTTTAATAGTCTTTGGAAAGGATCAGTGGGCACCTTAACCATTTGGAAGGCTGAAAAGGGAAAAGCAGTGCCAGGCAAAAAAAGATGTGAAAGGAAGCCCAATATGGAGAGATTAAGTGGAATGTGGCAGAGCAGCTCAGCACCTGACCTCCTCTACAGCTTGTCGCAGCAGCACTGAGGAAGTTGCAGAGCTCTGCCATCTGTTGCAAGGATACCTGCATGACACTACCAGTGGCAATAATGAGAAGCAGGAGTTATCTTTAGGATTTTTTATTTAAGCATTTGGCCTTTTAATCTGGAGCCGGCGGATGTTCAGCTTTTGAGCGATATTATGCGTTGTTAATAGAAGTGTTAACATTGTGTCAGTGGTGAGGTCCTATTATGGTTTATGTGCAGGATGTGGTATCAAATTCAGTAAACTACTGGGCTTTCCAAACTGAGATTTCAGGCTGGATTTTGTGCTGGTGGCAGGCGTCCCACTGCCGGACCCGAAATGGGGGGCTGCGGGGGTTGTGGGGGGGGGGGGGGGGGGGTTGGGGGTGGTGTGGTGGTCAGCAGGACCCAGGGCCACATCTTGTCAGAAACCTTGGCCTCGACCAGGTGGCCACCCGTAGTACGGCTGGCTGCCCACCCCCAGGATCTGCTGGCCAATGAGGCCAGCAGCTCAGCAGCGTTACCGGCGAGCGGTGTCCACTACTGGAACTTTGTCTGTAGGAGGAGGGCACATCGATGGAGGTGCCCCCTCACAAGCAGGTAAGTGTTGTCTGGAGACACCAAGGTCAGTTAGGCAGGCCTGGCGGGGGTGGGGGGGGGGGGTGCATGTGGGGATTGTTGAGAACAAACAGCATAAGAGTTCCCAAAAAGGAGGATGCCCCTTCCCTCCACCCCCTCAGTGCCCACCAGGAGGCTGCCAGAGTTTACCTGCGGTCTCCTCGCACAGTGGAGGGCTCCCTACCACTGGTTAAATGCCAGTGAAGACAGGAAGAGGCCCTTAATTGGTCAATTAAGTGGCTCATTTGGGCTCTGGCCTTTCCCACCATTGGCAAGATGGCATGGTGGTGGGAAGACAATGGGCATGCCACCCGCCGCCTTCCCATTCCATCTTGCCAGCCTTCCTGCCCAGCCTGTCCCCAAAGGGCTGTTAAAATCCAGCCCTTCATCTTTGTATTCTACATGGGACAGAAAGGAAGAAGTTTGTGCATTTACTCGCAATGATTTGGAATGGATTGTAGAATACAGTAAGCGGGCAGAATAAGGATGAGAAAAGGCCATTCAGCTTATCAAACCATGTTGCTCTCCTATTCCAATTTGCCCAACCTAGCATTCAACCACATTTTGACCATTTTTCACCTTAATCTCCACTACCCACTACATCATCTGCAGGATATTCCAGCTGCTTAGTAGTCATTGAGTTGGGTTAAGGGTGTTCTAATATACTTTTCACTAATTTAAACATATGGCTTCATGGTCCTACCAGTCTGCCATACATTGAAATAACATTCTGGGTTCAGCTCATCTCTGCCATATAATAATTTATCTGTTGAGCATAAATATTTCTAATCTTCAGTCCAACTCATCCCCTTAACTATTAGGATGATTCCTGTTCCTCTTCTCTCCTTTCCAACGTATGTATATCCTTTTTGGAGTATGAAGACCAGAACCACACACAATTCTCCAAGTGAGGTCCGACCAGTTCATTATCAGGCCACAGCATAACGTCTGTTGAGTTTTACTGCATTGCTATAGCTATGCGTTCCAACATTCTATTTGCTTTTTAGATTGCAATATTGAAAATGAGGAGCCCATTATTAAACCCTGGCTTCTTTTAAAGTTTACACTGTCCATTATTTACCTATGCTGCTCATTCTTTCATCCAATATGTAATGCTTTGCATTTCTTAATGTAAAATTTTACTTTGCCATGTGTTTGCATAAATTTGCATAAATCAATGCTAACTGAAAGCCTATGAGTCTTTCATCAATATAGCCTGTGGCCCACAAGCTTTTAGCTTCCTTCATACCTTAGGGTATGCACCATTAGCACCAGGGGGTTTGTTAGTTTTCAGTGTATTTAACTGAATAGTCCACTGAATGTTTTTTGTGTTCAAAGTGAAAAGAGGTGACAGGCCTGACAACAGGCCATTCGGATTTTCACTGGGTGGGGGGAATCTCATGCCATCTAGTGGCTTGGTGTTGCTGTTGCCTTGGTAAAAGAAAAGGTTGCTGAATTTTCCAGCCAAGGCAATTCATTGATGTATTCTCCTCTCCAATTGCCCTGACTGAATTCTTGCAAAAAGAATGCTTAGGCACAGAATTAACTACTATTTACCTGACTCTTAAAAAATATAGTTTTCTCTCCTCTCACCTTGGGATATAGGTGCTAGCTCGCCTCCAATATCATATCCAAATTGTTATTCGTCACATGTGTGCTAGACTGTGAGCAGGTTGTTTTGACTGTTGGGGGTGGGGGGGGGGGGCATCAGACACAAGCCCACCCGTGACACCCACATACTTCCTAAATGACTGGATGGAAACCTTGTTTGAAGCCGGTCGGTGATTAGAGGCAACTTTTTTGTAATGAGAAAAATGGGACTTTGTGCTGCTAAATAAGGAAAATAGAATCTCGAGGCAGCGTTCATCTGTATTTCATATGCCAGTTGATGGTGTCATGCAAAATATTGCCTCAGTCAGAGTGCTACTGCTGATCAAATCCTGATATATTCCTTGATCTTTCCTACTGTTTGAAAATTAAAGCTGTATGGTGAATTAGGTGTTTAAATGTGGAGACTCAAAACATTTTTATTCAGGTTTTTCTTTTATATAAGAGTTAAAGAAAAGCATCACACTTGTTTTCTGCGAGTGTGTCTATTTTCAGTGTTAAGTGCTCCGTTGTTTAGATTTGACTCTTCACTCTGGAAAGAGGACTCACCTTTGCACTTCCTTCACACAGCCTTGTGGAGATCTGACGTTCCAGTGGGGACATTGCCACATAGACGCTGCTCTCATGCCAGCCATTAGCTTAGTACCAGCAATGAATTGGTGAGATCGACAGCCAAATGTAAAGTTGTTCATCATTTTCATACTCATCATTTGCTAGGCAGCTGATAGTATGATCTCAGCATGTGGTTAAACCCGGCATTATCACTGTCTTACCCAAGGCATATTGGAGCAAGTGGGTTGATATTCCGGATCCTCACCCATGGTGAGGTACCTGGCTCTCTGTAAGCACAGATCAGAACATTGCAATTGTGCCAGGGAACGTGTGAGGACCTTGCAACATGTGAAGAGGACCCAGAAAGTCTACCTTAAATTGAGCATAATAATGGTAAACAGGTGCTGATAAATGCGAGCTCTATCTGCAGTATGAAATGATCTAATAGTTTCTTGCTTTCTGAATGTCTAACAGTTTTTTTCCATTGCTCTAGCCTAGCTTTTTTTTTAGCTACTTAGGTGAAGGGCCATAAACGCCATCAGGTTAAATCATCTAGGGGAGAAGATAAAGCATGAAGCAATGCTTAGACGACACCGAGCTTAAGTTTCAAGAACATGTAGATGCATCTCTCTCAAAGACAGCACGTGTCCAAGCCTTGTAAATCACAAGTGGAACTTGTTGACTTTGCTGATCCCATTTGAGGCAGCAGTTGAGCCACTGCAATTGGCCTCAGCAACCAGGGCTAGGCAAGGGAAAATTATTTCGGCTTCCCACTTGTAATCCATAAGCAGTGATCCCCACTGGAGAATTCTCAGATGTGGACACCAGGTGAGAGCAAGGTTGAGTTCAGCCATGATGCCCTCTCCTGTGAATGGCCTCTGTCTAGACTCACACATGCTGAATGACCACTTGGGTAGAACACCAGGATACACTCATTGAACCATTGCTCAACAGGAATCATTTTCAGGGTCAATAGGGAGTTAGCAAACAAAAACTGTAAATGATAGGAGGAATGGAAGAGTGAGAGAGTTAGAGTCCTACTGTTAAGATGGTCCAAAAGAAATAATTACAGTAGAAGTTTAATTCTTTTATTGTATGCAATCAGATATAAATCAGATGTAAACTGGGCAACTAATTCAGGTTAGGTTAAAATGGCCCCAGATGCCTCTGTATCTGACAATGTTCGGATGCAAAATCTTGAGTTTACACATTAATACGGTAACAACTGATAGAGGAATAGTTATTTGAGTCGTAATTGTGTAGACATGTAATAGTCATTTCGAGCAAATTTCTATAAATGTACAATATAGACAGGAGACATCTCTATTCCATTAGGAGGCCCATCACTGTTCTTTTGGATTAACCGTTTAAACCCAAAATAAAATGAAGAGGTGCAGGAGATGCCTCTGTGAGCAAAAGGAGTTGATCAGTGATGAATAACACATCAGGTAGTTAGTATAAAACCACTGGTATAAGATGGTTGTAAAGCATTGGGACAGTAGGCTTAAAATGATAATTTTGTACAGGAGATTAGTTGTGTTGGCAACATCTTGCAACATCTCTCTTTCACTAACAGAGCACCATTCAGTCACAGACTGTTTGGTTACCTCATAACCCATTTCCATTAAGTACTACCAATTTAAGACAAAAAATCTCGCTGACGTCTTAATTAAATGTAAGTCCGCATTTCTTCCTTAATTGACATGAAATATATTTACCAAAGATGTCAGCCTTTTGTTGTTGCTAAAAACCCTTTGAATTACACACAGTATTTTAAATACTAACCTGTTACTATGGATTATTAAGCATTAGAATTATATTTCAATGGACATCTTTATGCCAGCTTAGCGGACGAGCATCGATAATTCAAAGCATGAGGATACTTCATTAAAATGATCAATTGACTCCTTAACTGTAGAAAATGAGTATGGCAGTGCCTGGAAAGATATCTTTTAAAAAATCATTCAAATAGTGATGCATTCAGTTTGGCTGTTCTAAGTCTTGACTGAGTGGTGGTTGGTATGGCAGTTACTGCTGCTGTTATTTGCTGCATAACTTTGATGCACAATTTAATTTGGTCACCTTTAAAAAGATGACCCATTACAGTACATTGATCATCTGAATAGAAGCAAAGACAAGGAATGTAGGGACCTCAGCAACAAGAAGCATAAAAGCAAAGGTCACTGTTCTGGTTATCTCTCCATGTTCTGGATGTTTCCTTCTTGTTACGGGATCTGTTGCTAAATAAGACCTCAAATGAGGATTTCCAGGGCTGCTTAAACACTAATTTCACTGAGCACTCACTGTGCTTTCAAACAAAGTCACAGTGTGCAACAGTCACCTATTGCACACCTCATTCCCACATCATGTGCAGTGTACACCCCATCCCTACTGCATGTGCAGTGTACACCCCATCCCCACTGCATGTGCAGTGTTCTCCCCACCCCCACAGCATTTTATTTTCAATGTACACCCATTCCCACTGCATGTGCAGTGTTCTCCCCACCCCCACAGCATTTTATTTTCAATGTACACCCATTCCCACTGCATGTGCAGTGTACACCCCATCCCCACTGCATGTGCAGTGTTCTCCCCACCCCCACAGCATTTTATTTTCAATGTACACCCATTCCCACTGCATGTGCAGTGTACACCCCATCCCCACTGCATGTGCAGTGTTCTCCCCACCCCCACAGCATTTTATTTTCAATGTACACCCATTCCCACTGCATGTGCAGTGTACACCCCATCCCCACTGCATGTGCAGTGTTCTCCCCACCCCCACAGCATTTTATTTTCAATGTACACCCATTCCCACTGCATGTGCAGTGTACACCTCACCCCCACATCATGTGACGTGTACAGCCCAACCCCACACGTGCCATGTACACCCCACCCCACTACACGTGCAGTGTACACCCCACTTCCAGTGCATGTGTACTGTACTTCCCACCCCCACAGCATGTGCAGTGTACACTCAACCCCTGCAGTATGTTATTTACGGTGTATACCGCATTCTCACAGCAGGTTGGATTTAGTGTTCCCCTCGCGGCTTCCAGCGACGGACCTGGAAGTGGGCACTGTTGCCACTTGTCATGTGTGCGGCGGGCCCACCGCGATCATGTGGTAGGCAGCCAATTATAATAATGGAGGTGCAGGGCCTGTCCAATCACACGATGGGTGTAGACTTCAAGGCATCGAATATGGCGTAAGATGACTCCAGAGCTGGTGCTGGCACCATATTTAAAGTCCTGCTAGCTAAAGGCCTACTCGGATCTAGGAAAAAAAACCCGACCTGAACCAGACAGAACCACATCAGACCTGAGCTCGACCCGGCCGAAGTCCTTCCATTTTTGCCCGTGCCCGACCTGACCCGCGCCCGACCCGACCCGACCCGAGCCTGACCCGACCCGAGCCTGACCCGACCATAGTGCACTCACTGTACTTACCACTTTTGGATGGATGGAATGGAAGGAAGCTGCACTGCTGCAGCATGAGCGCGATGATGTCATAGAGATGCTCACTCGCTCACTGTGCAGACTCAGAGTTTGTGGAGTACTGTGTGTGTCTGACCCGGACCTGGCCTGACCTGAACCTGGCCCGACCCAGACCTGGCCCCACCCAACCCGAGCCCAAAAGCTGGGCCCGGAAGAGTGACCTGACCTGACCCGAACCTGACACATGTCATCGGGTCCCGCCGGGTTCGGGTCAGGTAGCAGGCCTTTACTGCTAGCCCTACTTACATTGCTGCCTTGGAGTCTTTTGCTGTTTGCTGTTCACTGCTGAAACTGGTGTTGGAGTGACTCCTGGACCTCCCCTCCCCCCCCCCACAGTGAAAGACGCTACATTATGGTAGAGCCGAGACACCGGGTGGTCCCATGGTTTAGTGATGTGTCCCTGGAGATTCTCGTCCAGGCTGCAAGGGAAAAGCAGGATGTCCTCTTAGAAGTGGCAAGAAGAGGTCCTCTCGCCTGACCAAGCCAGCCTGGATGGAGATTGCAGAGGAGGTAAGGAGCTGTGGGGTCCCCCACCCCCAATCATGGGTGCAGTGCAGAAAGAGAGTCAGTGACCTCCTTTGTTTTACCAAAGTGACTGCTCCAAACCTCTCTCCTTTTTGGGGGTGGCATGTGACTACACGGAAGGAAGCAGGACATGGGGAGGGAGATGCTGGCAAAAGAGGTTAGGCATCACCACATCCTGCCAGATGCATGGCTGCATCTCAGCCACAGGCCACTATTTTACGAAGCTTACCCCAATTACCTCCCCTGAGAGCTGACGTGGGGATGAGCCATATAGGAAACCCCTGCAGGGGACAAGGGGCTGCCACTAGCAGAACTGTCCTGTTGCTCTTTCTGCGAGGTATTACTTTCCCCCTCTTTCCACTTGCAGGACAAGTGGACAAGTGGGCCCATAACAACAGGGAGACCTCAAAGACTAGTGAAGGAATTCCAGACGTACAGCCTTTCTAGACAGCTGAAAATGAACCACGGGAGTTAGCGGGGACCCAGGGCAGCTGTTCAATAGTGGATGGTGAGACTGGTGTCACCGCGCAAGAGAGTGAGGATTGTCTTCTATCAACATCCAACACACTTCTGGAGATTCACATCACATATGTATATCATGACGAGATCAGCACAGCCTAACTTACACGTTTCTGTTCTCTCATGCAGATTGGTGTCTGCAGGAGACTCCAGCAGGAGGGGTACAGCCATCAACCTCTGAGGAGGAGCAGTCAGAGGATGCACTGTCACATGACTCTCCTGCATCTTCCACCAGCGCAAATATGTTCACTCGGTGGGTTTACGCTCAGCTTTAGAATCAGGGTCACCAGCTGGTGAAAGCACCACACATGCACCCACACAGCTGGCTGAGGCTGAGCCAGCCGAGGCCCCTGACAGTCGGAGGACTGTGGACGGCCAGGCCCACACTGAGCCCCAGGCTGATGATGAGCCTCTGGTATTGACAGCACAGGCCACACTGGAGTTGCAGGAAGAGGTAAGGCAACATCTGGCAGAGCTGCCAGAGACCATGCGCAGCCATGAGTGGACAATGGAGGAGTCCATCCATACCATGATTGCTGCCATGTCTCATCCCTGCAGCACGTGTAGCCCTGTGAAACAAACCATCTGAGGTTTCGACAATTGTGCAAGTTTTTAAATTCTTTCAAATTTTAATAAACATGGGGGCTGATTTTAACTGGCTGAAATTGGTGGTAATGGGGCAGTAACAGCCACAAATGGGGTCTGTTGACTTACCTTCCCTAATGTCCACCACCATTTTTAGCAGTGCTTTACCACAGCTGAATGGAGTACCTGCCTGTTTCAGGTGGTAAGCTTATTTACTGTGAAACTTAGGTTTGTATGATGTAGTTTGGACCCTGATTGAAATTTTGAGAGGTGTGTGACCTGGTATTAAAGCAATGAGGCCTTCAAATGTCCCTCCCAGCACCACAACTGCACAGTGGGCTGCTGATGGCCTAGGTTTGCTCGCCTCTTCTTTGCTTCCTAAGGCCTCAAACCAGCAAGCTGCATCGGATGCCTGTTTGTTCCACAGCTCACCAACTCTATTTCAATGAGGCCAGGGCCTCAAAATGGCTCCAGCCGTCTTTGCTGCCGGAACAGCTGGCCAGCAGGCATTTTGCCACTGGTCAGCCACCCAAAAGTTTAAAGTCTGTCTGATTCACTCTAAGAATTTGTTTGAATTAGCTGAGAGAATTACATACATCAGACAGTTGCGTGATAATATTTTACTTTCTGACAAAGAAACGACCTGATTTTGACAATCTAATGCTACCAAGTGAAATTAATAATTCTGGTAAGTGTGTACGAGCACCTCATGTTGGGGATTAAAAGTTTGGTCATTGTTCATAAACATTCTGCAATACTGTAATAGAAAAGTACTATTATTGAGAAGAGCACCTGCTTCCATCTCTGAAACATTGCCCCTCTCCACCTCTGTCTCAGCATATCTGCTGCTGAAACCCTCATCCATGCTTTTGTTACCTCCAAACTCAACTAATCCAATGCTCTCCTGACCAGCCTTCCATCTTCCAAACTTCATAAAACGTAGCTCTTAGAAAACTATGCTCCCATACCCTAACCTGCTCGCGTGTATTATAGCCAAACTAGTGGCTGCAGAGATAGTGGATGCATTGGTCATAATCTTCCAAAATTCACTAGATTCTGGTAAGGTCCCAGCAGATTGGCAAACCACAGATGGAACACCTCTATTCAAGAAAGGAGGGAGACAGAAAGCAGTAAACTGTAGGCCAATTAGCCTAACATCTGTCATTGGAAAAATACTAGAATCCATTATTAAGGAAGTAGTAACAGGACATTTAGAAAATCATAATGCAATCAGGCAGAGACAACATGGTTTTAAGAAAAGAAATCCTGTTTGACAAATTTATTAGAGTTCTTTGTGGATGTAACAAGCAGGGTGAATAAAGGGGAACTAGTAGATGTGTATTTGAGTTTTCAAAAGGCATTCGATAAGGTGCCACATAAAAGGTTAGTACACAAGATGGGAGCTCATGATGTTGAGGGTAATATATTAGCATGGATAGAGGATTGACTAACAGGAAACAGGGAGTCAAGATAAACGGGGCATTTTCATGTTGGCAAACTGTAACTAATGGAGGGCTATAGGGATCAGTGCTGGTGTCTCAACTATTTGTGACTATATTAAAGATTTGGGTGAAGGGACCGCATGTATTGTAGCCAAATTTGCGAACGATACAAAGATAGGTAGGAAAGTGGGTTGTGGGGAAGGCACAAAGTGTCTACAAAGAAACATAAATAGGTTAAGAGGGTGGGCAAAGATTTGGCAGAAGAACTATAATGTGGGAAAATGTGAGGCTGTCCACTTTGGTAGAAAGAATAGAAAACCTGAATATTACTTCCATGGAGAGAGACTGCAAAATGTTGTGTTACAGATGGATCAGGGTGTCTTTGTACATGAATCACAAAAAGTTAGCATGCAGGTACAGCAAGTAATTAGGAAGGCAAATGGAATGTTGGCAATTATTGCAAGAGGGATGGAGTATAGAAGTAGGAAGTCTTGCTACAACTGTACAGGGCATTGGTGAGATGGTACCTTAGAGTACTGCTTACAGTTTTGGTCTCCTTACCTAAGGAGGGATGCGCTTGCATTGGAAACAGTTCAGAGAAGGTTCACTAGGCTGATTGCTGGGATGAAGGGGTTGTCTTATGAGGAAAGGTTGAGCAGGTTGGGCCTATACTCATTGGAGTTTAGAAGAATGAGAGGTGATCTCATTGAAACATGTAAGATTCTGAGCCGTTTAACAGGGTAGCTGCTGAGAGGATGTTTCCTCCTGTGAGGGAATCTAGAACTAGGGGACACAGTTTCAAAATAAGGGGTCATGCATTTAAGACAGAGATCAGGAGGAATTTATTTTCTCAGAGGATCAGTGGAGGCTAGGTCATTGAATATATTCCAGGCTGAGTTAGACATATTTTTGATCTACAAGGGAGTCAAAGGTTATGGGGGGCAGGCAGAAAAGTGGAGTTAAAGCTACAATCACATCAGCCATGATCTTATTGAATGGCAGAACAGGCTCGAGGGGCTGAATGGCCTACTCCTGCTCCTATTTCTTATGTTGATAATCCCTGTTCTTGCCCATTCCACCAATGCCTCAATTTGTAAATTCTTCTCCCCATGTTCAAATCCCTTAATGGCCTCACCTCTCCCTGTCTCTGTAACATCTAGCCATGCAATTGTTCAAGAACTCAATGGTCCTTCAACACTGCCCTCTTGTTCATCTCCGAAACTCTTTGCCCCTCCTTTGGCAGCTGTGCCTTCATCTGTTTTGGCTTGAAGGAATTCCCTCCCTAACAAGTTCTGCCTCTCCATCTCTTCTCCTCCTTTAAGGTGCTCGTAATAACTGAACTCTTTGACCAAACTGTCTCAATATCCCCTGCTTCAGCCTGGCAATAATTCTTTTGTCTGTTTACATGCCTGTGAAGTGCCTTGGGACATTTTCCTATGTTAAAGGTGCCATGTAAATGCAATTTGTTGTTGTACCCTGCTGGCTCCATCAAACTATCTCTCACTAAACTATGAATTTTGAACAGTAACAAAACTATCACAAAACTGCAAAACAACTTTCTTGTCTGTGGATCAGATAGACATGTCACCACCAAGAAGACATATTTTTCTCCAGGGATCAGATGATCATTCATCATCTGAAGAAACATAGAAAATAGGAGCAGGAGTAGGCCATTCGGCCCTTCGAGCCTGCTCCGCCATTCATTATGATCATGGCTGATCATCCAACTCAGTAACCTGTTCCCGCTTTCTCCCCATATCCTTTGATCCCTTTTGCCCCAATAGCTATATCTAACTCCTTCTTGAAAACATACAATGTTTTGGCCTCAACTGCTTTCTGTGGTAGCGAATTCCACAGGCTCACCACTCTCTGGGTGAAGTAATTTCTCCTCATCTCAGTCCTGAAAGGTTTACCCCGTATCCTTAGACTATGACCCCTGGTTCTAGACTCCCCCACCATCGGGAACATCCTTCCTGCATCTACCCTGTCAAGTCCTGTTAGAAATTTATGGGTTTCTATGAGATTCCCCCCTCACTCTTCTGAATTCCAGCGAATATAATCCTAACTGACTCAATCTCTCCTTTATGTCAGTCCCGCCATCCCAGGAATCAGTCTGGTAAACCTTCGCTGCACTCCCTCTATAGCATGAACATCCTTCCTCAGATAAAGAGACCAAAACTGCACACAATATACCAGGTGTGGCCTCACCAAGACCCTGTATAATTGCAGCAAGACATCCCTGCTCCTGTACTCGAATCCTCTCGCTATAAAGGCCAACATACTATTTGCCTTTTTACCGCCTGCTGCACCTGATGCTTACCTTCAGCGACTGGTGTACGAGAACATACACTCGTTCTCTGTTATACTACCAAGGACTAGATCAATATATGCACAAAGGCCACAGAAAGCCACTTTACTACAGCTGTAATTTTCTATGACTGGACAAAAACACTTTATATAACCATAAAACAAAGTTTAAAACGTGTTTTTCACACTGTGCCTTTAATATGTTTTAATACAGTCATGTTTATCTTTGACAAGCTCTCAAATGTCCCTTTGGTGAGTTTCCATTTACAATAATGTTGGGAACAGAAGTACAGCCCCACAGATATATGCAACTGTATTTACATTCATTATAAAATGTATAAATATTACTGGTTTAAAAATAGTCCAAAAACAGAAATGTTCAATAAATTCTAAACTAACATGAAAAATATATTGAATCTCTGATGAAGGGTCAGATCTGAAACATGAACCTATATTTCTCTTTCAGATGCTCACTTAACTGCTGTGAATTTTCAGCATTTCATGCTTTATCAGATTTCCAGCATTTTGCATTTTTTCTTTTTGATTTCCAGAAAAAAAATTCAGCCTGTGGCTTTATTTAACTGGAAGGACAATCAGAAAGACGGGAGGTTCTTTATTGGTGCGTTTGTCGTCTGCTCTGCCTGGTTTATCTGCTTGTATATAAAGTAATAGTCTTTTTGTGGCTGGTTCTTCTGGAGGAGGGACTTGAGATGGTGAGGCCTTGCATCTGCAGCCAGCTGCAGGCTCTTCTCCTCCATGATAAGATGCAGGTAGTAGTCCTCCGTCTCTGAGATGTCAAACTTTTCAGCACACTGACTGGACAGCTTCTCTGCGGTTGTGTCTGCGTTTACAGCAAATGTTTTGACATTGGATCCAAGCTCTAAAAAGTGCACACTCAGGAAATCCTACAAAAGGCAACAGGGATTAAAAAAAACATTGAAAACGAATGAAGACATCAGTGTTGCAAGCTGCCCCAGTCCCGGCCAGTAGATGGGGCTATACACTGTAACTAGAATAACATACTATAAAAATTTGCCTGCATTGCCTATCCGGCAACAAGAGGGCGTTCAATTGATCTTAAAAGCAATGCTGCCCTTTTCTCCAAAAAGGTGGCGATTTTTTGAGGGATATTACTCCACTGGTACGATCGATAAGCTCTAGATAGCAAGGAGGAGTTGGAATCCCAAGGGGTTTTTTTTCTCTTCCAAATCCCAGAGGGTCTGATGCCAGTTTTGCTGCCCCAACTTTTGCCCAGGCTGAGGTCAGCTAAATGAGTACAGAGTGAAAATTTGAAGTTGTGTGCTTGCGATCTGTAGGGCCACGTCCTACACTAGTGAAGTATTAAGTCTTATATTACATAGCCCAATGTATATTTCTATGAATCGAAATATGAAGAAACACAAATGAGGAACATATGCTTGTTATCTTACATGCGTGCAATGTAAAATGTAATCCTTGGCTACTGCACAGAAAGAGTTTCAGCAAAAGCTTTCTTGCATTGTATTGGGGAATTAAGCATTTCCAAGATTCTGTCCAAGAGGGCAACCTCCTTTGTACGTAAATAATTACTAAGTACTTGAAGACGATATATACATAAAAATATAAAATATTTCCTTGTTCTACACACAATAACTCTAGATAGAATGCCTATTAATTTGCCTCACTCCCATGTCCCTCTTAATGACAACCTATCTATTTTTGGCCCATCTCAAATGATCCATATTATTGCTGCTTCAGTTCCTGGGTTTGTATTTTCAAACTGCTGCCACATTTCTTCCAGAATTCCCGCATAATTACTACTTTCCTTTGTAGTTCCAAAACAATAAATTATTTGGGAGCAGTAATTAATCACACGCAAAAATCATGAAGTTCTCCAGTTGTAGTTGAATGAGTCCAACTCAAAACACTCAAATATTCCACATTGAGAACTTAGATTTTTCCTAAATAAATACAATATTCATTATTTATAATAGGCAGGAAATGACACATACATATTCCTTCTTTCAAAAAATGGCAACTAGTTATATAGTAATGAGGTGGACCTAGCCATAAGTCCTTGTGTGTCAGTCTTTGTTGCCTCCTCACCAGAAATAACTCACATTAGAATTTTGTCCTAGAAATCTTTCTTGGTTTAAAGGTCATCCAGAGATAATTCATATCACTGCACCTCATTTTAAGATTATCCTACACGTGCCCACAATACATTTTCAGCTACTGTGCCTGTCAATTTATTCTGGTTGTTTCTCAAGTTGAACATTTGCCTTTCATCAAAAGACTCCTAAGTGAGGGAGAAATAAAACAATAAATTAGCGGTAAACATATGTCTAACTCCTGAAATGGGCTGAACTGAAAACAAAGGACAAGCTTCCTGCCAAGTGCAGTGCTGATTCTGAAGACTATCATCAAGATTGCCCAAGCAGGGGATTTCCTGGGTGGATCTAAAGATCAGTATGCCCAACTATAACACTGCTGATTTCTCAAATTTGTCTCGGCTAATTAATAGCAATTTAGAGTTCTCCCATTCGGTCAAGCCTTCAGTTCTCAACAAAAGCTGCCCAGACAGCATGGCCTATTACCTAGATAATATGGGATAGGTCATTGAGAGGTCAATGTGTAGAAATAGGAGGAATAACAGGCTGCATTGTTCAAGCCTTGGAGTCCCATGACTTCATACCTAACATCTACAATTCCATTACAGCATCTATTATGTGTGAAGGATTACTAAGACAAATACAATATTTTCTCCAGGAGGTAGCGATGGCTATAGTTTCTCATAAGAACCATCTGCTCTGTCCGATTTGAAAACAGTTCTTTTTTCATCTTTACTTTTGATTTTGACCTAAGTTTATTTTCATTTACAACTCCTGTAGACAAAAGCAACAACATACATTAAACCTATATTAAAATGGAAGATTTATTTCACACATATACTAACTTGAGAATGAGGTTGGACATTACACATTCTGAAAAATACACGTAATATATTATGTTGCCAATTGTCTGGTTATCCTCAGCTTGGCGGGGTATGGTACTCATGACCATGATTACCTCTCCCACAGGAAACCTCTTGATATAATTACCTTGTTTTGTTTTCTATTTCAAAAGTGAGTTCAACCCTTCAAGAGTATATAATCTAAGATCACAATTTGATTGGGACGCTCAGCTTTGTCTTGTGATTAAACTGAGTTCTGCCCAAACTTTCAGCAGTGTTTCATTATTGTGTATGCTTTATAGCTTACAGATGTGCTCAAGGCAGTCAATTTGTTCAGACTTTGCTTTATTTAACTATATGAGACCTGGAGCTGATGGGGAGATTTTCATTTTTGGGGAATGCTCAATTCCCTGATACAGCAAAGTGGGAATGGGGATGAGGACCATTGTGTCAGTGCTCTGCTTCCCATGCGCTGCCCTGGGATGTCTGAGGCTTCCCCAAGTGGCTGGAGGGGGAGCTGCTCCGACAGTTCTTGCAGGTCTAGCACTGGCAATACAGTGAGGGTAGAGGGGTGTACATGGCCTCCTGCACCATTTTCCTAACCTAGGTGGAGAGTTGATCAAAGAAACCTGGGGATTTGCATTGAGACCCTCTGTAAACGGGAGGTTCTGTAGGGTTCCAGGGGAGCCACAAGAAAGAAGGTTGCAGCAGGTACTTTTTAAAAATCTTTCTCTCTCGGATGAACTTCGGGGCTCAGAGAATTTTGGCTCGACTCTTCTGCAGATACGCTCGTGTTTCTAACCCCCAAATCCCAGTGTTACACAGGAGCTGCAAGTGGAAGATTAGTCCATCCTAATTAGTCCATGATGAATTCATTGGGCTGAAAGTGGACATCATCCTTGTTACTGTTTCTCAATTTTAACTCCAGAAATGCAGCTAAAATCCCCTTCTTGCTTTGCAAAACCTTTGACAACATCTAGGCTATAACAAAAATATGCCTTTGTGGGGAAATAATTTGAGGAAGAAGAAAGAAAGCTTAAAGAAATACATTGCTAATTTACTATAACATTTTCTATCCCTCTTAGGCCCCTCCATGCCCTGAGTCATCCCCTAATTATAAGTATATATGAACTTAAGAACCCCAAACAAGGAAAAACATTTAGATCATCAAACCTACTTGTTTCAGCTGACAATTAGGTATGGTCATTCCCCACCTCATTGAAATTCCAGAGCAAGGTGAGTAAACTTTGGAAAACTTTCAATTATGTAGATTTTTCAGAAATTTATGCATGATCCCCAAAGTAATAAAGAAAATATATTGAGATGTCAGCTCAAGTTCTTGATGCCATGATGGAATTCAACAGATTATAGTTCCATAGCTTCAATAGGACTGGATCCATAACACACCAAAATATTAATTAATAACTTGTGAATAAATATTGTATTAACTGGATTTATTGGCACCTTGTCCCATATTTTGCCTTGTGTCTGAGAATAGCAAATCAGGCAGTGGACAGCTCCAAATTATTTCCAGGTCTCTATCAGCGGTGCTTTTGAATTGCTATCTGAAATATGCATGACAGAATTGGTGAATTGAACTGCCCTCCAACTTCCCCTTCCCTCTCTCTGTTATGAACATCCTTGTTTATGTTAGACGGATGAGGGCCTAGGTGGATGGAAACTCTGAGTAATAATGTACTGTGTACATCTTAGATGTATTCTACTTGTGACTCCTTTTACTTATGAAGTTACAGGGCTTCCGTTGTGACACTGACCTGCATGGATGACCTGGACATTTGTTTCATGTTCAGAGTCCGCCTCCTTTGCCATTGGTGGATTGAGTCTTGGACCTCATGACTAAGTTGACGAGTAACAGTATGTTTATCATAGTGTTTGATATGTTCTAAGGCGCCGTAGGTAGTTGTTAAATAATAATATCCTGAAAAAGAGCAAAATCCATTATCTCGCACTGTTAGTTGTTTATATTAATGGAGGATTTATTGCGGCATTGAATAATTGTGGTATTTCTGTTGTGTTATTTACATTTATAGCATGGAGCCATGATAAGCATCTATCGTCCTAAATCACCAACCCTACTGGTGCATTCATTTCATTGCTACTACTTTATTGAATGAACTCTTTTACTTTTATTGTATGTCTTAATTTAAAGTTTTAAGGAATAAAGCTGTTATTCTTTCCATCTTATTGAAATTCTATATTTTGCACAGTGACTATGTAATTCTAGAGTTGTTGTTCCTTAAACAAACTGTAATTCCATCTTATTCAGTTCCCAGCCAAAGCCCTGACTTCATCCTCCTCTTCTGCTGCTTGCTCAGGCTGAACCAGACAGTGCATGACCTCAACCTTGTGCTCAACCTCAAACCCCACAGTCTATCCATCACCAGGACCACTTACTTCCAACTCTGCAACACTGCCTGCCTCTACTCATCTCACCCTGACTACAGCTGAAACCCTTACCCAATTACTTCAAGATTCAACTTCTCCGGTGAATCCTTACTGGCCTTCAAACCTACACACTTACCCATCCTGCATTAAGTTTTGCTGTCCTACTATCCTTGTCCTGCCAATGCATTGATTTCAAAATCCTTCTCCTTGTCTATAAACCCCTTCATGGCCTTACTCCACTCGACATTTGTAACCTCCTCCAGCTGTACAGCTTTGCCTGTGCCCTTCAGTATTCCAATTCTGGTCTCCTGTGCATTCCATTTATATCAATGTAACCACCTCAACCATACTTTCTGGAATTCTCTCGCTAAGCATTTTTGCCCTTCTACTTTCTCCCCCATCTTTATAAGTCTCCCCAAAACCTTTTTTTTCATTCATTCCTGGGATGTGGGCGTCACTGGCCAGGCCAGTATTTATTGCCCATCCCTAATTGCCATCGAGAATTGCCCTTTTCAACTGACTGGGAAAGAAACCAGAAGTGAGATGAGGAGAAATCATTTTATGCAGCATGATCTAGAGTGCACTGCCTGAAAGGGTGGTGGAAGCAGTTTCAGCAATAACTTTCAAGAGGGAATTGGAGAAACAATCGAAAAGGAAAAAAATTGCAGGCTATAGGGAACGAGAAGGGAAATGGGACTAATTGGATAGCTGTTTCAAAGAGTCCGCACAGGCACAAGGGGCCGAATGGCCTCCCTCTATGCTGATGATTCTACCTCCTAAGTTTTCTACTCCTGCTTGACATGCACGCTCCCATGTGTGAAGTGTTTTATGACATTTGTTAAAGGCACTATAAAAATGCACATTGGTGTTGAACTTTCCTCTCCTGTACCTTGTACCTCCAAGCTCACCATCACACATGCTTATCTTGCTCCCTGCACAATTATTGGACAGTTTTCTACTCTAATGCCTTCTTTTCCAAGATCTCAAAACTATGGAATTCCTTAGTTCACTCAATCTTCCTTTCCACCTTCTTGTTTTATCCGTTTTCCCTCAGTGATTTATCTGTGACTCAGTTGGCAGCATTCTTCCCTTTGTGTCACAATGATCTAAATTCAAGTCCTACTCAAGGTCTTGAGCAGAAAAATGAAGACTGGCACTCCAGTGCAATACTAAGGGAGTGCTGCACTGTCAGAGGTGCCAGCTTTCAGATATGACATTAAACTGAGGCCCCATCTGCCTGTTTGAGTGGATGTAAAAGATCCTGTGGCACTATTTTGGCCAATATTTATCTGGTTATTATCACATTCATGTTTGTGGGAGCTAGCTGTGCACAATTTGGCTTCTGTATTTCCTACATTACAACAGTGACTGCACCTCAAAAATACTCCATTGACTGTAAAGCGCTTTGAGACGTCCAGTGGTTATTCTATATAAATGCAAGTCTTTCTTTTTTTTTTGTTCTTCTCTCCTACCCTTTTCAACTCTTCAGCTATCCTGCACCATGATCATATTTTTCATATACTTCTCAATAATGAAGAACATGTAAGGGTTGCTAACGCCATAAACACTGTTGAATTTGCCAGTTCGATAAAGTAGAGTGGAACGATTTTTCAATTAGATAATTTAAAGCATTGTCAGTTTCTTGAGCAATTTGGTAAAGAATTATGGGCTGGACCTTAAGGAGACCTCGACGTCGGGATCCGTGGCGGGGGGGAGGGCCTAAAGATGACCCTGGATGAGGCCGCCACGGATCTCGATGCCAGCGAGGCCTGGCTCAATATTATTGGCGGCGACTAGGCCTCATGGTGGCCGCCCCTGCCGCTTGGCGATGGAACCATAATTTGAATATTTAAATCAATTAAAATCGTTAATTTAAATAATCTTACGTTGCCTACCGATGTCCCGCTGCGATCTTCAGCCCAGTGGCTGGCATTCCTGTGCCTTTGGATCCCCGTCCGGGGAAACGTGGCGCAACACTGGTCGGAAAGGGGGAGGAGGTAACTTTCTCAGTGCGGGTAGTGGGGGAGGTTGGGGAGGGTCAAATTAACATTATGGGTGTAGGGGATGGTGGGAAGGGTTATAACTTAAAGTTTGTGCAGTTTGTGGGGGGGAGATCAGGTGGTAAAGGGAAGTGTTTTGTGGGGGGGGGGATGGGCAAATAATTAATTTAATTGTTATTGGGGGTGGTGGGAGAGGGGCAAAAGAGATGTATTTATTTAATTTCATGACATGTTTCTTTAAATATTTAAATATGCCGGTAGGGCTAACAGCCCTTTAAAATTAGCCTCAATGCCTGCGCACAAGCAGCTGGCGCCATTGCTAGGGATGGACACCCTGCCCCCTCCACATGATCGGGGGGGTGGGCGGGGGGGTGAGGGGGTGGCCCACCCTGGCTATTTAAATGAGCTGCCGTGCTTGGAGGTCGGATGGTAACGGTAAGTGTTTTGTGGAGACGGACGGGCAAATTATTAATTTAATTGTTATTGAGGGGTGGGAGAGGGATAAAAGAGATGTATTTATATAATTTCATGACCTGTTTCTTTAAATATTGAAATATAAATGTGTAGGCGGGCTTGGGCGGGCCACCATTTTTTTCGCATTCAACTCTATTACTGCTATTACTAGCTGAATATTGTAACTTTTGACCTTTGACATAATGCAGGATGTGAGGCTGCAACTGGTAAGCTCTGAGTTTTCCACTTATATAGCTCTCACTTCTGATACAGATATGGATAAGCAGCTTAAATTTACTACTACTGTATTGTTGATGGCAAGAAATTAAACAATGATAACCAGACTTCTTACATGGAAAGCAAATAATTCTGGACATCTGATTGGCAAAACTAGGAAGTTATAGTGGACTATGAGGAGGATAGTGATAGACTTCAAGAGGACATAGACAAGCTGGTGGAATGGGTGAACACGTGCCTGATGAACTTTAATGCAGAGAAGGGTGAAGTGATACATTTAGGTAGGAAGAATGAGGTGAGGCAATATTAACTAAAGGGTACAAATCTGAAGGAGGTTGCAGGAACAGAGAGACCTGGGCATATATGTGCACAAATTTTTGAAGGTGGCAGGGCAGGTTAAGAAAGTGGTTAAAAAGGCGTACAGAATTCTGTGCTTTATAATTAGAAGCATTGAGTACAAAAGCAAGGAAGTTATGATGAAACTTTACACATTTCTGGTTTGGCCTCCATTGCAGCATTGTGTACAATTCTGGGCATCACATTTTAGGAAGGATGCGAAGACTTTAGAGAGGGTGTAGAAAAGATTTATGAAAATGGTTCCAGGCTTGAGGGACTCCAGTTGCATGGATAGATTGGAGAAGTTCGGGTTGTTGCCTTAGAGAAAAGAAGGTTGAAAGGAGATTTGATGGAGGTGTTCACAATTATGAGGAGTCTAGACAGAGTAGTTAGAGAGAAACTGTTCCCATTGGCGGATGGGTCAAGAACCACAGTTTTAAAGTGATTGGCGAAAGAACCAAGGATGACATGAGGAAAAACCGTTCATGCAGCAAGTGGTTAGGACCCGGAATGCACTGCCTGGGAGTGTGGTGGAGGCAGATTCAATCATGGCTTTCGAAAGGGAATTGGATAAGCACCTGAAGGGAAAAAATTTGCAGAGCTACGGAGAAAGGGCAGGGGGAGTGAGACTAGCTAAATTACTGTTACAGAGAGCTGGCATGGGCTTGAAAGTTGAATAGCCTTCCTTTGTGCCATAACCTATCTATGATTCTATGATTAGTGTATAATTTTGTTCAGTGTGTGGTTTCATAATTTTCCACACTAAAAAAATTTTTAAAAATGCAGTGAAAGTAAATATTTTTATCGAGCCAAATTTAAAGTAAAGAAAAAAATTTAGTCTGTTTATGTAATGTGTGTTCCTACTAATCTCCATTGGGGGTACAGTTGGCACACAGTGCTATAAACAGGAGCAGCCATACCTTCTCCTAAGTGTAGTGAAGGATCCAGTAGCTCCATCATATATTCCACATCCAGAAGCAGCGACGTCAGGTTACTCCTTGCCAACACGTACATTAACACAGGGAGGAAGTCATCAGCACCGTATGGCTTTGCTAAAGTGGAAGCAGAATTGGAATGTGAATTAGCATCTTCCATTACTTCCACAGAGCTGTCACCAGATACTTGCAGTGAAAGACCATGTTAAAAAAAAGATATATTTCTGAAGCATTCCACTGCTTTTGGATTTATTTTATGTGCACATTTTTGCACAAGAAAACTGACTTTTGGGAACCATCCCAGACACGTTCTCTGTTATAAAACTTGCTTGAATTAGATTTCCAAAATACTGGCATTCTTTTCAAATTTGTGCCTGCCACTGGGTGTTGGTGTATTTTCTATCAGAAGTGCTAAAAGCTTTCCATTGATTTTAATGCTTTTTTTTTTACAACTTTGGATATG
Source organism: Heterodontus francisci (assembly GCF_036365525.1). Lineage (NCBI taxonomy): Eukaryota > Metazoa > Chordata > Chondrichthyes > Heterodontiformes > Heterodontidae > Heterodontus > Heterodontus francisci. The sequence goes on from NC_090379.1 coordinate 33,546,987, forward strand.
TTTACTAAAAAAGGAAATCTTGAAATGTATCAGCAAAAGATATAATTTGTATTAAATATTATTACCATATCATTTGTTTTATTCATAAATGCTGCATCCTAATCCAGGTCTTCAACATTGAGGGAAGTTCTTGAAGCTATTCTATGATCAATCTATGTTAGACTATTTGTGATATTACAATATCTCATGACTTGTAAATGGCACGGTAATGGTCACTAAATCTTATGGCCTTTCCTTACATTTTGTCTTTCAGGGAATGACATGTCATGAGGTTTAGTTCCTTAGGCACTGGCAATCTTTTGTTAACGTTTTTCAAGTAGCAGTTTTTCAGGTAAGGACCAATACAGTGACTGACAGCAGGTGTACTAACTGTGGGGGGACATCTCAAGCAAACTTGATCCTGCCCTATATCCTTCCATGTGCACTTTCCAGTTAGGGGCCATTAATGATCGGGCATTGGAGCTCCAGTTGATTTTTCCTGTCTCTTACCCAAAGACACTGGGCCCAGCTATTGCACCCCAAAACTGTCTTAACTAAGATCAGCTAATTTGCAAATTTTGCTTCTCCCAAAAACTTTCTTCTGACTGCAATATACGCGAACGGTTCTCATTTGGGGCCACTCAAAGTAACTCGACAATACTCTGTTCCAACAGGACAGAAGCACCGTACTGTGTAACACACAATAAATTATTCTGTAAAAGATGGAATTGTGCTTTAGCAGGCCTGTCTCCCTTAAGACAGCAAAGTCTAATTGCTGTTGTTGAGAGAAATTAACAGATTGGCAATCGCTTGTAAATTTTCAGACTCCGGCTCAGGAGAAACAAGCATAAATAACCGCCTCCCTCTTCTGTCATCCTGCTGACAATTTGAAGATTGATGTTTGCAGTGTGAAGGAAGCACACTAGACAGATAGGCCTGGATGTTGCTGTAGTAATGACAGTGAAGCTGTCAGTATTTTCCTTCATTATGGTTCTGAAACAGAGAGCATCTTCTGGAGTCTGCACAAATGCTTCTCCATAGGGTGTGTTGCTGAAGCCCACCACCCACCCCCCCCCCCCCCCACCCCCAGGCTTCAATCAATTAGAAATCACTGAACTGATGAGAACTTGCCCATTTACACTATTAGTCTAGCTGTAGAAGGCCTTGAAAAAGTTACACCTTGTTGAATGAGTTTTTAAACAATGTACTGAAGTTCATAATTACTGATGAGAAACCTCTCTGGCCTTGAAAAACTACTTTCATATATTTGGAATGTCAAGTTTCTCCAATATGATAAAAATTCCAGATTTTTATTATTTTTTAAATTTTTTTTTGATATTTCAGCTTCTAACTTAATCCATTTGCGTGTCCCAATAATTCATTTTTTCCTCCTGAAAAATGTAATTAAAAGTGAAGGATAATCTGTGCATTTTACCTCCTGGTTTATTGCCTGTGAGAATACTTCAATGTGATTGACTGCTTGATGATATCATTATTGCTGGATGCGTGGAGATCCTTTTGACTTGGCACCAGATTCAAACTGACATTGGGAAAGGGGAAAATCCACGCCACAGGGAATGCTAGATTTTTTTTGCGCGTAATTTTCTGTGAGGTAAGCGACGAATGGTGTTACTTTGCTGCTGACTGAGAAATGGGTAAGATTTTCATTTTTATCACCTGGGCATAAATGTTATGAATAATATCTATGGAAAATTAGACTGGCTCTGCTGGAAATCATCTGGAGCACCTCATAGTTGAAGGGATCCATTATCAGCCATGATCGTATCGAATGGCGGAGCAGGCTTGATGGGCCAAATGGTCTACCCCTCCTATTTCTTATGTTCTTACGTTAAATTAGAGCATTTTGCGGACCTTTGGTTCTAATACTTAGCATTGTAAAGATTTCCTTTTCTGTTCTAATGTTACTGAGGACATACAAATCCAAATATTAAAAAAAGTAAGAAAACTGCTATAACTATTTTTGTTTTAAAATAGAGGTTTTTTCTGATGCGTGCTTCAGAAATCTATCTGGGTATGCAATGCAGTACTTCCTAAATTAATTTCTGTTCCACTTTTTTCAGCATTATAAGGATAAATCTTAACTCACATCACATAATATGACAACACCCAGGGTGGCACAGTGGCGCAGTGGTTAGCACCGCAGCCTCACAGCTCCAGCGACCCGGGTTCAATTCTGGGCACTGCCTGTGTGGAGTTTGCAAGTTCTCCCTGTGTCTGCGTGGGTTTTCGCTGGGTGCTCCGGTTTCCTCCCACAAGCCAAAAGACTTGTAGGTAAATTGGCCATTATAAATTGCCCCTAGTATAGGTAGGTGGTAGGGGAATATAGGGACAAGTGGGGATGTGGTAGGAATATGGGATTAGTGTAGGGTTAGTATAAATGGGTGGTTGATGGTCAGCACAGACTCGGTGGGCCTGTTTCAGTGCTGTATCTCTAAATAAAAATAAATAGAACACTGGATGCAAATCCTAACAAAAGGTTATGGGTCACTGATATTTGGGCTACTGACCCAACCTTTCTCAAAAGCTGGATACATTTGGAAAAAATGCTGAATGAAATGCTTGATGGACTACTGTGCACCGTCAGAAACAGAGCTGGTTTCAAAATACTGCATTAGATAGACTCTTGGGTTCAGCAGTCTCTCCTGACAAATGAACCCCCTTGTGTTCTATGAACTGGATGCTGTAATCTCGCACTTGCAAACAAGTGTTAGTCACTAACTTTCCAACAGATGAATGAAGATGGCTGATAAGAAAGACTAAATTAATTTTATTGTTGTATGGATGAAAGAACATTTCACAAACGGGGCCATCTGGCTAAATACACTGTTCTTCCCTCAGCCTCTGGCTACAATAGGAATCTCTTACACGGGGTATTTAACTTAAAAGTAGTATAACATAAAACATACCTAGATCTTTCAGTGGTAAAATAGATAGAAATTGCAAACGTTGATAGAGATATATTTTGTAAAGTTATTTCTGTCAGACTATCTTATACGCTGACTATACAACAAGATTGTCAAAGCAGGTTTGTAGCGAAGTGTGGATTGTGGCCTACTCAATTAGATTGCAAGCCCACCCAAACATGAGCCTGTGCAAATGCCAAGTTTCAACAAATTTTTTAACAGGCTCAGATTGAAACTGTGAGTTAAATTCTATGTTTTGAAAATTATTTTGTGTGAAATTATGGAGCATGCGGAAGAAGGACTCAGGCTGAAGGTGATGTGTGGAATGATTTTTGAGGTGAGGTGGTGGGACTTGCGTGCTAAATGATCAGATTGCTTCCTTCATTCAGGTGGAACTGAACATGCTGTTGCTGCTCTTCCACTCACTGGTTCGTTCAACCTGTTTGTTTTTTTAGAGCAGTGAGGTAGCTGTTTTGTAACAAAATGAAGATCATCATGCTCTTACTGGGCATTTGGATACCATCTGTATTATGTGTAAGTAAATCCACTTGCTGTGTGAAGCTTTAGGTGGTGTCATGTGCTAAGACACTTTGTACTCAAGTACAATCCTCACCGTCCATGCTCATCATGAGCAGCCAACTACGTTGGGCAAATAGCACTAATCATTTGCCATTACAGAAGAGTCAATTACAAAGGCACAGCTTTTAACATTAAGCCCACCTGTTGTATTGGACGGTTCTTCACATCTCATTAATCCCCTGTACAGTATTTTCCAATGTACAATGTTTGGATTTTATCCCTGACAAGGGACTCCAGGAAGACTCAGTGTGTGTATCTTTCCCACGCTTTCCCTTTGCTGGCAGAATCGCATTTCCTACTGCGGCTTCTCTAGCCAGTACAGGCAACGAGTGGAGGCTGCATCTGACACCAATCCATTAGAGACCAGTTGGGTCCAGAGGAATTACAGCAGTAGAGATGGGTTTTACCGTCCACTGCTTACAGGGGTAATTTGCATTAATACCAATGCATCTGCTATCAGCAATGGGAACTGTACAAGTAACATCATAGCTTTGGCTTTTCTGGGATTGATTATCTTATTCTATTAAGGGTTTGGGGCCTTCAAAAAGGTCTTAAAGGGAGTCATGCCAAGTTTCAATTGGCACAAATTCTGCTAAGGCTTGTCATAGTCTTAAATGAAGGAAAGTCCAGGGGCAGCCTGTGAACTCCCCCTGACTTTCTCCTTTGGTGTGAAGGGCAGCGGGGAGAAGATCAGCCCACAGCTGCTGACTGGAATTTAATGGTCCAGTCTAAATGAGGTGGAACCTGGTTTATCCATATTCTGCGTTCTCCCCCATTGGTGGACTTAGAATTTATGCCCAGGAATTTTGGGACCAAGGAGTCTAGGGGCCACTTCGTTCTCCATACACCAGCTATTATCTTCCAGCACAAAAGGTGTTTATTGCTCTGCAGCATATTGGGGCCTAGCGCAATGTGCTGCAGGGATGGGATGTGGGTTTGTGCTTGTGATTTCATACATAGCAAGCTCCCAAATTCATGCTGCTGTCAGTGACGGGCAAAGTGCTGAATTCACTATAAAAGGAAACAAATAATCGAAGCCTTTTCGGATCAGTTCTACAGTTATTATAACAGAGGCTTGGGATATGGGGGTGGCGGGCGGGGTTAATCGTAATCCAAAGCTGCTCTTCACTGCCATCTTGTGACTGGTTCAAGGGTGACGCTTCCTAAGGCTTGAGAGCAGAGTAACACAGAACTGATGTCAAGCATTGCCTTGTGGCCAATTTAGAAGTGACACCCAAAAGCTTGGGTGTCAATCATCTTTCTGTTTTCCTAGCTTATGGAAAAAATCTAAATAACGAAGAAAATAAACCCTGACCAATATGATGACAAAATGGTAGCGGGGAGTAGCACGGCAAAACAATTTGATCAACATCTTGGGTCAATTCAATGACAACAGGATGACAGTAATTTTGTCATTAAGACAATAGAATTTCAAGATAAGCTTCAGGAATTTGAAGAGTTCTGTCTACAGGATTTACCAACATAGTTGAATTTACTGAGCGACTGCTTGTCACTATGGTAACTGGCTGTTTCCCATGATGACCAAACTAAAATTATCAAAGGCTCCCAACTCTTTTTCTGAATAATTTGGTACGTTGAGATTTGTGCTACTGTTTAAAAATCATTGATCCAATAGACCATTCGCAGCACATTAAACTATTGCCAGTGATCACAGGTATTTCTTATTGCTGGGTTATAATTACTGATTAAGCTTTTCTAATGAACTTCTGACAAGGATTGACCAGCTTCTAACAAATCTAACCTGAGTGGCAATGGTCAGCCTGCAGTGTTAGTATAGTGCTAGGTCTAATTATTTATAAATGGAAACATTCAACCACTCTGACCATGTCTCCACTTGATGCATTGCACACGATGCACGTTAAAAAGAGTGGTCAGCTTGGAGCATCATTTACATAGATGGAACAAAGACATTTGGCTCATTTAGTGGAAGTTGGTGTTTGCTTTCCATGGCAACATATACACCTAATTACGTTTAAGTACCCTATTCCCATATCCCTTCAACCCCTTTTCCTTCATTCACCTGTTCAATCTAATCTTGAATTTTAACATAGTTTCTGCCTCAATCACTAACCCTGGAAGTGAATTCAACAGCTTCATAACTCTCTGTGTAAAGACCTTTCTCCTGCCCTATGTTCTAAATCTCTTACATTTAATATTCTATTACTCCTTTTGTTCTAGACCCCTCAACTACTGATACTTTTTGTATAAAATCAAAATATGTTTTATTGGAATATAATTTTAAAAGATCCAACTTTGAAGAAGTGAGGAATAAACTCAAGTAAATCGAAAATTGAAATTGCAGACATGCTCTTTTTGCATGTACTTATGATATTACTACACAAAGTAACCAGAGCAATTTTCCTCTCGGCTGAGGACAAGATTGAGCTCATCCAGGATGTGCCAATAGTTGAATTGTCTACTTGTTGTAACTCTCCTGGCCAAGGCATCAAGAATGCCATGTGAGGTCATTCTCTCTCTGGAATTCTCTCCCTAAGCATTTGCGCCTCTCCATCTTTTACTTTTCCTTCATAAACTTCCTAAAATCCACTTCCACCACCAAGCTTTTGGTCATCCCTTCGAAACTTTCCTTGCTTGGCTCAGCATCTGTTTTCCATTGGTTTATTTGATGAAGTGTCTTGAGACATTTCTCCCATTATCAGTGCTATATACTTGGAAGTTGTTGTTGTAACAAGACCCAGTGGAACTGTACTCTCAGAACATTCAGCAACCTCATAAGAGAAGGGATAAAGGGAAGTCAATGGGAGAGAAAATGCATATAAACTACGCATTATATATTGCAAAGAATAATAAACAACTGGGAGTAAATCTTGGACGATACTTCAAAACCAGGATTCATCTGTTATTCATAAACCATGCAATGTTTTCCTTAATTAAGTTTCTGCCTTGTCTCGTGCTGACAGTCATCTGCACAATAGCCCAATAAATAAATGATTCCACATTAGGAAGTGCTTTACTTTCCCTGAGTGATGCAGCCATGAGTTATAAAGGCCAACTTCAGGAGTCAAGTGATAAAGTATTTTCAATCTTACTTCTGCAGAGCTTTTCTTGATAACATAAGTGAGTTTTAGCTGGTAACATTTTCTCCTTTTACTGACATTTCCTTTTAATGGTACTTTGCTGCAAAGGACTTGCTCCAGAGGGCAGAGAAGCTGAATTTTATGCTAATGAAATGGTTCTGCAAAGCAGGAGACTGTGGCCAGTGCTTCAGTGGCCTGCTGTTGTCTTTGGTATATTATTGACTGTATGGATATGTTCAGAGTATTGTCTCATGTGTTTTGAATAAGTATGGTTTTCTATATGTGTGATGTAACATTAACTTTAGTTACTGCCACACATGGTGTAATTCAGTTAAGATCAAAACTCTGGTCAAATGCACCACAGGGTTTAAAAATGAATTGCGACACGTGTTTACCTTCTTCTATTAATTGTGCCCCTTGAAGCAAAAGGTGAACATGTGTATTTTTTTCCCATTGTACCTTACAGATCATTTCCAGAAAGGCATGCTTCAGAGGATTTAGAAAACTGTTTCTCCACTGGGGATTTGGCGTGGAGATCTTCCAATAGATTTATAAGTCATCCATGGAATCCCAGGCTGCTTGTAACTTTTGTAGCCTGGATGAGTTCATGTTCCATGGAGTCTGAGAAGTTGCAGCCCCTTTTCCATTACTTGAAGGAGCTGCTTTTCAATTTCTGGCTGCCCCTCAGTCCCACCCTCCTGATCTTTGACCAGCAAGTGTGGAGTAAGTTGGGAAAGGTGGAGGACCTCCTTTGTGGGTCTGTTCCTGGGCTCGGCCAAGGTGGCCATCCAGAGGTCCAGGATGGATGTGGCCAGTGGGTTGTTTGCTCAGGCTTCCTGCCTCTCTTCTGTGGCTACGTCTGCACCTGGGTAGCCCTAGAGAAAGCAAACGCAGTGTCCACTGATATATTTGAGCCTTTCCATGACCGGTGGGCACCGGAAGGACTAGAGTGCATTGTTGACACTGAAATAATACTCTGATTTATTTTGCTAAGTTTCCTTTCTCTTTTTGTATGATTTGAGTGTTTATTGTTTGGCCCTTTGAAAAAGGGGCTCTTGTTGATTTTATTTGTTATTTGGCTTAATGACACAGGAGGATAGGTTAGGTGGAGTTTGTTTCCCCAGTAACGCATCATGTTCAGGTGTCTGACCTGGGAGTCTATAACAATTACCAATGAGTAGTCCAGAAGCAAAATACTGCAGACGCTGGAAATCCGTAATAAAAACAGAAAATGCTGGAAATATGCAGCAGGTTGGCCAGCATCTGTGGCGAGAGAAGCAGAGATAATGTTTCAGGTTGTTGACCTTTCATCAGAACTGCCATCAAACTGAAATGTTGGCCTGAATTTTACTGCCAACGTTGGGAGCCTGATGTTGTGGCAAAAAGCAGGTCCTGAGCCCAACTTACTGGCAGGGGACCTGCTTGGCAATTTTACCACAGGCATCCTCCTAATTAGCTGCCTGTGAGTCTGCTGTCCAATTAAGCACATCAGGTGGGCTCCTGAAGCCTCGGCAGTGCCACTGGGAGAGGTGGTTGCCGCTGAGGCACGCAAGAGACTGCAGGAGGTGGGCCACATAATTTTCAAAAATTATTAAAATATCAGGGGGCCAAAGGGGAAACCCCTCCAGGGAGATTGTTGGGGCCGTGTGGGCGGCCTTCCCTGCCTTCAGTCCCCTCTTTGGACCCATCGAACTCCTGGCTCCGATAACCCCCGGGCTGCTGCAGGCTGGTTGTCTCTATTTAACTGGCGGCCTCCCCATACAGCGAGGAGTGGTGCGAGTGGGGGGAGGGTGGTTGCCCCGCCATCAGCAAAATGGTGATGGACCCTAAGTGGTCCTCTAATTATGCTAATCTGCATCAGGTCCCGCTGCTGGTAAAATTCCCTGTCACCTGAACTACATCAGGGAGCCGACTCGGCGTGGCTCCCCACGATTTTACTGGCCAGCCATTTCCCCGGGGTTGGTAAAATCCTGGCCGTTAACTCTGTTTCTCTCTCCACAGTTACTGCCCTGCATTTTCTGCTTTTACTCCAGCAATTAGTCCCTGCCCATGAGGTTGGTGCACTTTACGCCAGATAGCTTCAGCTGAGCCCTGATACTGGGAGGCTGGAGTTTGTTGCTAAAGGTGTGGAAGAAAAGAACAATTAACTCAAGTAGAAATCAGTCTCTGATTGAAGTACGAGCCCTGCTTTGAGATTCTGACAGCTGAATTGTGGAAACATTTATTCCTATATATTTGATTTTCTGATTTTTGTGTTAATCAGGAATGGTTCTTTGTGTTGAATGACCAGTCAAAACTCTTGCATACGGAGTTTTTTTTGTTCGTTCATGGCATGTGGGTGTCGCTGGCCAGGCCAGCATTTATTGCTCATCCCTAATTGCCCCTGAGAAGGTGGTGGTGAGCTGCCTTCTTGAACTGCAGCAGTCCTTGGGGTGTAGGTACTAGGAAGTGAGTTCCAGGATTTTGATCCAGCAACAGTGAAGGAATGGCGGTATAGTTCCAAGTCAGGATGGTACGTGGTTTGGAGGGGAACTTGCAGGTGGTGGTGTTCCCATGCATCTACTGCCCTGTCCTTCTAGTTAGTAGAGGTCATGAGTTTGGAAGGTGCTGTCTAAGGAGCCTTGGTGAGTTGCTGCAGTGTATCTTGTAGATGGTACACACTGCTGCCACTGTGCATCAGTGGTGAAGGGAGTGACTGCTGAAGGTGGTGGATGGGGTGCCAATCAAGCAGGCTGCTTTGTCCTTGATGGTGTTGAGCTTCTTGAGTGTTGTTGGAGCTGCACCCATCCAGGCAAGTGGGAGGTATTCCATCAAACTCCTGACTTGTGCCTTGTAGATGATGGACAAGCATTGCGGAGTCAGGAGGTGAGTTACTTGCCACAGAATTCCTAATCTCTGACCTGCTGTTTTAGCCACAGTATTTTTGTAGCTGGTCCAGTTCATTTTCTGCTCAATGGTATCCCTCAGGATGTTGATAGTTGGGTATTCAGCAATGATAATATCATTGAACATCAAGGGGAGATGTTTTGATTCTCTCTTGTTGGAGATGGTCATTGCCTGGCATGTGTGTGGCGCGAATGTTACTGGTGGCCTCCTGGCGGATTCAGGGGATTCCTCCCCTGGGGCGCAATCCAGGCAGCTACCACTGCTCCCTGTGGTGCTTCCAGTATTGTGGAGCTGCCAATCTTCCGAATGGCCAGCAGCTCGGGAGGTGGGAGATCGTCCCTTAAAGGGACAGCATCCCAGATGGCAGGCAGTTAATCGCCTGCCCGCTGTCAAATGCCTTCAGGGGTCTGACACAAGGCTGAGACCATTGAGCAAATATAAACACTGGCCTGCAGTGACATGATAATTATGTCTACCAATTTGAGCCTGGTCATGGGTCAGCTGACACCTTAGCCAACTCATACAGGCCAGCAATGGGATTTTCACATTAATCACCTGTCAGGACCCTCTGCAACATCAGCGTCTTTAACTCAGCATGTGTGGATCTTAAAAATTTGCTGTTGCTGTGATTGTTTACAGTATAAAGGGAAGGATTTGCCAATAAGGGAACTGAGCTATCTTAAAAAAGCAATTCCATTGGAAGCAGTAATGTCCTAGTAAAAGATCCTCTGGGCAAAAGCGATCATAATATAATTGAATTCCATATTAAGTTTGAGGGCGACATACTCGAGTCCAAAATAGGAATCTTAAGTTAAACAAAGCCATTTACATAGGCATGAGGGTCGAGTTGTCTAAGGTGGATTGTGTAAATAAACTAAAAGGTAAGGCAGTAAATAAACAGTGGGAAATATTTAAAAATGAAATTCAAAATTCGCAACAAAACTACGTTCCATTAAAAAATAAAAACTCAGTGAGAAACATCCATCCACAGCTTACTGGGGAAGTTAAGGATAGTATTAGATTAAAAGGAAAGGCTTATGATGTTGCGAAGAATAATAAGCCTGAGAAGTTTTAGAAACTAGCAAAAGGTGACCAAAAAGTTAATAAAAAGGGAAAAAAATAGAATGAGAATATACTAGCCAGGAATATAAAAATAAATATTGGTCCCTTAGAGGCAGAGAAGGAAAGATTATCATGAGGAATGAGCAAGTGACAGAGACATTGAACAAATATTTTGTATCTGTCTTCACAGTAGAAGACATTAATTAAATACTAGAAATAGAGGGTATCCAAGGGGTTAATAAAAGGGAGGAACTTAAAGTAATTAATATCAGCAGGGACTAAAAACCAGCAAATTCCCAGCACCTGATGGCTTACATCCTAGGGTTGTCAAAGAGGTAGCAGCCGAGAAAGTGAATGCACTGGTTATGATTTTCCAAAATTCCCGAGACTCTAGAAGGGTCCCATCAGATTGGAAGTTAGCAAATGTAACACTGCTATGACAGGAAGCAGAGAGTAGGGATAAACAGGGCATTTTTAAGTTGGCAGACTGTAACTAGTGCTGGTGCCTCAGCTATTTACAATCTATATTAATGATTTAGACGAAGAGACCGAGAGTAACGTATCTAAGTTTGCTGACGAAACAAAGCTTGGTGGGAATGTAAGCTGTGAGGAGGACACAAAGAAGCTGCAAAGAGATATAGTCAGGTTAAGTGAGTGGGCAACAAGGTGGCAGATAGAGTGTAATGTGGGGAAGTGTGAGGATATTCACTTTGCTAGTAAGAACAGAAAAGCAGAATATTTTTTAAAAGGTGTGGAACTTTAAAATGTTGATGTTCAAAGAGACTTGGATGTACTCATACAAAGAAAACAGAAAGCTAACATGCAGGTACAGCAAGCAATTAGGGAGATAAATGGCATGTTGGCCTTTATTGCAAGGGGACTGGAGTACAGGAATAAGGAAGTCTTGCTACAGGGATTTGGTGAGATCACGCCTGGAGTACTGTGTGCAGTTTTGGTCTCCATATTTATGGAAGGACATACTTGCATTGGAGGCAGTATAGCGAAGGTTCACTAGTTTTCCTGGGATGAGAGGTTTGTTCTATGATGAGAGTCTGAGTAAAATGGGCCCATGGAGCTTAGAAGAATGACAAGAAATGTACAAGCTTCTGAAGGGGCTTGATAGGTAGATACTGAGAGGTTGTTTCCCCTGGCTGGGGAATCGAGAACACGGGAGCACACTCACAGGATAAGGGGTCAGTCATTTAGAATTGAGATAAGGAGAAATTTCTTCACTCAGAGGGTTGTGAATCTTTGATATTTTCTATCATAGAGGGTTGTGGATCCTCCATAGTTCAATATATTAAATAAAAAATAAATATTCAACTCTGAGATAGATAAATTTTTGGTCTCTTGGGGAATCAAGGAATATGTGAAGTTAAGGCAGAAGATCAGTCATGATTGTATTGAATGGCAGAGCAGGCTCAAAGAGCCGTATAGTCTACTCTTGCTCCTATTTCTTAGGTTCTTATGTAAATAAGTTATCCAGCACTCTGTAATCTGTCCCAGCATTTTATGTGAATCCACGCATCAGTAGTCCATCCTTATTGCACCAGTGTCACCTACATCCGACATGAGATTGCCAAAGTAATGCCAGGTCCAGCCAAATTATTGTCAATGGGGTGCTTTGACTACAAGAGGTTTAGTTTAGGCACGTCACATTCTTTTCATGTAGGGCTCTCAGCTGGCAAAGAGGGAGAACATATTTAAGGCTGAGATGGTTATTTGGAATTTAATAACAGTAAGTTTTAATATTTCATTATTTATTGCCCTACTAAATTACACATATTAGAAGCATAGTGTTGCATTTTTGTTATCCTATATAAACCAAAAAACCTACATGGCAAGACCTGCTGGAAAAGTAGGATTTGGGATATGTCAAAGGAAGTACGTGGATTCAGTCATTTTTTATGATCTTGTGATTTGAACTGGGCTATTAAATGTGATTGAAACGAAGGCGGACAAGGTCACCAGTCAGAAACAAATGGGGTTATTTTCAACTTCACCACCTCAGCGGTAATGTGACAGAGCGGAATCCACCCTACACCACTCGCGCCCCCCCCCCCCCACCCCATTATAGAGCTCATCTGATTTGCATCCCATTGAGGCCAATGAAATCAAATTGAATGAGTACCAGAGTAAACAGATGATCTGGTGTGCCTCATTAGATGGTGAAGTTGAAAACACCCTCCAGAATTTCGATCCACATGTGTAAAACAGTTAGTCCGAAGTTACTAAAACAATTCATCACGTAAAAGAGGAGTTACAGAAATGATTACCGGTATTTCCAACTGCCATCGAATCATAAATTAGCTTGCAGGACTTGAGCAGATAGGTGACCTTTTTGTCTGGTGAGTAGGCCTGGTGCATAGTACTGAGTTTCTGCTGAATTTTCTCCAAAAGGTTAACTTCAGGTACACTGGTAGTTACGCCCAAATCAGTGGTGGTTGTGTTTTGTACAATCTGTTGGTTTTCTTTCAAAAGTTTCAGATTGCCATTTTTGGAATGAATTTCCTTTAGTTGGGTGTTGATGTGGTCTTTTAAGGGTTTGAGAACACATTTACACAATGCTGCTTCCACAACGGCTTCTAAAATATATAAGACTTCTCCGTTAGTTAAACAATACATATTGCAAAACGAGTCATTGGCAAAAGGTTTAGAATTAATTTGACATCATTGGTGTGATCAGTAAATTAAATGACATACATTTATTTTACACAAAGTTATATTTCAATCACAGCTATTCTACCCAGCTATATAGAGGTTGTGTAGTAGACTTACTGAAAGTCTCATAAATGAGGATTTAGTTTAAATAGTTTGGATTTAAGGCTCAAAATTGGGAATGATTGTTGTAAGTTTAGAAATCCTAGGCAATAATTTTTGGGTTTTTTCTGTTCCTGCAAAGAGACGTTTTTCCTTTCTTTTCAAATTACATTTCACCCTCTGGAAGGTAAATTGTATTTATAGATTCACGAGGTAGTGACTCACATTAGTGTATTTACAGGACATTCACCATGAAACTATGCACCTCATTTTGTCTTTATACAAGACCTTGGTTAGGCCTCAGTTAGAGTACTATGTTCAATTTTGTTTCCTCACACGTTGGCTGAATTTTAATGGGCACCAGCATGCCGCCATAATCTAGTATGTGGCGGCTCATCTACATATGCCGGGCAGTCTGTCCCCCTGCCCCCAATCACATGGCGGGGGTGAGCTCTGCGACACCGGCAACGGCGGTGTCATTTTTAAAGGGCTGCCAGACCTGCATAGTTGAAGCCCACCTCCCCCTCCCGCCACTCCCCAATATAGTGTAAATTGATTTCTAGCCCATACCACCCCCGCACCCCCCCCCCCCCACCAATACAATGAAAATAATTGGCTGGCCCCTTCACCCCCACCCAAAACATTTACATTTAATATCTGACCTTCCCGTCCCCCTAAGAACTGCACAAAGTGCAGAGTTGATCCCGTCCCCTCCCCACGTAACTAAAAATCCTAAGTTCCCCGCTTCCCCACCTTGGTGGCGCCAGCTTTCCCTGGACAGGAAAGTGAAGGCCGGTTGTCGCACGCAAGATCACGGATAGCTGGCAAGATCACTGTGAAAGATATGTAAATGTACGCCGATCCTTTATTTAAATATTTAAAGTTGGGTCCCATCGCCGAGTGGTGGGGGTGGGGGTGGGGGATAGGGGGAGCGCCATGGAGCCTCTACTGCCGCCGGGAAGATCGGGCCTGGCAATCCCAGCGTCAGGCTCCATGGCGGGGCTGCTGCCAGTGTGAGCTTCTGGCAACCCCCGCCACAGAGCCTGAAATTGGGAGCTCAAAAAAATCAAGCCCATTGTGTGATTTTGAGGCTTTGGAAAGAGGGCAGAGGAAGATTAGCAGATTAAACCCACATTAAAGCATCTTAGTCACCCAGGTAAACTCAAAGAGCTAGATCTGTATGCTTCAGAGAAGTGCAGACTTAGGGATGATTTGATTGATGTTTATAAGATGATGAAGGGACTAGATCATGTTTGTGTAAACTGGTTGTTTCAACTGAATATGTTCGGGGTCTCTCTGACAAGTTATGTAAGGGCAGGAGGTTCTTCTTTTCCCAGATAACAGTGAACCTATGGAACAGGTTGCCAGTTCATACAGTGAATGCTGATGCACTGAATTTCTGCAGCTGAGAAGTGGACCTGTTTCTAGATTAGATTAGATTAGATTAGATTAGAGATACAGCACTGAAACAGGCCCTTCGGCCCACCGAGTCTGTGCCGAACATCAACCACCCATTTATACTAATCCTATATTCCTACCAAACATTCTAGCTGGGGCTGAGATCACTTCATACAAGAGGTAAGTACCTAGCAACATTAATCAGGGTCAGGATGGTTTCCTGGACTAGTTTTGATTGCTGAAGGGGATCGAAGAGGAATTGTCCAAATTTTTATTCCCCAATTGACTTGGGCTTTTATCTGTTTTTCTCTTCTTGCCTTTCCCAGGAGATTACATGGCTCTGGGTGGGATGGGGAATGATGCACTATCACAACTATATAGTTCCTGCTGGCTTCTGGAACTTTTGGCTGCTTTTAGAAACAATAGCCAAATAGCTTTCACTCTGCTATTTCTCTTTGCTGGGCTTAATGAAATGAAATATAGCTTATTATTGATCTGAAGTGCTTGCTGGTGGCCCATTATTGCTCCAATCTGAAGGGGCTGGTTGCCACCTCTAATGCCCACCTTCTTTGAGTGGTCTTTTTCGGGCATCTGCCCAGGAAAATAACCTAGGAGTTGTGCTAACATCATTAATGTGCAAATGAAAGGCTCCTGCCTGCTTCTGTCAGGTATGGTCCCATGAAATGCATGTCAAGCACAAGGGACCCAGAGACCCGATTTTTCAGCTCTTAAACCCAGAACCAGGTCCTCATAGGGCTTTAGGCAGATTTAGTCTTTACTGTGGAAAGTTTTCTTGTTCCACTAAGCCAGATTTAGGACTGCAAAATCTTGCCTGTAGAGGATTAGTGATGGGTTTTATACTCAAAAGTCAAAGGAGAAGTAAAAATAAAGCATTTTTAATTTGGGTAAGTAACTTCCAAAACAACAATATGTTCATTTTTTCTACTTTCACCCTAAATCAATTATTTAGAAGCAAGTACTTTAACTAGGAGTTTTAACTGAGTAAGAATTTCTTCTAATAAGTAGCCATAAAATCTTACTGTTACAGAACAGAAACAAGCTGTTTAGACCACAATGCGAGTGCCATCGTTTTTCACCACATGAGGTATCTACTGCAATCCCACTCTCTTGCTTACCCCCCACATCCTTTAATATTCCTCTTTTTCAAAGAGCTATCCAATTCCTTTTTAAAAGATCTTGTGGCTTCAATAAGGTTGTGGTGTTGATTTCAATATTCTAACCACTACTGTTTAAAGAATCCTTTTTCTAACCTCGCCTTTAATTCTTTCAATGGTCATCTTAAATGTGTGCCTCATAAATTAGGAATAGGAAAGGTGAATCTTTACCCAGTTTTTCTTCAGATTGATAAGATGAATCTATCATTAATGTGAGCTCTGTACTTTGCAGTAAATAGCTCTTGAGCTGTGTCATCATTTGCCGGATTTCCTGCAGCATTTCTGTGCTTGAGGTATGATTTTTCATCATTTCCAACGTGTAGGCTTTATAATCCTGAACCAGACGACCAAAGTATGACTCCCCTTGTGCGAGCTCCGTTATTTTCTTTTGAATCTTTCTGTCTGTTGAACGGAAAGCATTTAAAACATTGCTAAAAGCCACTTTTGACAATCTGTGTTTTGCCTTGTCTAACATCATTGAGTGTCGTTGCTTCCTGGTTCGTGAATGAGTGTTCTTTGGATCCTGCTCTTCTTCTGTGCTGCTGGTGGAGAAAGAATCTGCTTCTGAACCAAGACTCAGAATGTTACCTTCAGGAGAGTACAACGATCCATCAGCTATTTTCAAATCAGTGAAGTTACATAATTGCAGACTTTCACTCTGGACGGAGGAGTCAGAGGCATCTTCTGACTGATCCTTTATTCTGTCTAACTTATCTATCTTTGACGCTTTGTTTTCCTGATCTTCGGTAGTGCGTTCTTGTTTGGTTTCTTCCCTGGCAATTTGGCTGGATTTCTTTTTTCTTCTTGGAGGTGCAACAGGTGTGGACTGACAAGATTGCTTCCTTTGCTCAGTGTTGGACCTGCCTGAGGTGCTGTTATTAAGAACATCATCAATATTCTGCGGTTTTTCACACGGCAGTTCATGTTGTTCATTCACTGTAGACTTGATGCAGGCCTCAACTGGTGGTTTATCTTTGCCTGTGTCATCGTTGCTTTGTGCCACTTCCTCAGGTTCTTTCCGCATCTCCTCAGACTGGCTGCTGTTAATGTCTGCAGGCTGCTTTTCTGATGGCCGACGCCTTGGTGGAACTGGCGGGAAGCTGGCACGATTTTGAGTTCTGATGTTGTCCACCTTACTTTCAATTTCTTTCTTCCCCTGTGCCAGGTCCTTAATCTGCTCCATTAAACTTCCATGACCACTTCTGATTTTAATTTCTTCACTGTTTTGCTTGAACTCTCCGCCATGCAGCAACTGGTTTCTACCGCTGCAGCTATCAGGCACTACAGTAATCAGTTCTGATGCCTTTGGTCGGGGTGGGAGCGGTGGAGGTCTCCTCACTTTCAGATTGATGTTATTTGTAGAGTTTAAGCTTTGGTCTGCTGATGGCGAGGATGAAGGAGCACTGCTGCAGTATTCTTTTACAAATACAGGATTAACAAACCACAGCTTGTCATTTCCTGCTGACAACTCAATCTCACATGAACATTGCTTTTTATCAGTGGATAAATGAGGAGCCGTTTGAAGGTTATGAGTCTGACTGTTAATGATGTTCAAGTCTTTTGAAACTGAGAAATTGTCTTCCTGATATCTTCTGTTTAGGTATGATTTCCAGAAATCTAATGTAGAGAACACAATAAGTAGTAAGGCTTTTCATTCAAAGGAGTCCAACCTAAATTGCTGTATAATAATCTACAGATAACTATGTACTGATAAAATGGTCAGGATTTTGCAAAGCCCTCGATGTCGGACTCTGTGGTGGGGTGGGGGGGTGGGGGGGTGGGTTTGGAGGATTGTGCCGGCAGCGGCCCGCCATGGAGCCCACGCCAGGAGGGCTGAGCCCAATCTTCCCGATGGCAGCCACCACCCCATCCCTCCCCAGCGATGAGCGGCGGCTGGCACTCATGCGCCTTCACTTTCCTGTCTGGGAGATCAGGCTCTGCAGTAGTGGGGAAGGGGGGAACTTACGATTTTTAGTGCAGGGAGGGGGAATGAGGTCAAATGCACATCATTAGTGTAGGGGATGGTGGGTGGGGAGGGGGAAAATAATGAATTTTATTGTTATTGGGCGGTGGAAAAGGGGCGGCAGATTTTTAATCAGTACAGTGGGGGGGGATATAACTTTAAAATTTTAAATTAGCCAATAGGGCTTTATAAATGGTGCCACCGCCTGTGCACAGGCAGTTGAAACCATTGCCGGTGCCTCCACGTGATTGGGGGCGGGGGGGGGGGGGGGGGAGGGGCAGCCCAACTGACATATCATTGTGGGCCACTGCGAGGAAGATCCTGGCGGCAGGCAGCCTGCACATGCGGGCTGGCATTTTTTTCTCCCGCCTCTGCTCCCGGCGGTGGGTGCATAAAATCCAGCTCAATGTGTTTGCTTTGTATTGATTAGATATTAATATGAATATATGTAATTCTAAAATGTGTTAACCTTATATTTCTATAAATATAAGTAATACTTTTCATTGTATTTTTCACTGCTTACATCTATGAAAACTATAACATATTTCATTGCTGACTTTGCAGCACTCAAATTTCAAAACACTGTTGAATGTCACTTGACGGGACATGAAAATTGAAGAGTTGGGTACAGAGGTCAGGAGTCAGTGTGAGCAATTTGTGGCATTTCTGATTTTCCATCCCGTCAATGGTAAGACAATCAGGTGCCCATGAATTGGTCGCGCTGACCTCTGAACTTAATTCTCCCATCTTGGAATGAAGTCTGGCAAATTCAGAACGTGCAATTCAACTTCTTGTATTCAGACATTTCACAATGAATTACAAAATCCTCAATTTGATTGCACAAATAGTTTTTTTTAAAAACGTATATTGGGTTGAACTTGCTTTTCTCACTTGCCCGCCTTAGCTTTGGTGGAAGAACCACAGAAATTCCAGGAAAACCGTACCATTGATTGCGTGTTCCTGGAGATTCTGCGGTTCTTCCACTGAGGTTTGGTGAATGAGTGGAAAAACGTTTACCCAAATTTACCCCTCTTATGTCTTGGGGATCTCTTGGAAGCAGTATTTATGGAACATCAAATAGTTACAAATAATTAAAAATTAAAGTGAATATCATTTTGTTTACTTCTTTTAGCTTTGAGTTTTTTTTAAAGAAGTATTTTAGTTCAAACAGTGAGCCAATAATGTCACAGGGGAGGAAATGGCTTGGATGAGTTATTGGACTCAAAACTGTGAAGGAACCAGTGTAAATGTAATACTTATAGTTTGTGGAATGTGATGCATATCTGCCTAGTAAGACTGTCAGTGATGACTTTTATTCAAGATGTCAAACATGGATTCTATGATACACCAAATTTTCCTTCAGTACATACCTATTCCCAGATGCGAAACAACTTGTAGTTCTTCAGAGTTTGTTGCTTCTGCTATTGCTTGGGGCAAAACCAATGTAGATGGCAGTATATCTCTTTAAGAGTAAGGAAATGAAAACAGAGTAAGAGCTTACAAATGGATATTGTCATGCTGGGCCCCCACCTGCCAAGAATGAGACATATTAATTTCGCCATATGGACATTAAATTTCAAACTGTTGCTGGGAAAAAGAGAAGGCCTGTTACAAGGACTGCCAGACACTTGGATGGAGGACATTTGCATACCAATGAGGCAAGAGAGGTTACTTCCCTTATCCACTTAACCTAAAATGGACTTTGATCACTTGGTATTGTGTGTAAGAAGAGATTCCAGGGTCTGCTAGGACAGGAGAATCCACAAACACAGAAGTGGTTACACCAGTTGGTCACATGACTAACCTGCTGGCTAACTTGGGAGCTTTTGAATTGTGCACAGTTTTTGAACTCAGAGAGACTGTTTGCTTCTGGAGTGAGAAGACTGTCCTGTCTGCTCCCATTTCTTTCTTACAAGCCTCTGGACCCACTGAGGACACGTGAACCTCAAGAAAGAAACGTCTCCTACATCAAACAAGGTTTAAGAAGAATACTGGGCCCCAACGAAAAGCAAGACCTACCTACAATCAAGGGCTCTGCAGTGAGCTTGAAGAACAGTAACCAAAACCATCTTCAGAAATTGCCTCAAACTTTTCCACTTTATTTCTTCTGCTCTTTTCTGTCTCTATCTGCATGTGTGTATCGTGTATGCACGCCGAATTAGAGTTAAGCTTAATAAAGTTCAATCTTTCTTCTTTAAACGTAAGAAAACCTGTTTGGCTCGTTTCTTTGCCTTACAATTGGAAAGCAGTGAACAAGGGAACAAGCGTAAGGGGAAAGCCAACTGTGTAACAGCCCCGACAAACAAATTTTTCTGCAGCACCTGTGGAAGAGCCTGTCACTCTAGAATTGGCTTTTATAGCCACTCCAGGTGCTGCTCCACACACCACTGACCACCTCCAGATGCTTACCCATTGTCTCTCGAGATAAGGAGGCCAAAGAAGAAAAGAAGAACAAGGATTCACTAAGGGATGGCTAAAAAAATGGTGTGTTTAAAATAAAACCCTGCTATGGGAAGACCAGGTGAAGGCTGAGAGGGAACCCTAGACTCCTTTCCACCTGATTGTAACAATATAGTAAAGCTGTATGGTAAGTCTATGGTTAGATTCTCTCTTGTTGGAGATGATATGATGCAAATGTTTCTTGCTACTTATCAGCCCAAACACACAACCATACGAATTAGGAGCAGAAGTAGGCCATTCAGCCCATCGAGCCTACCCCGCCATTTAATAAGATCATGGCTGATCTGTTTCCGTCTTGAATTCCTCACTCCCATCTACCCCCAATAATCTTTGATTTCCTTGCCTAACAAGAATCTACCTACCTCCGCCTTAAAAATATTCAATGACCCTGCCTCCACCACCTTCTGAGGCAAAGTGTTCCAAACTCCCATAAGGCTCAGAGCAAAAAAATTTCTCCTTGTCTCTGTCCAAAAAGGGCAACCCCTAATTTACAAACAGTGCCCCCTAGTTCTAGACTCACCCACAAGAGGAAACATCTCCTCCATATCCACCCTTTCAAGACCGCTCAGGATCTTATATACTTCAAACAGGTCTCCCCTCACTCTTCTAAACTCCAGTGAAAACAAGCCCAGTCTGTCCAACATGAATGTTGTCCAGGTTTTGTTGCATGCAGGCACAGACTGCTTCTGTATCTGCGGAGTTGTGAATGGTACTAAAACCTGTGCAATCCTAAAGCTTTCTATCATTGGTGTTTTACATTGTTTCTTTATATAGTGCCTTTCATGTTTGCAGGATGATCCAAAGCATTTCACAGCCAGTGAAGTACTTATGAAGTGTAGTCACTGTTGCAATGCCAAACATGGCAGCCAATTTGTGCATAGCAAAGTCTCATAAGCAACAAGGAAATAACTGGTCAGATAATTTGATTTTTTTTTTAGTGCTGGTAGTCGAGGGATAAATATTGACTAGTACACCAGGAGAACTCCCCTACTTTTCTTTGAATAGTGCAATGGGATCCTTCACATTACCTGAGAGGGCAGACGGGGCACTGGTTTAACATATCCTAAATACAGCACCTCTGACAGTGCAGCTCTCCCTCAGTATTGCACTGGAGTGTCAGCCTACGATACATGTTCAAGTCTCTTGAGAGGCGAGACTGCCACCACTATGTCAAGGCTGACACCGAAATCCATCACGTGTATCCCACGTTTTTTCGAACAGAAGAGTTTCGATGTGTGTGCATAATGCTATATTATGATTGTTAATAATATCTCCTCCAAGATGAAGTAAGTGTTGAGGCTACTATTTTTCTCATGCTGTATCTTGTTTCTTGCTTTTCAATGCACATCTGTGGTTTTGCATTGTCACTGCTGATTCACGAGGACTTTTGCAATTGGTTCTGTTAACCCTTTGGTGTCAATTGTATTGTTGTTACAAACATGCTTGTTTTAATGGTTGAGTGAAACAATTTATTAATATCAAGTGCGACTCTCAAATTTGCTAATCAGATGTTGAATTCCTGGCGAAGGCAAGCTATATTATAAACAAATGAACAGGGGTTCTCATTGAAATCAAATACAGTGCAATAAATGATGAAGCAATCACCTCCAATTCCTTCATTTAAATAAAGACTGAAGCCATTGTTTCTGGTCCCCATTCCAAACTGCGTACCCTAGATACCAACTATTCCTCTCCTTGGCAATAGTCTGAGATTAACCCAGTCTGTTCACAACCCTGGTGTCATATTTGACCTTGAGATGAGCTTCCAACCTCATATTCGTGCCATCATTAAGACTGCCTAGTTCCACATCCAAAACATGGCCCAACTTCACCCCTGTCTCAGCTCATCTGCTGCTGAAACCCTCATTCATGCCTTCATTACCACTAGACTTGACTATTCCAACACACTCCTGGCTAGTCTCCCAAATTCTATTCTGCGTAAACTTGAGGCCATCCAAAACTCTGCTCCCAGGTCTTAACCCGCACCAAGTCCCATTCTCCTATCACCCCTGTGCTCACTGACCTACATTGGCTCCTGTTCTCGCAACATCTTGATTTAAAAATTCTCATCCTTGTTTTCAAATCCCTGCCTATCTCTGTAATCTCCTCCAGCCCCACAATCTTCCAACGTATCTGCGTTCCTCTAATTCTGGCCTCTTCTGCAACCCTGATTTTAATTGCTCCACCATTGGTGGCCACATCTTCAGTCGCCTAGATCCCCAGATCTGGAATACTCCCTCTACACGTCTCTACCTCTCCACCTAACCTTCCTCCTTTAAGACACTTCTTAAAACCTATCTTGGTGTCATACTTTATTTTATAGCACTCCTTGGGACGTTTTATTACATTAAAGGTACTATGTAAATATGTTGTTGTTGTTGATATACCCCAGCATGAAGAGTCCATAATTCTTTATTTAAAAATTGAGATAGTTGTATGAAAAAGAGAAATATTAAGGAGCGAGCAGGAGAACGATGATGTGGATGAAAGCACCGGCACACACTCGATGGGCCAAATGGCCTGCTTCTGTGTCAAACATTCCACGATTCTTTCGGGTCAATTTTTAGTTTGGGGCACAACAGGCAGTCAGCAGAGGTGGTGCCATTTTGAAACAAGGTCCTCATCTCCATGCAGTTGAGGCAGCTCACCAATTGGTGAGGATGGGAAATCATCCAGCTCCTATGCAGAGTCTATCGACAGTTGAAGCCTTGGAAAGTGGAGGTGGGGGAGGCGTGGGGGTGAAAACAATCCGAGGAGGACCTTGCAGGGTTTGTCAGCAGGTCTGAGTAGTTTTGTGGGGCACTCTTGCTCACCCTGGCCTCACAAAAATATAAATTTCTTTGGGCTGTTGTTTTGAGCAGCCTTCTGGGGGTCATTTAAGGTTGCTGAAAGCTGGTATAAAATGAACAAAACATGCACAATGCACACTCACCCATTTGTACTTCAGGATTACAATCAGGGTCCAAGAAATATTATAGGACTCTGATTTGCATGTTAAAAGTGACCTCCAGCTTGAAACAGGAGTGGTTCTGACTGTCCTTTACGGATCAATATCCAACAGAGTTGTAAATGTTGTAATAGCATGCCATTTTCAGGCTGCTACTAACCCATTTACACTTAAAATTGGCCCTTATTACTCCGTACCAGAGTTGGTGCCTGGAACCAAACCTTTTGACAGTGTGCAGAGAACAAATGCTTCTTTATATTGATCGTCAAGTGGAGAGCAGCAGTACACACATGCATTAATAGGGAGAGCAGTGCTTGGCTTCAGTACCACTCTACTTGGAGCCTGAGCACTGAGCAGTGAAGAAATGCCTTCATAGATTGCCCCATTGTATTAGTTTTCATGTGTGCTGGTTTATCTTGATTTGTGATTCTGCGTCAGATAATGAGATATCTCGAAAGCTGTGCTGACTAATTCCGAACTAAGTGGTAAGGATTATACTGCACAGGACTCACCAGAGGATATTTAAGAGTTGTTACATTGTTGGTTATAGGATGCTGTCTCCTTATCCCTGATTTTGTCCCCCTGAATTTTCTTGCTTAGGGGACTTGCATTTACTGTGGACTCTGGACGTAAGGTATGCTTGCCATCGTGTTATGACCTCTGGTGTTCTGGCATCATTGGAGTGGTGATCTGCTGTTGGACTAGTTTTGTGCCTATACTCTGGTTTCATAAAGGTGATCTTCGATATTTGTCCGAAACAGGTACGATGGAATGGCCACACTGCTCGCCCAAAGCCAGTGAAAGAGACTCAAACCATTTTCGGGTTCAGGCATCAATTAAATGCCAATGGCACTAAATGGGTGAAATGGGATGATTCTGATGCCTAAATGGCCATTCAAGCCTAGAGGGAGGGGCAGTCCCTGGGGATGGGTTGCATGGGCTGGCAACAGACTGGAAGATTTTGTGAACCTAGAAGGCCCAATCCTTCTCCTCATCACCCCACAAAAATGAAAAATTAAAATTTTCTTTGGCTGATTTTTTTCAACGAGCGCTAACAATCTCTTTAAGACCTATTGGTTAGGCTGATTAATGTCAAATAGAAATAAGTAAAGATTTACAACACGTGCTCTAACTATCTGTATCTGAAAATCTGCGTCCTACAACTGCCGTTGGGCCCTGATAAGCTTATTAAAGCGACCCCCACTGTGAAACAGGTGGGTATGCTACTTGCCCATTAAAGGCCCACCTTGAAATAGCATCAGGTAGGTCTTGGGAGACTGGGGTAGCTGCACCTCCACCCACTCCTCCTACTGATTTACAGTTGCCAGCCATCTGTATTTCAGGCAAGAAACAGGCAGAATTGTTCCCCTGCCCACTTGTGTGCATGTTTTGGTAAGATTTTCCTATTTGTCTCCAATGTGACTATGGAGAGCTGTAACAAATATAAATCAACAATAACAACTTGTATGTCTACAGCACCTTTAATATAATAAAATCCTCCAAGGTGCTTCACAGGAGCGTTATATGGCAAAATTTGACACTGATCCACATGAGGAGATATTAGGGAATGTGAGCAAAAGCTGGGTGAAAGAGGTAGGTTTTAAGGAGCATCTTAAAGGAGGAAAGAAAGGTAGAGAGGTGGAGAGGTTTAGGGAGGGAATTCAAGAGTTTAGATCCTAGGCAACAGAAAGCACAGCCACCAATGGTGGAGCAATTAAAATCAGGAATGCTTAAGAGGCCAGATTTCGAGGAACACAGATGGTTGTGTGGCCGGAGAAGATTACAGAGATAGGGAAGGGTGAGGTCACAGAGGTATTTGAAAACAAGGATGAGAATTTTTAAATTGAGGCATTACTTAACAGGGAGCAATGTTGTTCAACAAGGACAGGGGTGATGGGTGAACGGGATGGTACAAGTTAGGACATGGGCAGCAGAGCTATAGGCGATGTCAAGTTTACTGAGGGTATCAGTGCATTGGAATAGCCAAATCTAGAGGTAACAAAGGCATCGATGAGGGTTTCCGCAGCAAATGAGCTGAAGCAGTCATGGGGTTGGGCAATGCTAGGGAGGTGGAAATAGGTGGTCTTCGTGATGGCACGGATATGTGATTAGAAGCTCATTGTGGGGTCAGATATAACACCAAGGATGTGAACAATCAGCTTGAGCCTCAGACAGTTGCCAGGAAGACAGATGGAGTTGGTGGCTAGGCAATGGAGTTTGTTGCGGGAACTAAAGCCAATGGCTTTAATCTTCCCAATATTTAATGGGAGGATATTTCAGCTCATCCAGCATTGGATGCTGGAAAAGTAGCCTGACGATATGAAGCCAGTGGAGTGGTTGAGGGAGGTGATGGTGAGGTAGTGCTGGGTGTCATCAGCGCACATGTGGAAACTGATGCTGTCTTTTCACATGGTGTTGTCGCAGAGCAGCATGTAGATGAGGAATAGGAAGGGTCCAAGGATAGATCCTTGGGGGACAGCTGAGGTATTGGTGCGAGAATGAGAAGCGAAGCCATTACAGGCCATAAAAGAAAAGATTCATGGAGGATTTTGTAGCGGTGGCTATGTGGAGTAAATAGAATATGGATGTAAGCCAAAGTGATCTGAACTGAGCTATTTTCACCCAACTAAGATTTCTTTGAATGCACTAATGTGTTCAGGATAGATACAACATCAATTTTATTGCCTTATCATGGTGCTAGTCAATAGCTACTATATATAGTCATGGGGAGATACAGCACTGAAACAGGCCCTTCGGCACACCGAGTCTGTGCTGACCAACAACCACCCATTTATACTAATCCTACATTAATCCCATATTCCTACCACATCCCCACCACCTACCTACACTAGGGGCAATTTATAATGGCCAATTTACCGATCAACCTGCAAGTCTTTGGCAGGAAACCGGAGCACCCGGCAGAAACCCACGCGGTCACAGGGAGAACTTGCAAACTCCACATAGGCAGTACCCAGAACGGAACCCGGGTTGCTGGAGCTGTGAGACTGCGGTGCTAACCACTGCGCCGCCCCATTCAACAAACAAAGAACAGTACAGCACAGGAACAGGCCATTCGGCCCTCCAAGCCTGCGCCGATCTTGATGCCTGCCTAAACTAATACCTTCTGCACTCCCGGGGCCCATATCCCTCTATTCCCTTCCTATTCATGTATTTGTCAAGATGTCTCTTAAACGTCGCTATCGTATCTGCTTCCACCACCTCCCCTGGCAGCAAGTTCCAGGCACTCACCACCCTCTGTAAAAAACGTGCCTCGCACATCCCCTCTAAACTTTGCCCCTCACACCTTAAACCTATATCCCCTAGTAACTGACTCTTCCACCCTGGGAAAAAGCTTCTGACTATCCACTCTGTCCATGCCGCTCATAACTTTGTAAACCCTCATGTCGCCCCTCCACCTCCGTCGTTCCAGTGAAAACAATCCGAGTTTATCCAACCTCTCCTCATAGCTAATGCCCTCCAGACCAGGCAACATCCTGGTAAACCTCCTCTGTACCCTCTCCAAAGCCTCCATGTCCTTCTGGTAGTGTGGTGACCAGAATTGCACGCAATATTCTAAGTGTGGCCTAACTAAGGTTCTGTACAGCTGCAACATGACTTGCCAATTTTTATACTCTATGCCCCGACCAATGAAGGCAAGCATGCCGTATGCCTTCTTGACTACCTTATCCACCTAAAGTCCATATAGATAACATCCACTGCCCATTCCTTCATCAATCATCTTCGTCACTTCCTCAAAAAACTCAATCAAATTAATAAGACACGACCTCCCCTTCACAAAACCATGCTGTCTCTCGCTAATAAGTTCGTTTGTTTCCAAATGGGAGTAAATCCTGTCCTGAATAATCCTCTCTAATAGTTTCCCTACCACTGACGTAAGGCTCACCGGCCTATAATTTCCTGGATTATCAGTGGAGTTTGTGAAAAAAACAGAAAGAATGGCATCAAAAAGCCAGGAAGGCATCTGGAGGCAGCAGCACTGAAATGCAGTAGATGTGGCCGAGAGAGGCACCGAAGGGAAAATTGCCCAGCCAGGAAGGGGGAATGTTCTGAATATAGAAAAAAAAGACATTTTCAATCGATGCGCCTCAGCAAGTAACAAGGGACAAATTGTTTAGAGAATAAATGAGGTACGAGATGAGAAAATAATTCAAACTTATTTCTCTGAAGAAATACAAGGATCAAATGAAACTTGCTGGACAGCAGATATCATCGTAGGAGGAAACAAAACTAGCTTTAAGTTAGACACAGGAGCAGCAGTTTCTGTTCTATCAGATAAGAAACTATGGCTAAAGAAGGGAAGCTTTAGAACAACAAACAAGAAGCTATATGGGTCTGGAAGCATAGAGCTGAATGTTATAAGGGAACTGAGAATGTCTTAAGATTCAAGAATAATGAGATTCCAAAAATGTTGTATATTAAGAATCAGAGTTGTTCATTGCTCAGCACGAAGGCTTGCATTGACCTACAACTGTTATGTAGGATAGCAGAAATTAAGGGTCAAGAGAAGCATCCAAGAGGTTTTAGGGCTGAATTCCCAAAGCTATTTAGAAAATTCGGAAAATTGAAAACAGAATATCACATCACTGAGAAAAAGAGGCAAAGCCAGTGTATTTATTCACACCAAGAAAGGTCCCATACCCACAGAAGGTCAAAAAAGAAATAGAAGAACCAATGAGCAACAATAATTAAACCGACTAGATGGTACTTTGGTATGGTTCCAGTAAATAAACCAAATGGATCCATAAGAATCTGTGTAGAGCTCACACAACTTAATAAAGCAGTGGAGAGAGAGATCCACCCAATGGCATCAGTGGAATATTTGGTAAAACTGGGAAAAAGCTCTCTATTTACAAAATTCAGCACAAACAGTGGATTTTGGCAGTTACCTTTGGACAAAGAGTCTAAATTGTTGACAACACTTATAACCATTTGGTATTACATCAGCACCTAAGATCTTTCAGAGAACAATGCCAAGGATCCTGAAAGGTTTAGAGGGGATAATCTGTAACATGGATGATGTCCTAATTCATGGAGCAAACCAGAAATAACACGACACAAGGGCAAGAGCTTGCTGATCGAGGCAGATCCACAGAAGACAAAGAACATAACAGAACTACAAAGAGTCATGGGAATGGTGAATCAGGTAGAGAAATTCTTACCACATTTAGCTAGTATAAACTAGCCTTTGTGACAACTGCTAAATAGGAGTAAGATTTGATGTTGGGGAGAAAGCCAGAAAAAACCCTTTGAGAAAATCAGAGATCTTAGCTTTGTCAGAGGTGTTAGTACACTATGATCCAGAGCTCATGACCATAATTGTGGCAGATGCATCAGCGACAGGATTAGGTACAGTTTTGTTTCAAGGCCAGAAGACGCAGAGGTGTGTATTTTGCTTCTCATTCGTTAACTGAAACCGAACAGAGATATGCAGTCATTGAGAAGGAAGCTTTGACAGCAACATGGGCACGCAAATAATTTTGAGACTACGTATTGGGCTAGTTGAAGACACAACTTCCTATACTCGTAAGTGCACTAAAGCCACTAATTAGTGCAGAAGACTTCAAAAAAGTGAGGGAGACAGAGGATAGAAAGCAGTCAGATAGATGCTACAGAGTGAGAAATCTGTCAGACATCCAAACTGGAGAATCAGTTTGGTTTAAAGACCAGAATCAATCTGGAGAAGTGATAGAGAAATAATCATATCCACAGTCATACATGGTCCAGACTGATCAGGGGATGATAAGAAGGAACAGAAGATCATTGGTACCAGCACGGCAGAAGAAACAAATGGAAGAAAGGCAAGAGAATCAGTCGTCAAAAATAGTTGATGAACTGGCGATGCTACATATACCTGGAACTGCAGCATTAAAGGTGGTTTATAGCCCTTTAACCATTGCACAGTAGGCAAACAAAAACACAAATGCAAGATTGAGTCTTTCAAAGTTAATGCTGAATTAATTAGCAAATTTAGGGTGCTTGATTCTTGGCAGTTTGGGGACACCATCTGGTGTTTTTGACTCAAGTCAAGAATGTTATTGAATACTTGGCATTTGCCTGCAAGGAGGCAGTTTCAGTTGGCATGAATGTCTTCCCTTCTACTGTATTCAATTTCCACCTCCAGTGTGTTGTAGCTTTTGTACATGCCATCTAAAGGATGCACAGCATCAACTCATCAGGGATTACTCTGACTGCATCTCCATTCCCTGTGACATTTGTCAGCAAGAAGAATGACAGCAGCAATGCTCTGGGAACACCTCCAAGTTACACCCCATCATGTCTTGGATATATACAGTAGTTCTTCCATCATCATTGGTTCAATCTCTTGGATTTCTGCACCTAACACCTTTGTGGGAGCACAGTCACCACAAGGTGTGACTCTGGAAGACTGGGGATGGAAATCTACCAGCTTTGCCCACAGCCCAAGAGCAAACAAATTACTAACAGATTTTTAATTATAGAGAAAAAAGTCATTCTCCTATTTTTCATCATAAGAGGAAGATCGGATCCCTAATCATTCTCTCACAATTCTGGCAAGAATGGGCATATTTGGAACATGTTTTCTGTAAATTGAATATGCAATGCTAATATCCAATATTTTTATCTTGGCTCAGTTTATCAATCATTTTGGCACTAAATCTATATAAATATCTCTAAGATGCACACAAGTATTTAAGAAGTATGACATGATATTCTACATTTGTCAAGCTCTTTGAATGGCCCCATGTAAAGAGTGCCCATTTATTTCAGAAGCAGAGAACCAGTATTGGGTGCCAGGTGCTTTTTCTTTTCAGAAATGGTGGTTAACATTTGGAACAAGTTGGTGGCTTGTGCAGTAAATGTGGATTCACTGCAAGCATGCAAAATTGAGATGGATGAATTCTTTACATTAGAAGATAAAGTGTAGGCAAGGATAATGTGGGTCCTTTAAAAACAGATGATGTAATATTGCAAATGAAAATAAGGAAATGGCAGACTTGTTGAATAATTACTTTATGTCAGTCTTCACGGCAGAGGAAGAGGATAATATACCTGACATTTCAAGGAAACTAATAATAAAT
The DNA here is from genome assembly GCF_036365525.1 of Heterodontus francisci. NCBI lineage: Eukaryota > Metazoa > Chordata > Chondrichthyes > Heterodontiformes > Heterodontidae > Heterodontus > Heterodontus francisci. The sequence goes on from NC_090379.1 coordinate 33,577,258, forward strand.
CAAGGACTGGAACTCGCTCAAGTTAATGTCAGAAAAATGTATTAGAAAAATAATGCCAATGAATACGGATAAATCACCAGGACCTGATGTTTCCACTCCAGGGTTTTAAAGGAAGTAGGTGAGGATATTGCAGGTGCTTTAGCCATATTGTTCTAAAGCTCTCTTGATTCAGGAATTGTCCCTTTAGATTGGAAAACTGCAAATGTAATTTCATTATTTAAGCAAGTTGAGAGAGAAAAGAGCAGGAAATTAAAGACCTAACATCTGTTGTGGGGAAGTTGTTAGAATCTATAATTAAGGACACAGTGACTGAGCACTTAGAGATTTGAGATGATTAAACAGAGCCAACATAGATCTGTACAGGGTAAGTCATGTCTAATGAACATAATTTAAATTTTTGAGAAAGTAACAAAAGTAATAGGCAGTGAAGTGTCTGTGAATGTACTTTAATGGACTTTCAGAAGACATTTGATAAGGTTTCACATAAGAAACAGTTAACTAAAATTAAAGCTCATGGACTTAAAGACAAATTATTGACCTAGTTAGGAGATTAGTTAGATGGTAGAAGACATAGAGATAATGGGCTGGATTTTGTGCAGGAGGCGGAGCTCCCGGCACCAGATTGAAAAAGCGGGAGGGACTTAATAGGGATGCAGATCCCATTCCCAAGAGCTGTCGGCCAATCACAGGGCTGGCACTCAGTAGTATCAGCAGCGCCATGGGGTGCGGTGGCCACTGCCGGTACTGCAGAGGCCTCGGACCCAGGCCCAGCGCTGGAACACTGGAGAACAGGTTTCCCACGGCATCCTCCCCATGCGGCGAAGGCCACCTCACCACTGGTAAGATCCCAGCAGTAGTGAAAAGAGGCCCTCTGGGTGAGAAGGTTGTCATCAATGCAACCGACAACTGCAAAGTTAACTGCATACAGTGGGTCACCCATCCCTTGCAGAGGCACATTAACAATGCAATGCGGCTATGGCAAGTCAGCATGGAAACCACAAATATTTTACCTGGTAGACATGAGCAGACCAGCAGTGGCAGGACTTCCAGCGTGTAAGGACCTCAACTTTGTGACTATCCACAAGGTCACCGAGGTACCCATTACAGCAGGAGAGATCAAGGATACCTGCATTGAGTCAGTCAACAAATGTACCCGGATCAGTTCAACGCCATATGAGATTCCAAAGGTGATGCCATACTGCACCTCAGAGAGGATGCACTCCCTGTGTCCAGCTACCTAAGGTCTGAGAATGAGTCACAGTTCCTCCAGGGTCTCAATGGTTCTGGTTTGGAGAGTTATTGTGCCCTGCTCAGAGATGCCACACCAAGAGAATGAAGATCCAAATTCAGATTGTACAAGTTCTTTGTCAAGAGGCAGTGTTTCCTCGCGCTCCAGCGACTCAGAAGAAGAGATTGATGTTGTAACTACTGAAAAGCAAAGGCTGGCAGTGGGGAGCATCCCCAAGGGTAAATCTCCAAGGACTGGAACCCACCCACAGGCTCTGGCCAACATCAAACTGTGCAGTCTGGAAACCCAGCAACAGCACAACTATGCCATGCCTTCACTTCTGCATTCTAGAGAACCACCAGCACCACAACGAGCCGATATGGACAAGTACCTCCATGAAGCCAAGTACTCCTTCCCCAACAAGTCCTCAACCTTAAGCCCCAGGCCTTCAGATGTGGAGGATGAGGAGAGGCAATGGACATGCAATGTCCTGAAGAGGCAGAAGAGGAATGAGTTGAAGCATTGTCTGTTGGCTCTTCAAGACGAGGTGCCAGAACTTTCCAAGAATGACAAGACCTCAAAAGTGGTCACCCTGAGAAAAGCAACAGAGTATGTTAGCAGGCTGAAGGCAGGGCAACAGAAACTGAATGCAGAGAGGGAGAAACGTGAGAAAAAATAGCACCAGATGAGATGCAAATTCCCCGAGAAAGAGTTATCAAACCATCGAGACGATATATGGGCTTTTGAGTAAATTTCACAATGTCTATACCTGTGTAAGTAATTTTGGTGTTATCTAATTTTATGTATTTTTACTTTTATCATACAAGACTTATGTTTGGAAAGAAAGGGGATGTTGTATTATTGCCTTAAGAGTGATGTCTCTTTAAGAACTCAGTATGCTAATGAGCTAAGTACCAGGATGTAGTCATGTGACTACAAGCCAGCATCACTCTTTAGCTCTAACCCAGACGAAAGTTCTGTAACTAGTTTGCTTGTACTGTATACACTTGCTTAGCTGTTAATAAACCTGTTAGAGATCTTCAACAAACTGGATCAATGCATCTCATCATGTTGCAAAAGACAACATAAAGAACCCATTACAATTTCTGCAATCAAAAAGTGTGGAAGACCCTCCAAAAAAAACAGCAGATACCAGCACAGATACTAATTTTTGTTGGCCAATGGTATTAAGGGATATGGAGCTAAGGCAGGTGGATAGAGCTAGGATACAGATCAGCCATGACTTCACTGAATGGTGGATTGATGCGAGGGACTGAATTGTTTACTCCTGTTCCTGTGTTCCTAACTGTGGCTGACAACGCAGCATACAAAAGATAGGTGGGCTACTGGAGATTTGTCTTCCAGTCATTGTGATCCCCCGGAATCTATTTAGTAGCCTTTGGGGGTTAGAAAGAATTTTCTGGATATTATCCCCCTGAATTGGCCTCGGGATTTTTTTTGTCTTTTTTTTTACCTCTCCCAGGAGATGACGTGGCTACTGGTGTTTAGGGGGAAGCTGGGGGTCATGGCATTAAGTTGTACCATAACAGTGCTTGATGGACCTGCTGGATTTTTCTTGTCATTTTAATATGTTCATAATTAATGAATCTGCTATTTTACAAACCAGTGAGTAATTGGGATGTCCATTAGTAACGGGCATGCCTGAACTGGACTGATAACAATCCTTAGAGAGTTTTACATCAGAATACTTTTGGAACTATTTTAACAGTTAGTTACTAAGGTCGTTTAAATGGAAGGTTTAAATGGTGTTAAGGTTGTCCAACATGGGCTGGATTATAGGAATCATACGTTATCCAGATTGTAAAGCAGCATGCTAGTCAGCAGCCCATTCCAGCAGCGAAGAAGCCCCAGTGAGTTTGAGGCTTCAGCCTTGTGTAAATTCACCAGGTGCCAAACTGTTGAGTTGCGCCTTGACTCAACTCGCCAGACTGAGGCTTTGAAATCATGCTGGGACAGCTGTCAGCAAAGTGGTTCATAGGGGAGGGTCAATGACGTTGATGGGAATTTTTTTTTATAAGTTTGTGATATTTGGACATTGCAGGCAAGGCCAGCATTTATTGCCCAACCCTAATTTTTCTTGAGAAGGTGGTGGTGATCTGCCTTCTTGAACTGCAGTAGTCCATGTAATGTTGGTGCCCCCACATTGTTTTTAGGGAGTGGGTTCCAGGATTTTGGCCTGAAGGAATAGTGAAATAGTTCCAAGTCCAGATGGAACTTGCAGGTGGTGGTGTTCCCATGCATCTGCTGCCTTCTAGGTAGTAGAGGTCACAAGTTTCGAAAGTACTGTTGAAGGAGCCTTGCGAGTTGCTGCAGTATATCTTGTAGATGCTACACACTGGTGCTCCGATGTGCCGGTGGTGGAGGGAGTGAATGTTTAAGGTGATGGATGGGTGCTAATCAAAAGGCTGCTTTATCCTGGATGGTGTCGAGCTTCTTGTGTGTTGTTGGAGCTGCACCCATTCAGGCAAATGGAGAGTATTCCATCACGCTCCTGACTTGTGCCTCGTAGATCACACACAGGCTTTGGGGAGTCAGGATGTGAGCCAAGGGATCAAACCTGGTTCAATGAGGAGTGTAGAAGAATGTGCCAGGAGCAGCACCAGGCATACATGAAAATGAGAGGCCAACCTAGTGAAGCTACGACAGAAGACTACATGCATGCTAAAAAGCAGAGGCAGCATGCCATAGACAGAGCTAAGTGTTCCCACAACCAAAGGATCAGGTCAAAGCTCTGCCGTCCTGACCTATTCATTTGTGAATGGTGGTGGACAATTAAACAAGGAGGAGGAGGAGGCGCCACAAACATCCCCATCTTCACGTCAGCACGTCAGTGCAAAAGACATAGCTGGAGCATTTGCAACCATCTTCAGCCAGAAGTGCCGAGTGAATGATCCATCTTGGCCTCCTCCTGAGGTCCCAGCATCACAGATGCCAGTCTTCAGTCAATTCACCTAATGAGATATCAAGAAACGGCTGAAGCCGCTGGATAGGGTAAAGGCTATGGGCCCTGTCAACACCCCGTTCTTAGCCAAGATGTTCCGGTACAGCTACAACACTGGCATCTACCCAACAATATCAAAAATTGCCCAGCTATGTCCTGTCCACAAACAGTAGGATAAATCCAATCCAACCAATTACCACCCCATCAGTCTATACTCTCAATCATCAGCAAAGTGATAGAAGGTGTAATTGACTGTGCGATCAAGCGGCACTTACTGAGCAAAAACCTGCTCACCGATGTTCTGCTTGGTTTCCACCAGGGCCACTCAGCTCCAGATCTCATTACAGCGTTGGTCCAAACCTGAGCAAAAGAGCTGAATTCCAGAGGTGAGTGAGAGTGACTGCATTTGACATCATGGCAGCAACTTACTGAGTATGGCATCAAGGACCCCTAGCAAAACTGGAGTCAATGGGAATCAGGGAGAAAACTCTGCACTGGTTGGAGTCATACCTAGCACCAAGTAGATGGTTATGGTTGTTGGAGGCCAATCATCTCAGACTGAGAACATTGATGCAGGAGTTCCTCAAGGTAGTGTCCTAGGCTCAACTATCTTCAGCTGTTTCATCAATTATCTTTCCTCTATTATAAGATTAGAAATGGGGATGTTCGCTGATGATTGCACAGTTCACAACCCCTCAGATATTGAAGCAGTCTGTGCCCATGCAGCAAGACCTGGACGACAGACTATTTCGGGCTGATAGTGGCAAGTAACATTTGCGACACACAAGTGCCAGGCAATGACTATCTCCAGCAGGACAGAATCTGACCATCTCCCCTTGACATTCAACGGCATTACCATCGCTGAATCCTCTACCATCAACATTCTGGGGTTTACCATTGACTAGAAACTTAACTGGATATGTCATATAAATAATGTGGCTATAAAAGCATGTCATAGGCTGGGAATTTATTAGTTAATTGAATTTAAACTCCACTAGCTGCCTTGGTGGGATTTGAACTCATGTCTCCAAAGCATTAGCCCAGGTCTCTGGATTAGTAGTCCAATAACATTACCACCAAGCTACCGTTCCCAGCAATAAAAAGAAAACAACAGAGGTGTAAAGCTGGTTACTGACTCGCTGTCACCTGTTTTACATACGAACATACAGACATACGAACTAGGAGCAACAGTAGGCCATTCAGCCCCTCAAACCGCCATTTGATAAGATCATGGCTGATCTAATTGTGGCCTCAACTCTGCTTTCCTGTCTATCCCCGACACCATTTGACTCCTTTGGCAATCAAGAATCTATCAACCCTTCCTTAAAAATATTCTTTGATACATATGAACATACACATCAACGTACATACAAATTAGGAGCAGGAGTAGACCACTCGGCCCTTCGAACCTACCCCCGATAACCTTCCACCCCCTTGCTTATCAAGAATCTATCTACTTCTGCCTTAAAAATATTCAAAGACTCTGCTTCCACCATCTTTTGAGAAAGAGAATTCCAAAGCCACATGACCCTCTGAGAGAAAACATTTCTCCTCATCTCTGTCTTAAATGGGCGACCCCTTATTTTTAAACAGTGACCCCTAGTTTGAGATTCTCCCACAAGGGGAAACATCCTTTCCATATCCACCCTGTCACGACCCCTCAGGATCTTATATATTTCAATCAAGTCACCTCTTACTCTTCTAAATTCCAGTGGATACAAGCCAGGTCTGTCCAATCTTTCCTCGTATGACAGCCTGCCCATTCCAGGTATTAGTCAAGTAAACTTTCCATGTACTTCCTCCAAAGCATTTACATGCTTCCTTAAATAAGGAAGTTTTTAGCCTTTAGTGTTGTCCTTTTATTATTTTTGTAACCTCTAGCCTTTAGTTTTGTCCTTTTGTTATTTTTGTAACCTCTAGCCTAATCTGTTGTTACACTCTTAGATTTGTACGCTCTGTCCCTTCCTGTCACAGTCTGTTTATCATTTCCCATATTAATACCTTTCTCTCTTGCCTTGTCTCCACTCCTTGATTTACCATATCTTCCCAAATTTGATCCCTTGCCCCACTATTCAGTTTAAAACCCTCTCTACTTCCCTAGTTATGCGGCTCGCTAGAACACCGGCCCCAGCACGTTTCAGGTGTAGACCGTCCCAATGGTACAGCCACCACTTTCCCCAGTACTGGTGCTAGTGCCCCACGAACTGGAACCCACTTCTAACACACCAGTCTTTGAGCCACGCATGAATTTCTCTAATCTTATTTGCCCTATGCCAATTTGCATGTGGCTCAGGTAATAATCCAGAGATTATTACCTTTGAGGTTCTGCTTCTTAATTTGGTGCCTAGTTCCTCATACTGACTATGCAGAACCTCTTTCCTTGTCCTGCCTATGTTGTTGGCACCTACATGGACCACGACGACTGGATCTTCCCAGTCCCACTGTAAGTTCCTCTCCAGCCCTGAACAGATGTCCCAAGCCCTGGCACCGGACAGGCAACAAAGCCGTCTGGACTCTCGCTCTTTGCTGCAGAGAAAAGTGTCAATCCCCCTAACTATACTGTCCTCTACTACCACTACATTCCTTTTTGCTCCCTGCACTTGAGTGGCTTCCTGTACCATGGTGCCACGGTCAGATTGTTTATCCACCCTGCAGCCCCCCCTCTCATCCAAACAAGCTGAAAGAACCTCAAACCTGTTGGACAATCGCAAAGGCTGAGACTCCTGCACTCTTGCTCTCTGGGATCCCTTACCTGCCTCAGCTGCAGCCACACTCTCCTGTACCCTGACCACTGACCAAAACAGAAGACCCTATCCAGGGGATGTGACTGGCACCTAGTACAAAATGCCCAGGTAACATTCCCCCTCCCTGATGTGTCACAGTGTCTGCAGCTCCAGTTCAATGACTCTGAGCTGAAGCTCTTCGATACACAAACACTTACTGCTGACATGTTTGCCCTGGATCCCACTGGCATCCAGCAGCTCCCACATGCTGCAGCCGTGACACATCATCTGTCCTGCCATCCTTAATGTGTTTTAATTAACTACTTAATTACTTTATTCAATTCAATGATCCTGCCTTCACTGCTCTCTGGGGAAGAGAATTTACAGTCTAATGATCCTCTGAGAGAAAAAAATTCTCCTTATCTCAGTCTTAAATGGGAGACCCCTAATTTTTAAACTGTGTCTCCTGGTTCTAGTCTCTCTCAGAAGGAGAAACATCCTCTCAGCATACACCCTGTCAAGTCCCCTCAAGATCTTATGTGTTTCCATAAGATCACCTCTCATTCTTCTAAACTCCAATGGGTATAGGCCCAACCTGTTCAACCTTTCCTCATAAGACAACCCCTTCATTCCAGGAATCAGTCGAGTGAACCTTTTCTGAACTGCTTCTAATGCAATTATATCCTTTCTTAAGTAAGGAGACCAAAACTGTACACAGTACTCCAGATGTGGTCTCACCAATGCCCTGTACAACTGTACAACTGTAGCAACACTTCCTTACTTTTATATCCCATTCCCCTTGCAAAAAACAACAACATTCCATTTGCCTTTCTAATCGCTTGCTGTACTAGGACACCCAGATCCCTCTGTACTGCAGAGTTCTGCAATCTCTCTCCCTTGAAATAAGATACGGCTTTTCTATTCTTCCTGCCAAAGTGGACAAGTTCATATTTTTCCACATTATACTCCATTTGCCAAATTTTTGCCCACTCACTTAACTTATCTAAATCCCTTTGCAGACTCCTTGGGCTGAATTTTACTGACCCTCCCCCCCCCATGTCAGGGGCCTGAAAATGCCTCTGGGAGAGGGCTGCTATGCACCCTGAGGCCAGGAGGGCCCGGCCTGATATTGTCGCTGGCGGTGAGGCCTCGTGGTGGCCCCCCACCCCCCTGCCCTCCCCGCCGCTTGGTGACAGGACCCCCCATTGAAATATTTAAATAAATTACAATCAATGAATTAATGACACTTACGCTCCCACTTTCTGTCCCAGAGTGATCTTAGTGCCGCTGGCCAGCACTCCTATGCCTTCAGATCCCCATCCAGGGAACCGAGGTGGAACACTGGTTGGGAGGGGGAGAGGAGATGCATTTCTCAGTGCAGGAGCCGGGGGGGAGCGGGATCCAAGTAATATCATTGGTGTAGGGTTTTATGGGAATGGTTGGAGTGTAAAGTTTATGCACTTTGTGGGGGAAGGTCAGGTGCTCAAGGTAAGCGTTTGGGGGAGGGGAGAGGGCGGAGGGGGGAGGGCAAGTAATTAATTTAATTGTTATTAGGTGGGAGAGGGGCAGAATAAATGTATTGAATTTATTTATTACATGTTTCTTTAAATATTTAAATTTAACGATAGAGCTCGAAGCACTTTAAAAATGGTGTCAGCGCCTGCGCATAGGCAGCTGACGCAGCTGACGCCTTTGCCAGGGATGGACAGCCCACCCCCTCTACGTCATTGGGGAGGTGCTGTGCGGTCTGCCCCGGCAATTTAAATGAGGCCCCGCGCTTAATATCCATTGTTTTCGCCCGCCGATTACGGCAGTGGGAGTATAAATTTCAGCCCCTTATATCCTCTTTACAACTTACTCTCCTACCTACCTGTGTGTCATCAGCAAATTTAGCAACCATACGTTTGGTCTCCTCTTCCAAGTCATTTATATAGATTGTAAATAGTTGAGGCCCCAGCACAGATCCATGTGGCACTCCACTAGTTACAACTTGGCAACCTGAAAATGACCCATTTAAACCTATTCTCTGGGCTGAATTTTGTTAGTGCCGCTGCTGAGCCCCCGCAAAATTTCACGCAGGGGCTCATTTAAATGGAGGGGGCGAAGCAGCCGCCCCCTATGATGTAAGGGGGCAGCCGCTCCGTCCCCAGCAATGGCGTCCAACATCACTGCGCAGGTGCCAGTGCCATTTTTAAAGGGCTTCAAGCCCTCAGCAAAGATTTGAATTTTTAAATGAACATTACTCTGAAATTTATAATTAAAAAAATTCAAAAGCTGCAGCCCTTTCCCAACCTCCTCATGTTTTTTTACTGTCCTATATGACGGTCAATAACTTTAGTTCCACCCCGAACTTTCCCCCCCAACCTTATGACATTTGCCCTTCAGTCTGTTCCCACCCTCCCACAGCCAATAAAAAATGTTTTCCCTGCTCCAACCCCGCCCCCCCATCCTGCTAATTTCACTCCTCCCCCCTCCCCACCGGTGACTCGCCTTGGAACTCCGAAGGCGTGCGAGTTGCAGCGGGCGGACGTGATATCGATGTGGGATGGCCGCCAGGACCTGGTAAGTTGATTTGCATGTTTATTTAATTAATTGTAATATTTAAATGAAGGCCCCACCGCCAAGCGGTGCCTCACCGCCACCAGTAAAATGTGGCGGGGCCTTCTCGGCGCGAGGGTCGTGCAAGTATATCACAGGCCCCACCCCCGCCACGACCCCCAATGTCAAGGGGCTGGTAAAATATAGTTCTCTGTTTCCTGTTAACTAACTAATCCTCTATCCAATATGTTACCCCCTACACCATGAGCTCTTATTTTGTGTAGTAACCTTTGATGTGACACCTTATCAAATGCCTTTTGAAAATTCAAGTACACCACATCTACAAGTTCTCCTTTATCCACCTTGCTTGTTACTTCCTCAAAGAACTCTAATAAGTTAGTCAAACATAATTTCCCTTGCACAAAACCATGTTGACTCTGCCTGATTGCATTAAGATTTTCTAAGTGCCCTGCTATAACCTCCTTAATTATAGATTCTAGTATTTTCCCTATGACAGAAGTTCGACTAACTGCCCTGTAGTGTCCAGCTTTCTGTCTCCCTCTTTTCTTAAATAGAGGAGTTACATACACTATTTTCTAATCTGGTGGGACTTTTCCAGAACTAAGGGAATTTTGGAAAATTACAACCAATGCATATACTATCTCCACAGCCACTTCTTTTAAGATCCTAGGATGAAGTCCACCAGGTTCTGGGGACTTGTCAGGCTTTAGTTCTAATAGTTTTCTCAGTACCCTTTCCTTGGTGACTGTAATTGTTTTAAGTTCCTCCAACCACACCCACCCCCCCCCACCCCCCCACCACTGCCTTTCATCACTTGGTTTATAAGTATTTCTGGGATGCTATTTGTGTCTTCTACAGTGAAGACAGACACAAAATATCTGTTCAACGCTTCTGCTACACTATCACACAGCGGCAAAACTAATGCCCAGTCTGTGTAAGAATTGCAAATGCTGTATTGTAGGAGCAAATAGGAAGGAGCTTGTTAATTTTCAGTGCTTAAGTCAGCATTGATTGCCTTATTAGTACAGTAGGAGAGTGGCTGAATTTGCGAATGTTGTCAATTTATTTTCTGCATCGTAGGATAGTCACTTGGCTGAAAATTTTTGAAAAGTGTGCCATTTTTTAGGAGGTAGTTTTGCTTTAAGAATCACATATCTATTACCTCAAGACTAACTTGATTCTTGGGGCTACATTATTTTGCTGATGGTCAAGTCCCCTCGCGGGGTCTGAAAGCAGGACCCTGGCGCGGTGACAAAATGTTCAAGGATTTTGGAGAGAAAAGGAAGGTTGGGGATGGAGTGGTAATTTGCTAGGACGGTGGGGTGAAGGGTTAGTTTTTTGAGAGAGGTGATGATGGCAGATTTAAAGGAATGAGGGTCAAAACCTGACGAGAGAGAGCCATTAACAATATTGGCTAACTTGGGGAGCAGGAGAAGTTGGGTGGTCAGCAGTTTAGGTGGTGTAGGATTGAGGGAGCAGGAGGTGGGTCTCATGGACAAGATGAGCTTGAAAAGGGCATGAGGGGAGATAGGAGAGAAACTAGAGAACAATGTGTGCCGAATCTTTCCAGCAGGTAAAACGTTTCGCCACTGGGATCGAAAACGGGACGTAACGGCGGGCGGTGGGAACCTGTGCAGAATTTAATTGGCAGCGGCCAATTAAGAGGCCACCGCTGGCACTGACGTCCAATCGGGTACAGTGGTCCGTCCCAAAGAGCTGCCGGACCAATCAGAGGTGGCCATTGCTGAGACTGCATCACCAAGAAGAGGGAGCCTAAATGGCGAGGCGCCTGCGAAGAGTGGTGGGCTTAGTTGGGGTAAGCCAGGGCCAGGCAGACAGGCCTCAAAGATCAGGGCACAGGTGTTTGTTGTGGTGCACTGGTGATGCTGCCACCTAGAGTGCCCATCAAGGAGGAGCTCCCTCTGGAAACCGCTGGGAGGCCCCCAGGATTTACCTGGCTGTCTCTCCAAGTGCTGGAGGCCCCTCCCGACATGGGCAAAATGCCCGCGGGGGGTGGGAAGTGGCACTTAATTGGCAACATAAGTGGCTGAATGGGCCTCCTATTTGGTGGCTGTGCTGCTAAGGTTCCCAGCACTGGCAATATGTCGTGGCAGTAGGAAAACATCGGGCTCCCCTACTGCGTGTCCTTGATAAGTATGTACCTGTCAGGCAGGGAGGAAGTTGTCGAGCGAGGGAGCCGTGGTTTACTAAAGAAGTTGAAGCGCTTGTCAAGAGGAAGAAGAAGGCTTATGTTAGGATGAGACGTGAAGGCTCAGTTAGGGCGCTTGAGAGCTACAAGCTAGCCAGGAAGGATCTAAAGGGAGAGCTAAGAAGAGCAAGGAGAGGGCACGAGAAGTCATTGGCGGATAGGATCAAGGAAAACCCTAAGGCTTTCTATAGGTATATCAGGAATAAAAGAATGACTAGAGTTAGATTAGGGCCAATCAAGGATAGTAGTGGGAAGTTGTGTGTGGAATCAGAGGAGATAGGGGAAGCGTTAAATGAATATTTTTCGTCAGTATTTACAGTAGAGAAAGAAAATGTTGTCGAGGAGAATACTGAGATACAGGCTACTAGGCTAGATGGGATTGAGGTTCACAAGGAGGAGGTGTTAGCAATTTTGGAAAGTGTGAAAATAGATAAGTCCCCTGGGCCAGATGGGATTTATCCCAGGATTCTCTGGGAAGCCAGGGAGGAGATTGCAGAGCCTTTGTCCTTGATCTTTATGTCGTCATTGTCGACAGGAATAGTGCCGGAAGACTGGAGGACAGCAAATGTTGTCCCCTTGTTCAAGAAGGGGAGTAGAGACAGCCCTGGTAATTATAGACCTGTGAGCCTTACTTCGGTTGTGGGTAAAATGTTGGAAAAGGTTAGAAGAGACAGGATTTATAATCATCTTGAAAAGAATAAGTTCATTAGCGATAGTCAGCACGGTTTTGTGAAGGGTAGGTCGTGCCTCACAAACCTTATTGAGTTTTTCAAGAAGGTGACCAAACAGGTGGATGAGGGTAAAGCAGTGGATGTGGTGTATATGGATTTCAGTAAGGCGTTTGATAAGGTTCCCCACGGTAGGCTATTACAGAAAATACGGAAGTATGGGGTTGAAGGTGATTTAGAGCTTTGGATCAGAAATTGGCTAGCTGAAAGAAGACAGAGGGTGGTGGTTGATGGCAAATGTTCATCCTGGAGTTTAGTTACTAGTGGTATACCGCAAGGATCTGTTTTGGGGCCACTGCTGTTTGTCATTTTTATAAATGACCTGGAAAAGAGGGTGTGGAAGGGTGGGTTAGTAAATTTGCGGATGACACGAAGGTCGGTGGAGTTGTGGATAGTGCCGAAGGATGTTGTAGGGTACAGAGGGACATAGATAGGCTGCAGAGCTGGGCTGAGAGATGGCAAATGGAGTTTAATGCGGAAAAGTATGAGGTGATTCACTTTGGAAGGAGTAACAGGAATGCAGAGTACTGGGCTAATGGGAAGCTTCTTGGTAGTGTAGATGAGCAGAGAGATCTTGGTGTCCAGGTACATAAATCCCTGAAAGTTGCTACCCAGGTTAATAGGGCTGTTAAGAAGGCATATGGTGTGTTCGCTTTTATTAGTAGGGGGATCGAGTTTCGGAGCCACGAGGTCATGCTGCAGCTGTACAAAACTCTGGTGAGGCCGCACCTGGAGTATTGCGTGCAGTTCTGGTCACCGCATTATAGGAAGGATGTGGAAGCTTTGGAAAGGGTGCAGAGGAGATTTACTAGGATGTTGCCTGGTATGGAGGGAAGGTCTTACGAGGAAAGGCTGAGGGACTTGAGGTTGTTTTCGTTGGAGAGAAGGAGGAGGAGAGGTGACTTAATAGAGACATATAAGATAATCAGAGGGTTAGATAGGGTGGATAGTGAGAGTCTTTTTCCTCGGATGGTGATGGCAAACACGAGGGGACATAGCTTTAAGTTGAGGGGTGTTAGATATAGGACAGATGTTAAAGGTAGTTTCTTTACTCAGAGAGTAGTAGGGGCGTGGAACGCCCTGCCTGCAACAGTAGTAGACTCGCCAACTTTAAGGGCATTTAAGTGGTCATTGGATAGACATATGGATAAAAATGGAATAGTGTAGGTCAGATGGTTTCACAGGTCGGCGCAACATCGAGGGCCGAAGGGCCTGTACTGCACTGTAATGTTCTATGTTCTAATGTTCCCTCAGTTAGTACCGACACAATCTCCTTCCTCTCTCCCTCAGTTAATACTGACACTCTCTCCTTCCTCACCCTCAGTTAATACTGACACTCTCTCCTTCCTCTCTCCCTCAGTTAATACTGACATTCTCTCCTTCCTGTCTCTCAGTTAATACCGACATTCTCTCCTTCCTCTCTCCCTCAGTTAATACCGACATTCTCTCCTTCCTGTCTCTCAGTTAATTCCGCCACTCTCTCCTTCCTCTCCCTCAGTTAATACTGACACTCTCTCCTTCCTCTCTCCCTCAGTTAATACCGACACAATCTCCTTCCTCTCCCTCAGTTAATACTGACACTCTCTCCTTCCTCTCTCCCTCAGTTAATACCGACACTCTCTCCTTCCTCTCTCCCTCAGTTAATTCCGCCACTCTCTCCTTCCTCTCCCTCAGTTAATACTGACACTCTCTCCATCCTCTCTCCCTCAGTTAATACTGACACTCTCTCCTTCCTCTCTCCCTCAGTTAATACTGACATTCTCTCATTCCTGTCTCTCAGTTAATACCATCACTCTCCTTCTTCTCTCTCAGTTAATACCGACATTCTCTCCTTCCTCTCTCCTTCAGTTAATACCGACACTCTCTCCTTCCTCTCCCTCAGTTAATACCGACACTCTCTCCTTCCTGTCTCTCAGTTAATACCGACACTCTCTCCTTCCTCTCCCTCAGTTAATACTGACACTCTCTCCTTCCTCTCTCCCTCAGTTAATACCGACACTCTCTCCTTCCTCTCCCTCAGTTAATACCGACACTCTCTCCTTCCTTTCCCTCAGTTAATACTGACACTCTTTCCTTCCTCTCTCCCTCAGTTAATACCGACACAATCTCCTTCCTCCCTCCCTCACTTAGCACCGACTCTCTCTTTCCTCTCTCCCTCAGTTAATTCCGCCACTGTCTCCTTCCTCTCCCTCAGTTAATACTGACACTCTCTCCTTCCTCTCTCCCTCAGTTAATACTGACATTCTCTCCTTCCTGTCTCTCAGTTAATACCGTCACTCTCCTTCCTCTCTCTCAGTTAATACCGACATTCTCTCCTTCCTCTCTCCTTCAGTTAATACCGACACTCTCTCCTTCCTCTCCCTCAGTTAATACCGACACTCTCTCCTTCCTGTCTCTCAGTTAATACCGACACTCTCTCCTTCCTCTCCCTCAGTTAATACCGACACTCTCTCCTTCCTGTCTCTCAGTTAATACCGACACTCTCTCCTTCCTCTCCCTCAGTTAATACTGACACTCTCTCCTTCCTCTCTCCCTCAGTTAATACTGACACTCTCTCCTTCCTCTCTCCCTCAGTTAATACTGACACTCTCTCCTTCCTCTCTCCCTCAGTTAATACTGACATTCTCTCCTTCCTGTCTCTCAGTTAATACCGACACTCTCTCCTTCCTCTCCCTCAGTTAATACTGACACTCTCTCCGTCCTCTCTCCCTCAGTTAATACTGACACTCTCTCCTTCCTCTCTCCCTCAGTTAATACTGACACTCTCTCCTTCCTCTCTCCCTCAGTTAATACTGACATTCTCTCCTTCCTGTCTCTCAGTTAATACCGTCACTCTCCTTCCTCTCTCTCAGTTAATACCGACATTCTCTCCTTCCTCTCTCCTTCAGTTAATACCGACACTCTTTCCTTCCTCTCCCTCAGTTAATACCGACACTCTCTCCTTCCTGTCTCTCAGTTAATACCGACACTCTCTCCTTCCTTTCCCTCAGTTAATACTGACACTCTTTCCTTCCTCTCTCCCTCAGTTAATACCGACACAATCTCCTTCCTCCCTCCCTCACTTCGCACCGACTCTCTCTTTCCTCTCTCCCTCAGTTAATTCCGCCACTGTCTCCTTCCTCTCTTTCAGTTAATACTGACACTCTCCTTCCTCTCTCCCTCAGTTAATACTGACACTCTCTCCTTCCTCTCTCCCTCAGTTAATACTGACATTCTCTCCTTCCTGTCTCAGTTAATACCGTCACTCTCCTTCCTCTCTCTCAGTTAATACCGACATTCTCTCCTTCCTCTCTCCTTCAGTTAATACCGACACTCTCTCCTTCCTCTCCCTCAGTTAATACTGACACTCTCTCCTTCCTGTCTCTCAGTTAATACCGACACTCTCTCCTTCCTCTCCCTCAGTTAATACTGACACTCTCTCCTTCCTCTCTCCCTCAGTTAATACCGACACTCTCTCCTTCCTCTCTCCCTCAGTTAATACTGACACTCTCTCCTTCCTCTCTCCCTCAGTTAATACTGACACTCTCTCCTTCCTCTCTCCCTCAGTTAATACTGACATTCTCTCCTTCCTGTCTCTCAGTTAATACTGACATTCTCTCCTTCCTGTCTCTCAGTTAATACCGTCACTCTCCTTCCTCTCTCTCAGTTAATACCGACATTCTCTCCTTCCTCTCTCCTTCAGTTAATACCGACACTCTCTCCTTCCTCTCCCTCAGTTAATACCGACACTCTTTCCTTCCTCTCCCTCAGTTAATACTGACACTCTCTCCTTCCTGTCTCTCAGTTAATACCGACACTCTCTCCTTCCTCTCCCTCAGTTAATACTGACACTCTCTCCTTCCTCTCTCCCTCAGTTAATACCAACACTCTCTCCTTCCTCTCCCTCAGTTAATACCGACACTTTCTCCTTCCTTTCCCTCAGTTAATACTGACACTCTTTCCTTCCTCTCTCCCTCAGTTAATACCGACACAATCTCCTTCCTCCCTCCCTCACTTAGCACCGACTCTCTCTTTCCTCTCTCCCTCAGTTAATACCAACACTCTCCCTCCACTCTCAGTTAATACCGACACTCTCTCCTTCCTCTCTCTCAGTTTATACCGACACTGTCTCCTTCCTCTCTCTCAGTTAATACCGACACTCTCTCCTTCCTCTCTCTCAGTTAATACCGACACTCTCTCCTTCCTCTCTCTCAGTTTATACCGACACTGTCTCCTTCCTCTCTTTCAGTTAATACCGACACTCTCTCCTTCTCTCCCTCAGTTAACACTGACACTCTCTCCTTCCTTTGCATCTCTATTAAAACCCGCACTGTCTCCTTCCCCACTCCCTCTCAGCTAATACACTCTTCTTAACGCCCCATCCATTTCAAATAGTGCTCCCTCTCCTCTTTCCTCAGTGCAGTGCTCCCAGCCTCTCCCCAGCAATGCACTGTGTCCTCTATGGTGGATGAACTGACATCATGAAGGCATCATAGAGAAGCAACTCCTTCTTTTTGTTCTAATTCTTCTACAAGAATCTCACCTCCCTCTCTATTTTATTACTCTTACTCAATGTGGACATTGCAGCACTTTAGGAGACATGCCTCCCTGTGAGCGGATCACGAAGAGGGCAAGACTACACCTTCTACTGGCAAGGTAGGGATCCTGAAGAGCCAAGACAGCATGGAGTGGGCTTTGTCATCAGAAACTCTTTGCTCAGCATGATAGAGCCACCTTCAAATGGCTCGGAACGTATACTGTCCATCGGACTGCTCACCGCCTCTGGTCCAGTACACCTACTCAGCATCTATGCTCCAACACTCTGCTCCCCACCTGAAGTTAAAGACCAGTTCTACGAGGAACTCCATAATATCATTAGTAGCATTCCCAACACCGAACATTTGTTCCTGCTGGGGGACTTCAATGCCTGGTTTGGGGCCGACCATGACTCATGGCCCTCCTGCCTTGGGCGCTATGGCATTGGAAGGATGAATGAGAATGGACAGAGACTGCTTGAGTTGTGTACCTATCACAACCTCTGCATCACCAACTCGTTCTTTCACACTAAACCCTGTTGCCAGGTTTCATAGAGGCACCCAAGATCACGTCGTTGGCACCAGCTAGACCTCATTGTCACAAGGTGAGCCTCTTTAAACAGTATCCAAATCACACGCAGCTTCCACAGTGTGGACTGCAACACCGACCACTCCCTGGTGTGCAGCAAAGTTAGACTCAAACCAAAGAAGCTGCATCACTCCAAGCTGAAGGGCCGCCCGCGCATCAACACTAACAGAATTTCTTATCCACAGCTGTTACATAAGTTTCTGAATTCACTTGAAAAAGCCCTTCAAAACACTCCCAAAGGGGATGCAGAGACCAAGTGGGCCACATCAGAGATGCCATCTATGACTCAGCAATGACCATCTATGGTAAACGTGGGAAGCAGAATGCAGACTGGTTTCAATCTCACTTTGGAGAGCCGGAACCTGTCATAGCTGCTGAGTGCATTGTACTGTTGACCTACAAGAAAGCCCCCAGCGAGTTAACATCCGTAGCACTTAAAGTAGCCAGACGCGCTGCACAAAGAACAGCCAGGCGCTGTGCAAATAACTACTGGCAACACCTATGCAGTCATATTCAGCTGGCCTCTGAGGAATGTATGATGGCATCAAGAGAGCCTTTGGGCCAACCATCAAGAAGATCGCCCCCCTCAAGTCTAAATCAGGAGGCACGATCACTGACCAACGCAAGCAAATGGACCGCTGGGTGGAGCACTACCTAAAACTGCACTCCAGGGAAAATGTTGTCACTGAGACTGCCCTCAATACAGTCCAGTCTCTGCCAGTCATGGATGAGCTGGACGAACAGCCAACAAAATCGGAACTCAGTGATGCCATTGATTCTCTAGCCAGTGGAAAAGCCCCTGGAAAGGATGGCATTGCCCCTGAAATAATCAAGAGTGCCAAGCCTGCTATACTCTCAGCACTTCATGAACTGCTTTGCCTGTGCTGGGATGAGGGAGCAGTACCACAGGACAGGCGCGATGCCAATATCATCACCCTCTATAAGAACAAGGGTGACCGCGGTGACTGCAACAACTCCCTGCTCAGCATAGTGGGGAAAGTCTTCACTCCAGTCATTTTAAACAGACTCCAGAAACTGGCTGAGCATATCTACCCTGAGGTATAGTGTGGCTTTCTAGCAGAGAGATCCACCATTGACATGCTGTTCTCCCTTCGCCAGCTACGGGAGAAATGCCGCCAACAACAGATGCCCCTCTACGTTGCTTTCATAGATCTCACCAAAGCCTTTGACCTCGTCAGCAGACGTGGTCTCTTCAGACTACTAGCAAAGATCGGATGTCCACCAAAGCTATTAAGTATCATTACCTCATTCCATGACAATATGAAAGGCACAATTCAGCATAGCGGTGCCTCATCAGACCCCTTTCCTATTCTGAGTGACGTCAAACAGGGCTGTATTCTCACACCTACATTGTTTGGGATCTTCTTCTCCCTGCTGCTCTCACATGCGTTCAAGTCTTCAGAAGAAGAAATTTTCCTCCACACAAGATCAAATGGCAGGTCGTTCAACCTTACCCGTCTTAGAGCGAAGACCAAAGTACGGAAGGTCCTTATCAGGGCTGTTGACGATGCTGCATTAGCATCCCACACAGAAGAGTATCTGCAGAGACTCAGGGACAGGATTGTGGCTGCCTGCAACGAATTTGGCCTAACCATCAGCATCAAGAAAACAAACATCATGAGACAGGATGTCATAAATGCTCCATCCATCAATATCGGCGACCACACTCTGTAAGTCGTTCAAGGGTTCACCTACCTAGGCTGAACTATCACCAGTAACCTGTCTCTCGATGCAGAAATCAATAAGTACATGGGAAAGGGGTCAGCTGCTATGTCCAGACTGGCCAAGAGAGTGTGGGAAAATGGTGCACTGACACGGAACACAAAGGTCCGAGCGTATCAAGCCTGTGTCCTCGGTACCTTGATCTACGGCAGCGAGGCCTGGACAATATATGTCAGCCAAGAGCGACGTCTCAATTCATTCCATCTTCACTGCCTCCGGAGAATCCTTGGCATCAGGTGGCAGGACCGTATCTCCAACGCAGATGTCCTCGAGGCGGCCAACATCCCCAGCATATACACGTTACTGAGCCAGCGGCGCTTGAGATGGCTTGGCCGTGTAAGCCGCATGGAAGATGGCAGGATCCACAAGGACGCATTGTACAGCGAGCTTGTCACTGGTATCAGACCCACAGGCCGTCCATGTCTCCGCTTTAAAGACATCTGCAAACGCGACATGAAGTCCTGTGACATTGATCACAAGTCGTGGGAGTCATTTGCCAGTGATCTCCAGAGCTGGCGGACAGCCATAAAGGCGGGGCTAAAGAGTGGCGAGTCAGAGAGACTTAGCAGTTTGCAGGAAAAAAGATAGAAGCGCAAGGGGAGAGCCAACTGTGCAACAGCCCTGACAACCAATTTTATCTGCAGCGCCTGTGGAAGAGCCTGTCACTCTAGAATTGGCCTTTATAGCCACTCCAGGTGCTGCTTCACAAACCACTGACCACCTCCAGGCGCGTATCCATTGTCTTTCGAGACAAGGAGGCCAAAGAAGAAGATTTGAGAGAATCTGGCTTACTACAGACAACAATAAATCCAAGGAAATGACAATATCTCATTACTGGGGCGGCACAGTGGCGCAGTGGTTAGCACTGCAGCCTCACAGCTCCAGCGACCCGGGTTCAATTCTGGGTACTGCCTGTGTGGAGTTTGCAAGTTCTCCCTGTGTCTGCGTGGGTTTCCTCCGGGTGCTCCGGTTTCCTCCCACATGCCAAAAGACTTGCAGGTTGATAGGTTAATTGGCCTTTATAAATTGCCCCTAGTATAGGTAGGTGGTAGGGAAATATAGGGACAGGTGGGGATGTGGTAGGAATATGGGATTAGTGTAGGATTAGTATAAATGGGTGGTTGATGGTCGGCACAGACTCGGTGGGCCGAAGGGCCTGTTTCAGTGCTGTATCTCTAAACTAAACTAAACTAAACTAAACTACTAGCAACATCACATCCTTAAGATGTACAGTGCAAGCAACTTAATAAGCTAAGTTCAAAGAAATGATGCTGGCATTGAAACTCTGGTGACATCATATGCAGACTATTACGTCCTGTTATGATGCATACAGAAAGATGAACTCAGTGATAAAGGTACAGTCATACTCATAAGTCATGGCCTCTGCTGTAACACAAGTCATTTGTTGCTACTATATAAACCAGATAAAATATCTTATTGCTACCAGACCATTTGCCATAGATGCATGGCATCTACAAAACGTATAGGAGAAATGTTGTACAGCCAACCTCAAACAGTATTTAAGTAGTGTACTTTTGTATCTTTCCCACACAATCCCTCTGGCCTCTATGACTAAATTTTGTGCCTTGGACTTGCACTCACTTGGAATTGGGTTCAGACTGTTCACAAAAGTGTAGTAATCTGGTCCATCCAGCTTAAAAAGGGCAGCATAGAGATAAATGCCAAGAAAGAGGAGAGTTGTTTAAAATTGACACTGTATATATTCAAGTTTTTGTTGTTCTAAAGCACTGAACATACTGGGATTCTACAGAACAAATTTTAAAACCTGTATGATGCGCTGTGTTACAAGAGCTGAATGGATCTGTCAAACAGTGACTTACCTGCTTACACAATAGAATGCCACGATTTTGAAGATATCTTCAAACACCAATAAGGAGCCATCCAAGTACATAACTGAAATGAAAAGTGAAGAGAACTGAGAATTTAATATAACAGAATAATAGATAATAAAATGTATTATCACCCAACTTAAATGACCTCCCAATGGATTTCTGAATTCATTGTACAATATAGTCCCAATTTTAATTCAGGGTAGGAATCAGGCGAGTGGAGGCTGAATCCTGACCACAGTATCTTGAGGCCTGAGAAATTTTAACTCCCAGGCCTCATCTCTTTGCCCCTGGCCTGTTTCTCCCTCAAAACCAGACAGCATTATCAGGTGACAGGAAGCTACTGCAGGGAACCACATTCAAGTAGGTCAATAAGAATGGCAGTGAACCCAAGGGAGGGGCAGCCTCAACATTCGCTCATACTCCTCCTAGCTCCACAAAGAAAGTCAAAAAAAGTAAAAGGACCTACCTTTTTGCTCCTGTTTGGCTGCAGCTGTTCTGCCTGCTAGGTTCCCTGCTCAGGTCCACAGTTAAAATAGCAGTCTGGCCCCGATTATGTCATCAGAGCCCGATCTGCAAATTTAATGTAGGACCCAGCCAGTTTCCACCCTCACAGTTGCCCAGAAGAGTGGGTCAAAATTGTGGCCTGTGGGATCACTAAAGAGCTTTCCCATGGCAAGCTCCCGGGTTAAAATTCCCTAATTCTATTCTGAGGTTTTAAAGACAATCCCCCAAGGCAGTAACCAACTACCTCTAATTTAAACACATGCATGAACATATTGTGCTACCTGGCTTCTCTCTCCACAGATGCTGCCTGACCTGCTGAGTATTTCCAGCACTTCCTGTTTTTATTTGTGCTATCTAGTCATTCTGTCACTGACCCTATTGAAGATCAGTTATAAACATTAACCTTATAAGGCATCTTCTTTCCTGTTATGAAACCATGCCACAAAGCTGCCATGAGGCATTTTATAAAGTAAACTGCAAATGGGCATGCTTGGCAAGTGTTAGGAAAAGAAACTGTATATAATTGTGTAAAAAGTTAGCACGGGGTGAGAATTTCTTCCAAACTGTTCAAATGAACAATGGGGTCAGATCTATAAAGCACATCAGTGTCACTGTTTGTGACATCATTCAACCCTCCTGACTGTATCAGTGCCTTAAGCAAATTCCTAGTCTTCTGTTATTTTCAAATCATTTACATCATGAAACCTTGAAAAGTGTAAAAGAGGTGAGAGAAATCAAGAAGAAATTATTTCATATATTTATCTATATTTTCAGATCAGCTCTCAATCCAGTAATGTTTTTGCCGTATAAATCAATGTAATAAGGAGCTTTTTATTTAATGCCTTTTTGGGTATGCACTTTTAACTGTACTATGCTTGGTTTTCTAAGTTTTCTCTCAGGAGCTTCCCTTGTTCTCGTCGTTTTGTTGATAAATTACCTTCTCTTTTACTCTCTTGATCTTCACAGGCTTGAGTTCAGGCTTCCGTTATCTTCCTGATTTTATTGGTTTGATTGGACATATTTCCTGTTCGTCAATATTTACTGCAGTTTCTATAGGTTCTCTGTTGGAATTTTGCACCTCAGCTGACATTCCCTCTTTCTATTTTCACAGTCCCTGATTTAGAGCAACGATGAGAAAATCTTTTTGTGCAGCAAAACACTGGCCTTCTGTTCTTCACTTCTAGCTGCTAGCATTTTCTGACCTTCAAGATTTCCTTTGTGTATTTTCATTCAGTCATCATGAGATCCCCAATGTACTTTTACCTTGTAACTATACTTTTTTATAATCAGGGATATCCCTTTTTAAGTACTGGAATGCTTTTTTTTTATTCGTTCGTGGGATGTGATTGTCGCTGGCTAAGCCAGCATTTGTTGCCCATCCCTAATTGCCCTTGAGAAGGTGGTGGTGAGCTGCCTTCTTGAACTGCTGCAGTCCTTTGGATGTAGATAAACCAACAGTGCTATTCGGAAGGGAGTTCCAGGATTTTGTCCCAGCAACAGTGAAGGAACGGCGATATAGTTCCAAGTCAGGATAGTGTGTGGTTTTGAACTTACAGATGGTGGTGTTCCCATGCATCTACTGCCCTTGTGTTTTTAGGTGGTAGAGGTTGCAGGTTTGGAAAGTGCTGTTGAAGGAGCCTTGGCGAGTTGCTGCAGTGCATCTTGTAGATGGTACACAATGCTGCCACTGTGCGTCGGTGGTGAAGGGAGTGAATGTTGAGGGTGGTGTATGGGGTGCCAATCAAGCGGGCTGCTTTGTCCTGGATTGTGTTGAGCTTCTTGAGTGTTGTTGGAGCTGCACCCATTCAGGCAAGTGGAGAATATTCCATCACATTCTTGGCTTGTGCCTTGTAGATGGTGGACAGGCATTGGGAGACAGGAGGTGAGTTACTCACCGCAGATTTCCCAGCCTCTGACCTGCTTTTGTAGCCATGGCATTTATGTGGCTGGTCCAGTTCAGTTTCTGGTCAATGGTAACCCTCAGGATTTTGATAGTGGGGTTATCAGTGATGGTAATGTCATTGAACATCAAGGTGAGATGGTTAGATTCTCTCTTGTTGGAATTGGTCATTGCCTGGCACTTGTGTGGCACGAATGTTACTTGCCACTTATCAACCCAAGCCTGGATGTTGTCCAGGTCTTGCTGCATAGGGACATGGGCTGCTTTTGTATCTGAGGAGCTGTGAATGGTGCTGAACATTGTGCAATCATCAGTGAACATCCCCACTTCTGACCTTATGATGGAGCGAAGGTCATTGATGAAGCAGCTGAAGATTTTTGAGTCTAGGACACTATCCTGAAGAACTCGTGAAATGATGTCCTGAGACTGAGATGATTGACCTCCAACAACCAAAACCACCTTCCTTTGTGCTAGATATGACTCCAACCAGTTTTCCCCCAGATTCCCATTGACTTCAGTTTTGCTCGGGCTCCTTGATGCCATACTCAGTCAAATGCTGCCTTGATGACCTCACCTCTGGAGTTCAGATCTTTTGTCCATGTTTGGACCAAGGCTGTAATGAGGTCAGGAGCTGAGTGGCCCTGGCGGAACCCAAACTGACCATCAGTGAGCAGGTTACTACTGAGCAAGTGTCACTTGATAGCACTGTTGACGACCTTTTCCATCACTTTGCTGATGATCGAGAGTAGACTGATAGGCCGGTAATTGGCTGGGTTGGATTTGTCCTACCTTTTGTGCACAGGACATATTTGGACAATTTTCCACATTGCCGGGTAGATGTTGTGTTGTAGCTATACTGGAACAGCTTGGCTAGCGGCGCAGCCAGTTCTGGAGCACAAGTCTTCAGTACTATTGCCAGAATGTTGTCAGGGCCCATAGCCTTTGCCATATCTAGTTCCCTCGGCCGTTTCTTGATATCACGTGGAGCGAATTGGATTGGCCAAAGACTGGCATCTGTGATGCTGGGGGCCTCAGGAGGAGGCTGAGGTGGATCATCCACTTGGCACCTCTGGCTGAAGATTGTTGCAAATGCTTCAGCCTTGTCTTTTGCACTGATGTGCTGGGCTCCCACATCATTGAGGAGGGGGATATTTGTGGAGCCTCCTCCTCCTGTCAGATGTTTAATTGTCCACCACCATTCACGACTGGATGTGGCAAGACTGCAGAGCTTAGATCTGATCTGTTGGTTGTGGGATCGCTTAACCCTGTCTATTGCATGCTGCTTACACTGTTTGACATGCAAGTAGTCCTGTGTTGTAGCTTCACCAGGCTGACACCTCACTTTTAGGTATGCCTGGTGCTGCTCCTGGCATGCCCTCCTGCACTCTTCATTGAAGACAGGACCTTTTTTCCACAAGGAATGTGCGGTGGTCACTCCTACAAATACTGTCATGGACAGATGCATCCGCGACAGGTAGATTGGTGAGGACGAGGTCAAATAGGTTTTTCCCTCTTGTTTGTTCTCTCAACACCTGCTGCAGACCCAGTCTAGCAGCTATATCCTTTAGGACTCAGTCAGCTCAGTCAGTAGTGGTATTACTGACCCACTCTTGGTGATGGGCATTGAAGTCCCCCACTCAGCTTACATTTTGTGCCCTTGCTACCTTCAATGCTTCTTCAAATTGGTGTTCAACATGGAGAAACACTGATTCATCAGCTGAGGGGGTGCAGTATGTGGTATGTGGTAATCAGCAGGAGGTTTCCTTGCCCATGTTTGACCTGATGCCATGAGACTTCATGAGGTCTACAGTCAATGTTGACGACTCCCAAGGCAACTCCCTCCCAACTGTATACCACTGTGCAGCCACCTCTGGTGGATCAATCCTGCCAGTAGACAGAACATACCCAGGGATGGTGA
This sequence comes from Heterodontus francisci, assembly GCF_036365525.1. Lineage (NCBI taxonomy): Eukaryota > Metazoa > Chordata > Chondrichthyes > Heterodontiformes > Heterodontidae > Heterodontus > Heterodontus francisci. The sequence continues at coordinate 33,602,688 of NC_090379.1, forward strand.
TGGTGGTGTCTGGGACATTTATTGCAAGGTATGATTTTGTGAGTATGACTGTCATGCTGTTGCTTGACTAGTTAGTGGGACAGCTCTCCCAATTTTGGCACAAGCCCCTAGATGATAGTAAGGAGGACTTTGCAGCGTCGACAGGGCTGAGTTTGCCATTATCCTTTCCAGTGCCTAGTTCAATGCCGGGTGGTCCATCCGGTTTCATTCCTTTTTCTTAGACTTTGCAGCGGTTTGATACAACTGAGTGCCTTGTTCGGCCAACCATATTGCTGTGTGTCTGGTGTCACATATAGGCCAGACCAGGTAAGGATGGCAGATTCCCTTCCTTAAACATTAGTGCCCTCGAGGGGCACCTCTAAAGTGACATTAGTGAACAAGATAGGTTTTTACAACCATCGACAATGGTTTCATGGTCACCACTGGACTACCTTTTAATTCCAGATTTATTAATCGAATTCAAATTCCACCATCTGCCCTGGTGGGATTCGCACCCACGTTCCCAGAGCATTAGCCTGGGGCTCTTGGTTACTCATCTAGTCACATTACCACTATGTCACCACCTCCTCTGTTAATACATGGATACTCTGTAATTATGATAGGGGCCTTGTCAAAAACCTGGTGGAACTGCAATTGATGAATTGGAAAATATAGTGAAACCTGGGATTCTTAGTTTGCAGTGAGGTTTGGAAAACTTTATCCACCCTCACTGAATAGAGCGCAGGTCTGGGCAAGTTCCTGTTCCTGTGTTACTAGAGTCATGGAGTCACTTATGGCACAGAAGGAGGCCATGCAGCCCATCGAGTCCATGCTGGCTCTCCATAGAGCTATGCTATCAGTCCTATTCCCAGGACTCGATCCCTGTAGCCCTGCAAGTCTATTTCTCCCCGGTGGCCATCCAACTTCCTCTTGAAGTCATTGATTGTCTTTGCTTTCACCAGCCTTGTGGGCAGTGAGTTCTAGGTCATCACCCTTGTGTAAAAAAGTGCTTCCTCATTGAGAGATAGAGAGAAAGAGAGAGAAAAATGGACAAGGAGTGAAAGAGAGAATGAGAAAGAACTTACAAATAAGTAGGCCATTCAGCCCCTCCGACCTTCTCCACCATTCGATAAGATCATGGCTGACCTGGTTGTAGAGACAGAGGAAGAGTGAGGGTGGGATAGGTAGAAGGAGCTTTACTCTGCATCTAACTCCGTGCAGTACCTGCCCTGGGAGTGTTTCATGGGGACAGTGTAGAGGGAGCTTTACTCTGTATCTAACATTGGCCAAAAGACAGAAAGCAGAGAATAGTTGAGAATGGTTGTTTCTCAGACAGGGTGGAGATGTACATCCATTGGGCACAGCAAGCTCCCACAAACAGCAATGTGATAATGAGCAGAACTTGTTTTAGTGATTTTGAATGTGTAATAAATATTGGCCAGGAAACCAGGAAGAACTTCATCGAGCCCACACACGCACGATGGGCGACTGGCCTCTTTCAGTGCTGGAACATTCTGTGATTCGTGAGTTCACAGCAGACTGTCCGAGATCGAATTTCAAAACTGTTACCTCTGGTTTGTGAATAACCCTCTTAGTTAATCCTTGGAGTCCAAGTATCATTCTACTCTGTATATACCATCCAATATTTCACACTCCTCCTGCTCCTTAACCACAATGTCTGCATCGTCCCCTTCTTTTATGACTATTTAGCAAAATTGATGCTCGTATGATTAAAGGGACAGTGGCAGAGTGGTTATGACACTGGGTAAGAGACAGAACACAGAGAGCAGTGGTGAACGGTTGTTTCAGACTGGAGGGAGGTATAGAGTGGTGTCCCGCAGAGATTCATATTGGGATCACGGCTCGTTTTGATGTATATTAATGACCTGACTTGGGTTTACAGGGCAGAACTTCAAAGTTTGCAGATGACACAACACTTTGGAAATGTAGTGAAGAGGAAAGAGAATATTAGCAGACTTCAGGAGGCTATTGGTTACTGTGTAGATTCTAGCCAGTACATCCTCTTCAGGCCTCAATGCAATTCTTGCCAGCTGAGAACTGCTGAGAAACCGATTGAGAGTCTTCAGAAAACTCTGCAGACGCCGATAATCCCAGAGCCATTGGCTTCCTTAAGAGCTGAAGGTTGTTTTTCCAAATACAAAAACAAAATACTGAAAATGTTGAAAATCTTAAATAAAAGCAGAAAATGCTGGAAATACTCAGCAGGTCAGGCAGCATCTGTGAAGAGAGAAACAGAGTTAATGTTTCATGTCAAGGACCTTTCATCAGAACGAGAACAAGCTAGATTATGTAACAGATTTTAAGCAAGTACAGAGGCAGGGAAAGGGGAAAATGGGGGAATGAACAAAGCGGAAGGTCTGTGGTAAGATAGAAGGTGCAGGAGTGATTAAATGACAAAAGGGATGATGGTGAATGGCAAAAAGAGACGGTAATGGGACAAGTCAAGAATCAAAATGATTGTTTCAAAGGAGATGTAAATGGCAATAGCAGAATCATTACCAACAGCTGCTGTCTGAAGAAATTAGGGCAGGGATTATCTAAAATTGTTGAACTCAATGCTGCGTCTGGAAGACTGCAAAGTGCCTAATTGAAGGATGAGGTGCTGTTCCTCGAGCTTACATTGAGTTTTATTAGAACAGTGTAGGAGGCTGACGACAGAGCGGGAGTGAGGCTGAGAAATAAAATTACAGGCTATTGGAAATTCAGGGTCACACTTGAGGACTGAGCGAAGGTGTTCTGGAAAGCAGCCACCCAATCTGTGTTTGGTCTCCCTAATGTAGAGGAGACCATATCGCGAGCAGCAAATACACTATACAAAATTGAAAGAAGTACAAGTAAATCACTGTCTCACCTTGAGGGAGTGTTGAGGGCCCTGGACAGTGGGAAGGAAGAAGGTAAAAAAGCAGATGTTGCATCAACTGTGCTTGCACGGGAAGATGCCATGGGAAAGGAATCGGATGTTGGGGTTGATTGAGGAGTGGACCAGGGTGTCGTGGAAATGGTCTATTTGGAATGCTGAAAGAGCAGAGTATTTGGTGGTGGCATTATGCTGGAGGTGACGGAAATGGCGGAAAATGATCCATTGAATATGAAGGCTGGTAGGTGAAAGGTGAGGCCAAGGGGAACACTATCTTCATTCTGAGAGGGATGGGAAGGAGTGAGGACAGGCATGAAGGAAATGGGATGGACATGGTTGATGACCCTGTCAACCATGGTGGAACGGGATTCTCAGTTGAGGAAAATGGAAGACGTATTGGAAGCACCGGTATAGAAGGTGGCATCAGCAGAAGAGATGTGGCAGACACGGAGAATCTGCGAGAATGGAAGAGAATTTTTACAAGAAGTGGGGTGGGAGGGAATGTAGTCAAGGTATAACGCAGTGGGCTTATAGTGGATATTGGTCAATAGCTTATCCCCAGAAATGGAGGTACAGAAATTGAGTAAAGTACCATGTGAAGGCAAAGGAAGGGTGGAAATTGGAAGTAAAATTGATTCAACTTTTGATTTGGGCAAGAGCAGGAAATAGCACTGAGTCAGTCATCAATGTACCAAGTACCTTGTTTTAACTAATACAATTTTTTAGCCAGTGAAAAGCCTCACGGGCATCTCTGTTGAAGCAGCTGTGGGCATTTTTACCATACAAGGGTGGATCAGGGTAGTCACCTCTGACCATGAAAATGGCCTTGCATGCAACAACAATAACTTCTACTTACATAGCACCTTTAATATAATAAAACAATCTGAGACACTTCACAGGAGCATTATGAAGCAAAATTTGACACCGAACCATGCAAGGCATTAGGACAGTTGACCAAAAGCTTGGTCAAAGAGGCAGGTTTTAAGATGCATCTTAAAGGAGGAAAATATGGTGGAGAGGTGTAGGGAAGGAATTCCAGAGCTGAGAGCCCAGGCAACTGAAGGCACGGTCACCAATGGTATATGTCACAACGGTCTCTGGTTTGATCTGTGGTCAAAGCTGCTAAGCACGGGGAGTAGGCTGGGACGAGGGGTGGGGGGGGTTGCTGGTGGTTGCGGGGGTATATTTTTTATTCATTTGGGGGATGTGGGCATCACTGGCTAGGCCAGCATTTATTGTCAATTCCTAATTGCCCTTGAGAAGGTAGTGGTGAGTTTCCTACTTGAACTGCTGCAGTCCTTGGAGTGTAGGTACATCAACAGTGTTGTTAGGAAGGGAGTTCCAGGCTTTTGACCCAGCAACAGTGAAGGAACGGCGATATAGATGGTGTGTCACTTGGAGGGGAACTTGCAGGTGGTGGTGTTCCCATGCAACTGCTGCCCTTGTCCTTCTAGGTGGTAGAGGTCGTGGGTTTGTAAGGTGCTGTCAAAGGGGTGGGGAAATCAGTTGAGATTCACACTCCTGATCATTCAGTGATCTCTGGAAATCCTTTGTTTGATGATGACAGGATCAGGCTCAGATCTGATGTCCTTCATGGTCAAACAGTTTTCTGGTGCTCACTCTGTGGACTCACACATGAAGAATGGTCACTCAGGCAGGTACCAAAGGGCAAGTGTCTCTCATGTGAGTGTGCGGGAGAGTGACTCAGCGTGAGGCAGTTCCTTTGTGCAAAGCTAGGAAAAGGGAGAAAACTGAGCTGGTGGAGGAGGAACAGGGAGGAATACGTGCTTCTTCTAGTTCTTGGGTTTATTAGTATGTTACCACTGTTTGGAAAGTTTCCAATTCATCATCCCAGATCTGCTTCCCCTTGCTGGATCCAGTTCTGCTTATCACTACAGGGCTGACTGCAAGTTCCCACTCACCGATCTCCTTTATTATCTGTCTCCATCTGTACGCATCTTAACCACTGCCCTGTACGAGGACTGTCTAAAATGCAACTACAGGTCTGCCTCTCCAAGGTTCAGCACCAAACTCCAGCTCCCATTAGGTTTTAGTGCCTAATATTTTAATTCCTCTCCTTTTGCACTTAGTTTCAGAACACTTAAAAATGCAAAAGTTCATTTATTGAAATAATTTCTTGTATGTGACATATATAGTGCAAGCCTACAGATAGTCTTTATGCCACTTCCTTTAAGAGTTACCAGAAGAGGGAGATGACACGAGATAAGGACACAGCATAAAGCAACATACGTTTGACTCACGACATAAATTTTCATATCTAAACATGGAGGATGTGGGAACATTGGAGTGTAGGTGTTCTGTCTGCCAACTCTGATGAATCTTCCAGGCCAAAGACGCATTAAGCATTCAGAGTGGGTTCCCAGCATGTAATTCACCAGTTGCTTGCTGTTTCCGAGCGATAAATCTGGCATTTAAAGTTCAAAATTATTGTACAACACTTGTTCAGAGGTGCACATTGCTTCCTGATACAATATTAAAGATGTTGCTTAAAGGCACGGATGGTGGCCCCATTTGGTACTTCAATGCACGCTTCCCAAAGGAGAGAAGTCTGGAAGGAAGCAGCACTCCATTTCAATACTGTGTCCACTGGTTCCAAATGTAAAAACAGTTTAGAGATTTGACAAGTTCAGCCATGATAAGGCTTTCACCATTTCCTTACACCAAGAAGATTGTCGAAGCACATGTTCCACAAACGTTTCTTTTACATTGAGACTGCCTCACAGCCTTTGCATGCTCACCATGTAGATGAAGAGACAGAGAGTAATGTACTAAGTTTGCTGACAATGCAAAGCTTGGTGGGAATGCAAGCTGTGAGAAGGACACAAAGAGGCTGCAAAAAGATATAGACAGGTTAAGTGAGTTGGCAACAAGGTGGCAGATGGAGTGTAATGTCGGGAGGTGTGAGGTTATTCACTTTGGCCATAAGAATAGAAAAGCAGAATATTTTTTAAAAGGCGTGACACTGAGATGTTGTTTCCCCGGCTGGGGAATCTAGAACAAGGGGGCACAGTTTCAGGAGAAGGGGCCAATCATCTAGGACTGAGACGAGGAGAAATTTCTTCACTCGAAGGGTTGTGAATTTTTGGAATTCTCTACCCCAAAGGGTTGTGAATTCTCCATTGTTGAATATATTTAAGGCTGAAATAGACAGATTTTTGGTCTCTCAGAGAATCAAGGGGTACGGGGAGCGGGCGGGAAAGTGAAGTTGAAGCCCAAGATCAGCCATGATCATATTGAATTGCAGAGCAGCTTGACGGGCCATATAATCAGCTACTCCTCCTATTTCTTATATTCGTATGTTCTTATGTATATCCAGTCTGCAGTGGGGCACAGATTGAAGCTGCATTTTACCTGAATTGCTTGACATAGTGACATCTTAAAAGAGCTTCACCCCAAAAAATTCTTCTAACAACAATTACCTGGATGGATTGGAGAAGCTGGGGCTGTTTTCCTTGAGGAAGAGAAGATTAAGAGGAGATTTGAGAGAGATGTTCAAAATCATGTGGGGTCTGGACAGAGCAGATATGGAGAAACTGTTCCTGTTGGCAGAAGGATTGCGAACCAAAGGACACCAAATTAAGTAATGGTGACATGAAGAAAAACCTTTTTACACAATGAGTGGTTAGGATCTGAAATGCACTGCTTGAGAGTGTGGTGCAGGAACATTCAGTCGAGGCCTCCAGAAGAGAATTGGATAATTAACTGAAGAGAAAAAATTTGCAGGGCTATGGGGAAAAGGCAGCAAAATGGGACTAGGTGAGTTGCTCTTGCAGAGAGCCAGCTTAGACACGATGGGCTGAATGGCTTCCTTCCATGTTGTAACCATCCTATGATTCTATTAACATCTAATTGTACGATGCAGCCACATATATTCATACTCATGGTGAGCTGTCAGACGAGTACATAGACCTCCTTATATGCTCCTGTAAATTCTCAAAACTGCCTTTCTGCTTGTAGGAGGTGATGCATACTATAAGGAAGCAGGTATGTATGGGTGGGAGGGGGAGGTCCCTGTAACATGTAGACATTGAATACATTTGAAGAGGCCACATTGGGAATCACTGCCACCAAGTACATATAGACAGAGATTGAGGGGAGATGATTTTGGAGGTCTTCCACAAGCTTAGGGCTATTACCATCCCTTTGGTTTTCTTTCTTCTCTCCCTACTTGTTCACTCACTCATTGCCACCATGCATATGCTTGAGCATTATGCCATGTCACATAATATATTGATTGCCCCCAATGTAGTATTTGAAGTGGTGTCATGTAATTAGGAATGTAACACCTGCTCCTCTTCTTTTTCTTTGTGTACAGTGAGAATTGCAGGGTGCTATGACATACTTGTCTATGTGTATTAATTGTTTTTAATTTTATGTAGGTGGTCTGTATGAACTGGGGATTCACTTGTGCTCTTATAAATAGGAACAAACTGAAACTGTGGTTGTTGGGTTAGAAGGTACATCTTTATATCTCTGTAAATAAAAGTTTTAAAAAGTGTGTAAAGATTGGCTCTAGTTCTATCCTTCATCACAAGGCTTTTTGGAGTAGAACAGCACTGGCTTCTTGGAGGTGCTGCAAACTGTAGCTGACTCTTGTAGGAAGAGCCAGCTACAGGTCCCACTGCCTTCAAGAAGCCAACATGTAATAACACACTTCTCGTTTGTTTTTTCCTTCCCTCCCCCTTTCCCTGCCTCTGTACTTGCTTGAAACCTATTACATCTCTAACATTTTCCAGATCTGATGAAAGCTCGCCAACCTGAAACGTTAACTCTTGTCCACTTTGGTAGGAAGAATAGAAAAGCAGAATATTATTTTCATGGAGAGAGACTGCAGAGGGATTTAGGTGTCATTGTACACGAATCACAAAATGTTAGCATGCAGGTACAGCAAGTAATTAGGAAGGCAAATGGAATGCTGGCATTTATTGCAAGGGGGATGGAGTATTAAAGTAGGGAAGTCTTGCTATAACTGTACAGTGTATTGGTGAGGCCGCACCTGGAGTATTGCATACAGTTTTCGTCTCCTTACTTAAGTAGGGATATACTTGCATTAGAAATAGTTCAGAGAAGGTTCACCAGGCTGATTCCTGGGATGAAGACGTTGTCTTATGAGGAAAGGTTGAGCAGGTTGTGTCTACACTCATTGGAGTTTAGCAGAATGAGAGGTGATCTTATTGAAACATATAAGATTCTGAGGGGCTTGACAGGGTAGATGTTGAGAGGATGTTTGCCCTCATGGGAGAATCTAGAACTAGGCAGCACAGTTTCAAAATAAAGGGTCTCCCTTTTAAGATGAAGATGAGGAGGAATTTCTTCTCTCAGAGGGTCATTAATCTTTGGAATTCTCTATCCCAGAGAGCAGTGGAGGCTGGGTCATTGAATATATTCACGGCTAAGTTAGGCAGATTTTTGATCTACAAGGGGGTCAAGGATTATGGAGGGCAGGCAGGAAAGTGGAGTTACGGCCACAATCAGATCAACCATGATTTTATTGAATGGCAGAGCAGGCTCGAAGGGCCGAATGGCCTACTCCTGCTCCTGTGTCTCATGTTCTTATATTCTCTGTTTCTCTCTCCAAAGATACTGCCTGACGTGCTGTGAAACATTTCCACCATGGCTTGATTCATCGAACTAGAATTTCCTCAAACTGAGTTATAGCATTTTGGCATCCAACAGTAGCCTGCAAAGGGACACACAGCTTTCTTGGGACTACTCTCTTGCATGCCAACTGGTGTGGTCATTGGCATAAAGCAAGTGTAAGCAGCTGAACTACATGGAAACTCCTCTGCAGCATTTAAAAAGAGAATTCAGCCTATATTCTTCAGCAGTAGACTGGGGGAACAAACTGGTGAGACAGGAATAATGCCTGGCTCTTTCATTTCACTCTCTAATAACTTCACTACATATTTTTATCGTACTTGTACAAATTTGTGACTACACAGCTACGTTGTGGACCCAGAGGGCAGCAGTGCATACCATGATTCCAGAGAAGGATAAACCCTTCTGGAGGAAATCAACGACAAGGAACATCGATTTCTGGGTGTGGGATCCTCCCAAAATGTCACTTGTGCTGCTGGAGGGAGGTGCCACGAGCATTGAATGTCAACTTACTCAAAGCCAAACTGGTGCAGAAGATAGTTCATTGACCTCGCAAGGGCTGGCACGTGCATGTTGGGACCAAGAGATTTGATTTGTTGTTGTTGTAGGATGGGTAGTGAGTAAGCAAATGTTTGTGTTTACAAGTTGGGGAGAATGAGATCAAGCTGTGGTTTCAAAGGTAGATTGTTTCATAGAAGAAAAGACGTCTGAGATGATCTGTCCTCTTATACTGCTTGCAACAGTTAGCGAAGATTCCTCTGAGCTTATATCATCCTGATGGTCTGCTTCCAGTAATCCTGGTTCTACCCTTGCAAGGACATCTTTACCAGCCATACCAAAGTGCAGTCCTTCCTGAATTAGACAGTTCAGAAAGGCACACTAGAGGTACACACACACTGGAATAGTATCACTATTCCGAGCATCCGCTGGAGGTCATACTGCCTTACCTGAGCAGTCCAGGTAGAGATAGAATGCTTTCATTGTACTTCACCTCTGCTTCAGCCACTACGCTTGGGGTCATTAGCTAAGGAACTAGAAGCTATCTGTTAAATTGCTTCTCTTCCCTCAAGCGGCTAGGGAGGGCCCAATGACAAGGGATGAAGGCATCATGGAAACCTCTTGCATACTCCTGACTGCTGTTCTATGCTTCCTGTTCATGTAGCCTAAACATAGGGTGTTCTGTGGGCACCATCAAAGTAACATGGATGCCATTGATTGTACCCTGGACTTCAGGGAATCCAACAGCTCCCTAAGACTCCAAGCTCTATCTCTCTGCTGCCTTGGTACAATTCTAAAACTTATGAAATGGGCTGGTCTTGAGTAAAGAGCGTGACAAATGTATGTCCAAATTCTCTCTGGTCGATTTGCATAGCTCCACCCCCCACCACCATTCCCAACCCCCCGTTGCATGAAATAACCTAAAGAGGTTGTGGGTGGTGGTCGATTCCATAGCCTTTGAGAGCACAAAGCAGGCAGATGAGTGTGGTTGGAGGTCTTTATGTAATACATCATGTATTGTTTCTCTGATAAAGTGTACTCTTTTTATAGACAGCTCCTCAGAGAGGTTGATGTCACCTTTTCTGCCTGTATATCCTATTGGGGCTGGAAGGGGAGGGGTAATATTTGGTGGGCTCCATTCACCATAGATAGTGCCTGGCTCTCCAAAACTCCGTCCTATGCTGCTCCTCCTCCACATGAGTAGGTCCCATAAAAGACCAAAAAGGTAGCCTATATGTAGGGGCGGAAGATGTTGGTATTGTTCTTAATAAATACTTTGCTTCTGTCTTCACAAAAGAGGGGGTCAATGCAAATATTATAGTTAAGGAAGAGGGGTGTGAAGTATTGGATGTGATCAACATAGGGAGAGAGGACGTATTAATGGAATTAGCATCCCTGAAAGTTGATAAGTCACCAGGACTGGATGAAATGTACCCCAGACTGTTAAAAGAAGCAAGAGAGGAAATAGCAGAAGGTCTGACCATTATTTTCCATCCTCTCTGGATACAGATGTGGTGCTGGATGATTGGAGGACTGCTAACGTTGTGCCTCTGTTTAAAAAGAGAGCGAGGGATAGACCGAATAATTACAGGCCAGTCAGTCTAACCTCAGTAGTGGGCAAATTATTGGAATCTATTCTGAGAGACAGGATAAACAGTCACTTAGAAAGGCACAGATTAATTAAGGATAGTCAGCATGGATTTGTTAAGGGAAGATCTTGTCTGACCAACTTGATTGAATTTTTTGAAGAAGTAACAAGGAGGATAGATGAGGGCAGTGCTGTTGATGTGGTCTACATGGACTTTAGCAAGATTTTTGACAATGTCCCACATGGCAGACTAGTTAAAAAAATAAAATCCTATGGGATCCAGGGAAGTGCAGCAAGGTGGATACAAAATTGCCTCAGTGGCAGCAAACAAAGAGTAATTATTTCGGGTGTTTTTGCGACTGGAGGGCTGTTTCCAGTGGCATTCCGCAGAGCTCAGTACTGGGTCGCCTGCTTTTTGTGGTATATATTAACGATTTGGACATAAATGTGGGAGGCATGATCAAGAAGTTTGCAGATGACACAAAGATTGCCGTGTGGTAAGTAGCGAGGAGGATAGCTGTAGGCTGCAGGAAGATATTGATGGCCTGGTCAGATGGGTAGAAAAGTGGCAAAATGGAATTCAACCCAGGAAGTGGTGATGCATTTGGGGAGGTCAAACAAGGCAAAGGAATATAAAATTAATGGGAAAATACTGAGAAGTGTAGAGGAAGTAAGGGACCTTGGAGTGAATGTCCACAGATCCCTGAAGGTAGCAGGACAGATCGATAAGGTGGTTAAGAAGGCATATGGAATCCTTTCCTTTATTAGCTGAGGTATAGAATATAAGAGCAGGGAGGTTATGCTGGAACTGTATAAATCATTTGTTAGGCCGCAACTTGAGTACTGTGTGCAGTTCTGGTCACCTATTACAGAAAGGATGTAATTGCACTAGAGAGGGTACAGAGGAGATTTACTAGGATGTTGTGGGACTGGAAAAATGCAGCGATGAGGTAAGATTGGATAGGCTGTGGTTGTTCTCCTTGGAACAGAGAAGGCTGAGGGGAGATTTGATTGAAATGTACAAAATTGTGAGGGGCCTGGATAGAGTTGATGTGAAGAGCCTATTTACCTTAGCAGAGAGGTCAGTGACTAGGGGGCAAAGCTTTATAGTGATTGGTACAAAGAACAAAGAACAAAGAAAATTACAGCACAGGAACAGGCCCTTCAGCCCTCCAAGCCTGCGCCGATCCAGATCCTCTATCTAAACCTGTCACCTATTTTCTAAGGGTCTGTATCTCTTTGCTTCCTGCCCATTCATGTATCTGTCCAGATACATTTTAAAAGACGCTATCGTGCCCGCGTCTACCACCTCCGCTGGCAACGCGTTCCAGGCACCTACCACCCTCTGCGTAAAGAACTTTCCACGCATATCCCCCCTAAACTTTTCCCCTCTCAATTTGAACTTGTGACCCCTAGTAATTGAATCCCCCACTCTGAGAAAAAGCTTCTTGCTATCCACCCTGTCTATACCTCTCATGATTTTGTACACCTCAATCAGGTCCCCCCTCAACCTCCGTCTTTCGAATGAAAATAATCCTAATCTACTCAACCTCTCTTCATAGCTAGCGCCCTCCATACCAGGCAACATCCTGGTGAACCTCCTCTGCACCCTCTCCAAAGCATCTACATCCTTTTGGTAATGTGGCGACCAGAACTGCACGCAGTATTCCAAATGTGGCCAAACCAAAGTCTTATACAACTGTAACATGACCTGCCAACTCTTGTACTCAATACCCCGTCCGATGAAGGAAAGCATGCCGTATGCCTTCTTGACCACTCTATTGACCTGCGTTGCCACCTTCAGGGAACAATGGACCTGAACACCCAAATCTCTCTGTACATCAATTTTCCATTTATTGTATAGTTCACTCTTGAATTGGATCTTCCAAAATGCATCACCTCGCATTTGCCCTGATTGAACTCCATCTGCCATATCTCCGCCCAACTCTCCAGTCTATCTATATTCTGCTGTATTCTCTGACAGTCCCCTTCACTATCTGCTACTCCACCAATCTTAGTGTCGTCTGCAAACTTGCTAATCAGACCACCTATACTTTCCTCCAAATCATTTATGTATATCACAAACAACAGTGGTCCCAGCACGGATCCCTGTGGAACACCACTGGTCACACGTCTCCATTTTGAGAAACTCCCTTCCACTGCTACTCTCTGTCTCCTGTTGCCCAGCCAGTTCTTTATCCATCTAGCTAGTACACCCTGGACCCCATGCGACTTCACTTTCTCCATCAACCTACCATGGGGAACCTTATCAAACGCCTTACTGAAGTCCATGTATATGACATCTACAGCCCTTCCATCATCAATCAACTTTGTCACTTCCTCAAAGAATTCTATTAAGTTGGTAAGACATGACCTTCCCTGCACAAAACCATGTTGCCTATCACTGATAAGCCCATTTTCTTCCAAATGGGAATAGATCCTATCCCTCAGTATCTTCTCTAGCAGCTTCCCTACCACTGACGTCAGGCTCACCGGTCTATAATTACCTGGATTATCCCTGCTACCCTTCTTAAACAAGGGGACAACATTAGCAATTCTCCAGTCCTCCGGGACCTCACCCGTGTTTAAGGATGCTGCAAAGTTATCTGTTAAGGCCCCAGCTATTTCCTCTCTCGCTTCCCTCAGTAACCTGGGATAGATCCCATCCGGACCTGGGGACTTGTCCACCTTAATGCCTTTTAGAATACCCAACACTTCCTCCCTCCTTATGCCGACTTGACCTAGAGTAATCAAACATCTATCCCTAACCTCAACATCCGTCATGTCCCTCTCCTCGGTGAATACCGATGCAAAGTACTCGTTTAGAATCTCACCCATTTTCTCTGACTCCACACATAATTTTCCTCCTTTGTCCTTGAGTGGGCCAATCCTTTCTCTAGTTACCCTCTTGCTCCTTATATATGAATAACAGGCTTTGGGATTTTCCTTAACCCTGTTTGCTAAAGATATTTCATGACCCCTTTTAGCCCTCTTAATTCCTCGTTTCAGATTGGTCCTACATTCCCGATATTCTTCCAAAGCTTCGTCTTTCTTCAGCCGCCTAGACCTTATGTATGCTTCCTTTTTCCTCTTAGCTAGTCTCACAATTTCACCTGTCATCCATGGTTCCCTAATCTTGCCATTTCTATCCCTCATTTTCACAGGAACATGTCTCTCCTGCACGCTAATCAACCTCTCTTTAAAAGCCTCCCACATATCAAATGTGGATTTATCTTCAAACAGCTGCTCCCAATCTACATTCCCCAGCTCCTGCCGAATTTTGGTATAGTTGGCCTTCCCCCAATTTAGCACTCTTCCTTTCGGACCACTCTCGTCTTTGTCCATGAGTATTCTAAAACTTACGGAATTGTGATCACTATTCCCAAAGTAGTCCCCTACTGAAACTTCAACCACCTGGCCGGGCTCATTCCCCAAAACCAGGTCCAGTATGGCCCCTTCCCGAGTTGGACTATTTACATACTGCTCTAGAAAACCCTCCTGGATGCTCCTTACAAATTCTGCTCCATCTAGACCTCTAACACTAAGTGAATCCCAGTCAATGTTGGGAAAATTAAAATCTCCTATCACCACCACCCTGTTGCTCCTACATCTTTCCATAATCTGTTTACATATTTGTACCTCTATCTCACGCTCGCTGTTGGGAGGCCTGTAGTACAGCCCCAACATTGTTACCGCACCCTTCCTATTTCTGAGTTCTGCCCATATTGCCTCACTGCTCGAGTCCTCCATAGTGCCCTCCTTCAGCACAGCTGTGATATCCTCTTTGACCAGTAATGCAACTCCTCCACCCCTTTTACCTCCCTCTCTATCCCGCCTGAAGCATCGATATCCTGGGATATTTAGTTGCCAATCGTGCCCTTCCCTCAACCAAGTCTCAGTAATAGCAATAACATCATACTCCCAGGTACTAATCCAAGCCCTAAGTTCATCTGCCTTACCTACTACACTTCTTGCATTAAAACAAATGCACCTCAGACCACCAGTCCCTTCGCGTTCATCATCTGCTCCCTGCCTACTCTTCCCCCTAGTCACGCTGACTTCATTATCTAGTTCCTTACAGGCTTTAGTTACTACCTCCTTACTGTCCACTGACCTCCTCATTTGGTTCCCATCCCCCTGCCACATTAGTTTAAACCCTCCCCAACAGCGTTAGCAAAAGCACCCCCAAGTTCCAGTCTGGCCCAGGTGTAGACCGTCCAATTTGTAATAGTCCCACCTCCCCAATGTCCCAAAAATCTGAACCCCTCCCTCCTGCACCATCTCTCAAGCCACGCATTCATCCTGACTATTCTTTCATTTCTACTCTGACTAGCACATGGTACTGGTAGCAATCCTAAGATTACTACCTCTGAGGTCCTACTTTTTAACTTGGCTCCTAACTCCCTAAATCCTGCTTGTAGGACCTCATCCCGTTTTTTACCTATATCATTGGTGCCTATGTGCACAACGACAACTGGCTGTTCACCCTCCCCCTTCAGAATGTTCTGCAGCCGATCTGAGACATCCCTGACCCGTGCACCTGGGAGGCAACATACCATTCGGGAGTCTCGTTTTTGACCACAGAACCGCCTATCTACTCCCCTTACAATTGAATCCCCTAGGACTATAGCCCTTCCACTCTTTTTCCCGCCCTTCTGAACAGCAGAGCCAGCCACGGTGCCATGAACCTGGCTACTGCTGCCTTCCCCTGGTGAGCCATCTCCCTCAACAGTATCCAAAACGGTATACCTGTTTTGGAGGGAGATGACCGCAGGGGACACCTGCGCTGCCTTCCTGCTCTTTCTCTGCCTTTTGGTCACCCATTTCCTTTCTCCCTCAGCAATCCTACTCTGCGGCGCGACCAATTCGCTAAACATGCTATCCACGACCTCCTCAACATCGCGGATGCTCCAATGTGAGTCCATCCGCAGCTCCAGAGCCGTCATGTGGTCTAACAAGAGCTGCAGCTGGACACACTTCCAGCACGTGAAGGAGTCAGGGACATCAGCCGTGTCAACCAGAGGGTGGTGGGGGTCTGGAACTCACTGCCTGAAAGGGTAGTTGAGGCAGAAACCCTCAACTCATTCAAAAGGTATCTGGATATGCACCTCAAGTGCTGTAATCTGAAGGGCTACGGCCCAAATGCTGGAAGGTGAGATTAGAATGGGTGGTTTTTCAGCCAGCATAGACACAATGGGCCAAGTGGCCTCTTTCTATGTCGTAAACTTTCTCTGATTCTATGATAATACCCATAAGAAAATCCTTTTGGCTGCTGCAATGCAATGACTTTGTGTGGTGGGGAGGGGTGAAAATCCCCTGTGACCAGTGAGAAGCAAGTGAACGTCTTTGTAGTGAGAAATCCAACAAAATAAGTTTTTTAAACAAAGCCCTTCCAAACTGTAGGAATCAATGCTTAAACTCTCAAAACCCTTTAACTTCCCAAACTCCTCACTGCTGCCTTGATCAGGTGATCTTGGCAGCTGCCCTACCTCATATATCTCAGCACAGCTTGCCCAAAGTGCAATAGCAAACTGGATAAAATTCAACAGCAAAACTTAATTAAAAAAACAAACTAAATTTTAGTGCTGTACATAATGTTGCCTAGAGGATTGAATTTTGGGTTCACTATGATGACTTCAACTGGGATGAAAATCTAAACTGTGTTGGTGGTGGTAGAGGCAGGAACACTCACGACATTTAAGAAGTATTTAGATGAGCACTTGAAACACCATAACATACAAGGCTATGGGCCAAGTGCGGGGAAGTGGGATTCGTTTTGGATGGGTGATTGATGGTCAGCGCAGGCGCGTTGGGCCGAAGGGCCTGTTTCTGTGCTGTAAAACTCTATGACTCTAATTAATATTTTTCATTACTTACAGACATTAAGACTGGAAGACGTTATATTTGCGAAATAGTTAAAATAATAGATGCGAAGCAGCGAAATTCAGTTTTAATAAGCATGGATGTAATATACTAAGTTGTTTATTGGTATAGTTTGTCTTGATGGCAGCTTTACATTGTAATACTGGCTTGAGATTGGTAGCTGCAGTTTGAATTGCAGCCAGGCTGAACCCTGCTTGGCTTCTGCCTAGCTGCAACTTTGCTGATTATCAGGGGTCAGACTACTCGCACTATTCATTAGCTGCACTCCTGTTTGGGGCTGTGGGGGTGGGGTGTGATGGTGATGGTGGTGGTGGGTGTGGGGGTGGATATTGGACCTCTCTGATGCCACTTAAAGGCAGCTGGCACCTATTAAAGGGGATGTGCACACTGGCTACAGAAGGACGGGTGCACTTGGTAGGAGAGAAATGGTTGCTCGATGTGCAGATCGTGTACCAGCTTCACCGATATTATCTTAGGGGTGCTGGTCCAGGCATTGAACAGGAAGAGAGACATCATCTTTCCTTCAGGGGACAGGAAGCCCTCCAGGTATCAACTCCATGCCAGAGGAAGTGAATGCCAGGAGCGTAGCTCCCAGGACATGGCTGCAATACCAGTAAAAGTTCATTGACCTCACCAGAGTTGTCAAGGTAACAGTACTATTCTCTTACTCTCCATTCATACCTCCACCACTTCCAAGACTCTCCTCACCTGCTTGCATTCATTCTCCTACTGCATCACACTTCACTAAACTTCCTTCTCCTCACACTCATCACCATTGTAATTCTCACTTCCCCACAACTCACATCTGACACACTGCATATCAGCTGATCCACATTCTCTAAACATCTCACAAGACTGCCACCAACACATCCCCTTCTTTCTTGCTGAAGGAGGTTACGTGGAACATCAGACAGAAAATTGTCCCTGGAGGAGGCTGTGTGTCTTCACACCCTCTCGCCCCTGAAGAAAACGTGGTAGCAATCACAGGCAGGGGCAGAATCATGGATGTGGTGAGTGGCATCGCTGGAGGAGATGTCGAGTTTCTTCATACCTTATCCTGTTTTCCTCTTCTTACTTCCATCTTACCATACACACGCTGCAAACATTGCAGAGCATGGAGGATTGTGCCCAACATGGACCAAGTGGTCAGATCCATGTATGTAACATTGACAGCTGTCATGATGGAGCCTCTGCTGACAGTTCTGATAGCTTCTGGCCAGTTCACACTGGAAGTTCAGATGGTTACTATGGCATCTTACACTTCTGCCATCGATGCTTAGGCAACTGCTATCTTGGCTCTGGGTGCCAATGTTGACAGGGGCCTGCAAGAAGCTGCAACCTCTAATTTAAGGAAGGTACTCATTACTTTAATTACCTTTGCCATGCTGTCCTGATACCACTGGAAAAGCCCGATTCAATATGGCGGGCGATGCATTTCCAGCTGTTGCATGTTCCATGAACCTCTGTGCTACCATGAACTGTACACTAAGACTGATCACTCCAGATGGGATCGGTAACACAATATTGAGTACTGAGAGCAGATAGTACATTGAGATGTCAACTGTTGACGTATTTCTTCAAGACTGCTGAACACTCAGAATCATGTGGTGTGTTACATCATAGCTTTTTTTTATTCGTTTGTAGGATGTGGGCATAGCTGGCGAGACCAGCATATATTGCCCATCCCTAATTGCCCTTGAACTGAGTGGCTTGCTAGGCCATTTCAAAGGGCAGTTAAGAGTCAACCACATTGCTGTGAGTCTGGATCACATGCAGGCCAGACCAGGTAAGAACTGCAGGTTTCCTTCCCTAAAGAACATTAGTGAACCAGATGGGTTTTACATGACAGCTCTTAAATGACTAACATGATCTTGTAGCCACATCTCTTAAACACCAGCTGGAAAAGTGCATGCACTTTCAAACCACCATATTTGAATCCTAAGAGGCCTTTTAGCACCCGATAAGTGGGCACTGCATCATCAAATTCTCAGAGAATACATTTGAGTTGAGGTAAGGCAGGTTTAAAAAGTGCCCAAAGTCTCCAATACTCCACTATACCTGAACAATTTGTAAACCAGAATTGATATTGCACTGGACTTACACTTTATGCAATGTTAAGCTCAAGTGATGTGAAACTGCACCCCATTGCCCACCCACCCCCTGCCCCACTACACACACACCCCTCCAGTATGTCTCACATCACTCTGCTATAGAATCAGGTCAAGTGGTCAACATTAGGTGAATGATTTTACCCTGAGCTGTAGAACAGATCCTGCTCAAATCAGCTTTTTCTGAACTGGTAATAAAGCTCACTCTATGCAAACCCATTTGTCAGCAATATATGTTGGCATGTGGTTTGTGGACGTCACAGTTTGGCTACTAATTTGCAGCATATACGCTGACATGGGCCGGAGAATGACACATCTCATGCCAAGCCATTTCCCCTGGATGTCATGAAGAATAAATAGAAAGGAGAAATAAAACTATTGGCAGCATCAGCAGAACACAAACAAAAAGAAACTTTTAACGCACTTAATCTTCTCTCTGTAAAACACAACTTGAAGAAAAAGTTTCTTCCATATAACCTGAACCCTCATTACTGGCTTGTATTGTGGTTTTCACACTGTTAGAACATCCGTATTTGTTGTCATGGTAACTCAGCAGTGGTCACTGAGAGCCGAGCTAAGTATAAGTTTTATTTTTAAGGAAGGAACTGAGTTATTCCTTTGTATGCTTGCTCTGTTTGTTTTAGTGACTTGTAATTTTTGTAAAGTAGCTTTTTGTTATTCCTTTTGCGTTAACAGAAACAAGACCAATTAGCAGATAATTCCTACTTACAAAGATCCAATTTAGGTCCGGATGGCTATTTGTTAATAAGCTGGAAATACTACAGCTACTTCATTTGGTCGTTAGACACATGCAGTTAACCTGGCAGAGACGACTAATCCGTTGCTGTAATAATGTTGTTCTTCTGGTCCACTAGGGCAGAATGACATAAAACTAGCGGTCTAACAATGGCAAAGTGACCAAGTAACTTACTTTGTGTCAGGGAAAGGCACAAAACATTGCCAAAGAATGCTTTGCAGAGATGGCTGGTATAGGGTAAGCCTCCAGTGGAACATAAAGAAACACAAGCCAGTGAGACTGAGCTGTATGTCATCTGGCGCTACTCATTGTCAGTGATCTCAGATATAATCTGCAAAGCAAGGTGTCACCTTGACTCAAAGGTACCACTCTCAGCTTTGAGCCAGGATTTGAGCACATAATCTAGGCTGACACCCCAGTGTTATACCACATTGTCAGAGGTGCCATCTTTTGGATGAGATGTCAAACCGAAGCCTTCCACTACCTTTTCACATGCAATGATAAAAGATCCTATAGAATTACTGAAGAAGAATTGGAGAGTTCTGCCTAGTGTCTGTGCCACCATTGATCTCTCAAGCAAACACCACTAAAAAAATGAAGTATCTAGTTACCACATTGCCTTTGGCTCAAACTTATTTTGCACAAATAGACTGCAGGGGGAAACAGCTTCAAAGTGAGTTACAGACAATTTTACAGGTTGTCCCGAAGCTTCTCTGGAGATCTTTCTAGAAGAGGCCAGGCAAAGAAGGAAGTTCTTCTTCCAACTTGTGGAAGGAGGATCCGCAAACAGCCAGGCATGGAGAGACATTGCTGAGCTTATCAGCTTCAGGAGCTGGATGCAGTGCAGGAGGTGGCACAATGAACTCCCAAGAGTAGCAAGGGTGAATACAGTTCTTCAGTTCTCCATATTTATCAAAAACACATGGCAAAAGTGCTTCTCCTGTCTGCCCGCCGCCGCCCCCTCCCCACCCTACCCTCCCCCTCCCTCACTTTCAACAATTTCCTTCCCTTCATCATTTCATTCAGCACCCAGCACAATGGCACACTAGACCACTTCTCATTCCCATTACATACAAACACTCACCACTTCTTTGCTAATGGAGGGATGGCTGAATGTTGCAGAATGAAAGCATACTGGAGGCTGCCAGCAAAACTGGCCCAGACTTCTGTGGTGATAATACATCAGTTGAGCATTGATGGGGTAGGAATAATCTTTAGTGGTTGTACTTGAATGTTTACAGTGAAAGAGATGAAATTCAGTAACTGTTACGCACTTTATGGAAAATTGGAACAAAAAAAACCAAGCCAAATAAGGCAGGCCCATTTGATCTGTTTCTATCCCTTTAACTGTGACAGGGAACAGGGTACTGGCATAAATTCAAAAGATCATTTATGTATAACCACAACTCCAATGTCAACATAAAGCCATATACAGAAGTGGTATGCAACTTGGATACCGGCAAAGTGTATAAATACGCCCTAAATTCTCTCATCTCCGCCCTCAGTAGAGTCCCTACACACAGAGGTTTTGCCATTTTTATGCTATTATTTTTGATCTATATTTGCACTCCTTGCTTTTCACAGAATCACTTCAGTACAGAAGGAGGCCATTCGGCCCATCATGTCCGCACTGGCTCTCTGAAAGAACAATTTATTCAGTTCTATTCCCCTTCCCCCTATAACCCTGCACATTCTTCCTTTTCATGAAATAGTCTAATTCCCTTTTGAATGCTTCAATTGAACCTGCCTCCACCACGTTCTCAGGCAGTACATTCCAGACCTTAACCACTCGCTGTGTGAAAAAGGTTTTCCTCATGTCACTTTTGCTTCTCTTACTAAATACTTTAAATCTGTGCCCTCTCATTCTCGATCCTTTCACTTTTAATGAAGAAACTATTAAATTAACTATTTAAATTAAGTGTAATTGAAGAATTTACACATTTAGAACATAGAACATTACAGTGCAGTACAGGCCCTTCGGCCCTCGATGTTGCGCCGACCTGTGAAGCCATCTGACCTACACTATTCCATTTTCATCCATATGTCTATCCAATGACCACTTAAATGCCCTTAAAGTTGGCGAGTCTACTACTGTTGCAGGCAGGGCGTTCCACGCCCCTACTACTCTCTGAGTAAAGAAACTACCTCTGACATCTGTCCTATATCTATCACCCCTCAACTTAAAGCTATGTCCCCTCGTGTTTGCCATCACCATCCGAGGAAAAAGACTCTCACTATCCACCCTATCTAACCCTCTGATTATCTTATATGTCTCTATTAAGTCACCTCTCCTCCTCCTTCTCTCTAACGAAAACAACCTCAAGTCCCTCAGCCTTTCCTCGTAAGACCTTCCCTCCATACCAGGCAACATCCTAGTAAAATAAAAGCAAAATACTGCGGATGCTGGAAATCTGAAACAAAAACAAGAAATTCTGGAATCACTCAGAAGGTCTGGCAGCATCTGTGGAAAGAGAAGCAGAGTTAACGTTTCGGGTCAGTGACTCCAGACCCAGAGCAATGTGGTTGACTCTTAACTGCCCTCTGAAATGGCCTAGCAAACCATTCAGTTGTCAAGGACAATCAGGGATGGGCAATAAATTCTGGCTTTGCCAGCAATGCCCACATCCCATGAAAGGATAAAAAATAAATGGAACTTGGTGCGAGTTAGGACATGGGAAGCAGAGTTTTGAATGACCTCTCGTTTACACAGGGTTGAATGTGGGATACCAGCCAGGAGAGCATCAGAATGGTCAAGTCTAGAGGTAACAGAGGCATGAATGAAGGTTTCAGAAGCAGGAGAGCTGAGGCAGGGGCAAACTCAGGAAATAGGCGGTCTTAGTGATGGCATGAATATGTGGTTGGAATCTCATCTTGGGTGAAATATGACAATCTGGTTTAGTCTCAGACAGTTGCCAGGAAGGAGTTAGTAGCTAGGGAATAGAGTTTGGAGTGGGGACTGAAAACTCTGGCTTCAGTCTTCCCAATATTTAATTGCAGGAAATTTCTACTCATCCAGTACTGAATGCCGGATAAGCAGTCTGATAATTTAGCAACAGTGGAGGTGCTGAGAGAGATGGTGGTAAGGTAGAGCTGGGTGTCGTCAGTGTACAAGTGAACACTAATGCTGTGCTTTCAGATGATGCCGCCGAGAAGCAGCATGTAGATGAGAAATAGAAGGGGACCCAGGATAGATACTTGGGGGATTCCAGAGGTAACTGTGCAGGAGCAGGATGCGAAGCCATTCTCAGTGCTACTCTGGCTACGATTAGAAAGATAAGAATAGAACCAGGCGGGAGCAGTCCCACCCAGTTGAATGACAGTGAAGAGGCATTGGAGGATGATGGTGTGGTCAACTGTGTCAAAGGCTGCATGTAGGTCAAGAAGGTCGATGGGGGATAATTTACCTTTGTCACAATCATATAGGATGTAATTTGTGACTTTGATAAGAGCCATTTTGTTACTGTGATAGGGGCGTAAATCTGATTGGAGGGATTCAACCACGGAGTTCCAGAAAAGATGGAGGCCACAACACATTCACAGGTTTTGGAAAGCAAACAGAGGTTGGAGATGGGACAGTCGTTTGCAAGGATCAAGTGTTGATTTTTTAAGGCGAGGATTGATGATGGCAGATACAAAGGAGAGAGGGACAACACCTGAAGAGAGAGAACCATTAACAATATTGGCTAACTTTAGGACCAGGAGAAGTTGGGCGCTTAGCAGTTTAGTGGGAATAGGATCGAGGGAGCAGGATGTGGGTCTCATGGACAAGATGAGCTCAGAAGGGGCATGAGGGGAGATAGGAAAGAAATTAGAGAACAGAATGAGATGTATTTTTCCAGCAGGTAAGATGTCCTGCCAACGGGACCGAAAGCGGGACCCGACCCCGTGCTGGCGGGCGGCAGGACCGTGGGTGGCATTTTACCAGTGGTGGCCAATTAAAAGGCTGACGCTTGGACCACTGTTCAATTGAGGATGGTGGCCTGCTTCCCAGAGCTGCCAGCCCAATCAGAGGGCCGGGAGCACTGCAGCCTCGGGAGCGCCACTGTTCGAGGTGACCACTGCTGAGGCTGCAGGATGCACTTCTGGGTTTCCCGTCTCTAACTTCTCTCCCTTTGCACCGAACATGCCTCCGACATAATGTTGGTGCCTACCTCTTTAAAAAGGCTTTGGTGCCTGAATGGGACACATGTTGAGTGTAACACCAGTTGGGACAGCAACCAACTTTTGTTACATCCACCATCACTAGAGTGTATTGAATCAGTTGATATCTGCACAACTCTCAGCAGAGCTGCCAACTTTAAAATCAATTGGTTGCAGTATCAGCTGATATGGGGGCTTCCCAGTAAAAAACTTAATATACCAGACAATTAGTTGAAATGAATAGTGTATTAAAAATGGCTTATACTGCATAGGCTTTGTATATCGCCAATAGTAACCTCTATTTACTGAATTTTCTGAGTTATCTTTTGTATTTTCCAACAATTTCCCCACTTGTTTTCCTCAGGATAGCTCAGGTGTCAATACCAAGCTGGGAGCCTTCCCTTAGCTACTGAATAACACAACCTGTATTACTTTGCATAATTTGGTCATTATAAAACAGCCTATTATTTGAATTAGCATCAGTCATACAACAGGATGTCCACGAGTATGTATAAAACATGGTAACTTCATCTGACATTTTGATTTGGACAGTTGAGATAAAGTTTTTTTTGTTCTGAATGGATTAAAATCTTTATTACAAACTTAAAGCTGATACAACTTATGATGATAGTGGAATACAATTACTCATGTGTACTATAATTAGTGCATTCACTGTGCTGAAGCATAAAATGTTTGTGGTTAGTTAGCTGCTGTACTGATCAGATCTTTTAACGTGATAAAGGAAAGATCTAGTTATCTGTAATTGTCACAACAAGGCACCTGAATAGATAGAGAAAAAGAACTCACTCGATTTGTCCTCCTTTATTGCATAGTCTTGGATGTTCGCAGTTCCATCGAGTCCAGGGAAATTCACCGAAAGAACCATGTTTTCAAGAGTGCAATCTTTCCTCACCATGAATCTCTGTAAATAAGAATGAATTATACCAAATTGTATTAATTGTGCTATAGGCAATAAGAGGGCTCAGATATAATGCCCACTCAGCAGCCAAGCAAGCAAAGAGAAGTATCAACCTGTACCAGTTAAAAAAAACATAAAAGTAACTATTTGAGTGTCTGCCCGTCATTGTGTATTTAACTTTTAAGTCTAAACTATTGATTCATACTTATCAGTAATCTTAACTTCAACAGGTCAGATAAATAACATAATTATGAATAAACAATTTCCATGCGTTATGCGGTGAGTTGGCTGTGCATGAGAGGGCCCCTTCTGTGCATCACTGTTCCAAAAACAGAGTATGACTATCTAAGCTAACACCTATTTTACTGTAAACTGAAAATAAACTGCTCAATTTAGACTTTCTATGTGAACTTTGCCCTCCCTGCTTTGTCACACCTGCAATCTGGTCCATGTAAAGTAAGTAGGGGGCTAAATTGGATAGGGCCTGAAAACAGGCTCCCGTTGATTGCAACGCTGGCAGCTGATTGGTTGGACGAATGAGCGGGAGCCAAAATTGAGAGTGGCTGGCATGACTTAAAGCTAGCCTGAACCTCTTAAAGGGAGATGTATTTTGGCTGGAGCAGGTGTTGGCAGTCATTCGGGAAGTGACTCTGACCTGGAAAGCATTGAGAAGTGCCCCAGCATGGGAGAAGAGTGGACTCTAAGCTTTCTGGACACTGCACTGGAGGAGGTGGCAAGGAGGAGAGATGTCTTGTATCCAAAGGGACCCAGGAGGCCCTCCAGACACACGCTCAGAAGACAGTGGAAGCAGACAGCTATTGAGGTTAATGCCACGAGTCAAGCCCTGGGGACCTGGATGCAGTACCACAGAAGTTCAATGACCTCAATGAGTGATCAAAGTCAGTGAATGCATCTTAAAATGTCATATTTTGCCAACTGCACTGCTAGCCACATCAAACAAACAGATTGCAAGACACTCATTGACACAGTTCTTTCTCTTTTGCAGGACAAGGTAGCACACAACCGGAGACAGCAGGAGCTAACCGGAGGAAGACTGATATCCTGCGTATCCTAACCCTTATGGAGGAGATGGCGCTGGCCATTATTGGATGGTCATTGCTGAGGCCATGGCCGGCAGCGATGTTGAAGCCATCGAAGATGATGATATCCTCATACCTGATCCTCCTTCTCACATTCCATCTACTCCTCATCCCACACTCTCTTCTGTTTTACAAGCTGCAGATGGTGTAAACATGTACCTCTTACTTTCCCCCACCCCACACGGGAACCTTACCCTTGTGCCTTTCTCCTTGCAGATACTCAAAGAAATATGAAATGGCCAGGCAGTGGAGGAACAACAAGAAAACAGTGATGATGAAGACACACCATTACTCGATTTCACACTTGCAGCCACCAGCTCAGATACTAACACTGCGCATAATTTAGAGGATAGCATAGAAGTGGTGAGACACAATGTATGAGTGGCCAACAGCAGCAAGGATAGCATGATTGCCAGCTCTCTGGAAAATGTCATAGCACATGAGGTCTGCTGCAGAGGACTCAGATGAGGACTTCGATGGGGCATGCTGCAGAAGAAGGCTGATGCACAATGAAATGCTTGGTGCATTGGGAGACCTGCCAGAAAGCCTGTATTCAATGTCAAGGAACATGGAGGAGTTTGGCACCAACTTGATACAGGGCTTTTGCGCAGAGATTGGAACCCATCTTATCCTGCATGGAAGTCATGCCCAACCCCGTTTGCATACTTGTGAACCCAACCTTAATCTGATGACCAATATTGCAGCTTCCATTGCATTACAAGCAGCAGCCACCCAACATCTGTTTACTGCCATGAATGCTCAGACTGCTGCCATTATGGCTGTGGATTACAGTGTACAAAGGGACTTTGCAAAGTGTCATAGCAGCCCAGAAATCTATTCTCCAACAGGTTACTAGGATTGCTGAGGTGCTGCCCCGGGAGAGTGGCAATGGCACCATGAGGCACAAATCTGCTGTCCTCTGTCAGGAAGACAGCACTCTTCCTTTCAGGCCCGCCACCCAGCCAGTACCTTGCTTTTGCTTCACCCAGCCAGCTCCTCAGCCAGCCAGCCCAGACTGCTGCTGCCCATGCCAAAACATTGCAGTCTGTAACTGGGTCTGTAGACCCAGAACTGCGTGAGATTGACCTCCAAGGCCACCTGAAGTCTTTTCCACAAAAAGTCAGCAGCCTTCTGCCAGCCATGCTGCAACCACTGGGGGGCACTGCATAGAAGAACTAGGACAAGCAAAGGCACATGGAAGACAGACTCTAAGGGAGTGCACAGTGTTGATTAGTTGATTTCTGTGATTTATAAATTTGGTCTGGAATGTTTATTTGTGGTGGCTTTTATTTTTGCATTGGGGCCAAGCTGTGAGGTTAATGGCAGAGGGAAAGTAAGGTGTGAAACTGTTGGTGGATGGGGTTGTGGTTACCAGTGTCACACTTGCATGGACAGCCTGGGTAGAAAGGGGCTGTCTAGGTTGCCTCCTCCTTTGTTCTTCCTCCGCTTCCCCCTCCTCTTACTCGTGCTTCTCAGCTACTTGCTGTGTAGCTGGTGGCTAGGGTTGTCTCTTCATGATAATGAGTTTATGCAGCATGCAGCAGACCACCACAAATCCTGATACCCACACTGCCGTGTACTGCAGAGCTCCTGCAAAGTGGTCCAGGTGGTGGAAGTGTTGGTTTCAGCATGCCAATGGTCTTCTCTATCACATGTCTTGTGACAGCATGACTTTCATTGTATCCATGCTGTGTGTGTGTACATGGGTTGGGCACCAGAGTCATGAGCCATCGAAAAGTCGTCGTCGTCCAGTAGCCACTCTTTGGTTTGCTGTGGTGACTCAAATGCAGCTGGCATAGCAGACTGCCAAAGAATAAAGTCATCATTACGTTTTCCAGGATAATGGATATTAACTTGCATTGTTCGCTGCCTATGGCCATACATCAGCTGGACTTTGAAGGAGAGGAGTCCCTCTTGGTTGCAGTACATGGCAGATTGACATGTGGAACTCACAAAGTGATGTGTGTGCAGTCCATGGCACCCTGCAGCATGGGCAAGCCTACAGACATAGTGAAGCCACTGCTCAATTTGTCAGCTAACCTCTGGCAAGAGAGAATGAACTGTGGTTGGCTCTCTTTAAATAGAGAGTGTTAGTGACCTCCCTTGTGGAATAGTGGATGGCAAACTGCGAGATGTTGCAAATTTCACCAGCTCTAGTCTAGAAGGAGCCAGATGCATGAAAGTTCATTGCCATGGTCACCGTCACAACCACTGGCAATGCAGTCCTTGCCCTGCTCTGAGGTTGCAGTTGTGCCTGCAGCAGGTGACAGATTTCAGCGAGGATGTTTTTATTGAAGCACAAACGTGTCACACATTGTTCAGGTGCATATAGGAAAATTACTCCCTGAACAGTCTGGGTGGATATGGCCTTCTGCTAAGAGCCCTTCTTCCTCCTCCTCCTCCCTCTTCCGGCAGCACTTCCTGCTCTGTGTGGCCTCTCAAAGTTCTGCTGTATTCCAAGGGGAACTTGGAATACAGCAGAACTTGTGCATTCATGTCTGGGAGCAAGCGGTTTGTGCAGAAGACTTGAAGTCAGGTCAAAGTCTTTCAGTACCTGCCACACAACTCCCTAGACTTTTGCAACTTGGAACAACTATAGAAAGCACCAAACACTTGTCGTATCAGAGCAATAGCAAGAAGATATCAACCATCAACTAACTTTTAAGTAGTTGATGCTCTCCTTAAATAGTATGGTGAGGAGTCCTTCCTGAGCATGCGTTCAGTGGTGTAAGATTAAGAGAGGGTCTTAGCTGCAGCGTTGAGCTCCAAAATGGCTCGCTGACATCGAATCAGTATTGCATGCTGATCGATGTCATGATCTGTCTACTTTGCATGCTTCTGGTGGCTATTTACTGCATGCATGTTAGCACCCTCACCAGTCTAGCACATTTTGCCCCACAAGTATGCACATAGAACCATAGAAAAATTACGGCACAGAACAAGGCCATTCAGCCTGTCGTGCCCGTGCCGGCCGAAAAAACTAGCCACCCAATCTAATCTCACCTTCCAGCACCTGGTCCAAACCTTGCCAGTTACAGTTCTTCAGGTGCATTTCCAGGTACCTTTTAAAAGAATTGAGGGTGTCTGCCTCCACCAACATTCCTGGCAGTGAATTCCAGACACCCACCACCCTCTGGGTGAAAATGTTTTTCCTCATGTCCCCTCTAATCCTTCTACCAATCACCTTAAATCTGTGGCCCCTGGTAATTGACCTCTCTGCTAGGGAAACAGGTCCTTCCTGTCTACTATTTAGGTCCCTCATAATTTTGTACACCTCAATTAAGTCACTCCTCAGCCTCCTCTGTTCTAAGGAAAGCAACCCTAGCCTATCCAATCTTTCCTCACAGCTGCAACGTTCGAGCCCTGGCAACATTCTTGTAAATCTCCTCTGTACTCTCTCCACAGCAATTATGTCCTTTCTTAATGTGGTGACCAGAACTGTACGCAGTTCGCCAACTGTAGCCAACCAGGGTTACCCTGTCCAGCATTACATCCCTGCTTTTGAATTCTATACCTCGGCCAATAAAGGAAAGCATTCCATATGCCTTCTTCACCACTTCTATCTACCTGTCCTGCCACCTTCAGGGACCTGTGGATGTGCACTCTAAGGTCTCTCACTTCCTCTACCCCTCTCAATATCATCCCGTTTATTTGCCCTCCCCAAATGCATTACCTCACACTTGA
Organism: Heterodontus francisci; assembly: GCF_036365525.1. Taxonomy (NCBI): domain Eukaryota; kingdom Metazoa; phylum Chordata; class Chondrichthyes; order Heterodontiformes; family Heterodontidae; genus Heterodontus; species Heterodontus francisci. Next base: position 33,631,841 of record NC_090379.1, read on the forward strand.
TTGAATTCCATTTGCCGCTTTTTCACCTACTCAACCAAATCATTGATATCTTTCTGGAGTCTACAGCTATCTTCACTATCAATTACACTGCCAATTTTTGTGTCATCAGCAAATTTCCCAAGCATGCCTCCCACATTTAAGTCCAAATCATTAATATATACCACAAACAGCAAGGGACCCAACACTGAGCCCTGTGGAACGCCACTGGAAACAGCTTTCCATTCACAAAAACATCCGTTGCCTACTACCCTTTGTTTCCTGTCCCTGAGCCAGTTCTGGATCCAACCTGCCACATGCCCCTCTATCCTGTGGGCTTTCATTTTACTGACCAGTCTGCCATGTGGGACCTTGTCAAATGGCTTACTAAAGTCCATGTAGACCACATCCACTGCACTACTCTCATCAATCCTCCTTGTTATTTTCTCAGAAAAACTCAATGAAGTTAGTAAGACGTGACCTTCCCTTAACAAATCCATGCTGACTATGCCTGATTAATCCGTGCCTTTCTAAGCAACAGGTTACCCTGTCCTTCAGAATAGATTCTAACAATTTACCCAACACCGAGGTCAGAGTGACCGGCCTATAATTATTTGGCCTATTTCTCGCCCCCTTTTAAACAACGTGTTTTTGCATGGGTCGTGGAAGCCATTTTGGAGCTCTAAAGACACACATAATGCCGAAAGAAATGGACACTAATGGTCCCAAATTCTTGCCTGTAAAGTTCTGTAAAAATTCTTTGAAAGATTTTCTTAGCCATTGGAATGTGAAAGCATAGATCATTGATTGTTTTGACATGAATGCAGAAAATTCTGGAATGGAGCTTGAACCCATGACCTCCTGACTCAAGTGAGAATGCCACCACTGTTAACAACTCAGGTGTAGGCCCACATCAAAACTGGAAACATTTATACATAATCAGCATTTAAAAATAGAACAAGGGGAAGAGGAGAAGAAAAATACACACAGGCATGCACACACAAACACAAACACGTATGTTTACCTTTCAATTGTGGCAGCTCATATAAGTCGCACAAAGCAAGATTAGAAGCTAATCTGTTAAATTCTAATGAAATTATATTATCGTGGGCTCATGTACTCACTGCCTAAAGTTTAATCATAGAATCATGGGATGATACAGCACAAAAGGAGGCTGTTCGGCCCATTGTTCCCATACTGCATCATTCATAGAGAGTTATCCAATTGATTCCATTCTTCTGCTCTTTCTACTTCACATTTCACGGCATTAAACTTCATCTGCTCATTTCACCAGCATATCTATGTTTTTCTGAAGTTTGTTACTATTTTCCACATTATTTACTACATTTGCAAGTTATGTGTCATCTGCAAACTTTGCAATTATCCCATGTATGCCCAAGTCCAAGAAATTAATATATATCAAAAAGAGCAGTGGTCGTAATACCAACACCTAGGGAACACCAATGTAGACCTCCCTCCAGTCTTAAAAACAGCTGTTCATGTCTACTTTCCGCTTTCTGTCCCTTAGTTTCATATCCATGCAGCCCCTTTAACCCCATGGGTTTTGAAAGTTCATGTACACATCAACCCTCTCCATTACTTTATCAAAGAACTCAATCAAGTTGGTCAAACAGAATTTGCCTTTAGTAAATACCTGCTGACTTTCATTTATTAGCCCATACATTTCCAAGTGCCAATTAATTTTGTCCTGTATTATTGTGTCTAAACATTTCCCCACCAGGTTAATTGAGCTGTAATTGCTGAATTTATCACTCTGTCTTTGTTGAACAGGAGTGTAACATTTGGAATCCTCCAATCCCGATGCCACCACCCCCATCCACAAGGAAGATTGTGCCCAGAGGTTCCCCAGTTTCCACCTTTACTTCCCTCAGTAAACCAAGATGCTTCCCATTTGGATTGGGTGACCTTTCTACTTTGAGTACTGTCAATCTTTTTAGTAGCACCTCGTTAACTATTTTTATCCTATCTGATATCACCACCACCTCCTCCTTTATTGCTACATTGGCAACATCCTTCTCTCTAATGAAGACACATGCAAATTACCTCAGCCATGCCCTCTGTCTGCACAAGAAGATCTTCTTTTAAGTCCCTAATCAGCCCACCCTTCCTTTGACAACTCTTCTACTATTATATGTTTTTGAAAGACTTTTGGGTTCCCTTTTATATTAGACGCTAATCTGTTCTCTTATTTCCTTTTTTAGATCTCCTTTGTACTTTCCACATTCAGCTTGGTTCTGTCCTGTATAATGAACTTTACACTTGTCAGATGCCTCCTTTCTGTGTCTCATTTTAACCTCTGTACATTTAGTCAGGGGTCCAAGTTCGTGTGACGCTAGCACCACTTAAAGCTAGCCTGCAACTCTTAAAGATGAGTTGCATTCTGGCTGCAGCAGGGGCTGGAAGTCATGAAAGAGGAGTTGGAGACCTTGAGAAATGGCTCAACAAGCAGTACTGAAGGCCTTGGTACAACAGGTGCACGGGGAGGAGATATGCTATTTCCTCAGGGGGCCAGGAGGCCCTCTAGGTAGATACTAAGAAGGCAGTTGGAGTAGGTGGCTATCACAGTCAATGCCAGCAGTCTAGCCCCAAGGACCTGGACAATGCAGGAAGACATTTAATGACTTCACACATGTGGCCAAGGTCAATGAATGCACCTTCACATGTCAAATCCTATTAAAAGCACCACTGCTCCATGCGCCACACCCGCTGCACTCCCCGACCAACAATCTATATCAACCATGACTCATAACTCACAGTCATTGTCTCACCTCAGCCTCACACACACTTAGCACTGCTGCAAGCCGCACACTTACATCTCACAGCTTGCACACACTGTCAGATATTCAACTGTGGCAGGCACATCACAGAAACACAGTGCATCCATACTCGCGGACACACTTCCCTCCCTCTTGCAGGACAAGGCGCCCCAAAATTAGAGGCAGCAACACCTGAGTTAGAGGCTTCGGATTGTAGTCCTGCTCCAGGACTTAAGCACAAAAATCTAGGCTGACACTCCAATGCAGTATTGAGGGAATGCTGAAATGTCAGGTGAAATGTTAAACCGAGGCCCCGTCTGTCCTCTCAGGTAAATGTTAATGATCCCATGGCACTATTGTGAAGACGAGCAGGGGAGTTATCGCTGGTGTTCTGGTCAATATTTATCCATAATCAACATTCCACATCCAGATTATCTGGTCATATCACGTTGCTGTTTGTGGGAGCTTGCTGTGTGCAAATTGGCTGCCATGTTTCCTACATTACAACAGTGACTACACTTCAAAAGAAAAGTATTTCATTGGCTGTAAAGTGCTTTGAGATATCTGGTGGTCATGAAAGGCGCTATATAAATGCAAGTTTAAAAAAAAAAATTATGTCTCAGCTTCCATTGCAGCACAAGCAGAAGTGACTCAATGTATGGATGTTGCAATGGGAAGTTCACACTGAGGTCATGCAATCTCAGGTTGCTGGTGTGCAGACTGCTGCCATCATGGCTGTGGATACCAGTTCTCAAACAGAACACTAGCCCAAAATCCGCTCATTCCCCTTTGCTTTGTGCTTAAAGCTATTATTATCTTGGGTCTCACAGGTAAGGAATTAACTTTTGTATCCAGAGGAACTGCTACTATAACCCTCATGACTGGGAGCAAGTGGTGTGCTCAGAGCCTTAGCTATCACAAGCAACACCTTCCCAAATGCAGCACCACTCCCTACAGACTTTTCTAACTGTAAGCAACTCCTCACAACAACCAATACTTCCACAAACTCAATCAGAGCCAGTAGAAAATAATCAGCAACTACCTGCAAGTTGTTGATGATCCCTATAAATAGCATTAGTGTGGGCGGGGCTGGGGTGGAGGGTGGGGTCCTTTGTATAGCTGAACACCTGTTCAGCTGTGCATTCCCAAGAGAAGGTGTTAACTAGAGCAGTGAGGTCTAAAATGGCAGCACTTCCATCAAACCCACGTTAGATGCTGACTGACATCACAATTTCCGACTCTGCATACTTTTGGCACATGCCGATAATGCCCATGCTAATGCATTCACCAAGATGGCGTTTGGCACGGGCTACGCTGGCAGGGAGCTGAAGCAGCACAGATGCCATTTTGATACTAACACAGCACCCATAGTGTCGAAACCACTGGCGGGGGAGAAACCATGATCAGTGGCCTTTGATCCTGTTCCAGGTATGCTTTGAGTAAAATGGCTTTAACCAATCTTAGATCTTTAGGCCAGGGAGTGCGTAACACCGTTCGGGTGGTGTTGAAGGACAAGGAAGGAGGTGCACCTGTTGACTGTATCTTCTTCATTAAGAAAATCCTTATTGATTACTGTGGATTCCAAGCTGAGGACATCTTCTGCCTGCAGGACTTCCCCAGCAGTGGATATTTCAACGTGACGTTCAAGAACGTGACCGGATGCATCAAGTTCCTGAAGGTGTTCAAGGAGAAGGGAAACCAGGCACCGCTGTTGATCCTCACAGTGGAGTCACTCTTCATACTGCCGTCGCAACGAGACCAGCTGGTGACAATTCACCTCGATAACCCTCATGTCCCTGTCGTGGATGTACACACCTTCCTCGCCAGGTACATCGAGGTGGCCGGCAGCAGCACTGATGTCAAGGACCCATTTGGGATTTGGACCAGCAAGGAGCAGATCAAGGTGACCTTGAAGGTTAATGCCAACAGAGCCATCATCCATCCTCCCTCCAGCTTCGCTATCGGGGGAAGTCGAGGCTTCTTGGTCTATATGGGGCAGCCCAGAGTTTGTCGCACCTGTGGCAAATCTGGTCACGTGGCAGCTAACTGCAGCACAGTCATCTGCAAGAACTGCAAGAAGGAAGGCCATCAGACCAAGGACTGTAAACAGAGTAAGTGCTGCAACCTGTGCGGTGAGGCAGGTCACCTCTACAAAACCTGCCTCAAATGCTGCCTCAGTTTTGCACAGGTGGCAAGGTTCAAGGATAGGCCAGGAGAAGGAACAGTGAATGCGTCTGGTGCTGGGAAGGAAACAAACAACCCTCTCTGCAGCGAGGAAAGTCTACCTGAGAAGGAGAAGAAAGCGGAGGCAGCTGCAACCAGCGACCCAACACCTACCCTGTGCCCGGAAACCCCTCCTCCACAGACAGAATAAATGGAGGAGGCAGCAGATGGACAAACTGGTCAGTGGCAAATGGTACGAAGAAAAACCACAAAGAAAAAACCTCCAAAAAAAGGAACAGGCCACCACCCAAACCAGTGGCAAGAGGAGGCTACCGACTGAGACAGACTATGGCAGCTCCTCCTCATTGGACGAGGAAGGGCCTGAATGACGGCACCTGCAAAAGAAGCGGCAGAACTCAAAGGAGCTGTAAGATAAAGCCCCCCAGCTCTGGGACACTGGAAGCTGTGATGGGCCCAGCGTGTCCCGAACCCAAAGCGGCGAACCCAGCGACATGCCCAGCACACCCCAGCTCCAGGACACCGAGAGCAAAGAAGTGTCTGGTGCACTCCAGCTCCGGGAAGCTGGGAGCAGTGATGTCTTCAAGGAGAAACAGAAGGGAAAGACACCAACAGCAGAGGACAGCCCAATCCTTGCTGCCTACAAGACACCCCCGATGTCACCCCAATGGAACAAACCTCCCGTGAGAAACCAGGAGGGGTTTCTGAGCCCAACGAATGTGAAACAGCTTGCGTACACAATGGGTATGCAGGAACATACCCAAGGACTGGGGCTCGCAAGGACAACTGCTGTAGGAAGCAACAACTAACTTTAAAATGGGTATAAAGATTACTTCAATTAACGTGCGTAGCATTAAATCCACTACGCGATGTGTTTCAACCTTGGACTACCTCGCCAAGGTCAAAGCCGACTTGCTGTTTCTGGCAGGAGTGTGGAATACCACACCTCAGCACCTACAGGCAATAGTCACGATGGGGGTCCCATGGGCCATCGATCTGGTCAGGGGGTAATGATTCCCGTTCCTCCGGCCTGGGTATTCTACTGCGGGGAGGCAACCTCACCATCTCTGAAGTTAAGAAGGTGGTCGGCAGCCACATCCTCATAGCAGATGTAATGTACAATAATGCTCGCTCTGGTTGATCAACATGGACCCCCCATCTCAATGCAGCGAGCGACTGACAGTCATCCAGCAGCTCCAACATCCAGACTGGTCACTCTAGGCAGTAACTTCAACTGCATCATTAACGCAGCTGGACGATCCGGCAGGAACGACAGCAAACTGGACGCTATGTCCAGATTCCTGATGGAAACAGTAAAAGATACCAAACTGCACGACGTCTTCAGCAACCCTGCAGATGAGCACAGTGTAGATACACCTGGTCGAGACCGGACGAGTCTACCCGTTCCAGGATTGACTTCCTGTTTGTGTCCCTTGCTTTCACGGTCAGATCCACAGACGTTCTTCTCTAACCACTGCCTCTTACTGGCCGACTGTCACTTACAGGATGACCAGCGGGTTGGCAGAGGGATATGGAAGCTCAATGCTACACTGTTAACCCCAGAGAACGTTGAGGAACTCAAAAGGGATTACAAAGGTTGGAGAACCGTGAAACCCCTCTTTGAGTCTCCAGTTCACTGGTGGAAGGCGATCAAGGAGAACATCGAGGTTCTTTATCCGACATACTAAGGATCAGCAAATCCTTTTATGTTGGGCTGTACGACGTGAAGCCCACGGACAGCACGGCTTCCCAGTCCTTCCTGACATCTATCACGGAGGTCTTAGATGATAGCATGAGGGAGAGACTGGACAAACCGCTAACTCTGGATGAGCTGACAAATGCCGTTAGGTCCTTTGAGACGAGTAAAACTCCCGGAAGCGACGGCTTACCAGTTGAGTTGTATTCGGCTCTGTGAGACTGGGTCGGTCCAGATCTGCAGGAAGTATACGAGAGTATGCTTCTGGTCGGCAGCATGTCAGAATCCATGAGGAAAGGCATCATCACCCTCATCTACAAGTGGAAGGGGGAGAGGGCGGAAATCAGAAATTGGCGGCCCATCTCACTGCTTAGTGTTGACTACAAGATTCTGTCCAAAGTCCTCGCCAGTCGGGTCATGTCTTCTCTGGAGTTGGTGATTCACCCTGACCCCATCTGCACTGTACCCGGCAGGAAGATCTCTGATAGTCTTGTGCTACTCAGGGATACAATCGCCTATGTACGGGACAGGAGGATGGACACCTGCCTCATCAGCTTGGACCAGGAAAAGGCTCTTGACAGGATATCGCACAACTACATGATGGACGTGCTCTCCAAAATGGGGTTTGGGGAGGAAATCTGAAAGTGGATCAAACTGCTCTACACTAACATCAGTAGTGCAGTCTCAATCAATGGGTGGGAATCAGAAAGTTTCCTGATCCAACCTGGAGTCAGACAGGGCTGTCCTCTCTCCCCTGTCTTGTTTGTTTGCTGTATCGAACCTTTTGCTGAGTCCATTAGGAAGGATGGGGGCATAAGAGGGGTGACAATCCCAGGCAGCGGAGGCACTCAGGTAAAGGCCTCCCTGTCCATAGACGACGTCGCCGTCTTCTGCTCGGATCCGCTGTCCGTTTGCAGACTGATAAGCATCTGTGACCAGTTCGAACTGGCCTTGGGAGCCAAAGTTAACCACGGCAAGAGTGAAGCCATGTTCTTTGGGAACTGGGCCGACCGATCCTTTGTTCCCTTCACCGTCAGGTCAGACTACCTGAAGGTGCTGGGGATATGGTTCGGAAGGGCCAGGGCGTGCGCCAAAACCTGGAAGGAGCAAGTAGCCAGGGTACACCATAAACTGAGCATGTGGGAGCAGCGATCTCTCTCCATTGTGGGTAAGAACCTGGTCATCAGATGCGAGGCACTCACGTTGTTGCTGCATATGGCGCAGGTCTGGCCCATACCCCACTCCTGAGCCATGGAGGTCACCCGAGCCATTTTCCGCTTTATCTGGAGATCCAAAATGGACCGGGTCTGGAGGGACACGATGTTCAAACCTCTGGATAAGGGCAGAAAAAATGTACCCAACATCGCCCTCATCCTGATGACCACCGTCGTATGGAGCTGCATCAAGCTGTGCGTGGAGTCCCAGTATGCAAACACCAAGTGTTGCTACATGCCCCGTGTTGTGAAGGATGGGTCTGGCCACATTTGGACTGTGCCGTACTACCTATCCTTCGTGAGAAAGCTTCTGTAGGAAAACACCTTTGACCACCAATCCATCAGGCAGTGGTCTGCATGGAATGTCCTCAAAGTCCTACAGGAAAAGGAGATGGTGGAACCTGTTGGATGGTTCCCCGAGCAGACTGCCAAAGTCATTTGACAGAATGTCTCATCACCAGAACTTTTAAATGAGCATCAAGACGTAGCTTGGCTGGTGGTGAGAAGCGCCCTCCCAGTCAGATCCTTCCTGCATGCCCGGAGTCTCGCCCCCTCCACATGCTGCCCTCGTTGGGTCTGCGGTGAGGAAGAGACAATTGCCTAACTCCTTCTGCAATGTGTCTTTGCAAACCAGATGTGGAAAGAGATGCAGTGGTTTTTGTCGCGCTTCATCCCAAGCAGCTCTGTAACACAGGTGTCTGTGCTCTACGGGCGGTTCCCAGGGACGTACACCAAGATAAACATCAACTGCTGCTGGAGGAGCATCAATTCGGTGAAAGATGCTCTTTGGTCTGCCCGAAACTTGCTGGCCTTCCAGCGCAAAGAGTTGTCCACAACCGAGTGTTGCAGACTGGCACATTCCAAGGTCCAGGACTACGTGCTGAGGGACGCACTAAAGCTTGGGGCTGCCGCTGCAAAGGATCAATGGGGAAAGACCACTGTGTAAGGTCCCCCCACCAAAGTGAACTGAGGGGCTGGACCCATGGGAAACTCCTCGGGCTGTATACACCAAATATGGGTTTGCTGTAAAATGTACATGGCATGTAAAATGGAATGGAAGGTTTGTGAGGCAACTTGCTCCTGTATTGAAGAAAACTGATTTCCTTTGCACTTTTTGGAATGTCAACTTGGTGCTGTTTTGAACCATTTTGTAATGCGTTTTTAACAGATTTTTATGAATAAAGTATATTTTTGGGGGAAAAAAACACTGGCGCTATGGAGCTGAATTTTGCTGCCATGGAAATTAGTATTCCTCCAGTTAAGTATTTTCATGTTTGTTTGTTCCTTGTCCTTTTCTATAACTACTCTAAACTTGATGAATATAAACTTGTAAATCCCTGTTGCTCATTAGTTTTGGTATTTCAGCCAGTGGAAAGAGCTGTGCCAGCTACCTGCAGTGCCTGGTCTACTCAGAGAGAAGATTGTGAGACAATCACTCTGTAACCCTTGTGAGCTCTTTAAACCCACTCAGAAGGATAACAAGAGTGGTCTAGAGAAAACAGTAGTTCGATGTTAATGAGAGCAAAATTATGTTTATTATAGTAGTTACAAAGCATCAATTGGACAAGGGAACATTAAAATCTGTAACATTTTTGCTGTGGGGCATTTTGTCTGTTTATGGATGTCTGATCCTGGGTTTGTGTTCTATCTGCTTTATTTTATGTTTGTGGGCTAATGGGTGTACGTGTGTGTTTTCCTGTGTGTGCACACATGCGCAAATATGGCTCTGTTTATCTTGTTCGTGTGTGTCTCCTTGATCCTGTGCTTGTCTACAGGTGTCTGCTTATCTCTGTCTGTGTATGTCTATTCCATTATATCAGACTAAACAGTATCTATCTGTGTCAATATATCTTCACATATGCCTATGTGAAAAGTCACAGGATGGTTTGTTTGTGTTTTGAGTGGATGCTACGTAATTCCTGAAATGTATCATGGTACAATATTCTACAGTGAAAAGAAAAGATAAACTAAGCATAGGTAATTCTGGGTGATTAATGCTTTAGATTAATGGGTGTCACTAAGGATTCCTCAATAATGAGGCTGTTAGATTTGGTGGGGGTGCATAGTTTTATGGCAGTTGTTGTTTGATAAGAGGAAGTTCTCCAGTCAAGCAAAATGAAAATTAGAGTTGTCTATGAAAGAGCATCATGTTGATAAGAGGCAGTTATATAAAAACTGTTTAGATAATACTGCAGTTTAACATTATCAATGCTGAAATGCATATCAACATCTTACATTGGCTGGCTGTGGCTATTTTTGGTACTAGGGCCATCTATTTCAATAGCTTTACTATATTTTTTTTGAGTTTTGTGACAGCAGTAGTGAGTTAGATGAAAAAGGAAGGAAGTAGCGGACAGCAGTGTGTGAGAGTAAATAGCTGAAGAACATGGTACAATAAACAACATGCTGAATATATAAGAATTGCTTTGAACAAGACCATGCCCAACCCGTTTATTCATTCAAGAATGTATGCCCCTCTATTTACAGTGTAAAAGACACTAGTTTAATCAAGTAACCTTTTGGAATGTTATATCGTGTCTTCCCTGTTAAAATTTTTAATTCTGAACTGTTAATAGTACAAGGATGACAGATCCCTGAATAATAATATCATTTATTAAGTCATGATTATTGTTCTATTTTATATCAATTATATAAAAACATTTTTGATTCTTTGCCTGAAAGATTTGAAAGTGAACAGATTCTACTGAGGCTGAACATTCATCACAGCATTCCAGTGAAAGATTTTCACTTATATCCCAGTCCTTCTTGTTGCTGGTGCTATATTATTTTTAGGGTTTCCAAGATAATGGACCTGAACTCCCAAATAGCTCAACTCACAAATCTCACCCACAGTTAATTTTCCCTGTTGATTATAACATAGGATTGGAGGTTTTGGTTATAGGTTGCCTTTAACTACCAACTCTAGTGATTAACTACCACAACAAGAGGTGCTGAGAGTTCCCACCAAACATAAAGGTAACTAAATAGCATTTAGCATTCAGAGCAATTCAATAGAACATACCATCTCTTTAATTTACCAAAATCCACAGCCATCTTAATTAAAAGGAGCTGTGATCGGAACATGGGAACAGGAGTAAGGTCATTCAGCCCCTTGGACCTATTCCACCATCCATTTATTTGCCTTGGTTGCGTATCCCTGAGCACCATTAACTAACAACAATCTATCAATCTCAGTTTTGAATTTGCAATTGATCTAGCCTCGACAGCTTTTTGGGGGAGTGAATTCCAGATTTCCACGGTGAAGACATGCTTTCTGAGATCAACCCTTTTTCTAATTTTAAGGTTATGCCCACTCGTTCTGGACTCCTCCATCAGAGGAAATTGTTTCTCTCAATCTGCCTCAATTCAATCATCATAAACACCTCAATTTGATCACCCATTAATTTTTCTATAGTCAAGGGAATACAAGCCAACTCTCGGTAATTGATCAGATTTAATTAAGTACAGATTATTAGGACAGTCCCAACCATCCTTGATACTGAACCATGTAAAATTGTTGAAATGATTTGATGTTGCTGTACTTAATGAATCAAAAATCACTAGGATTGCATTTGTACAGCAACACGTACGTCAGTGTCCCAGCTATCAGATGTGAAGCTGCAAAACACTATAGTATTAAAAGCCAACTCTGAAACACATCTAAAGCCAGGATTTTACCAGCTCTGGGGCGACAGGCTGGGAGGCAGGTGGGTCAGTAAAAAGCCAGGGAGCCATGTCAGGAGGGCTTCCCAATGTAGTCCCACCGCTGGGCCATTTTACCAGTGGCAGGAAGGACAGCGGCTCGGCCGCCCGGTGAACAGAGGCGGGCAGCCAATTAAGATAATTGAATGGCCCAATTAAGGGCCATCTTCCTGGGCCGCCAACATTTTGTAGGCGGCAGAGCAGCTTCCCCGCCGCATGGGGAGGCCGCCAGCTGCATGGAGGTGGGAAGCACTCCTGCTTCTCCTGGCCCATAGGCAGTGCACTTACTTTATGGATCTGGCCCTTCCCCTGGTGGCCCATTGGAAGCACACGGAATCACAGAAGTCATTTCTTCTGCACGTCTGGCGTCGGTTAGGATTATATTCGCTGGACTTCAGAAGAGTGAGGGGGGATCTCATAGAAACCTATAAAATTCAAACAGGACTTGACAGGGTAGATGCAGGAAAGATGTTCCCGATGGTGGGGGAGTCCAGAACCAGGGGTCATAGTCTAAGGATATGGGGTAAACCTTTCAGGACTGAGATGAGGAGAAATTTCTTCACCCAGAGAGTGGTGAGCCCGTGGAATTCACTATCACAGGAAGCAGTTGAGGCCAAAACATTGTATGTTTTCAAGAAGGAGTTAGATTTAGCTGTTGGGTCTAAAGGGATCAAAGAATATGGGGGGAAAGCGGGAACAGGCTACTGAGTTGGATGATCAGCCATGATCATAATGAATGGCGGAGCAGGCTCGAAGGGCCGAATGGCCTACTCCTTCTCCTATTTTCTATGTTTCTATGTTTCAATGCACTTAGTGTGAAGGAGAAGGATGTTATTATTGCACCAGTAGACTGCAAGACCAAAAGAGCAATCCTGCTGTTAGCAATGCGAAGTTTGAATCATCTATATATGGGAATGCCACTGATAGCATGATAACTACCTCACTGCAACTGACAGCACTCATATAAATAGGAAGAGAAGCCAGAAAAGACTCTGCAGCCCATGTATCCAGTCTCAAAAACTAATGCCCATCAACCACCCACTATCTCAAATATAAGTTCATCATTCTGTGACTTGTTCATTCAAGTCTTTGGCTCAATTGAGCCATCTGAACAAACAAAGGGAAAGATATTTCACAGCAAGATTCTTTCCCCTCAGGCCGAACAGCTCTGCATCTACATCTAAATGTCTACAATACAGTATGGGGATGACTCCTTCTGCTTCACATTTGTAACCTTTTAGGGGCTGTAGAATGATTTCTTCACCAAATACTTTGCTTTCTTCCTGCGACCTAGAATTTTCCTCTGAGAGTCTTCCTGGAGCAATCCCAGAGCAGTGTCCCAAGGTAAGTGGGGCAGGGAGGCTCCCCACAATATCTCTGCCTCTAAGTCTGGCTTCCGTAGTTTTCTCCATCTTTCGCCCACCTGCCCATCAACACACAGCACCCACCCCCCCCCCCCACCGAAACTTGCATGGGTGTCAGCCGCCTGCCATATTTAAATGACAATGAGGGGGTGGGGCTTGGAGCACTGGTTGATTTCCCTGCCTTCTCATCTTCAACACTGCCAACCCATAGCAAGACGGCCCAACAGGTGGCGGCTGAGAGACAGTTGCGGTGAGAGGCAAGAGAAGTCTGTGGAAGAGAGGTGAAAAATCTGGCTACCTATTCCCTCCTATTGCTTCCGAGCATTGACTTTGAAACAATAAGAATCATTCAGAGCCATGAAACTATGAAATTTGCAGTACGATTATCGTGCTCTTTCCATTTCTAGTGCCACAGTCCATGTCCAGCTGCAGCACCTATGGCATGGGTTTCCTCCGCAGAGCAGAGGTACTGCTGGGAACTCACCCTGCATATGTAACCCTGGGAAATGGATCCTGATCACTGGTGGCGGAATTATTGTCTCCCTGGAGGAGGAACATCCAGGCCTGTGATTTAAGAACTTGGGTTTGCTATATTCATGCAGTCCTACTTTATGAACTTTACGTTTGGAAATTTGCAGAAAATAATTGAGTTGGATTTTTCTTTTATTCAACCTATGATAGCAAGGCATCTGTAGTGAGCCTGAGGGCATTAAGAGTCCATTATATGGCATGGGGCTGGAGTCACATATACGTTCCCTTTCCTGGAGGACATTATTTAGGTTTTCAGGACAAATTGCTTTCTTGTTATTTGTTTCGTGTATTAATCTCACAATTTGCTGTGGTAGAATTTGACCTCACAATATCTAGGTTGCCAGCAATATAACTTGTAGGCGACTGCTTCCAAATAAAGAAAATTTTGAGGTAAGGCAGATGCTTCAAGGTACTTCACAGGAGTATTATGAAGCAAAATTGTACACTGAGCCACATAAGGTGATATTAGGGCAGATGGCCAAAAGCTTGGTCAAAGAGGTTGGTTTTTATCAGCGCCTTAAAGGAGGAAAGAAAGGTGGAGGGGAGGAGAGATTTAGGGAGGGAATTCCAGAGCTTAGGACCTAGGCATTTGGAAAGCATGGCCACAAATGGGGGAGTGATTAAATTTGGGGATACTCAAGAGGCCAGAATTAGATCATAGGATCATAGAATGGTTACAGCAGGGAAGGAGGCCATTCACTGTGTCCATGCTGGCTCTCTGCAAGAGCAACTCAGCTAATCCCACTCCTCTGCCTTTTCCCATAGCCATGCAATTTTTTTCTCTTCAGATAATTATCCAATTCCCTTTTGAAAGCCATGATTGAATCTGCCCCCACCAGACTCACAGGTAGTGCATTCCAGATCCTAACCAATCGCTATGTAAAAAAGTTTTTCCTTATGTATCCTTTGGTTATTTTACCATTCACCTTAAATTGGGGTCCTCTTGACCCTTTAGCCAATGGGAACAGTTTCCCCCTATCTACTCTGTCCAGACCCATCATGACATTGAAAATTTGAACACCCCTATCAAATCTCCTCTCAACCTTCTCTTCTCTAAGGAGAACATCTCCAGCTTCTCCAATCTATCCACGTAACTGAAGTCCCTCATCCCTAGAACCATTCTCATGAATCTTTTCTGTGCCCTCTCTAATGCCTTCCTAAAGTGTGGTGCCTAGAAATGGACATAATATTCCAATTGAGGCCAAACCAGTGTTTTATAAATTTTCAACATAGCTTCTTTGCTTTTGTACTCTATATCTCCATTTACAAAGCCCAGGATCCCATGTGCCTTATTATCCACTTTCTCAACCTGCCCTGCCACTTTCAACAATCTGTGCACTTATATCCCCAGGTCTCTCTGCTCCTGCACCCACTTTAGAATTGTATATTTTATATTGCCTTTCCTTGTTCTCCCTGCCAAAATGTTTCACTTCACACTTCTCTGCATTAAATTTCATTTGCCACATGCCTGCCCATTCCACCAGTCTGTCTATGTCCTCTTGAAGTCTATCATTATACTCCTCACAGTTCACAATACTTCCAAGTTTTGTGTCACAGAGGCTGATGCCAGGAAGGCTAGGCCCCATCCTCCCGGCGACGAGAAGGCTCCGTGACGACCCTGCACACCCAAGTCGAGGTCCTGATATAGATCAAGAAAAGCAGTGGTACTAATACTGACCCCTGTGGAACCCCACTATATACCTTCCTCCAGTCTGAAAAACAACCGTACAGCACAACTCTTTGTTTCTGTCACTCAGCCAACTTTGTATTCATGCTGCCACTGTCTCTTTATTCCATGGGCTTTAACTTTGCTGACAAGCCTGTTATGTGGCACTTTATCAAATGCCTTTTGGAAGTCCATGTACACCACATCAACTACATTACCTTCATCCACCCTCTCTGTTACCACATCAAAAAACTCAATCAAATTTATTAAACACAATTTGCCCTTAACAAATCACTGCTGGCTTTTCTTATTAATTCACATTTGTCCAGTAACTGTTAATTTTGTCCCAGATTATTGATCTCTAAAAGCTTTCCCACCACCAAGGTTAAATTGACTGACATGTAGTTGCTAGGCTTGTCCTCACACCCTTTTTGAGCAAGTGTGTAACATTGGGCAATTCTTCAGTCCTTTGGCACCTCCCTTGTATCTAAGGAGGATTGCAAGATTTTGGCCAGTGCCTCTGCAATTTGCACCCTTACTTTCCACAGTATCTTTGGATGCATCTCATCCGGTCCTGGTGACTTATCAACTTTAAATACAGCCAGCCTTTCTAATACCTCCTGTTTATCAAATTTTAGCCCATCCAATGTGTCAATTGTCTTTTCTTTCATTATGAGTTTGGCAGCATCTTTGGCAGCAGATGAATGCAAAAGGATTAAGTAAAATAAAAATATGGCTATTTGGTAAAGAGGATACAACTTGTTTTGGCAAGGATTTTATCAAACTTGCAAGTACTTTGTGCCTCAAAATTAATACTATTCATAAATATGTAAATATAACAAATGTGGTCTTCTAATTTTTAATCCTTTACTATTTTGTACTTTGGGCAAACATATTCCATGATTTCTTGATTCTGTAATCAGAGTAATCTTGCTCATCTTTGTTACAAAGTACAATACAGAAGCACTCCTTATCAACGTATGACGCAAAGCAGAAAAGACCCCTAAATAAGTCTATTGCACCTAAATCACACATACACAGAGGAATTAAATGTTATTATTGGCTGCACTGTCATTAAATAACATCAGTAGCACAATGTGTGGCTTGTTCTATTTAGTGGTGTGCAAATAGAGCATCCCATTTCATTAGCAATGATGCAAAGTTTCCTGTGCTGTTACTTCCTTCCTTCCTATTGGCATCCTTGTCTCGAGAGACAATGGCTAAGCTCCTAGAGGTGGTCAGTGGTTTGTGGAGCAGCGTCTGGAGTGCCTAAAAAGATGGAATTTGACCATTATTTGATTGTCTTTACTTTAACAATGCTAACCTTGGATATTAACTAACTGTGGTGATATCACACCGCTGAGCTGAGGAAAAATTTTGGGGTCCTTTTCCACTGTCGGATGTATGATAGAGTGGGACCGTCAAGCACCTGCAGGAGAGGGTGTGGGCCCCCAGATTGATACCTGGCCTCAAAAGGTTAGTTTATGAGGACAGGGTCTAGCTTGTATTCCTTTGAGTATAGAAGAATAAGGGGTGATCTCGTTGAGGTGTTTAAAATGATTAAAGGAGTTGATAGGGTAGATAGAGAGAAATTATTTCCACTGGTGGGAGAGTCCAGAACAAACAGGCATAACCTTAAAATTAGAGCTAAGCCATTCAGGGGTGATAATAGGAAAGACTTTTTCACACAAATAGTAGTGGAAATCTGGAACTCTTCCCCGCGCCCCCCCCCCCCCCCCCCCCGCCCCCCACCGTTGAGGCTATGCCAATTGAAAATTTCAAACTGATTTAATAGATTTTTCTCAGGCAAAAGTATTAAGAATTGTGGAACCAAAGTGGATTTAAGATACAGATCAGTCCTGATCTAATTGAATGGTGGAAAAGGCTCGAGGGGATGAATGGCTTCCACTTAAATAATTAGGACGCTCATTCCATCTGGCATCAATTACCTTTGCTGAGAAGTATTTTTGAGGCCTTTGGAAGACACTATACAGAGCTCACATCAACTGTCAGCTGGTGTCATTTCCATTGGGTCTTAGAAGTGCATAATGGGCAGAATTCTCAGAGTAGCCCAACACCTCAGACATGTCCCCAGTGCTGTCTGTGAATGTTGGGAGGGGAGGAGAAACTCCTTTGTGAGTTTGGGAATTCCAAGGCAAGCTATGCAAAGTGAAAACCCAGCAACTTAAGATTCCTCTCCAAATTGTGGTTTTCTGAACTGAAGGCACCATTTTGTCATCTCCTTGGCCCCCAGAATTTCAGTCGTTTAAAATCTTTAATCTCTGACCTTGAACTGAGCAGAGGATCTGAAAGATGTTTACACCATGACTAAAAACTATGTTACACCTCAGTCAATCAGGAGGTAGAGGGTACTTTAATAATTAATTGGGTGTGCGCCCATCCCTCCTCATTGGATCAAATAACCATTGTGTATCACATAGATGCACCACTTGCTATGAAACAAATGTGCATTTTGCACCACTGTGCCCACTGGTGCCTCTCCCAAGTGGCCATTATTCATGCGTGAGCCTTGATGATAAGATTCAACAGGCTATGCAACAGTAATGAGCATCATAGCCAAGTCTTCATGTCCACACAAACCAGTCAGTGGATAGCACTCAGGAAACCCGGCCTAATCGGTAGCTCTGATGCTAATTGTGGACCACATTCTGGTCAAAATCAGCTAATTCAGCACAGAATGGGGATTGAACCTCGAATACTGGATTTTTCCTCTCACAGATTAGAACTTATTTCAATTCTTTGATTAGATGCAAAGGTTTCCATTGTTTTCTATTTATACAAAATAGCTAGCTAATTTCTATACATCCTTCCTATGCTGCACATTCCATTTACTTAGATTTATCACAGAGTCATTTCTACACAGAGAAAAGGTCTTATTGCTACTTGCCTCTCCTATTATGGTGGCTTCCTTTTAGAAGCAAATCCTATCTAGGTATATTGTCAAATCAAGTTTACTGGATTTGAAAAATGGGCAAACCTTTTTTAACTATTGCAGGAGTAATTCAAAATATAAATTGTAGGTCAAATGGCAACCAAATTTCCTCACCACTAGTATCAGCCACAACCTCTATCAAATTCTACACACTGTCCATTCTGAGTACCCTGAAATCAAAACATAGATTTTGTAATTGTCTGTATGTGCACAAAAATGTAATATCCGACATGAGTATGTGCAAAAATTAAAGACTTCTTTTTTTTTTATTAAAACCAGATAAATAAACAAAAAAACTCAAATTAAAATGCCATTCTCGGCGTCGGCGATGCACTCCAGTCCCTGCGGTGCCCACCGGTCGCGGAAGGCCTCAAGCGTACCGGCGGACACCGCATGCTCCTTTGCAGCTGACCCAGTGGTAGCTGCAGTGTGGAACTGCCCAACTGAGAACTACACTTGGAGCTGCTATACAGAAAGCTGCCCACTGAACCACTTCTGGAGTCCTCAACTCTCTCAGCATACTACCCTTCAGTGTTGCGTCAGGTTCCATCTGAGCTGGGGACGCGGAAACGCCCAGAGTAGTGCAGTCTAGTGGAACTCCTAAGAAAGATTGTGGCCCAATTCTTTCTCCTAGTAAGTTTGTTGCAGCATGTGAGTTGTAATAATGAATTTTCTCTAGAGGTTTGAAAACATCAGATTTAGAAAGTCAGCCCTTATATGTGAATGGTGAAAATATTGCCGGTTGAAAATTGAATGTGCTGTTTCAGGATATATTTGTGTACTAAAAATAAAAGAGTGGAGTCCAGTGAGAAATGCAGAAGGATATTTCTCCTGAAACCGAAACTAATGAATCAAGAGTGACGTGTTTAAGTTGGTAACTTGTGGAAC
Organism: Heterodontus francisci; assembly: GCF_036365525.1. Taxonomy (NCBI): domain Eukaryota; kingdom Metazoa; phylum Chordata; class Chondrichthyes; order Heterodontiformes; family Heterodontidae; genus Heterodontus; species Heterodontus francisci. The sequence goes on from NC_090379.1 coordinate 33,650,789, forward strand.
TGCTGAACAATGAGGAAAAGAGGAGGAACTTGATAGAGTTTGTGACTGATGAGTAAAATATGCCTTTGTCTCTGGTTAATGTTCATTGCTTTAGGTTAATGTTACAAGTTCAGCATAATTTTTTTTAGCTTTATCATATTGATAATTAAGTTAAAAAAATTTTTAAAACATAAAAAATCCACTGGTGTTGTTCCGTTGATGTTGACTAATTTAGCCTGAAACAGGGCCGCAGGCTAACCTGAAACTCCGCAGAGGTGTGAAGCCATATCTGTTGAACTCAGCTACATAAATGAGAAACAATATTTTTAAAAGTACATATTAAAAAGGATGAAATAAAAAAAACCTTTTGCTTAAACAGGGATTTTGAATAGTAATACTGGGCTGGATTTTAAGAGCCCACAAACAATTTCGGCAGCAAGCCCAGAAAATGGAGGCCTGCACACGTTGGCCTCACGCCAAAGAGCCACCGTGATCTCCTGCGCTGCAGCTCATTTAAATAGCCGGTGCAGCCCACTCACCCAATTATGTGGAATGGGCGGGCTGTCCATCACTGGCAATAGCATCAGCTGCCTGTACGCAGGCGCTGGCACCATTTTTAAAGGGCAGTCAGCCCTTCCGGGATATTTAAATTTTTAAAGATACCCCCCCCCAAAACTTATCAAATAATTTTCTAACGCCCCTTTTCCACCCTCCCCAATAAAAATTACATTAATATTTGCCCTTCCCTCCACATAATACTTTCCTTTTAAATCTGACCTTTCCCCCCAAACTGCACAAATATTAAAGTTCACCCCTTCCCACCATTACGTTTATTTGACCCTGCTACCCAGCCCCCCATCCCCAGCACTGAAAATCTTAACACCTCCCCCCTCCCCACCAGTGTCACGCCGGCTTACCCCAGACGAGAATTGACGACCCGGGAGTGCCGGCCGCTGCACTGAGGTGGGCCCGGAAAATTAAAGGTAATTCTATTTAAATGTATTCATGTCATTCATTTAAATATTCTAATTTAGTTCCTGTCACCCAGTGGTGGGGGAACCACCACGGAGCCTTGCCGCTGCTGGGAGGATCGGGCCTAGCTCTCCTGGCGTCGGCCGCCGTGGCAGGAATCTGCCAGAACAATCTTCCTTCCCTCCACCACCCCCCCCACCCACCCCGACTGCTATGGAGCCCGATGTCGTGGGCTTGGTAAATTCCAGCAAACTGTGTGCATATAAAATGTCTTTGTCTCCTTGCCCTGCTTTGGATACAGTGACAATTGATGCATTGCCCACTAATTCCTCTTTATTTGCTGTCCCTTCACACACAAACTCTGAGTCTGCTGTACACTTTTAAATACTTGATTTACTGCAGCAGGCACGCCAATGTATTAGCCAGTGCTGCAGCCTGATCGGGTGTCATTCTCAATTTGACTGACGATATATTATTTTTCTATAACGAATCACCTTTTCACCTTTTCAGCTCCTAAATAGAAAAATGGCTGTTCTGTAGGATTTGTATATCTAAACATTCATTTTGCTATTAATTCTGAAATATTTTCACTGTGTCTCTCAGCAGCATGATCTTCGAGGCCCCCTCTCCGCTGAGCAGCCCAGTGGCAACAATTAGGTGTCTGAATTGCACCAGTTTGATGATAATGAGGCCTAAGGCCCAATAATTGATGCCACCTATCCATTCAGACATCATTCCCTGAGCCCATGACATGCCTGATTTTGGCCACGAATAAATTTTCCCCCATACTTCCTTCATCTATCTTTTGTGTTATTTCTTCAAAGAATTGTATAAGGTTCATCAAACATGACAAGCCTTTTAGAAATCTTTTTACAAATCCTTCTTGACTGGCCCTGATTAACTCCTGCTTCTCTGCAAGTTTCTGTTTAGCAGAAACTGAATTTCTTGACTTATCTCTGAATCTTTTTTTCTTGGAGGGGTATTAGATTTTCATCACCTCAAATCTCTGGAACAATTTTTATTTAAAACAAATTTTGGAAAACGATCTTGCCTCCACTATTCTTTGCTTTTCTCAGGGCCCTCATAGAAACCATCAAGTCATTGAAAAAAAATAAAATAAATTTGATCAAAGAGACACTTTCTCTCTCTCTGTATATATGTACAAAAATAGTCACAGAGGCACACGTTTCTTAGCACCCCAAGGCTGGTGCGATTCCAACAACGATGGCATAGTAGATGAAGGGGCTCAAGAAGCAAAGTAAATTCATCCTCAAGTCTCATCAGGATAAATCAGGCGAGCAGCAGGCACCAACTGGACACCTTGGGCTGAGTTTTATCAGCGCGCCACACTCCACCTTCCTACAAGGAAGTGCTGCCACACAGCCCCCACGATATTATGCGCGGGGGCTGATTTATATGCAGGGGGTGGAGTGGCTGTCCCCAATGATGTAGAGGGGCCAGCTGCCAAGTCCCCGGCAACGGCATCCGCGCCACCGCGCAGATGCCGGCTCCATTTTTAAAGAGCTTTAAGCCCTTCAGCATATATTTAGAGGTGCTGGTGAGCTTGAAAAAAATTAATAAACTTTCAATTTAACATTGAATCCCCTCTCCCACCTGCACTGAGTCCTAAACACATAAGTTGACCTATCCTCCCAAAAATACACTTTATGAAATTCTGAACTTTCCCCCCGAACTTCAGTATCTTTGACCCTCAACCCCTTCCCACCATCCCCACAACCAATAGGAATATTTCTCCCCACTCCCGCCTCCCCCCCCGTCCTGATAATTTTAATCCTCCCCCCTCCCCATCAGTGTCTCACCTCGGAACTCCAATGGAGTTCCGAAGGCGTGCGATTTGCAGCCGGTTGGCCGTACAATCGGCGTGAGACAGCTGCCGGTGGCAGGTAGGTTACTTTGCATTTTAATTTAACTCATTTCAATATTTTAATGTAGGCCCCGCCGCCAAGCGGCCGGTGTGGGGGGGGATTGGGCGGGGCCGCACCGAGGCGTCACCGCCACCGCTAATATCCGGCAGAGCCTTCTCGGCATTGGGGGTCAAGGTGGGCCGCTCCCGCTAGCATTTTACCGGCCGCTCCCGCCAGCATTTTATGGGCCCCCTGGCCACGACTCACGGTGTTGAGGGGCTGGTAAAATTCAGCCTCTTGATGCAGTTTGCCTGTCGGGGCCTACGTCAATGCCCGGAGGTAAATCTTGGATGGATGGGGCGTGGGATCAGGAAGAGGATGAGGGCAGACCTACCACTGTTTTGTGGAGCCAGAAGAAGCACTCTCATTCCACAAATTTTAACTAATTTTACAAGCTTTTGGGTCCTTTCTGAATGTCTCCAGCGGTCCTTAAAGGATCATCGTTTAGGCTGCTCAGACCGAAAATGCCAACCAGAGCTTGTGCAATGCAAACTAGGGCAAACAAATTTAGGAGTTTGTGTCTGAAATGAGAGCAGGTGCCTCATTTCAATATTAAAATGAGACTTATGCTCATTTTTGGCAGCCGCTAGTGTCATCGATAAAAAAGGCTTTGACCAATTTAGCAGTGGCCTGAATTCCCATGCAGCTCAGGCATGAGTTTCTGCACTGCTGAATTGGTTCTCATTGTGCCCATTTTAGACCCATAAAACAGATGCAAAAATGTTAAATTTAGATCTAAAGGCATATTATGCTTCTCTGCCATAAATTCTATCATATGCAGCTTCCTCATTTCCTCATTATTCACCAGTTCCAAAAGTTATCAAACATGTCATTCTTGATTCACTAGTTTCGATTTCAGAAGAAATACCCTTTTGCATTTCTTATTGGAGTCTACTCTTTTGTCTTTAGTGTACAAATATATACAGAAAGGTCCACAATATACTCAGCCCAGCCATTACACTGCAACTGGCAGACAGCAGGAGAATAAGACCACTCTAGGCTCAAGGCTTCCATTCTACGATGGGCTGCAAACAAGATCACAGTGTCTCTGTGATCTCTTATATCTCTTATAACGACGACATATTCATGTACTCATTCATCCTTCTATCCCCATCTGTATTCAGAAGTCCATTGAGAGGGAGAAGTTATAGCCACAACATTATCCCAGCATATGGTAAATTTTGTGTGATAGTGGATTGTGATCGCATTCAACTATCCCAATGTATTTATCTCCAGGCAATTTAAGGACAATTTACAGTTATATGGTTTTACATCTATCCACAAAACTGTAGAGATTTCCATCAAATAAAGATTATTCAACCCATCTCTGTCAATGCTGGTTTAGAGGTTCTGATGAAAGGTCACAGACCTGAAACGTTAACTCTATTTCTCTTTCCACAGATGCAGCATTTCAAATAAACACAATCAGCTCTGATGAAATGTTTTCGACCTGAAACCTTAACTGTTTCTCTCTCCACAGATGCCACACGACCTGCTGAGTATTTCCAGCGTTTTCTGTTTCTCGTTCAAATAATTGTTCACTGTTTAATTTCTCAAATCCTTTCAATTTTTTGAACCCTTCTATTAAATTTCTCTAACTTTCTGCATTGCACTGAAAAGGGGTCTTTATACTATCCTTGCAATATCTGTTTACATGAGATGTTATTCATTGTTACTCTCAGCCCTCTATGAACATGAAAATATCTTTAAAAACTCGCCGATAACAAAAAACACCACAGGGTAAATTCACAGGTCCCACACTCCCAACTTCACAACTTATTATAATTAAGTTTATCGTGATATCAAGAAACGACTGAAGGCACTGGATACTGCAAAGGCTATGGGCCTTGACAATATTCCCGCAATAGTACTGAAAACCTTTTCTCCAGAACTTGCCGCGCTCCTAGCCAAGCTGTTCCAGTACAGCTACAACACTGGCATCTATCCTGCAATGTGGAAAATTGCCCAGGTATGTCCTGTACACAAAAAGCAGGACACGTCCAACCTGGCCAACTACCGACCCATCAATCTACTCTCAATCATCAGTAAAGTGATGGAAGGTGTCATCAACAGTGCCATCAAGCGGCACTTGCTTAGCAATAACCTGCTCAGTGACGCTCAGTTTGGGTTCCGCCAGGGGCACTCGGCTCCTGACCTCATTACAGCCTTGGTTTAAACATGGACAAAAGAGCTGAACTCAACAGGTGAGGTGAGAGTGTGACTGCCCTTGGCATCAAGGCAGCGTTTGACCGAGTATGGCATCAAGGAGCCCTAGCAAAACTGAAGTCAATGGGAATCAGGGGGAAAACTCTCCACTGGTTGGAGTCATATCAAGCGCAAAGGAAGATGGTTGTGGTTGTTGGAGATCACTCATCTGAGTTTCAGGACATCACTGCAGGAGTTCCTCAGGGTGGTGTCCTTGGCCCAACCATCTTCAGCTGCTTCATCAATGACCTTCCTTCAATCATAAGGTTAGAAGTGGGCATGTTCGCTGATGATTGCACAATCTTCAGCACCATTTGCAACTCCTCAGATACTGAAGCAGTCCGTGTAGAAATGCAGCAAGACCTGGACAATATCCAGGCTTGGGCTGATAAGTGGCAAGTAATATTTGTGCCACACAAGTGCCAGACAATGAGCATCTCCAACAAGAGAGAATCTAACCATCTCCCCTTGACATTCAGTGGCATTACCATTGCTGAATCCCCCACTATCAACATGCTAGGGGCTACTATTGACCAGAAACTGAACTGGAATAGCCATATAAATACTGTGGTTACAAGAGCAGGTCAGAAGCTAGGAATCCTGCATTGAGTAACTCACCTCCTGACTCCCCAAAGCCTGTCCACCATCTACAAGGCACAAGTCAGGAGTGTGATGGAATACTCTCCACTTGCCTGGATGGGTGCAGCTCCAACAACACTCAAGAAGCTCAACACCATCCAGGACAAAGTAGCCTGCTGATTGGCACCCCATTCACAAACATTCACTCCCACCACCACCAACGCACAGTGGCAGCACTGTGTGCCATCTACAAGATGCACTGCAGCAATGCACCAAGGCTCTTAGACAACACTTTCCAAACCCACGACCTCTACCAACTAGAAGGATAAGGACAGCAAATGCATGGGAACACTACCATCTGCAAGTTCCCCTCCAAGTCACACACCATCCTGACTTGGAACTATATCACTTGCCGTTCCTTCACTGTCGCTGGGTCAAAATCCTGGAATTCCCTTCCTAACAGCACTGTGGGTGTACCTACCTCCCATGGACTGCAGCGATTCAAGAAGGCAGCTCACCACCACCTTCTCAAGGGCAATTAGGGATGGGCAATAAATGCTGGCCTAGCCAGCGACACCCACATCCCATGAATGAATAAAAGAAATCTATACTCCTCAGTCTCTTGAAAACTGTGATGATATAACCTCGAGCTGCTTTTCTCCAGCCTAAGTGTTCCCAGTTCCTTAGTATCTTATTGCAGCTTAGAAGTTCTGATGAAAGGTCACAGGCCTGAAACGTTAACTGTGTTTCTCTCTGCACAGATGCTGCCAGACCTGCAGACTATTTACAGCACTTTCTGTTTTAAGCCAGATGACCAACCCTGGTATCATGAGGAATATGGAAGAGCATGCCAGGAGCAACACCAGGTGTACCTACAAATGAGGTGCCAACCTGGTGAAGCTACGGCTACAGTGCTGTATGATAGAATCTTAGAGCATAGCAGGAGGCCATTGGCAAGTCACACCTGTGCCAGCTCTGTAAAAGAGCTGTCCAATTTAATCCCCCACCCCAGCTTTTCTCCCATAATCCTGTAAATTAATCCTCTTCAAATACATGTCCCCATGCACCCTGATCCCACACACAATCACACACATGCACCTCACATACATACATCCATTGGTTTATTGACTGACAAATCTTTACGAGCTTCCTGCTATATCAGCATTGCTGAGATCCAGAGCCATTGAGTATTTGCACTTCTTGTTTTCCATTTCCTATTTTAATGAATTTTTCTACCTTAAAGTTGTAGACTTGAACTTGGTTCCTTCATTTTGAATATATCACTTCCAGAAGGGGCATATACATGAAACTCCAAAGAAGGAACTGACCCACTAATTAGAGTATAAAGTTTTTTTTATTTTACTAGTAAGGAGAACTATAATTAAAATTGCAGGATAGTAGATGAGAGGATCTTCACAAACTAACTACTGCTCCACTTTGTGTTTGCTGCCATATCACCATTCTCACATGATTTGCAGCTTCCTCTGTCATACTGCATATCACAGCAGCACCGGGAGATCTGAAGCCTGCTTGCCTGTCTGACAATGACTGGATCAAATTACACATTGCAGAGAACATTGGATTACCCTACAGCAGGCAGGATCTAATTACACATTCCAGACAAACTGTTCAGTGTACCTTGTCCTCCAAGGGGGCCACTCAGAAATCTGGTCCAACCCATTTGCGTTGCAAATAAACACAATCAGCTCTGATGAAAAGTTTTTGACCTGAAATGTTAACTCTGTTTCTCTCTCCACAGATGCCACATGACCTGCTGAGTGTTTCTTGTTTCTCGTACAAATAATTGTTCACTGTTTAATTTCCTAAATCCTGTCAAACTTTTGAACCCGTCTCTTAAATTTCTCTAACTTTCTGCATTGCACTGAAAAGGGGTCTTTATACTATTCTTTTAAATTTCCGGGAGAGGTTCCTTGCGATATTTATTTATATGAGATGTTATTCATTATTACTTTCCGCCCTCTATGAACACAGGAATACGCCAGACATGAAAAAATCTTTAAAATCCCAAAATTAACAAAAAACACCACAGGGTAAATTCACACTTCGCAATTTATTATAATTCAGTTCATCGACACTCCTTAGTATCTTGAAAACTGTGATGATATAACCATGAGCTTCTTTTCTCCAGCCTAAACATTCCCAGTTTACTTAGTATCTTATTGCAGCTCAGATGCTTAATCTCTGGTAATAGCTTACTAGTTACCTTTCTCTGTACCAAACTGTCCGCACATTTGAACAATGATGAGAATGATACACAGCACCCATGTGGGGTCAACCCTGTGCTCTACACAAGTTCAATATCAACCCTGGTCTTATGTGCTTTCCCTCTGGTTATATACCAGAAGATCTTGTTTGTCATTGTTACCGCATACCTGCACTAATAGTCATAATGAGCTAACCACCAGTACCCCTAGATCCTGCCAGCTGTGCCCAGTGTATAGTCAGCAGTAAGTGCATGCAGATGAAGCAGATGTACTTGCTACACAAGGTTCTGCTATGGAAATCTCGTGGTCCTGTGGTATAGACAGCCACACGAGTAGCATCATGAATGGTGTGGGCCTCTACCTCAATATTGGGATTTGGAAATGGGTAAGGGCCAGGGCAGATGGGCATGGAGAAGTTACACTCCACCATGTTTCACCATGGGCAGAGCAGGACCTCTGGAATCTCTCAGCTCATGTTTTTATCAAGCCATTAAATATCTGCCTGTTTTATACTTGTTCCATATATCCTTCCCTTGCTTGTGGGGTTGGAGATGGGCTGGTTAAAGCCATAAAAACAAATGTTGGGCAGATGAGGTGAACAGACAACCTCCCTGTATAGGAGATTAAGTATATCTTCAAACTTATTGCTCTCTCTCACATGGTTTATTGCCTTCTTCCTTCAGTCACCAGGACAGTTTATTAATCAACAGGGTCGTAGTATGTGCAGATAAAAGACACCAAAAAAATTTGCCTTGTGGATTTTGCATGAAATGTTAAGTTGAAGCCCTATTTGCCAGTTCTGGTGAATATAAAAGTTTCCATGCCTCTATTCAAAGAAGAGTAGTCAATTTCTTTGTGCACTCATTTCTCAACATACACCACAAAATCTTCCACTCCTTTAAATGGGAAAGCTAACCCAACCTGCTTGAGACACTCCAACCTAAAAAATGCCCAACTAAGAAATGACTAACCTTATCTCAACCAGAACTGGCAGACTGAGCGGCAGATGAATTTGAGTGACAGAGATTTGAATGGCAGTCATCACTGGAGATGAAACCGGTGCCAGTTACTTACTTTACCACTTGGCTTCTGTCCTAATTGTTTTTATCTATATTTAGACTTGCAGTCACTTAGTCCCACTTTTGTGTTTGTTTTAAGTGAAACATTTTGCACAATGTCCCGATTCATTCAGTGAGAATAATTATACAAATCAGTTTATTATACATTTAACAATAACAAGAAAGGTTTCCTAATCAACAGTTACACCCATTTTAAGATTATTGCATTTTCATTGGTACACAGCAAGCGATCTGTTTCAAATCAGAATTCATCCCAAACTGGCATTAGCTGTTCTTTTTATTTTGCAGGTTTGTGCTACATTCTTTGTGCAGTCAGAAGGCATGTGTGCAATTGTGCCAGTGCATGTGTTAATGAGGATGAAACTTACTTGTAATGAGAAAGCAGCAACTTTCTTACTCATTATGACATTCTTCCTCCATGAGGCTCCAAGGGTAATAAAGTATTGAATATGTACCTTTGGATTTTATCTGACATTTCTTACAAGCTATTTACCCAATTGTGCTTTGTTGTAACATTAGTTAGCAATATAATTTGCAGTCCTCTACGTCTTTCTACTGCTGGGTAATACTGAACTTTTAATGTGGCACATTACACTACAAGCAGTAGAAAGAAATGGGCTGTGATTCCTTTTTGTAAAAAAAAAAGTGAAATGTCTGTTTTCTTGTCAGCATTGAGCCACTTACAAAGTGGAAGAAATTTTCTTTTTGGAAATGTGCAACTCCTGAGCATGTGATTTCATGGGGTGGGGGGGAGGGGTTTAAAGGAAAGTCTGTGATTGCTATAATCTCTCACATTCTCAGGACATTCCACATTGCTTCATAAACCATTATTTACTTTTTGAGGGGTGTTTGTTGTCTTTACTGACAAATTATGCAGCTAACTGATGCATAGCAAGCTCCCATGAACAGCAATGAGATAAAGGGGCAATTTAATCAGTTTTGAAGGTTTTGGTGAAGAGAGGTGATGGGAAATGCTCTGCTCTTCTTCATAAAAGTGTTGTGGGATCATTTACCTTCACCTGAACAGGTGTTTTAATGCCTCATCTGAAAGACAGTACCTTGAAATTGCAGCACTCCCTCAGTGCTGCACTTTAGTGCCTGCCTCAATTATGTGCTCAAGTCTCTGGAGTATAACTTGAACCCAGGATCATCTGATTCAGAGGGGAGAGGGCTTGTATTGAATGCAACTGGCATGTGCATTACATGAAAGGAGGTGGTGTAAAAGTAACAGACAATCATAATGCCTTTGTAATTATATTGCTTCAATGCCTCTCTAGCAGCCTGTGAGATAGTTGATATATTATTAATCCAGCTGTGGATCATGCATTTTACAGTGGAAAATGACTCAAGGGGGTGCCATTAGCCCACAACTTATTGAGCAGGCTCTGCAAATTTGGATGATTTCTACAATGGCCTGTTACAAAGGCTATTTGTAGGGTGAAGGAGAGTGTCCTCCCCTCAATTATGCAAAAGACAGGACAAGCTCAGGAGTATATGATGGAGATGGTAAGCACTGTTTCAAGCAATAGACGTGAATGTGAGGTATGATCAGTAAGTTCGCAGATGACACGAAAATTGGTGGTGTTGTAAATAGTGAGGTGGAAATCCATATATATTACAGTGAGATATAGATGGGCCGGTAAGATGGGCAGAGCAGTGGCAAATGGAATTTAATCCTGAAAAGTGTGAGGTAATGCATTTTGGGAGGACTAACAAGGCAAGGGAATATACAATGGATGGTAGGACCCTAGGAAGTACAGAAGGTCAGAGGGATCTTGGTGTACTTTTCCATAGATCACTGAAGACAGCAGCACAGGTAGATAAGGTGGTTAGGAAAGCATATGGGATACTTGCCTTTATTAGCCGAGGCATAGCATATAAGAGCAGGGAGGTTATGATGGAGCTATATAACATACTAGTTAGACCACAGCTGGAGTACTGTGTACAGTTCTGGTCACCACACTGTAGGAAGGATGTGATTGCACTGGAGAGGGTGCAGAGGAGATTCACCAGGATGTTGCCTGGGCTGGAGCATTTCAGCTATGAAGAGAGACTGAAAAGGCTAGGGTTGTTTTCCTTAGAGCAGAGAAGGCTGAGGGGGGGACATGATTGAGGTGTACAAGATTATGAGGGGCATTGATAGGTTAGATAGGAAGAAACGTTTTCCCTTAGCAGAGGGGTCAATAACCAAGGGGCATAGATTTAGGGTAAGGGGCAGGAAGTTTTGGGGGGAATTTGAAGAAGCATTTTTTCACCCAGAGGGTGGTTGGAATCTGGAACGCACTGCTTGAAGAGATGGTGGAGGCAGGAACCCTCACAACATCAAAGAAGTATTTAGATGAGCACTTGAAACGCCATGGCATACACGGCTACGGGCCAAGTACAGGAATATTGGATTAGAATAGTTGAGTGCTGTATGGCCGGCACAGACACGATGGGCCGAAGGGCCTGTTTCTGTGCTGTATAACTGTATGACTCTATGACACTAAAGGACCTGGGCGGAAGTGAGAAAGAAACCAAACAACTTAAAAGAAGAGCACCATCAGTGTGCTCAACCCTTGCACTAAAGCAGTAGCTCTGAATGCATATGCATGCGTTGGAAAGTTGGTAGTAAAAAGTACTGTGCAAAAAACTGCAGTACAGGCACTGAAACATTAATGCAAACGTCGCATTTCAGTGAAAACAACGTACTTATGCAAATTATATCATACATTCCATCAAAGAATAATAAATGTAATAAAGAAAACAATTCCCTGGGCTAGATCACCAAGTCTCAACCATCAGTGTTTCTATGTTTAAAGACAAAAATCAAACATAGTCCCAGGGCATAAAAGCAAAACACTGCTGATGCTGGAAATCTGAAATAAAAACAAGAAATGCTTGAAATACTCAACAGGTCTGGCAGCATCTGTGCAGAGAGAAGCAGAGTTAACGTTTCAGGTTAGAGACCCTTCTTCAGAACTGACAAATATTAGAAATGTAAAAAGTTTTAAGCAAGTAAAGCAGGGGTGGGGCAAGAGATAACAAAGGTGAAGGTGTTGATAGGACAGGGTCACAGAGAATAAATGACCAGAAGGTCATGGAACAAAGGCGAACGGTATGTTAATGGTGTGCTGAAAGACAAAGTGTTAGTATAGAGAGGGTGTGAATGACTGTAAAGCACAGAGCACTCCAAGCACAAACATAAAAAAACACATTAAAAAGAAACAAAACAATAGGTAAGCACAGTGGAAACAAACTGAAAAACCTAAAATAAAATAACCAAATAAAAAAGGAAAAAGAAAAAAATAACTAAGCATAAAAAGGGTAACCCGTCATGCTCTGAAATTTTTGAACTGAATGTTCAGTCCGGCAGGCTGTCGTGTGCCTAATTGGTAAATGAGGTGCTGTCCCTCGAGCTTGCGTTGATGTTCACTGGAACACTGCAGCAATCCCAGGACAGAGATGTGAGCATGAGAGCAGGGGGGTTGTGTTGAAATGGCCAGCAACCGGAAGCTCGGGGTCATGCTTACGGACTGAGCGGAGATGTTCCGCAAAGCGGTCACCCAATCTGCGTTTGGTCTCCCCAATGTAGAGGAGACCACACTATGAGCAGCGAATACAGTATACTAAATTGAAAGAAGTACAAGTAAATCACTGCTTCACCTGATAGGAGTGTTTGGGGCCTTGGATAGTGAGGAGAGAGGAGGTAAATGGGCAGGTATTACACCTCCGGCGATTGCAGGATATTTGCTGCTCACTAATTCCATAATTTCAGAGCATGACGGGTCCCCCTTTTTATGCTTAGTTATTTTTTCTTTTTCCTTTTTTATTTGGTTATTTTATTTTAGGTTTTTCAGTTTGTTTAATTTGTTTCCACTGTGCTTACCCACTGTTTTTTTTAAAATGTGTTTTTTTATGTTGTGCTTGGAGTGCTCTGTGCTGTACAGTCATTCACACCCTCTCTGTACTAACGCTTTGTCTTTCAGCACACCATTAACATACCGTTCGCCTTTGTTCCATGACCTTCTGGTCAGTTATTCTCTGTGACCCTGTCCTATTAACACCTTCTCTTTTGTTATCTCTTGCCCCACCCCTGCTTTACGTGCTTAAAACCTTTTACATTTCTAATATTTGTCAGTTCTGAAGAAGGGTTACTGACCTGAAACATTAACTCTGCTTCTCTCTGCACAGATGCTGCCAGACCTGCTGAGTATTTCCAGCATTTCTTGTTTTTATTATAGTCCAGGGGCATAGTTGGTGGGCTTCCCCACTATGAACACACTGATGCCATATGAGCAAACTGCTGCCAATGTATCCAGGAGGGAGAGTTTGGAAAGCAGGTGGAAATTGGAGGATTTCACTGAATTGGTATGCATTGTAATCTTCAGATATTCTATGATTTGTGCAATATATGACATGAATGTGTCAACACACATGGTGATTATGCTCAAGCACATTAAGTTCATAATCAGAGTACAGTGCCATATGGGAAAATTTGCTTATTTACTTATAGTATACCATCACAGAGCAAGGAGAATATGGTTACCCTCCATCTGAAGGTGAAAAGCCATGCTTGAAATGATCACCACCACAGATACATACTTTTAGAAGAAGTCAATGATAATCCAGGAGGAATAACAGGGTGAGACACCAAACAATGGTGGAGAAAGTGTAGCAATGGTAGGTAGGTGAGTGCCTCTCTGGAATTGTGGGGGATATAGACTTCAGTGGACCAACATGGAAAATGATCTGGCACCCAATATACTGCCATCTCCCAAATAAATGATATCTTGGAGCTACAGATTTCACTGCCATTTATCATTGGGTAAGCGCCAAGATCAACCTCACTTGGAGAATGGCTACCAGCAGCTGTAAGGAATGAACTGCAAGAACCCAGAGGCACCTACACTGCCCATGCTCACACAGATGTATGAGCACAGCAAGCAAATATACTCCAAGGATGGCATGCATGGAATAATGTCAGTGCAGCTGGTTGGTACTCATGTCAGTGGCAGTCCTGTGCCATTACATAATCCTGCACTGGTAATACTTCGCAAAGTAAGGGGCCACAGAGATTTCAGGGAAGAAGACTACTGACAATGGTGGACCTTTTATGTCTTTTGCAGCTCACCAGCTGGTAATACAGCTACCCACTAGTGCTACTTATACAACTAACAGAGCATCTAGGAGCAGTAAAGCACAGGCACATCCAAAACAGAAAAGTTCATCGCACAAAAGAGGCAAATACATCGTAAAGCATGTACAGCTACCACTGTGCAATGGTGTACAATTCAGTCACTTTTACTGTTTTGCAGTCAGCAATTTATTCATTACAGAGAAAAGAGATTAGAACTTTTTCAAAAGGCAAATAACTGGCTCTTGAGATCACCCCTGTCGGTGTCTGGGTTAACCCCGTGGTATTAATTAGAGCAATAGATAGTAACCTTTACTGCCACTGGCAGGTGTCATTTAGCCTGTTCAAAGAATAATCTAAAATGATAAATTAACATCCTGATTGGGATTGAATGCTTGCAACAAAATGCCTAGCAAGTAAAAAGAGTTTCTCAAAGAACAGTCAGTTTTAAATCATTTAGATAGCGGAGTCTGGCCCACTGGTATACCTGATCCACAGATAAAATTCCAATCCCAATCTCCAGAGGTCTGATTTCAAACCTGCTATTTTTAGCTAGATTATGTCTCTCTAAGGAGTTAACATCACTTCTGACAAAAAAGCCTTAACTACTGAAATCTGAACAGTTTCTTTTTGTATTTTTTGTAGAGTTCGATGGTAAATAGCAATAGAAATAGTTTTTGATAGTAGCAGGGCCCACCCAGGTCACTGCATGTCTGCCACCTCTGCTAATACACAGACTCGTCCTAAAACAATTACTTGGCACAGACTTACCCCTGGTGGCTCCCTGCAGAGTATTTCTGTGACTTTTTCCTTCCTGATGTTGAGCTGAAGCCACACTGGACAAGTCCTTATGAGTTTATCCAGGATACTGATTCCTGAAAGTGGTAATGGCGGCGAAGGGACAATAGCTGTGAGAGGTTGTCCGCATTCATCATTTTCATCTAGCAGTGGGCTGAATGGACACAAAATGTAAGTTTGCTGCATCGTGTAGAAGAGAGAATTTCTGTGACTATGGTATCAGCCACATCAGCACTAACACAATGTTGACAATTAGATCCTTTGACACATTAGCATGAGTGAAGTCAGACGTTGCAAAATTGAAGCTGCAGTTTAATGCAAGAATGTGTGAAATGCATTCGGAAAAAACTGCTGGGATAGTAAGCCAATTCATTTTTTTAAAGCTAGCAATAATAAGTCTGTTATATGTTAAACTACATACCCTGGCATGTCTCCAGTTTCCAATTCTTGTCCAGATGTTCTCTTCATCATCGCTTCCCCCGATCAGCTCTGCTCTGCAGACCCATTTAAGAAGCACTCTGACTTAAGCACTCTAGTTTCCAAACTATGCAAGGGCTCCACATTTTGTGAAAAGAATAACGTATTCTGCCTCTCAGCCAGAAAGATGGCGTTGGATTATGCAGCCTTTAAACAGTAATAGACGCAGAAGTACAGGAAGGCGTGAGCTGTGGGTTCTCTTTCATTGACTTCCTGTGTTCTGTGAACAAATGGGGGATCTCAGGAAGAGGCAGCTCTAAGTGGTCAAGCTTTCAGTATTACTAACTCAAGCTTTCCTGGCTCAGAATATTTCACAAAAAGTGGGCGGAGCACTGATTTCATCTGGCAACATTTGGAGCCAAATCTACTTTAAATCTGACAATATCATGCCAAATCAAAATTAAGCAAATGTGTTATTTTTTGCAGATGTGGCCACATTGCTAAGACTATTCTAATGCCATTACACATGCTGAGAAAGTCTTTAAGGCTGAGTAAGCCCTCCTATCCATACCTCCTCCCCCTCCCCACCCCCACCCTCACACACATACTCACACAGAGTCATTTTCCTAAATAAGACCAGACAGAGTCCAAAATTCTGGCACATACCAATCAAAATTAGGAAGTCTGTAAAGTTTCGAAACTGTTTAATTTGATCAGCAAATTAGCAAACAGAACTGCATCAGCCATTTTCATGAGAACAAACCCAAACAAATTTTGGATGATTAGACAAAAGGTTTTCAAAACATACAAGAAGATAACATAATTGGCTGCAAAGTGTACTGAGCCGAAAGGATGTGACAGACGGTAGCAATCTGGGATTTTCCTTAAAAAAAAAAGTTCAGGTCTTATGGCATCTTGTGTGAGGGAGTCTCGTATCCTTTACATAAACAGCTTGAGGGAACATCTGTTTACAGGGGTAGGATAAATCTGTGCAAGAGGAATCTCAGTCTTACCTTTTTTGCTTTTTAAACCTTAGCAGCTTGGACTAAAACAAAACCACTTGTTCTAAGTATTTTCTCTCCAAAATATCAGATCACAGTACAGCCCCTTATCACTGTATTTTTTAAATCATGAAATGAATGAACACTGATTTATTTTTATTTTTTTCTTCACTGTGTGCAAAGTTAAGATTAAAATTCAAAGAGCATATTGTTAGCAACAGACTTCTAATTGATTTTTGACAGTAAGTGCAAATTTAAGTTGCAGAAGTATCCTTCTTTCTGTCTAGGGGTAAAATTAGTATAGACCTCAGGAGAAATCACTAGCTGAAACTATGCTTTCAGAACAAATGTAAGTCAATTCATGGTAAATTATGACTCCTGCTCCACGTTGTCTGCGATTGTCATCATCTCTAAGATCACTCACTCCTTACCTGTGTCATATGCATGGGCAGACGGTGATGAAACTGTGAGAAAAGGGGGTCGATTTTCAGCATGCTGCCTGGGCATGAATCTGAGGTTGTAGTTCAGACAACTGTTATAGAAACCAGCAGAAATCAATGGAAATGAAAATCGGGCACTTCCTATGTAGGGCATCTGATCTGCTTTGCCAGCTTCACATCCAGAGGGCGAGTTGAAAATCTATCCAGAGAAAAATCCGGCTGACAAGCGAGACAAATAATCTGTCCCTGGTGTTTAAAAAAAACCTTTCAAATGATCAACACCTCTTTTTTCAGGTAATATTGGTTTTAGTTAAAGTTCTGTTTTTACAGCAATGGGACGCACACTCGAGTTGAAAAGAGGAAATGTGAACTTTACACAATGTTGGTATCTTTTAATTTTGGGCGTCCATTGTCTCATTAGTCTACGACAGGTGAGCAGCCCACGAGTTCTCCAGCATGGATGGGTAGCTCGCCATTGGTAATGGTTGTGGAGGAGTGGCAGGGATTTCAGGTAGTCCCGGCATCATTTGAAGGAGAGACTTTTTTTCCTTAAAGTGAGCTCTGCAGGTTGGGAGGTGAAACTGAAAGTCCACTATGGCACAGGCAAAGGCACTAAGATTGACGAATGTGGAGGTCCTGAAAGAGCAAGTGTCGGCATACAGGGACATCCTCTTCCCCTCCAGCAAGAATCGAGTCCCAAGACAGAGACTGCAGCATACCTAAAGGGAGATCTCAGAGCAAGTAAACACTGACAGCCTCTTCCACAGGGCATGTGGCAATGCAGTAAAAAGTTCAATGACAGGACATGTTCAGCTAAGGGAAGAAATATTTCTCGTGATGTCGCCTTCTCTGCACCATAACTTGTCACAGCACTTTAGATCACGCCCTCTCCCCAAGAGCAATCCCATCCTCCTCTCCACCTGCTTATACCCTATTGAGCAATGGAAATTAAGCCTAGCCTCTTCCTGGTTTCAGCTGCATATTCAGTAGCTGCTGTTACTCCCACAGCTGCACGCGTAGCACATCACTGTCACCTGGTTGCAGAGAGAAAGCTCAGACCTTTTCTTGTATTTGCCAGTAAATGTCACCCTCCCGCTACATTCCTGCCCAGTGACACCTCCTCATCCTGTGCACTGCCTGCCACTCACACGTCAGCATGCCTCACACAAATTCACAAGCTATACACGGAGCCACACACTAATAACTTACCCTTCTTCCTGCCAGTCTCAACACCTGCAGGAGGATGGACAGCTTCCATTTCTATGGAGCAAGAAGCCCTGGTGATTGTAGGCACCGGGGACGGTGGGCTGTGAGGATAGGAGCAGCAGAGTCTCTTCCTTTTTCTTGTTTCTTCTGTCTGTCCTTAGTGTGCAAGGATCTGGGCAACTTGGCACTCCTCCTGTTTGAGCTTCCTTAACCTAGTACTTGCTAACCATTGTTCGCAGGCTCCTGTGCAAATTCAGCCTCTGCCATAGAAGAAGGCAAGCCAAGCCAGCCTCGCCAGCCTGCAGCTTCACTCACTTTAATAAGCACCAGTATGGAGATCAGCACTCCTGGTGGGACAGACAGTGGGTGGGGCACCAGTATGGAGATCAGCACTCCTGGTGGGACAGACAGTGGGTGGGGTGGGGGGTGGTGGTGGGGATGGTCAGCACCAGGGTAAGTTCACATCACAAGTGAGCAGCAGCTAGGAGTGGTGGAAAGAACAGCAGCCAGAGAACAGGCCCAGGTCCAGACACTCAGAGGACAGAGCTGAAGACTTCAGCACCCCTGCATTACGAGCAGTACCTTAGAAATGACCGAGCAAATAGTGGATGCATTGCACAACCTACCACTGAGCTGCTGTATCTTGACTGAGAGCATGGGGAAGAATATCTTGAGCAGGTATAGTGGACTGGTGCAAGGTCTGCAGTCTACCATGGATTGTGTGGTTTCCTCTGTGAAAGCTGCAACAGGGCCTGCAATGCAAGATCCCTGGTCAGCAGCTCTGAACGAAGGTCAAACCCTTGAAGTGTGCCATATATGGACTGATGTCCTTGCCTTCTAAGCACATGTAAGTGAATAATCCCTTTGCCTGCACAGAATGCATCCAAGCTTACATTTCTTTACAGGAAAAGCCTTTCTCCAACATGCACCACCATCCCCTGCCACCCCGCACCCCCCACCCACTTCAGGTTCTCACAATGGAGCAGCTGCAGAACTATCCACTGAGGGTGTGGATGCACAATGTCAATGTTGCTGCTGTAGCTCATTGCAGGATCTTTTCACCCTCCACTCACGCTCTCTGCATTGTCCGATCAAAGATGACCTCAGTGCTGTCTTTGACCGCTCCTCAACCTATTGTGTAGAATTGTATAAGTATCTATGACCTGAGTTTACCTGCAACAAATATGAATTATTCTCGTCCTTGTTTTCAATTCCCTCTGTAGGGCATGAGAATCCCTTGCAATGAATCACTTAGGTTCGGAGCTGTTCTCTGGAAGTAACAGGAATGAGTGACTCAATACCAAATGATGTGTTAAAGCAACAATTTTTATTAAGTAATTATTAAACAATTATTATTGATAAAAATAAGAAGGAAAGATAACTTTATTAAAAAGAAAGGAAGGAAAAGTATAGAAAGACAACAATCTTATAGCACAACTGCTATAACCCCAAATTAGTCTGTTCAAGACAGCTCCCTAAAACAGTACTGTTCCCCCTTGGTACATACATCACCAAGTCTCCAGAGAACCTTGCACGGGGGTGGACTCTCCAGCCAGTCACTCCGTTGACGTCCCTTCTTCTGCAGTCTTCAGTGATTGACTAGTCCGGCTGCAGCCCCGAACGTTGGATGTTGTGCCTCTTTAAGTCCAATTTCCATTCCAGCTTTCCGAGGCTTCCATCAGACTTTCTCAAAACAAGAGTCAGACAATCATGAATCCTTATTGAATTCTTCTCACAGGCACCACAAAGATGCCCAGGCTGTTTACACATCCTTTGATGGTGTCTCTCACCTGCTATCAATTAGGTTATACTGCCTATCAATTAAACTCCATCTTCTGACTCCACATCATAGTGGACTACCCCATGTGCAAGGTTATCCATTGTTCAAGGGTCATTGCATACCGTAAGAACTGACTTCTGTTCAAACAATGGGAAACAACTAATATTTTTAAGAAGAGAAAAACCGTAGTTTAGACAACACAACAGCTGCAAACATGGCCTGCTTTGATCAGCATGAAAACAAATGGAAGGAGTTCCTGGGAAAACCGAGTTCACAGTTAATAATATTATGACTGATTACCATTGATTACATAATTGATTAATTACTTGACTTAATAAGAGCACAATCACACTTAGTTTAAATCAATGTCTACATTGCTGCCTGGTGTCAATCTTTAAAAATTCAATGCGAGTTTAATACAAGTTTTTTTTAAATCAAAAGCAAAGCAAAAGCAAAATGCAAAACTATATAAGTACAAAACGTAGTGGCTGCAGACCTGAGACCTGCACCTCCATGGCCTCATCCGTTCCTATCTCTGTAACCTCCTCCAGCCCTACAATGCTCGGAGATCTCTGCACTCCTCCAATTCTGGCCTCTTGTGCATCCCTGATCCGCGATTGGCAGGCATGCCTTCAGCTGCCTGGACCCTACGCTCTGGAATTCCCTCAGTAAACCTCTCCACTTCTCTACCTTGAAGACGCTTCTTCTAACTTTCCTCTTTGACCAAGCTTTTGGTCACTAGTCCTAATATCTGTTTTTGTGTGGCCTGGTGTCAAATTTGTTTGGTAATGCTCCTGTGAAGCGCTTTGGGATGTTTTATTACATTAAAGGTGCTAGGGAAATGCAAGTTGTTATTGGGTACTACAAAACATACTGGGCTAAAATTTGGATCACTACCATTATTGAGCATGGTTCACAATTAACCCGCACCCAGTCCTGTTGACGCAGCAGCATGCAAATTTCATGCTGCCTCCTCAGTTGACTGATTCTGGCATTCAGTAGAGCGTGACCCAAACTGCTGGCTACCTAAATGCTCAACAGGAGGCCTAGCAGCCAGTGAGGTTAGCACGTGTTTCAGCTTGCCTGCACCTCTTAAAGGCAACCTGCCACCACGTGCTGATCCTAACCCTATATTAGTCTCGAAGGTATGCGCAATGTCTGTATCTCAGCTGCTGGGCTGTCAGCGTCAGGGCCTCTTCATCAGTGCTGTGCTGTTGCTCTCTTTCCTCCTCTTGGGCTGCTGTGGCTGGGCAGGCAGCAGCTTTTGGGTGTCTGTTAGCAGGTACTTAGAAGGGGAAGGTTGGTGTTTGCAAAGTTGGGTGGGGTGGAAAGCAAGAGGTCCATGGTCACACCATCAGCAGCCTGCTCATCATGCCAGATAGCAGATTGATGGGTGTTAATTGTATATTAATTGTGTTTAATTGTATGCAGGTGGTGGGCATTAACTGGGTATTTACTTGAGCCCCTACAAATAGATAGACTAAAACTGTGGATGTTTGGATATAGGAGGTGTATGCTTGGAATGTATAACCCTGAAATACATATGAAAGTATGGAAAGATGAGCTTCAGTTTTATCCTTTATCAACTGGCTTTCTGCATTACAACACTGGGAGCTGAGAAGGGGCAGAAGTCAGGAAAGTGTGTCATCCTTAATGTTCTCAGTGCTGTTGAATGCTATGGGCTTTGTTGCAGATGGCCTTTGATGTGGCTAACCATCTCCTTTGTGGTGCTAAGTAGATGCAGGTATCCTTGTCCCCTGCAGGTTCTGTTCTACTCCCTTCTAGTGTGGGTCACCTTGTCCTGTAAGAGAGAGGGAAGAATGTCAGTGGTTGTGTATCAATGTGTTTGGGTTTTGTGCCTCCCATGGATGAATAGCTGGGGGTTTGTGGATGCAGCGAGAGATAGGTGTTGGGATAGCAGTGTTGGTAGATCTGACTGTTAGGTGTAAGTCCTGATATCAGGGAGTGTTGCTGGCTAAGTGAGGGTGTGGTACATTGAGCAGCATGAGAAACTGGTGATGTGATGGACAGGAGATGTCATGTGAAGATGCATTTACTGGCCTTGACTTATTTGTGAGGTCATTAGATTTCCTGTGGCACTGCTGCCAGGTCATTGGTTCCAGTCTTCCTGGCCCTCTGCTCTGACTTCCTTCTGAGGGTAGTCTTTGAGGGTCTCCTGGCCCCCCACCCCCATGGAACCATGGCACTGTGCTGCTGATCACCTGCACAACTAATCCCTCCTTCTGCCCTGTTCACTTTTTGGCATAATTTAAATTGCAGCAATATTGTTCAGTGCATCTTCCCTTTAAGAGGGACAGCCTGTCTTTAAGAACAGCAGGCTGGCTGCACCAAGTATTTTGTGAACAATGCTACTGGGCTCCTCTGCTGTGTACAGAGGCAGCTGGCAGTGTTGAAGTAAGAAGCAGAGTGAGATTGACAGCAAAATTAAAAATCACAGTAATCAGACTTGCCATTTTTTTTAAAAAAAAAGCAACCTGACAAATCTCAAGCAACAAAATAGTGAGTGGTTTTCTAAGTTTGTTTCCATAAGTGGGATAAACACTCATTAGTTTATCTTATGTCTGAGTGTTCACTGTACAATCAGTGTTTCCATGGTGTCATGTGAGGTGACTCAGTGGGGGGGAATATTAAACCCCAAGGTTGAATGAGTTTGGGGGTGGATGGAAAAGTGAAAATTTTAAAATTCTCAGACCTGACCCCAACCCGCCCACTTCCAGGGTTAATGGAGGTGGGTTGGAGAGTGGGTGAGCAACCAGCTCTCAGGACACAGGCTGGTCACTAAAATATTCAGATTTTTACTGGGTTTTTAATTAAACACATGGAGGCTGGAATTTCCCTGGATCCAGGAATCTGTGCAGATGGAAGGAGACAAGAAAGTCAGATTGGCTGACAAAGGAATTAAAACAATACAATCAGGAACTAGATTATTGAATGTCTCTCTTAAATGATGGGTTATATTTTTACCTTGTATTGTGACTGAATTGAGACGTCGCTCGAAGATACTTAGCAGTTGGCAGGAAAAAAGACAGAAGTGCAAGGAGAGAGCCAACTGTGTAACAGCCCCGACAACCAATTTTTTCTGCAGCACCTGTGGAAGAGTCTGTCACTCTAGAATTGACCTTTATAGCCACTCCAGGCACTGCTCCATAAACCACTGACCACCTCCAAACGCTTACCCATTGTCTCCCGAGACAAGGAGGCCAAAGAAGAAGAAGATTGTGACTGACTCCACTGGGGAGCTTGAAGTAGAGGACAAGACAACTCGTTTATATCTCCAGAGGCAGGTCTTGCCAAATTGAGTTATTTCATTTACGCGTGAGGGATATGGTGAATAATCTCCCAAATATACAGAAGTTTTGCAGATAATGACTGAGCTAGTGAAAGTACTTATCTCTGTGACTGAACAGCAATTTAAAAATGATTCCAAATTTTACTTTGAAATGCAAATGCTGGTCTTGAGTGCAATGTTGTGACTAAACGTGTTTGCATTTCATCGCATAATGCAGAGTAGGTGAGCATTTTTGCATTTTTCAAGATTATTAGGTCCAATTCCCAAGCCACAAAGAGAAGCAGATCCCTCTTGTCAGATTGGGAGGGGTTGGAGGAATTGATTTTCCCCTCGTATTAGGAAATATCAGTTGATGATCAGTCCATGCTCCATATGAACTGGCCGAGACCAGGAATTTGCCTTCTGGGGAATGACAGAATGTGAATTCACCTCTATCATCCATGACAAATCAAGCTAAATTACTGCTAACATCATTCTATGTAGTATATATTTGTGGAGCTAAATGTCTTCAACAGCCAAGTCTCAGACTATAAATACACATTGTGCCACTGAAAAAAATTAATAATATGGCCAAAACATTGCTGAAGGGACAGTGAAATGAAAGTAGATCCTGTTGTGATGATGCTGGCAGAATGGTCACAATGTTATGAGAGACAGTTAAAATTTACTCCGATGTGAGCAAAGGCTACACCATGGTTGGATTGTAGTGTGTTGTGGTTAACTTCATGCATTTGTTATAGCTTTACAAACTTGGCCAACAGGTTATAGGTGCTGGTAGACTTGGACTGGGTGGGCAAGGCCAGCATTTATTGCCCATCCTGAACTGCTCTTGTGAAGGTAGAGTCACTGCAATCCTTATGGCGCAGGTACACCCACAGTGCTATTAAGAAGGGAGTTCCAGGATTTTGACCCAGCAACTGTGAAGGAACGGCGATATATTTCCAAGTCAGGATGCTGTGTGGCTTGGGGAACTTGCAGATGATGGCATTCCATGCACCTGCTGTTTCCATGTTGTAATTTCTGTGTTAAGTGTTTACTCTCACAGATATGTCTACCTGTTGCCAATAAGCTCACCATTTGCAAATAAAGAAAACATAAATGAAATAAATCAGCTTAAAATTCTGTGTTAAAATATTAAAATAAAATAAGTATCAGATGTTTTCAAAATGTAACCTTGATAGTAAAATATGCATTCCATTCAATGGGGCCATAGCCTGTGGAAACTGGACCCAAGTTCAATTGGTGTTTTGCTTCTCTTAGCTATGTCTGTTTAGTGCTGCCTTTGTAGTATGATGATGGTGGAAAATGTGATGTAGTGCTACTCTACAATTACCACCTCAGTTCAATATGCCTGTCCTTATTTGAGTGGTCCCTTCCAGCAGAAGCAACACCAGAAAATTATTACAGGTGGCGGGGATCTGGCAAAACAGTACCCACTCAATTTTCTACACACACTCACCTGAGTAACCTAATAAAACCAACATAACTTGACTGGGAAATTATGCATGTCTTGTATAAGAGTTGTTGATCCATTGCATCTGAATCATATTAAAATATATTATATCATTAGAATTGGTTTTCGTACAGGTTAATCTGATGGTGCTATCTCACATTTAATAACCTACTTGATACTTGCAAGATCATTAAATATGTGTGTTAATTGTATTTTATTGTTGCTATTTACCAGAGGGCATTATTTCATTCGCGTTTGACCCTTAACTGCTGTATTCTTGTCATTGTTTTTCATTATTTTAAGTTTGAATAGTCAAAATCATGAAGGGTTGTGATAGAATAAATAAGGAGAATCTGTTTCCAGTGGCAGAAGGGTCAGTAACCAGGGAACACAGATTAAAAGTTATTGGCAAAAGAACCAGAGGTGAGATGAGAATTTGTTTCATGGTGCGAGTTGTTCAGATCTGGAATGCACTGCCTGAACGACTGGTGGAAGTTGATTTAATAATAACTTTCAAAAAGGAATCCGATAAATACATAAAGAGGAACATTTTTCAGGTCTATGGGGAAAGGGGAATGGGACTAATTGGATAGCTCTTTCAAAGAGCTGGCGTAGACATGATGTGCCAAATGGCCTCCTTAAGAACAGAAGAACTAAAAACAGGAGTAGGCCATACGGCTCCTAGAGCCTGATCCGCCGTTCAGTAAGATCATGGCTGATCTTTGACCTCAATTCAACTTTCCCACCTGATATCCATAATCCCTTGATTCCCATTGAGTGCAAAAACCTATCGATCTCAGTCTTGAATATGCTCAATAACTGAACATCCACAGCCCTCTGGGGCAGAGAATTCCAAAGATTCAAACCCTCCGAGTGAAAAAGTTTCTCAACTCAGTTCTAAATGGCTGACCCCTCACCCTGAAACTCCCTAGCCAGGGGAAACAGCCTCTCAGCTGTCAAGCCCTCTCAGAATCTTATAGGTCACATTCTTGTAAACCTGAGAGTATAGGCCATTCTATTTAATCTCTCCTCATAGGGCAAACTCTTACCTCAGGAATCAACCTAGTGAACATTCATTGCATCTCCTGTAAGGCAAGCATATCCTTTCCTAAGTAAGGAGACCAAAACTGTACACAGTACTCCAGGTGTGGTCTCACCAAACCCCTGAGCAATCACAGAAAGACTTCTTTACTCTTGTACTCCAGCCCTCTTGCAATAACAGCCAACATAATATTTGCCTTACTAATTGCTTGCTGTATCTTCATATTAACTTTCTGTGTTTTGTGCACGAGAACACCCAAATCCCTCTGAACACCAACACTTGATCGTCTCTCACCTTTTAAAATATTGTTTTTAGTCACTTGGTAATGCAGAACTTGAGTATTGGTTGGCAGGTTGATTCTATTGGTTGAGGCATTGCCATGGGGAATGCACCAAGGAACTGTTGTCCCCCCTCACTTTTGTTTAATTCAAAAAAGGTGCAAAGCCTGGACATGTTCCTATTGCCTGCAGAGGACAGGTCCCTGCATATGAATATATGCAGCTTCTAGCAAGTATAAGTGAGCCACATTGTGAGCCCATCTTAAGTTGGTTGTTAATGTAATTCTGAGCACAATTGGGATTGTTCAGAAAGTGCTGTCCAATTGCAGAATCACATTAGACACTATCAATAAGCAGGTCGCATATAGTCTTCACGAAGATGAAGGAATCCTTCACTGTGTATGTGGAAAATTTGAGCAACAGGTGAAGCTAGCCATTTCATGCTGCTAGAATGCAGCAGCAACACGAGTGGTATTTTCCACTAACAGGATGGTGCCGTCAAGCCAAAGGATGTTCTGCCGACCACACAAATGAGTAATGTGGTATATATGAATTTCAGTGCCAATGCAATGCTAGGTACATAGGCTGTACATCACAATGACTGGCAGATCGTATCAAACAGCACATCCCTTCGGCTGTTTACAATAGGCAGAATACTGACTCAACCAGCCCGTATTTGCAAAACCCAGAACACAATGTCTAACGTTAGATGTGATTTCACGTTTGGACAGCACTTGCTGAACACAAGAAATAGGAGCAAGAATAGACCATATGGCCCATCGAGCCTGCTCTGCCATTCAGTACAATCATGGCTGATCTTAGGCTTCAACTCCACTTTCCCATCTGATTGTCATATCCCTTGATTCCCCAAGAGACCAAAAATCTGTCTAACCCAGCTTTAAATGTATTCAACGATGGAGCATCCACAACCCTCTGGGGTAGAGAATTCCAAAGATTCACAACCCTTTGAGTGAAGTAATTTCTCCTCATCTCAGTCCTAAATGATTGGCCCCTTATCCTGAGACTGTGTCCCCGTGTTCGAGATTCCTCGACAAGTGGAAACAATCTCTCAGTGTCTACCCTGTAAAGCTACTCAGAAGCTTGTATGTTTCAATGAGATCCCCTCTCATTCTTCTAAACTCCAGAGAATATAGGCCTAATTTACTCAGCCTCTCATCATAGGAAACCCCCTCATCGCAGGTACCAATTCAGTGAACCATTGCTGTATGCCTCCAATGCAAGTATAGCCTTTCTTAAATGTGGAGACCAAAACTGAACACAGTAATCCAGATGTGGTCTTACCAAAACCCTGTACAATTCTAGCAAGACTTCTCTATTCCTGTACTCCAATCCCCTTGCAATAAATGGCAAGATGCCATTTGCCTTCCTAATTGTTTGTTGTACCTGCATGCTAACTTTCTGCATTCCTTGTACAATCATGCCCAAGTCGCTTTGAACATCAACACTTATAAGTTTCACACCTTTTAAAAAATATTCTGCTCTTCTATTCTTGTGACCAAAGTGAATTACTTCACACTTCACTATATTATACTCCATCTGCCATTTTGTTGACTGCTCACTTAACCTGTCTATATCTCTTTGCAGGCTTTCTGTGTCTTCCCCACAGCTTACCTTTCCACCGACCTTTGTATCATCAGCAAACTTAGATACATTACTCTCGTCTCTTCATCTAAGTCATTAATATAGATTGTAAATAGCTGATGCCCCAGCACTGATCTTGGCGGCACTCCACTATTCACTGCCTGCCAACTTGAAAATGCACTGTTTATGCCCACTCTTTGCTTCCTGCCTGTTAACCAATCCTGTATCCATGCTAATATATTACCCCCAATTCGATGAGCCCTTATCTTGCCTATTAACCTTTTGTGCGGCATATTATCAAATGCCTTTTGGAAATCCAGGTATACTACATCTACTGGTTCCCCTCTTATCTAACCTACTAGTTACATCCTCAAAAAAACTCTAATCAATTTGTCAAATAGGATTTCCCTTTAGTAAAACCATGTTGACTTGTTCCAGTCATACTGTGCTTTTCTAAGTGCATTGTTAAGACTTCCTTAATAATAGATTCCAGCATTTTGCCAATGATTGATGTTAGGCTAACTGGCCTGTAGCTCACTGTTTTCTCTCTCCCTTCTTTCTTGAAAAGCAGTGTAACATTTGCCAACTTCCAACCTTCTGAACAATCCTGAGTGTGCTAAGAATTACCTTACTAACCAATTTAAGATTATCAATCAGGATTGCAATGTGGCTCACTTAAGCTTGTTAAAAGCTACATTTATTCATGCACAGGGACCTGTCCTCTGCAGGCAAAAGGAACATGTCCAGGCTTTGCACCTTTTTTGAATTAAACGAAAGTGTGGGGGGGACAATAGTTCCCTGGTGCATTCTCCATGGCAATGCCTCGACCAATCAGAAATGACTTGCCAACTAATGCACCCTTTTCTCATGCAGTATAAATTGTTGCTCCCTTTGAAATTAGTCATTCTTGCATCAGTCCTGATGAGTGCAAGACAAAAAGTTTCGACAGCATGTCTCTTCTTTCAGCAGTATTGTTTTTCTATTCTTTCTACCTTCTGCATTTATTCTGTTTAAATTTGGTTATTACCATGGGCCACCTGTCATCTCATGGCCTGGATGTCTGTATAGTCTAAGAATCTATTAGGCCATGCCCGCTTTGGCTTATCGTTCTCTCACCGACCTTCTCTCCTTCCTTGTTTTGAAAGCACTGGGCATTGCCATGATGCCCTGGTTGAGATCAGAATATGGCTGTATGTAGAATCAAGTGCCAATCCCATAACACTTTGTGAACTTGTGCATTGATTCACCAATGGATTACATGTGTATCCCAACCTTGTATTCTAAGACAGAAACAGTTCAGTTGTTTTGATACACAGTCATATTAATAGTCTTTATTTAAAGATGCACATTATGTTACATGTCAAATATTGTTTAAGGATTTATATATCAACGTACATTTGCTTGATAGTGAATTTTTTGTAGGTTGCTGTGGATACAACATAATGTGTCATCATTCTGTTCTACCCATCAGTCATGGCAAGATAATACATTCAAATAATTACACTTTTTATATAATATAATCTCAGTTTATACACAGGAACTCACATCAAGTGGCATTCACAGTGTATTAGGTCGCATTCATTCTACAATTTTCTAGATATGCATTTGAATAAATATTTATTGCATGACTATTACAATTCACACAAGATATTGCCATTTTTATAAGAGAATATATAGATTAAGATAGAAATCTAAACTTGATAGCTAGAGATTAGCTCTAAACTTTACACAAGTTCTGTGAAAGCAGCTGATCACGAAGCAGAGTAACACATTGTGTTCCCATCCTAGGATCAGGCCTATGCTTTTCCATTCCTTTTGGACCCTTTCAGATTAGTGAAAGATAAATGTAACAGAACTAAGTAAAGCACCTCATTAATCCCCAAAGCGCTTCACATCCAATAAATACACTCGTTACTGTTATGTAGGAAAATGTAGCACACTGCAATATCCCACAAACAGCAAATGCGATGAATAACTAGTGAATCTGATATGGTTGAGGGGTAATGTTGGCTGCGACACCTCCCTATTCTTCCTCAGCTACAGCAGTGGGATTGCTTACACCCGCCTGGACTGGCAGACGGATCTTCAATTTAATGCTGATTTTCCTGATCCTGCACCAAGGTTATTGGATCAGTGCTGCAAATATAGGAAAATTGTGCAAGTCAAAATGTGTATGCCGTCAAGGAATCTGTCTGATTTTGATCTATTTGATGGGCCCAGGGGATCCAATAGACCAGGAAAACCCACCTTAATGCCTCATCCAAAAAATGACTTTCTGAGCAAGGAAGCACTATATCAGAATGTCAACCAAGATATGTAGTCAAGTCCTTCTAGCACAGAGGCAACCATGCAACCAACTGAGCCTAATAACTAGAAATTGCAGTGATCTTTCTATTCAATAGAAAGGGTGATCTCTGAAGAAACATTGGCTGCAAAATGTTCTCAAACATTGAAGACTTGTGTCTTCAACAGCTATATAAATGTGCCTTTAAATGGGCACTGTCTTCAAGAAAAGAGTATTTGGGAAAAAAATTTTGTTTGAAAGGCAGGAAAACCAGAAGAAGCCGTGAATCACTTTCAACACATCAACATCATGTGAAAGAGACGTGATCTGACATGGGGTCTTCGGTTCATGTTTCCAAATGGTGGGAAGTATATGTCTCTGCAATCTCCAATTTTATTTCATTGTTTTTCAATGAAAATTTGTCAAATAAAAATTTTGTTGAGACAAATATTTGATCTTGCTATAATTCCATAACAGTAGCAGCATCAATACTAGTCTGAACTCAACTTCCCCTGTGGACTGTCACCTATAATAATCATAAAAAATTCAAATAAAGGCCTGTACAAAGTTACAAGGATTGTTATAATGACAGCCTTAAAAACAGCGTGGATCTAAAATAGGAAACTGATTATGGGCACTAATATGATGGCATCATGTGACAATGAGTAATTAATGTTCATTTTTCAACTTTAATGAAACTTTCAGTATCCAATTTCAACAACACAAGTGTTGAAGCTTATAAAAGAAATTGCTTTGCATCCCATCATATCTTATTTAAAAATAAATCAGAAGATGTGTAAGACAAACAACTTATCTTAGACCACAATTTATAACTAACTGGACATTTCTTTCATCTTATATTTCAGAGCTGGCTCCTATGAATCTAAGCCACCAGAGATTTTAGCTTAGACTAGAGAAAAGGATAGTATATAAAATAGTCCTCTTTGATGGAGATCTGTTATTTTAGATGTCTGGTCTCACTCAAGATGTTTTGAATGTTTTTTAAGCATACAGTTTTTAGGAATCAGAATGAAGCTCCTCTCGTTTATATCTGAGATAGCACTTTGAGTCAGTCTAAACAAACTGCTGTGAACTGGGACACAACTAGATTTTTGAAGCTTCTGATGGACAGAGTACTGTTTGATTCAGAGTTTAATGTGAGAGACAGGGCATTATCTGATTCAATCTAAGGGACAAGGTGCTATCTGATTCAACATCCACTCTGAGGAACAGGGGGGAATTTTCTGATTCACTGTGAGGGATAGGGAACTGTATGATTCAGATTTTACTGTGAAGGATTGGCTACTATCTGATTCAGAGGGGGTGGGAGAAGTTGCAATTCTGATTTTTTAAAGTCATTATAGCAAGTGTTGAACAGAGGACTGTAGTGTTTATATCAACATTTTTGTGCAAGATAAGAAAGATAAACCCAGCAGTTACGATTGAGACATCGGCAGACAGAGAACACTGGTGTCATAAAGGTAACAGGATCATCTATATCCTTAGTAAAAACATATATGGTATATATAAAAAAACCTACTAGTTTGATTTTACTTGAGTCATTCTTTTAATGAAAAGTTGGATAATTTCAAGTTATATTCAATACTTCCATTACACACCAGAATATTGTAGGCCATACATGGAGGATAATGGAAGAGGTTGACCTGAATAAGACAATATGCAACATATGCTAAATGAAAAACAAAAGATGCTTGAAATCTGAAACAATAACAGAAGGTCCTGGAGACACTCGGCAGGCCTGATAGCATCTGTTGAGAGAACATAAGTTGACATCTCAGGGACTCTTCTTCAGTACATAACGTCTTGTACTTGGGTATGATTGGCTTTGGAAATTTCAGCATCAGTTCAGTGCAGAATACATGAATTGTTTAAAAATATCTAACAAAATACCCACTATCCTTTATAACAAGCTTTTAATAAACTCTCCTTTACAGACTGTAGTCAAAATATCAGCAGCAAATACAGTAAGAGCACATGCCAGAAAAATATTATTTTCTCTTACCACTCCTGATCCTATTTCAACAATATATTCATTAGCTTGTTTTACAACAGATCCTTAATTATAATGCTCCATTAATTATAAAACTTTACATTTTTGAGAACACTCAAAAATGTAATAATGTAACCTTGAATGTTAATTTATGGAAAGAAGTACCATTTATTTTGCAGCTTCCATTAAAATGAAATGTTATTCCCACCCTTCTCACCTAGTGTCCCTACAACTTGTCACTGATTTGTCAGTTGTCCATAAAGTGGTGTCATCTGGAAAAATAATTTCAGATAGTTTGATTTTCAACAATGCAAAGCTGATTAAGACAATCAGCGGTATTTATATAAAAAGTTGCCACTCGCGTGTTTACACTGTCTCTCTCACTCAACCTCCTATTCTTGGTTGTGCTTTTGATTTCTTGGTACTTTTTATGCACTTTCCTGTTGCTGTAAAAACCCCAACTGGTTTACTAAGGTCCTTCAGGGTAAAGGATCTGCCCTCTCTACCTGGTATGTCCTACATGTGGCACCAGTTCCCATGTAGTTGATTCTTAATTCCTCAAGGACAACAAGAGATGGGCAATTAATACTGATTTGCCAGTGTCACCCCTATCCCAAGTACAAATAATTAAGAAAAACTTTCTGTTTTTAAAACTCTGTTTTCAATACATTACATAAATATTTGAGGAATCCACTGTACAACAATTGTGACAGAATGGATGGAATGTGCCTGATGAGCCAAATTTCTCACTCCAGACTTTCATTTTGATTACAAGGTGCTTGTTGGAGGAGTGCATTGATGAAAGTGTTTCTCGGTCTGGGTTTGCTTGCATTGGGAGTGATATTGGTTTCAAGGGTTGAAGCAATTTGCTTTCTCTTGGTCTTTAGAACTCAGCTGAATCAGACAGTCAGGGAGCACAACCTCCTTATGATCCTGTAGGTTGAGGTGCTGTGCTATCCTGGTCCATCTGTGAGTTTTTCACTGTTATTGATTCATTTCCGATTCTGTGCTGGTTCAGTTTTGTCCTCCTGAGGGATTGTTTGGATGCTGAAGGGTGGGATGGGAGAGCATTGGTGATGAATGAATCCCAGGTGCATTGGTGCTTGTGTTTCGTTCTTTAAACTTTAATTTATTTTCTCCTCTTCCTGCCAGGGTGGCCCCAGCATATATAGCCACATTCACCATTTCTGACTGTGATGTGTGTGAGAATCACCCAGGATGATCCTTCCTCTGATTTTCTCCTGCTAATTGTAGGGCACTGGGCAGCACTCACTACCTCACTTTGATAGCATGGTCGAGAATAGGTATTCACCATAAGGGCAATCATGAGGTCTGAAACCATATCTTACCATCCCGTGCCACCATGCTACCCTTCATTTACCTATCACCAAACCAGTCAATACTATCACTTGAATGTATCCTATCTCAACAATTATTTATCAGGCAGTGAGCTCACAAGCTGTAACTTGAGATGTCCACCTTTTCATCCCACTAGCGATTGACAACCTCTTATGTAAATCCTGAACAGCATTTTTACAAAGTAATGCAGAAAGTTGAAATAAAAACAGGAAGTGCTGGAAATATTCAAGAGGTCTGGCAGCATCTGTGGAGAGAGAAACAGAGTTAACATTTTAGGTCGATGACTTTTCATCAGAATTGAGAAAAGTTAGAAATGTAGTAGGTTTTGAGCAAGTGAAAGCATGGAGGGTGAGAAGAAGAACAAAAGGAAAGGTCTATGATAGGATGGAGGATAGGAGAGATTAAATAACAAATGTGTTCCTGGTGCAAGGACAAAGGGAGTGGTAACAGGACAAGTGAAAAAACAAAATATGTGTCTAGAGGAGGTGTGAATGGCAGGATTCTGAATAGCTGCTGAGTGAAAACAAAGGAAACAAGAGAGAACAGAGAGGAAACACAAAACAAACAAGCAAAGAAAAAGGAATCAAAATGGGGGCAGAGGTTACAATCTAAAATTGTTGAACTCATTGAGTCCAGAAGGCTGTAAAGTGTCCAGTCGAAAGGTGAGGTGGTGTTCCTTGAGCTTATGCTGAGCTTCATTGGAGCACTGCAGGAGGTCAAGGACAGAAAGATCAGAGTGGGAGCAAGGTGGAAATTAAAATGGCAGGTGACTGGAAGCTTGGGGTCATGCTTGTGGAGTGAATGGAGGTGATCCTTAAAACGGTCACACAGTGTGCTGTTGGTGTCCCCGTGTAGAGGACACCACATTGGGAGCACAAATTCAGTATACTAAATTGAAAGAAGTACAAATAAATCGCTGTTTCATTTGGAAGGATTGTTTGGGGTTTTGGATGGTGAGAAGGGAGGAGATAAAAGGGAAGATGTTGCATCTTCTGTGCTTGCATGGAAAGGTGCCGTGAGAAGGGAAGGGAAGGGGGTGTTAGGGGGTGATTGAGGAGTGGACCAGGGTGTCGCGGAGGGAACTGTCCCTTCGGAATGCTGACAGGGGAGGGGAGGGGAAGATGTGTTTGGTGGTGGCATCATGCTGGAGCTGGTGGAAATGGCAGAGGATGATCCATTAAATATGGAGGCTGGTGGGGTGGTAGATGAAGAAAAGGGGAATGATATCATGGTTCTGGGAGGGAGGGGAAGGGGTGAGAGCAGAAGTGCATGAAATAGAACAGACACGGCCGAGGGCCCTGTCATCCACAATGGAGGGGAATCCTCGGTCGAGGAAAAAAGAAGACGTATCAGAAGGGGTAGTATGGAAGGTTGCATCATCAGAACAGATGCAATGGAGATGGAGAAACTGGGAGGATGCACAGGAGATAGGGTACGAGGAAGTGTAGTCGAGGTAGCTGTGGGAGTCAGTGGTTATATCGAATATTGGTTGACGGCTATCCCCAGAAATGGAGACAGAAGTCAAGGAGGGAAGGGAAGAGTTAGAGATAGACCCATGTGAAGGCAAGAGAAGGGTGGAAATTGGAAGGAAAGTTGATGAAATTTTCCCGTTCAACGCAAGAGCAGGAAACGGCACCGATACAGTCATCAATGTACTGGAACAAGAGGTGGGGGAGGGAACTTGAGTAAGAATGGCAAAAAGTATGTTCCACATATCCCACAAAAAGGTAAATATAGCTAGGACCAATGTGATAGCCATAGCATCACCTTTTATTTGGCATAAGTGAGTGGTCCTATTACATTTTTAACCTTTCCCAGTTCTGATGAAAGATCACAGACCTGAAACGGTAACTCTGTTTCTCTCTCCACAGATGCTGACTGACCTGCTAAGTATTTCCAGCATTTACTGTTTTTATTTCAGATTTCCAGCATCTGCCATATTTCGCTTTTGTACAGAAAGTTGAAAACTGGAAATTCCTTTTGCTGGAATTTTCTCTCCTGAAGGCACAGGTTCATGCTGTGGTTCAATATCATGGGTGTGAGAAGCTCTTCATTACCTAGCCATTCGTCTAGGCTGACTGCAGACAGCAAGCCTGTGGGCTTTAGTTCACCATGGGAGGGCATCATAGCTGAGATGGAAACACCCACATAAATGTACTTTGCAACAAGGGCCAGTGGATAGTCATCAGGTGAGGGGGCCATGAATGAGTTACCTCTTCAAAGTGGAGGAATTAAACACTAACTGTAGCTGCCCAACTGAAATCAAGCAACTCAACACAGACTAGGAATCGAACCTGGGACCTTCCTGATCTCTATAGGTCCGAACCAGAGCAGGCAGTGCATTTACCCATTTCAATTATTATGGCAATCCTCTCAGGTTAACATTATGGGCTGAATTTTACCAGCCATTTGGGGACAGGTTGGGAGGTGGGCAGGGTGGCAAAATGGCACAGGAAGGCAGCAGGTGGCATGCTCATTGTTTTCCCACTGCCATGCCATTTTGCCAGCAGTGGGAAAGGTGGCAGATGACCTGCCTACCTGGAGCCCAACTGAGCCACTGAAGTGGCCTCCTGGCAGGCTCTGAGGTGGGTGGAGGGCACAGACCCTCCTTTTCGGGTACTCTTTGGCCCATAGAGGAGCTTTCCGGCGGCAATGGCCTCTCCCACAGCAACGGCGCCACCCGCCCTCCACGACCACCACCACCACAGCCCACCCACCAAGCTGCACAATGTAAAATACTAATTTATAACACCAGCACTGCAGTTTTCTCTGCATCATATTATACACATGCCTTGCCCATCTCTAGGCTGGCAAAGACACCAAAAGGTGCAACTGCAGTTCAACAATCCGTTAAACTGTTAAACAAGCAGGAATCATAAATACAGAATCAATAAACTTACAAAGTATAAAGTTTTAACCATCATTTCAGAGTCTAAACATTTAATTTTGAGCGCAGCCATTTTATTGCCATGATACCATTAAAATGGTCTCAAAAATGTGAAAGCTAGGTTGTGTTCACAATAAAAGAGGATATAATAATGTGTGGAAAAAATGCACCAGAATCCCTTTGAAAGGAGAATTAGTGTGCATTTGCAGGTAGTACAAAATAGTTTCACTGCAAACTGTTCAGTGCTACAAAATGTGACACTTTGATTTAAAGAATCCCATATCCCGCCAATGTAAGCAGGATGCAGAGATGCTCAGTAATAAAATAATGACTGGTGGGCAGCTTATTTCCAGCTATTCCTTGCTGTGTAATGTGTAGTTTTGTGGAGGAAACAATGAAGTCCATATGTATGTTTAAATTTGCCTATTCATTTTATCATTTTCCAGGATTGGCATTTAATTTGAAGCTTTTAATAGCAAAATGATGATTTGCAGTCTAGAGGGTTTTTTAAAAAGCCATTGCCAGTCTTACAATAAAACATTTAAATATATGATTGATAATAGGAACAATAACATCTTTTCAATGATGCTTTCAAAGATGTTACTAAACTACATCTAGTTACATCGAGCTGTTCTCATTAGCAAGGAAGATTTATTTGCTCTTTGTCCATTGCCTTTCATGCAGAAAGCAACCATTAATGTGAAAATGTACAAATTAAAGGGTTAGCATCCCTTTTCTTCAATTTTCAATGTAATGAAAGACTTGTTAAAAATAATCAAATAGTCCTACTCAGAGACTCTTGTTACATGTGGCAGTGTGCTCATCATATATAGTGAGGATAAGATATAGGAGTAATATTTATATTGCCAAAATATCATAAAATGCTGCAGGAACTATATTGCACTTAATAATTCAGTCCAAATGAATTCATCCATGTCCATCATAACTGGAACAAATGAATTAAATGTTTAAAAATGTGTACAAAGTTCTTCTTTTCATAAAAGGAACTCTGTCTTTTGTATGCTCTCTATATATGTAAATGTATATATAACATGATATCAAAATACTATGAATTAAAATTCAAACTTAAAATCCTTTGCTATTAAAATGTACAAGAACGTTAGCATTTTCATTCATTATTGAAGCTACTATCACCAAATATACAAATAATCTTTTTCAAGTACATACAATTCCAATATATATTTTAAATTATTGAACAAAAACAGAGACAAGTTTCCACATGTAGTGTGGCCTAATAAAAATTAGGTCAAAGAGGGCTGCCCAACAAATTGCTTCCCACGCATAACATGTGTGGTGAAGTCCTGTGAAAAATAGACTGATTTGCAGTGTTCGTGCTGTTTAATATATTATAATTTTGTGCTTGTATGCACAAGCAGGAGGCTATAAAATGAACAGGAAATTCAGATAAACACTGTGCTCCAGATGTCGTAGACAAGTTGAAAATTTACAGGTGTACTTCTTAAAAGCTCCATAGGAGGGAGTGTGAGCTCCTTATTAGACTTTAATATACAGCAATTAGTGAGCAGTATTTTTTTTCAAATATTAGTTTTGGCTCTGTGTCAAAAGCTCAGTTAACTTTCAAAATAGCCAAAAATCATTCTTTACACGTGAAAGAAAGAATTGCAAGAAGAGCCTAGGAAGGTTCTATTCGATGGTCTCCAGTGACTGTCCAATATGTTTAAATGTTTTTTTTGCACATTGGCAAGTTGACAAAGGTAAACACATTGAATTCGATCAATATTGAGAAACACAAGAAAACAGCATAGAGGGTGAGCAGATAAATACCAAGTTTTTTATCCAGTTTCCATCCATTCACGTGGATGCCAGCCACCTAGAACCACAAATGTATACACAGTTACTATAACAGAAAGGATACACAGTCACTTTGTCATGCACTTATGTAAGAAGTTGCCAGTTTTCAACATTTATTTAGCTGGTAGCTTTGAAATTAAGAATCAATCTATATTTTCCATTCCAGCAATTAATTATGTTGAGTCTTTAAAATAATTTTCACATTTAAAACAGGTCAACAAAGCAAGAATTTGATGAAACATGAAATGCGATGCCTCTGTGTGAAGTTAATCAATGGGAACTTGTCTGAATTCCATATTGGCCACTATCTCTCAGAAACTCCCAAAATATATGAGAATTGCCTTTATTTTTAAGTAAAATACCATACAGTAAAGCTCAAAATTATTGTAGGTCTTCATTACCAGAAAATAATTCTGACCAACACAGCAGGCATAACAACCAGCAGGCAAAAAATACTTATAATTTGACCACAAGCAAAATGCATCATGTTAAACCTTTCTGCTTTGTAGTGCTGCATACATTCACAAGCATTATTTTATTCATTTGTTATTGCTGGCCATATTATATTTTAATCATAGATTGCATCTTTTTCCTTCATCTTTTTTGTTACTGAATATAATATTTCCATAGAAATGTTACAGCACAGTAGGAGGCCATTCAGCCCATTGTGTCTGCACCGGCTGAAAAAAATTAGCCGCCCAATCTAATCCCACCTTCCAGCACCTGATCCGTAGCATTGCAGGTGACTGCACTTCAGGTGCAGGTCCAGATACCTTCTAAAAGAGTTGAGTGTTTTTGCCTCCACCACCAATCCGGGCAGTGAATTCCAGACACCCACCACCCTCTGGGTGAAAAGTTTTTTCTCATGCCCCCTCTAATCCTTCTACCAATCACCTTAAATCTGTGGCCCCTGGTAATTGACCTCTCTGTTAGGGGAACGGGTCTTTCCTGTCTACTCTATCTAGGCCCCTCATAATTTTATACACTTCAATTAAGTCACCCCTCAGCCTCCTCTGTTCCAAGGAAAACAACCCTAGTCAATCCAATCTTTCCTCATAGCTGCAACTTTCGAGCTCTGGCAACATTCTTGTAAATCCCCTCTGTACTCTCTCCAAAGCAATTATGTCCTTCCTGTAATGTGATGACCAGAACTGTATGCAATACTCCAGCTGTGGCCTAACCAGAGTTTTATACAGTTCCAGCATTACATCCCTGCTTCTGTATTCTATACCTCGGCCAATAAAGGAAAGCATTTCATATGCCTTCTTCACCACTCTATCTACCTGTTTTGCCACCTTGCCACATGCACTGCAAGGTCTCTCACTTCTTCTACCCCTCTCAATATCATCCCGTTTATTGTGTATTCCCTTGCTTTGTTTACCCTCCCCTAATGCATTATCTCACACTTCTCCGGATTGAATTCCATTTGCCACTTTTCCGCCTACTCAACCAAACCATTGATATCTTTCTGAAGTGTACAGCTATCCTCTTCACTATCAACTGCACAGCCAATTTTTGTATCATCCACAAATTTCCCAATCTTCCCTCCCACATTTCAGTCCAAATCATTAATACATACCGCAAACAGCAAGGGTCCTAACACTGAGCCATGTGGATTGCCACTGGAAACTGCTTTCCATTCGCAAAAACATCCATCGACCATTACCCTTTGTCTCCTGTCACTGAGCCAATTTTGGATCCAACTTGCCACATTCCCCTGTATCCCATGGGCTTTCATTTTTCTGACCAGTCTGCCATGTTTTCTTTTTTTTTCTTTCTTTTGGGCCTCCTTATCTCGAGAGACAATGGATACGCGCCTGGAGGTGGTCAGTGGTTTGTGAAGCAGCGCCTGGAGTGGCTATAAAGGCCAATTCTGGAGTGACAGGCTCTTCCACAGGTGCTGCAGAGAAATTTGTTTGTTGGGGCTGTTGCACAGTTGGCTCTCCCCTTGCGCCTCTGTCTTTTTTCCTGCCAACTACTAAGTCTCTTCGACTCGCCACAATTTAGCCCTGTCTTTATGGCTGCCCGCCAGCTCTGACCAGTCTGCCATGTGGACCTTGTCAAATGCCTTACTAAAATCCATTTCAAAAAACTGTTTGTTTTCAAACCTTTCTGTGCAATGAAGGTAAAAGATTGGAAGGCAGTATGAACTGAGAAAAGATTATCTATCCTGTTCCTGCTATAAACCATGTCAGACCAGTCTTATTATGGACTCTACCCAATTTATTTAATCTTCTGAGGGAAGAATTTGAAAAATATCTCTCTGTCCTCCCACCTGCCTCCAACAGTAGAACTTCAAATAATGTATCTGACCTTGCATAACCAGTTGTTTTATATTGCATGCTATTTACAAGCTCCCAGCAGATCAAGAACCATTTTGTATTTGACTGTCTCTATCTACATTTAGCCAGAACCCACAATGCCATTCCAAAACAGATATTATCTGTTCATTACCACATTTCTGTTTGTGGGAGCTTGCTGTTCTCTAATTGGCTGTGGTGCATTTCCTACATTATAACACTTACCACATTTCAAAAGTACCTAATTGGCTGTAAAGTGCTGTGGGCCATTCTGAGGTCGTGGAAGGCGCTATATAAATGCAAGTCCTTTTCTTTCTATATTGTTGAGTTTGGATGGCTGTAAAGTGCCTAATCACAAGATATGGTGCTGTTCCTTGAACTTCCACTGAACATCATTAGAACACTATAGCAGGCTAAGGACAGACACTCAATCTGTCTGTGTTTGATCTCCCAATGTAGATGAGACCAAATTGTGAGTAGCAAACACAGTATACTAAATTGAAAGAAGTACCAGATTCAACATTAGATTCAACAATTTTAGATCATAATCTCTGCTCCCTTTTGTTCTTTCCTCCCTTCCCTCCTTACCCTGCCTCTGTACTTGCTTAAAACCTGTTACATCTTTAATATTTTCCAGTTCTGATGTAAGGTCATTGACCTGAAACGTTAACTTTGTTTCTCCACAGATGCTGCCTGACCTGCTGAGTACTTCTAGCATTTTCTGTTTTTATTTCAGATTTGCAGCATCTGCAGTATTTTGCTTTGGTATCATTAATATCTTTATAGAGGTGTATGTGTCTGTCCAGAAACAGAGGATTAGATCGACTACACTGTGCTGTTAATTCAATTGCATCATTGAAATTTCGATAATTTGAATTGCATCCTTTTTAGTGCAAACCAGTCACTTTTCATTACCGGATGATTCAATTTTTGGACAGAAAACAACTTTGAATTATTAGGCATAGATCCTAATGTTTGTTTGGCCTTTTCTGAGGGTTGTCATGTCATCAGATGGAATTGGTTTTCCATGCACAGTTCTCTGGGAAGACCTTGCTGGCAATCACCAAGAGTTGGGTTGTTGTAATGGAGAACACAACAAGAGAGAAGATTGTACATAGCCTGCCCACAGCAATTGAGATGCTTCTGCTGCATAGGGTAGGCACAGGAGTATGTTCATCTTTATTGAATTTGATCTTCTCAGAATGATGGTGTGTTCTACCTATCTGGGTCAACATACATTCTGGACAGTGCTGAGAGAAGGTGGTTAAAAACCTAGACTGCTGTAGTTGGAGTAATGAAACACTGTACCCAGACATCAGTAGTTGGAGAATAATTCAAATTCTTACAGACTCGCTTGTGTAATAATTTTTTCCTCATTTTAATTTATTCATGTCATATTAACAAACAGTCATGTTGAAGACACTAGATGGAAGTTTTACAATGTGTAGAGGGAAAAATTGTGGCCGATGCAGCTAAATAAATATATATATATATATATAAATAAGATGAAAGTGTAGTCACACATTGTTACAAAATGGGGTATTTACCCAAGGCATTGTGGGACAAGTTAGTTAGCTTGCAGCCTTGAGAATGGTACTGCTTAGCACAGGCAATTAGCCTGACCAAGGAGGGCCCCCCATATCAGTGCATAAGACAGCTGCTCTGTCTAATTGCGGACTACACAAAGCAACTAGGAATGCAGGCCTGATAGAGGTAGAAGGATTCATTGTGAAGACT
Source organism: Heterodontus francisci (assembly GCF_036365525.1). Taxonomy (NCBI): domain Eukaryota; kingdom Metazoa; phylum Chordata; class Chondrichthyes; order Heterodontiformes; family Heterodontidae; genus Heterodontus; species Heterodontus francisci. The sequence goes on from NC_090379.1 coordinate 33,692,607, forward strand.
CAAGGATAGTTGATAAGGGGGGTTTGGTAAACAAGCTGAGATGGTCAGGGGCGTACCATGAGCTATCCCCACAACCACATGATGTATAATTAATTATTTTATTGGTAATGAATGTAATATATGTAATCAATAACCGTTATGATTGGATTATGTCCAGCCGGGATGGGCTGAGTAACTGTATATCTGTTGTGGATTTTCCTTTGTTCAGTGGAGAGGCATCTAGACAGCCCAGTGACCTGCTCCCTGCTGGCGTAACTCAATAAACTGTTTGACATTGGAGCAGACCTGAGTGTCGAGTGATTCTTCTAGATTTATTCCCGCTCACAAATGCAACATGCAAATTGGATCAGAAAGGAGACATTCTTGCTCAAAGTTCTGCATCTGTAGTTGAATACTGAGAGGAAGCTGGCTTCTTTTCAACTGCTGGTTTGTCCATTATTTTAACATTAAAAATTTCTCTGCATCAGATAAGAGGAGTAATTTGGTTTAACACAAGTAATTAAAAAGTGCAGAACTGTAACACAGTATGCAGTCTACATTGTCATGATTACCAGCTCTTCAGTATTGGTGAAAATTGAGATATGTTGTCGAAGATTTTCGACTTGCACTCATCAGGACAAGCCGCAAGAAAACCAATGTAAGAGAAAGCAACAACTTTATACTGTATGAGAAGAGAGTGCTGATTGGTTGGCAAGTGAACTCTGATTGGTAGAGGCATTGCCATGGAGAAGGCCCCAGTTTACGGTGACTGACAGTTAACTGCCAAGCTTTGCTAATACACAGGGACCTGTTCTTTGCAGACAGAAAGAACATGTACAAACATTGCACCTGTTTCAGCTAAACAAAATAAGTGACAGCCATTGCTGGTTCAATCCTCAGGGCAATCCCTTGACCAATCAGAGTCAAGCTGCCTGGTTTAAATTTCAAACAAAGCTTGGCAGTTAATTGTCAGTCACTGTAAACTGGTGCATTCGCCATGGCAACGTCTCTACCAATCAGAATTCACTTGCCAACAAATCAGCACTCTCTTCTCATATAGTACAAAGTTGTTGTTTTCCCTTACATTGATATTCTATTTTTTATTCATTCATGGGATGTGGGCATCGCTGGCTAGGCCAGCATTTATTGCCCATCCCTAATTGCCCTTGAGAAGGTGGTGGTGAGCTGCCTTCTTGAACCACTGCAGTCCATGTGAGGTAGGTACACCCACAGTGCTGTTAGGAAGGGAGTTCCAGGATTTTGATCCAGTGACAGTGAAGGAACGTCGATATAGTTCCAGGTCAGGATGGTGTGTGACTTGGAAGGGAACTTGCAGGTGGTGGCGTTCCCATGCATTTGCTGCCCTTGTCCTTCTAGTTGGTAGAGGTTGTGGGTTTGGAAGGTGCTGTCTAAGGTGTGTTTTGGTGCATTGCTATAGTGCATCTTGTAGATGGTTCACACTGCTGTCACTGTGCGTCGGTGGTGGAGGGAGTGAACGTTGAAGGTGGTGGATGGGGTGCCAATCATGTGCGCTGCTTTGTCCTGGATGGTGTCGAGATTCTTGAGTGTTGTTGGAGCTGCACCCATTCATAGATGGTGGACAGGCTTTGGGGAGTCAGGAGGTGAGTTACTCGCCTCAGGATTCCTAGCCTCTGACCTGCTCCTGTATTTATATGGCTACTCCAGTTCAGTTTCTGGTCAATAGTAACCCCTAGGATGTTGATAGTGGGGGATTCAGCAATCGTAATGCCATTGAATGTCAAGGGGAGATGGTTAGATTCTCTCTTGTTGGAGATGGTCATTGCCTGGCACTTGTGTGGCGCGAATGTTACTTGCCATTTATCAGCCCAAGCCTGGATATTGTCCACGTCGTGCTGGATTTCTACACGGACTGCTTCAGTATCTGAGGAGTCATGAATGTTGCTGAACATTGTGCAATCATCAGCGAACATGCCCACTTCTAACCTTATGATTGAAGGAAGGTCATTGATGAAGCAGCTGAAGATGGTTGGGCCAAGGTCACCACTCTGAGGAACTCCTGCAGTGATGTCCTGGAGCTCAGACGATTGACCTCCAACAACCACAACCATCTTCCTTTGTGCTAGGTATGACTCCAACCAGCGGAGAGTTATCCCCCTGATTCCCATTGACCTCAGTTTTGCTAGGGCTCCTTGATGCCATACTCGGTCAAATGCTGCCTTGATGTCAAGGGCAGTCACTCTCACCTCACCTCTTAAGTTCATCTCTTTTGTCCATGTTTGAACCAAGGCTGTAATGATGTCAGGAGCTGAGTCGCCCTGGCGGAACCCAAACTGAGTGTCACTGAGTGGCAAGTGCTGCTTGATAACACTGCCGATGATATCTTCCATCACTTTACTGATGATTGAAAGTAGACTGATGGGGCAGTAATTGGCTGGGTTGGATTTGTCCTGCTTTTTGTGTACAGGGAAATTTTCTACATTACTGGGTAGATGCCATCTTGCAGATTGTCCTGATGAGTGCAAGTTGAAAAGCTTCGACAACATGTCTCTATTTTCAGCAATATTCAAGTTCTGTACTACCAAACAACTATTTGGTTTCCAGTTCATTTAATGGCACATAAGCCAATTTAAAAGGGTGCACTCTAAGCAAGTCACAGCATTTGTGTAAGGAATCAAGCGATTCTGCGTTTTGCTCTGAATCATATTTGGCACATCAGCAAAATGCGGCTAAGAATATAAAATGTGGAACTGTATCTTTCCCTGGTGACTTAGTGGCTAAATGTATTGTAAATTTCAGCATCATAACAACCAAGCAGTGCCAGTTCAATCCACAGTCTGTGCGGGGTTGGGTGATTTTGGCTGTTTTAGCAGTAAAGGTGCTACAATGTGCCACAGTGCCCTGAGTTTGGGAGGAGGAGAAGGGGGAGAAAAAGCAGCCAGGGGTCTGATTCCTGATAGTGGATCCGTGCCCAAATCTGGAGAGTGCAGACATCAGGTGAGGACAGGGTTGGGTTGAGTTGTGATGCCCTCTATAGCTGAATATCTAGCTGGCCCTCGAGGTCCAGGCACAGAGTTGTTCCAGAATGGAGTCCTAACATTGGCTAGGAGCCTTGCAAGATCCCATGGACACTGAACCAACTGTTGGAGGTGAAAGATCATATTTGATTGGACGTCGCAAAGACAGTAATACTGTATGTTCATATTTGCATTCTGGGGTGTGCTGACTGCACTGATTTTCTAAGACTGATTTGTACATCTCACAAACTGATAAGTACCAACATTAAATTCCACTGTAAATCTTGGAATAATAAATAGAGACATCAAACCGGTAAATACAAGTGGTAGAACTCAAAGAAAGCTTCAGCCTCCTAAGTACTGTTGAATAGAGGCATAGAATATTGTTTTCAGACACAGGCTGTTGCAAATTCTTAACAATGCCCTCGGAGAGGCACATGAGACTGCTAACTACAAGACTGCCGAAGTATTAAATTCAGCATTCTTTGATAAGCAACCCTCAGAATAGATAATCAAGTTCCTAGATTGTTAAAATGCAGCACAATGACTGAAATCTCAGTAATACAGGTCCCAGACTGATAAGTACACCATCAGACTAATGAATACAGCTCTCAGACTTGAGAATGTAGTCATTAGACTGATAAATACAGCTCCCAACCTAATAAAGACATCATCAAACTGAAGAATATAGCTCCAAGATTGTCAATTACAGCCAACAGCCTGATAATACAAGATGTGATCGAGAGTTAGGACTATTGAGGATGCTTAATTACTACAAACAGATCTAGATGTGTTTGGGGATTGGGCCTGCTTAACTTAGAAAAGCGGATGCTATGCACGTTAGCAGGTAAAATGCTAAATAATCACACATCTAGTAGGCAAAGAATTAAAGCCAGCGGTGAAGGAAAGAGACCTGGATGTTTTAACACATCAATCTCTAAAGGTCATAAAAGCAAAATCCTGCGGATGCTGGAAATCTGAAATAAAAACAAGAAATGCTGGAACCACTCAGCAGGTCTGGTAGCATCTGTGGAAAGAGAAGCAGAGTTAACGTTTCGGGTCAGTGACCCTTCTTCGGAACCCAAAGTGTTCCGAAGAAGGGCAACTGACCCGAAACGTTATCTCTGCTTCTCTTTCCACAGATGCTGCCAGACCTGCTGAGGGAATCTCTAAAGGTCCATGGCTAGACAGACACTCATGCAGCTATCGCTAAAACCAATTAAGTTCTAGGGTGTATTCAAAGGACAATTCAAAATGAAACAAAGTATACAATTTTGTCCTTGTTCAAGAGCTTGCTTAGGCCTCAGTTAGAATACTGCATCCAGTTTTGGTCTCCTCACATAGTGGGGGATATTGTAGCTTTGGAAAGAGTGCAGAAGAGGGCCACTAGACCAATTCCCAGTTTAAAATATCCTCGTTAGCCAGATAGGCTCAATGAGCTGGATCTCTCTACTTTGGAAAAGTGTACACTTCAGAGTGATTTAATCGAGGTTTAATGAAGGAACAAGATTGTATTTATGTGGATTAATTATTTCAACAGGATAGATTAACGAGGACCAGGAGTGACACTAGTTTTGTAAGGGCAAAACTGTTGTATAATAAGAGGAAAATACTGCAGATGCCGGAAATCTGAAATAAAAACAGAAAGTGCTGGAAATACTCAGCAGGTCTGGCAGCATCTGTGGAGACAGAAGCAGAGTTAACGTTTCAGAACTGTTGTATGTTTGGTTAGTCTAGCTAGGAGAGATTACTGAGTCTTTGGTAAGTTTTAATAGTAACTAGTTTATTACATATTAAGGAACTATATACAGCTTTATATAAGTATGTCTAACTTTACTGATGCCATGCTGCTTCTCCTCAAGTCTCTCTCATGTGATCTTTTACACCATCATAGTGGGAAATGTTACTCACACTGTCCCAAGCATTAACCCTTTCAAATCCTAATACTACAAGAACTAGGTTGGATGTTGGCCGATTCCTCCTTTGCCACAGAATAGTGGAACTGTGGAACAGGTTGACGGTCCTTGTGATGAATCCCACAAGAATTGTGAATTGACTGAATTCTTTCAGGATAAATCTGGACCTATTTCTGGTTGGGGCGGAGATCACCTCGCACAAGAGGTAGATATTCCGCAACATTAATCAGGGCCAGTATGATCTCCTGGACTCGTTTCGATTAACTAAGGGGGTTGGAATTGAATTTTCAATTTTCTTTCCTTTATTGCACTGGATTTTTATATGATGTTTTGCTTCTCCCAGGAGAATACAAGGCTCCAGGTGGGTGGTGAGTGTATGTATTGTGATGAATAAGGCATCACAACTGTCTGGGACAGGCTGGATTAACCAACAGTCAGTCATTTTCATATGTTTATTATTTTTTATTTATTTAGAGATACAGCACTGAAACAGGCCCTTCGCCCCACCGAGTCTGTGCCGACCAACAACCACCCATTTATACTTCTTTGGCCTCCTTATCTCGAGAGACAATGGGTAAGCGCCTGGAGGTGGTCAGTGGTGTGTGAAGCAGTGCCTGGAGTGGCTATAAAGGCCAATTCTGGAGTGACAGGCTCTTCCACAGGTGCTGCACAAAAATTTGTTTGTCGGGGCTGTTACACAGTTGGCTCTCCCCTTGCGCCTCTGTCTTTTTTCCTGCCAACTGCTAAGTCTCTTCGACTCGCCACACTTTAGCCCCGCCTTTATGGCTGCCCGCCAGCTCTGGCGAACGCTGGCAACTGACTCCCACGACTTGTGATCAATGTCACAGGACTTCATGTCCCGTTTGCAGACGTCTTTAAAGCGGAGACATGGATGGCCGGTGGGTCTGATACCGGTGGCGAGCTCGCTGTACAATGTGTCTTTGGGGATCCTGCCATCTTCCAGGCGGCTCACATGGCCAAGCCATCTCAAGCGCCGCTGACTCAGTAGTGTGTATAAGCTGGGGATGTTGGCCGCCTCGAGGACTTCTGTGTTGGAGATACGGTCCTGCCACCTGATGCCAAGTATTCTCCGGAGGCAGCGAGGATGGAATGAATTGAGACGTCACTCTTGGCTGACATACGTCGTCCAGGCCTCGCTGCCATAGAGCAAGGTACTGAGGACACAGGCTTGATACACTCGGACATTTGTGTTCCGTGTCAGTGCGCCATTTTCCCACACTCTCTTGGCCAGTCTGGACATCGCAGTGGAAGCCTTTCCCATGCGCTTGTTGATTTCTGCATCTAGAGACAGGTTACTGGTGATAGTTGAGCCTAGGTAGGTGAACTCTTGAACCACTTCCAGAGCGTGGTTGCCAATATTGATGGATGGAGCATTTCTGACGTCCTGTCCCATGATGTTCGTTTTCTTGAGGCTGATCGTTAGGCAAATACTAACCCTACAGTAATCCCATAATTCCTATCACCTACCTACACTAGGGGCAATTTACAACGGCCAATTTACCTATCACCTGCAAGTCTTTGGCTGTGGGAGGAAACCGGAGCACCCGGCGAAAACCCACGCAGTCACAGGGAAAACTTACAAACTCCGCACAGACAGTACCCAGAATTGAACCTGGGTCCCTGGAGGCTGCGGTGCTAACCACTGCGCCACTGTGCCGCCCTGTGTTTCTTTGGATAAACAGAACTGTTAGTATGGGCTGGATTTTATAAGCTTGCTGGCTCATTTAAATAGCCGGGGCAGGCCCCACCCCCCCCCCCCCCACCCACCACCCGCTCACATGGAGGGGGAGGGCTGTCAGTTCCCGGAAATGGCATCAGCTGACTGTGTGCAGGCGCTGACACCATTTTTAAACGGCTGTTAGCCCTACTGGCTATTTAAAGACTTAAAGATAGAATGAATTAAATTGAGTTAAAACATTTATTTTGCCCCTCTCCCACCGCCCCCCCATAACAATTGAATTAATTATTTGTCCTTCCTCCCCAAAAACATTTACCTTTACCATCTGACTTCCCCCCCCACCGCACAAACTGCAGAAACTTGAAACTACAACCCTTCCCACCATCCCCTACAACCATGATGTTAATTTGACCCCGTCTCTCTCCCCCCACTGACCCACCACACTGATGAACTTACCTCCTCCCCCTCCCCACCAGTGTTGCACCTCGTTTCCTTGGATGGTGGTCTGAAGGCGCGGGAATGCTGGTCACCGGGCCGAAGATCGCAGCGGGACCTCAGGCGGTGACATAAGTTTACTTAAATTAATTATTTTCACATTGTGATCCCGTCACCCAGCCGCGGGGAGACTGCCATGGTGCCTCGCCACCATTGGGAGGATTGGGCTGGGTGTCGAGGTCCATGGTGAGCCTCATCTGGGGCCATCTTCAGGCCTCCCCACGCCACGGATCCTGATGTCAAGGGCTCCTTAAAATCCAGCCATATGTGTACTAAATATAATTATTACTGTATTAAAGATAGCTCTTAGTTATATTATTCAGTCTAGAATACAGTCCCAACAACAATTTTTACACTGCCAGAACTATGCTTACCTTTTGTAAAGCCATTATGGACAGAAGACTTCTAAAATAAATAACAGCAGATCGCTCCCAATGGCACCTTCCCCATACTCCAGCTAGAGATCAGCATTTCCACGAGTACTGTCAATGCTGCTCCAGGATTTGCCAGCATATGGCACAACATGGGACTGAAAACCATCAGTCATTACTTATTTTATGCCATTGGGCTGGAGATACAACTTGCACCTTCAGATGATATTTGCACATGTAGAAAGCTGTGTACTTACTGTGAGTGCCACGGATCCTAGAAGAAGTATGACAGAATAAACAAGACCTCTGCTGTTGATGCGTACCTGTAAAATAAAATGAAACTGTTGAGTCACAAAGTGCAGGTTAGCTTTGTCAGGATATACTGCAGCATTAATAATGACTTCTGCCTCAGAACACTTGAACAGCACTTGATTTGGTCTCCTGTTTAGGAAAGGATGTCCTTTGGAGGTCAGGATTTTTAGTTGGGATTTTACCTGAAGTTGGAGTTTTGAGTTGATAATTTCTAGTTGTTTCAAAGTTTGTCAAATAATTCTTCAGGTGTGTCTAAGTGACCTTTTCATTGTCAACCATGGCTCAGAAATAGCATTCTCGTCTCTGTCAGGTGCCTATTTTATTTTCCATCATGGGAAATGCAAACTGATCACAGTTTGTTAGCAGAAGAAAGTCAGAACTAACTAAGTAATGAAATATAATTTTAAAATACAAGTTACACAAGCAGACAATGCACGCATCTAAAAAAAAATTGCAGTTTAATTTTTGCTTCTTATCTCAAAACTTAGCTTTTAATTCCACCGATACAAATTAAAGCCTGTGGTTATAATTTCATGGTGGGAATTTTATGCTGGTGGCGGGGGTCTCGATGTCGAGGGAACCTGACGCCGAGATTCCCGTGCCACATCTTCCACGAAGGCCCACTGAATTTAGTGCCAATCAGGCACTTAACTGGACAGCAACGGGTCTTCCAGAGGATTTAGGACCCCATCGCTGGAAGTCCTGACCTTCCAGAGCTGCCAGCTAATCAGAGGTCGGCAGCTGCAGCGCCACCACAGAGGTGGTGGCTGCTGCTATAGCTGCACCTACCGGAGGCCGAGGAGCTTCGCTGGAGCCAGACCTCAGGTAGGTCAGGGCGGAATGGTCTCGCAGGGAGAGGGGGTTGGCCGCAAGGGCAGGAAGGTGGCACTCAGGTGCCCTCCCCCCCTCTTCCTGATGTTCGGTCCCTCGTACAGGCCTCCACCAACACCCGCCCCCACCACCACTGCAGCCAGGAAGCAGCCTACACAGTTTCTCATGCCATGCTTCCCGTGCAGTGACCGGGCCGCCCGCTGCATGGGTAATTGTGACTCCAGTGGGAAGAGGCCCTTAATTAAGGGTTAATTACCCGGTTAAGGGCCTCAATTAGTGGCGGGACTAAATTTTGTTGGAGGCCACCATCCCACCCGATTTTATGCTCTCCCCACCTCCAAACCCGCCGGGGAGGTGGGGGGGGGGGGGGGGTGGCGTGGGTGCGGGAGAGCATAAAATTTAATCCAAAGATTTATAAGTCAGCCTTTCAAACCTCAAAAAATGGCCATGTCACCGAATTGGACTGTAAACATTCATTCATAGAGTTTATCCACCATTCAGGCAACATTCTTATGATCAGATCTTTCCAAGCCTCCAGGTCCCAAAAATGCAAACAGGCAACCAAAAAATAAGAAATATAAGTGTAAATAGCAACTGAGCTGACTGTGCTTTGAGGCCACATTAGCCCTGAGGGCCATCATTTGGATACCCATCCTATACTTGTAGGTCACAATAGTCGGAAAAGTAAAATGTACTTACAACAGAGCCAGTGTTAATAACCATTGTCTGTACACCCCATGGAAGACCGAGGCCCACAAGGATGTCAAAGACATTGCTTCCCACTGTATTAGACACTGCCATGTCACCCATCCCTATGTAAAATAGACATATTTATAAAAATCTGTCAGGCTGATAAGTACCAATTGATAAAGCGTAACTAACCTGTAAGAATGTGATTTTTTTTGTAATAAAATAAATGTATCAGAACTCTTGGTTCAGAATTTTACTGAGCTATCCACAATGTTTAAGTCTGTGTGAGTTCAGTTCAGGTATAACATGGGAATCATGAGGCCTGATATTCCTCTGAAGTGCACTGCACCTGACCCAACAAGAACAATCTTGGATTGTGGGTTCAGATCAAGAGTGTGGCCTTGAAGTGACCCCAGTGGGGCTGAGGCCCAGAATTAGGTTGCTGGAAGCCTCTAGCAGTGGTAATGGCCATTGGCTGTGAGCTTTAGGAATTCTGGAAGGCTTACAGCCCCAAGGATCTGATGGCTTTCTTTGGGAAGAAACCATTTAACTTTTTAGGCCTCCCTGACCTTGGTGCCTGCCTTCCTCAGACCCTCCAGCTTCTTTGGGATCCTTTCAAATGACTGCCCAATCAGTGTTCCCAGAGAAAATTAAGGTAGTAGCACTGTTAAGACTCTTGTGCTCTCATTTTCATGCAATAAAAATGGCCATCTTTTGTGTGGGATGCAGATATGCACCAACTTTGGGGAAAACCTGGTTGATTCAGACGTGTGTTGGGAGAGGCCCAAGGGAAGGAGGGGAATACAGAAAATCTGACCCTAAATAGAATGATTAGCTTAGGCTCATTTATTAGTTGGGCAATCAGTTCAGTACACAACACGCAGCTTTCTTTTAATGTTGCATTTGTTTCTGTTGTTTTTTTTCTATCAAAGTTTTGGATACTTCATTATGGAGCAGAAAGTGGAGTCACAGAAAATGTGTAACATTGATTTACTAGGATGATACTAGGGATGAGGCAAGAGATTACTCTTAACTATGTTCTTAATCAAACACTTGGGAATAGAAGTGCTAAAAGGTATGAAAAAATTTAGAAAGTACAATAGTGGAAGATTATTTCCATTGGCAGCTGAATTAACAAGGGGGGATAAATTTAGGATTAACACCAGAAATCTATAGAGGAATTTGGAAGGATTTTTTTCTTTAAAGGATTAGGAGGATATGGAATGTATTACTGTAAGTGGCTGTATTAAAGGGTATGGAAAAACAGGAGGCAAATATTATTAGATAATGCTGAATTTCCTCAGGAGTTCTCCTGATCCCATGTTTTTACATCTGTGTAAGTTCCCCAGAGAAATGATCGTCTTCAGCTCTTAATGTGTCTAGATGTGGAACTGTAGTTGAGGCAAATAGCATGGATGCATTTAAGCTTAACCTAGGTAAGTAAGTGAGGGAGAAAGAAATAGAAGGTTATGCTTTAAGTTTAGTTTAGAGATACAGCACTGAAACAGGCCCTTCGGCCCACCGAGTCTGTGCCGACCATCAACCACCCATTTATACTAATCCTACACTAATCCCATATTCCCATCACATCCCCACCTGTCCCTATATATTTCCCTACCACCTATCTATACTAGGGGCAATTTATAATGGCCAATTAACCTATCAACCTGCAAGTCTTTGGCATGTGGGAGGAAACCGGAGCACCCGGAGGAAACCCACGCAGACACAGGGAGAACTTGCAAACTCCACACAGGCAGTACCCAGAATCGAACCCGGGTCCCTGGAGCTGTGAGGCTGCGGTGCTAACCACTGCGCCACTGTGCCGCCCCTTATGCTGATAAGGTTAGATGAGGTAAGATGAGAGGAGGCTCATCTGGAGCATAAATACCAGCACAGACCATTTGGGCTGAATGGCCTGTTACTGTGCGACATATTCAACGTAATTCTATGTAACTTCTCCGCTAATATCTTACCAAAATTACGGCAGAAGGTTGATGCAGTTAGGAAGCGAGCACTCTCATGTTTGAATAGCCATCTTTAGGACTGAAATGTCTGTGATTCTATCAAATTATATTTCATACCTAACCGTCTCTATTTTCCTCCATTTACTAATGCTAGGGAAGTCAACACATTATTTCTCTGCAAGTTACACAGACTTATAAACAACACTGATAATGGAAAGAATGATGAACTTGACCTATGGTCCACTCCAACTACTTTAAAGGAGCTTTCTGTATAATTAAATTTACTGAGGCACTGATATGTGACAAGAAAAAATCCCAATGCATGAGAACAATCAATGTTAACATTGATTTTTTTTTTTACAAAGAAATCAATTCTATTGATCAAACAGTTGTGTTATTTTAAAGACAGATTGAGCTGCTGGAAAGTGTTATGGATAAGTCTTAGCTAAGCTGGCCTAGGTTAACATGTATTTACAGTGCACAGCTCCATTAATAAACCAGTGTAAAATGATCAAATATATATGTACCTTGTCTGGCCACTATTAAACTAGCCATGCAATCTGGAACACTTGTTCCTGCTGCCAGAAATGTGATCCCCATGATAATATCTGGAATCCCAAGCGTATACCCTGTCACAGTTACCTGCATGGCAAAAAGAAAACAGGCGAACTTAGTCAAATATATGACAAGCATGCAACATAGTAAGATCTGTACAAAAAAAAATCACTTTACTGCACTTGTCATCTCATGACAGTTATAAAGATGGACATTAGAGGCAGGCTTCATAGTAACAATAGGAGATATGTGTCTAAGTTACAAATGTTAATTGTAAATGCAATAGATTGAATGTGTGGGCATTTCTTAGTTAGCATGATTGACAACAGAATTATTTTTATACACTTCTGCCAATAATTGAACAATTACGCGTCTTCAATTTCACACACAAATACTGCTACTCAACCATGGCCATCATTCTGAATGTGAATGGGTTCAACAGACTGGAGGTTTGCAAGCTGGCCCTGATATACAGGCAAATCTTCTCTTGTCACATTGACTGATTTGGAAGGGAGGCTGGACCAGCCGGGTTTGATCTATACTGAAGAACTGAAAAAAATAGTTAACATTTTAAAAATCAGTGATTTCCAGAGGAACAAGGGTATATTCAGGCAGATGTTCCTTTAAGATGACACATATGTTGATATAACTGTTCATAAATAATGCGAATTTTCCTCAATTACTTGAGATTTATTTTGGCCTGTTTGGAGTCATAATAATTTGTCTCATGTATTTTGTGCAATAGCAGCTTTGATTTAAATAGCAAAGTCTCTGATATAAAATTCAACACTTGGCTTAGTAGCACACAGTGAAATGGTTTACTCACACATCACATTTGGAGAATCAAATTGCAGAAAATTTTTCATGTTCATCAAATATGCCAGCCATTTGTATAGCCACTTTCTTTGAGTTTTGTCTGGTGATTCTATAACCAACAGTCTGCAATGGGCGTCACAATTTTGACAGCCTACCACTATGATGACACATAGGTATAATAGGCTTAATTAGGTAGAATTTAGATATAATTAATATATTATACCTTTTAGAATTAAAGATTGAATAAATGGTCGCTTTTCAAGACTCACTGAAATTCCCCTTTAAGGGTAGAGTTAAAAAATTCATTTCAAGGTTTTCCAAGGTCCCTGTTACAATGGAATGTGAACCAGAAACACTTTTTAAGTTGGGAAATCCATTTCAGGGTCTCTGTTGCCATGAAATTGGAGGATAAACACACTGAAACATCTTATGTGACGTTAGTAAGAGGTAGCTATAAACTTAATTAATTGATAGTGTTAGTAAAAAGACAGATTGACTCAGAAGGATGCTACAAGGTACCATAAAAAATGATTACAGATAATAACATAATAAAATGAAATGGTACTTACAGAAACAGATGCCAAGTAAACCCATTTATAAACATTTTGAACAGATAAAAGCTCACAACTTCAAGCGTAGGGGATTTCCAGCAAAAACATTAAGTGGGGATGATAGCTAATGATATTACCATATATGGCTCTTAAAAGCAGGAAAAACACACACAGAAAGGTAACACCTACATGCTAAAAGGTCAGATGATAGCTTAGAAACAGTATAAACATGAGAGTTCTTTAAGCAAGAAACCAGAATTATTGAATTCCTCATCAATGCTTCTCAACCTATCGCTTACTCAGGAATTTAAGGATATTCTAAGATATTTTGCTGTAACAATATCAAAGTTGAACTTTTGGATTCTATTATCGAAATAAGATTATGTGTTACATCTCTTAGTAATCTTTGATATTGTAGTATACTTAGCCACTTAAAGTGTATTGCATGTTCAATTTTTTAATAACTATATAAAAGTTAATAAATCGTCTCATGTAGCATTCTATTTACAATTACAAAAGTCCCCTCTCTGTGTCTCCTTAAGTGGGAGATACATATTGAAGAGAGTTTCCCAGACCCTTATAATATCTGGGATATTTATGGCTTAGCTATAATTATTAAAAAATAGGCTATCTGAAAGATGGTAATATTCTCTGTTAGTTTTCTTTCTTTGAGGGAAGACTAGTTCAGTTCTTTGGACCCAAATAAGTGTCTATAAGAATTTGTCCCGTTTGAACTTAATTAGATTAGATTAGATTAGATTAGAGATACAGCACTGAAACAGGCCCTTCGGCCCACCGAGTCTGTGCCGAACATCAACCACCCATTTATACTAATCCTACACTAATCCCATATTCCTACCAAACATCCCCACCTGTCCCTATATTTCCCTACCACCTACCTACACTAGTGACAATTTATAATGGCCAATTTACCTATCAACCTGCAAGTCTTTTGGCTTGTGGGAGGAAACCGGAGGACCCGGAGAAAACCCACGCAGACACAGGGAGAACTTGCAAACTCCACACAGGCAGTACCTGGAATCGAACCCGGGTCCCTGGAGCTGTGAGGCTGCGGTGCTAACCACTGCGCCACTGTGCCGCCCTTAAATTAATTAATTAAAGGAGACTTATAGGGATGTACACTTGATTTGGTTTAGTCCCTATATCGGGTTAAAGTCATAAATCACTTCACCACAAGCAATCGATTTATGGGTGGCACAGTGGCGCAGTGGTTAGCACCGTAGCCTCACAGCTCCAGGGACCCGGGTTCGATTCCGGGTACTGCCTGTGTGGAGTTTGCAAGTTCTCCCTGTGTCTGCGTGGGTTTTCTCCGGGTGCTCCGGTTTCCTCCCACAAGCCAAAAGACTTGCAGGTTGGTAGGTAAATTGGCCATTATAAATTGTCACTAGTATAGGTAGGTGGTAGGGAAATATAGGGACAGGTGGGGATGCTTGGTAGGAATATGGGATTAGTGTAGGATTGGTATAAATGGGTGGTTGATGTTCGGCATAGACTCGGTGGGCCGAAGGGCCTGTTTCAGTGCTGTATCTCTAATCTAATCTAATCATAATCTAATCTAATGTTCAGCCAAAAAGGTAAGTTGTCACCACCTAATGGTTACTTATCTCAGATCTAAACTCTCTGCTAAGAAGGAGGTTTAAAATCCCTAAGATGGTACATTAAATCCCATAAACTATTTTATTTGAAGGACACGTAAAGGGTAGATGTCAGGCCTGTATAGTTCTTTGAATAGTCTGCTTCAAAAACTGCATGCTACCCTCAGAAATTCACACCGCACCAAGTGCTACAGTGCAAATTATATTCAACACATATTTTCAGTCTTAATTTCTATCGAAACTAAGACAAATAAATAAGAAGTGGCAGAAGTAATAAAATCACATTGTCAGTCATCATTGGCCCAAATTTGCTTATAAATTGCCTTGCCAAAATTACTCCTTTTAAAAATAATCCAATAACGTATCATGTGCCTGAGCTTCTCAGTCTCTGTATTGTCTACGTTACTTTGTTTATACTAATTAGAACATCAAAAAAAGGATAAGTTACAATAAAACAGATATGGCCTAAATAATGTGTATACACATCTTAATGCCAACAGAATAAAAATGAACAACTGAAGGCAGGAATGATATAAATATTGGGTGTCAGGACAACAAGTGATATTAAAAGATTAGAATTAACCCTTTCATGAAGCAATGCCAATTCTGCAATACATTGGAAAATCATAAGCTCAGAATTTTCCATTTCCATACTAAACTGACACTGTCCTCACATGCACTACAATTCTGAGCATTTTAATTATTGAACAGAATGCTTTTGTAGAATCTATCAACAACCTGGGCTTACCATTGACCAGAAACTGAACTGGACCAGCTACATAAATACTGTGTCTACAAGAGCAGGTCAGAGGCTAGGAATCCTGTAATAAGTAACTCACCTCCTGTCTACCCAGTGCCTGACACCATCTACAAGGCACAAGTCAGGAGTGTGATGGAACACTCTCCACTTGCCTGGATGGAGGCAGCTCCAACAACACTCAAGAAGCTCGACACCATCCAGCACAAAGCATCCGCTTGATTGGCACCCCATCCACAACCTTCAACATTCACTCTCTCCACCACTGACGCACAGTGGCAGCAATGTGTACCATCTACAAGATAGACTGCAGCAACTCACCAAGGCTCTTTCTACAGAACCTTCTAAATCTGTGTCCTGGAAGGACAAGGACAGCAGATGCATGGGAACACCACCATCTTGAAGTTCCCCTCCAAGCCACGCACAACCTGACTTGGAAATATATCGCCATTCCTTCACTGTCGCTGGATCAAAATCCTGGAACTCCCTTCCTAACAGCACTGTTGGTGTACCTATACCCCAAGGACTGCAGTGGTTCAAGAAGGCAGCTCACCATCATCTTCTCAAGGGCAATTAGGGATGGGCAATAAATGCTGGCCTAGCCAGTGACCCCCACATCCCATGAATGAATAAAACAAAAATTTGGGAAAACATAATGACCATAAATCAAATTTTCCAAACCTAGTTTGGAAATTCCCAGTGCTTCAGTACTGGTTAGTCTAATATTGGGCAATTTTTAGTTGGTGATATTATCTTGTCCCTTAAGAGGAAGGAAGTTAAGCAGATTCTGTTTGCAAAGCCTGTGAATTTATTAAAGACATTATGCACTTAATTTTCAAATAAGCAGTAATGAAAATCTATATATAAATTACAGACAAAACGTTTCACAAACTTACCTAGGTTACTGACACATCTTTAATCTAACATGTTCAACATTTAACTTATTAGGTTTATTCTATTATAACAGCTTTTTGGAAAAAGGATTTCAGATCTAATTAAAATAATATTAAAATCTAATTTTGCATTCATGAATGATAATGTTTTTATATCCTGAACCTAATAGAAATTATGCAAAATGCCGCTTGCGAAAAATATTTTAGCACACCATTTACCATCAAGTGTATTTAATTCGACGTTATAACTATTCTTTAGTAAGCAATCACTGATCTAGAGTTGGGAGGTTCCATTGCAGTATTTGGTGACACAGATATTATGAATGGGAGGAAACTTTTAAGGGGAAATTTAAATAAGGATTGAGAATGGCACCTGCTAAGAGCAGTTAAAACCAAGCAGGAGCATGGAATTACTTCAACATAAAGCAAAATTCATTTTTTTCTTATACAATCAGTTTTAAGACTGATTCTTGTCTTCGATCCTTGCATGCTCTTGCTTCACCCTATATCACACTGATACTATCCATTCTTCTGATACTGGATTACTGCTGTTTCTCCATTCCCCTGCTTTACTTTGGCAGGATGATTCTTCAGTCACTATGCCCCTGCCCTCTTAAATTCTATCTCAAAGCCATTTAGCATTGCTACTTCCCTTGCTATCTTAAAATCCTTTCTCGTTGACAATCCTGTCAGTCTCTCCCCATAAAAGCAGCCTTCTCTTTTCTTGCTGGGTCTTGAAAATCTTCCGGCTGGCTCCACTCGTGTAACTGAGGCAAAGTGGATGCCTGTGACCTCCAGCCCTGACTCCATGGGAGTCTTAGCTCATTTGAACCTCTGACCTACAAATATGGCTCAGAATTTAGCTTCCTACCAGTTAATTAACAATCACAGATAAGTTCCGCATCAACAAGCCTTTAAAGCCAATATCACACAGCAAAAATGTAACCCATTTCAGCACATTTTACCTGGTGAAATTTGAAGTTTACTGTGTTGAATGTTCCTATGCTAAAAATAAATAACCAGACATCGCTGTGAAATTGATTTCGGGATGCTGGCACAAAATGGGGCCTGGACAAGAAAAGTGTGTAGGGTGTACAATCAGCTGCCGATTCACCCAATTTATGCTACCATCCAAGGGAAATTTCACCCCAAACTTTCCTGTATTACATCAACCATTCTATGTTTTGTATCTGACACAAGGGTAGATTTGACAAATTCAAGATCGCTTAGCGTGACAGGACTGCAAATTTGATGTAGTGTACTGAGTTTGTATCTGATACTAGCACAGAATGATTACGAACACTAATGAAAGGATAGAGACAGCAAAAAGGGAATATGAATCTAAGAGGTCAGAAGTGCAAAAGACTGATAAGAACATAAAAAATAGGAGCAGGACTAGGTCATACAGCCCCTCGAGCCTGTTCTGCTGTTCAATAAGGTCATGACTAAACTATTACATTAACTCCACTTTCCCACCTGGTACCCAAATCCCCTGATTTCCTTAGTGCCCAAAAATCTATTGATCTCATTCTTGAATATACTCAATGACTGAGTATCGTCTGGGGTAGAGAATTCCAAAGGTTCACAACTCTCAGTGAAGAAATTTCTCCTCATCTCAGTCCTAAATGGCCGACCCCTTATTCTGGGACTGTCACCCCATGTTCTAGACCCTCCAGCCAGGGGAAGCAGCCTCTCAG
This sequence comes from Heterodontus francisci, assembly GCF_036365525.1. Lineage (NCBI taxonomy): Eukaryota > Metazoa > Chordata > Chondrichthyes > Heterodontiformes > Heterodontidae > Heterodontus > Heterodontus francisci. The sequence goes on from NC_090379.1 coordinate 33,710,745, forward strand.
CATCTAGCCAGAAGCCCTCTAAGAATTTTATACATTTCAATGAGATCATCTCTCCCTCTAAATTCCAGAGAAAATAGGCCCATTCTGTTCAATCTCTCCTCATAGGTCAGTACTATCATCCCAGCAGTCAATCTAGTGAACCTTTGTTGCACCCCTTCTAAGACTAAGGCCCTGTATAATTTCAGCATGATTTCCTTACTTTTATCCTGCAACCCTTTGCAATAAAGGCTAACATACCATTTGCCTTCCTAACTGCTTGCTATACATGCATATTAACTTTCTGTGATTTGTATACAAGTACACCCAAATCCCTCTGAATCCCCACATTTACTAGTCTCTCACCTTTTAAAAAATATTCTATTTTTTTCATTCTTCCTTCCAAAGTGGATAATTTCACATTTCCCCACATTATACTCCATCTGCCATCTTTGTGCCCAATCATTTAACTGGACTCTCTCCCTTTGCATTCTCTTCACGAGCTCCTCATAGCTTACTGTCCCACCTAGCTTTGTATCATCGGCAAACCTGGCTACGTTACACTTGGTCCCCTCATCTTAGTCAGTGATATAGATTGTAAATAGCTGAGGCCCAAGCACTGATGTTTATATCATTCCACTAGTTACAGCCTGTCAACCCGAAAATGACCCATTTATTCCTACTCTCTGTTTTCTGTCTGTTAACAAATCCTCAACCCATCCTAATATAATACCTCAATTCCATGAGCCCTAATCTTGTGTAACAAATCAGTTAGCTCAACCTGAAGGTTATTTGAATTGTTTGCAGCAATGCATCTCCACTATCCTCAGCTACATGTCTCCCTTTTCGCACTGTACTCCCAAGATCTGGAATCTTAGCAGCCTGGAACTATTGCCATGTCATCTCTTAATAAGCTCTATCAACTCAAAAGAGCCCAATATATTTTAAACGGGGTGATAATTTTCTTGTGTGTTGTTTCTTACTTACCATCCACACCATTAAATAAGAAAAGACTGCAATCCACAGAGTGGACATGAAAAAGGTTATCATGAAGAAATTCTCCCAGCGAGGTTTCGCACAGTTAGGGACGGTGAAGAATAGCACAAGCAGTACAGGCCATGAGCTTAGCCACTTCATCTTATTCAAGCATCCCCCTGTAGATAAAATGTAGATATGATTCTATGAGAAATGTGAGGAAAAATGTAAGCACTCAGTGCATTAGACTTTACACAGTGAAGAAATAGAGGCTGCCTTGTTTTTTATAAAAATAAAAATCCAAGAAAATCTTTGTAACCTCTTCTAGTACACACTAGCAACTGTTTCTAATTACTGGTCTTCAGTCACCAGTCCTGCTATTCAGCATTTGACTCACAGACCATTTTAGAGGCCCTAGGAAAAGGTGACTGGCATTGTCAACTTAAATATTCTGCTGTTTATAGTGAGACTAAATTTTGGTTTTATTTGTGGAACTTAACACTTTACTCACAATAGCACCTCATAGAGCCATGAAATTAGACATGTAATTTGGTTGACAGTAGAAAGTTTTCCTCAGCAACCTAGATGAATATTTAAATTCTGACATAACTTTTATTGCAAAAATATTGCAGTACAGTAAAACTGGTAATCTCTTTGTGAGCACATATCATTATGGTAAAAATGCCACTGAGTTCATTCACGCTTTCTCTCCTCCATATTACACTTTATTAGGTTCAATAGTTAAAAAACTCATCTCTCCTGCTACCAATGTATATTTTTGTTGATAATCAGCAGGTTAAAGGTAGCATAAGCATCACATCTTGGATAGAAGCTTTATGTAAATTTGCAAAGGAAATGTGACATGGTTCTCTTTATTATCACGTTATCGTTTATCTGTATGATGGCCAGTCACTTCCCAAAAGAGAAAGAAACAAAAGTGACAGAATCAACTGGGAATCAACAGTTTGTTAACCTCCTATATTTCAGCTACAAAGTAGTGTAAAGGGCTAGCAGCAGCCATTTTGGCATTATTTCTTCCCCTTTATACTGCCCCTCCTCCCAGTCTAGAGAACAGTCTGTAGAAGGGGGGTATAAAGAAGGAGAAATCACATTAATATGAGGAAGTACCTAAAATAAAAGATTATTGCTTCAATCAGAGAAATACATTGTTAACATTGATTTGTAGTTTTGCTGTGTGCAAATTGTTGAAATAATTTGAGGTTTAGAATGAATGGCTGCACACAGCACCATTCTATCTAATGAATTGATTAAGGGGTCCTCACTTATTTATGAGTTCTTAAAGCCTTTGATTGTCTGACATCTTCATACCATTACAATTTGCTTGTGGCATACCCGAGGTAATTTATGAAGTAAGGGCCCAGAACAATGTCTGTTTACAAATTAACCTGAGCGCAGATG